>NC_086327.1:22563254-23763254 GCF_036172605.1 Pelobates fuscus | reverse complement strand
GTCCGTGAGACCAGTGGTATGTCACATATTGGTTTCAACACCCTCAGCGGAGGCTTGAGTTCAATTGTTGCTTACATGAAGCAAAGCACCAGGGGCATCAACGCTCAATCAGTACCCTTCAGTACAGGTAGAGAATGACATAGATAAGCATTCACCATGGGCAGGATCTACAGGTGCCAAATGCAAGACGACCATATCTGTTGAAAAGTAGTGAAAGGGGGTTCACAAGATCAAGCCTGGAGTTCACCCATTTTCCTTGCTGGGGTACCAGCCACCAGCATTTTCTGTGCTACCACCATGGAAGCTCCTTCTAGAGGTTCGAATAATGGTTCAGTCAGTGCCCGTGAGACCAGTGGTACGTCACATATTGGCTTCACCACACTCAGTGGAGGCATGATTTCAATCAATGCCTATATGAAGCAAAGTGCAGCCAAGTGCTCCTCCAGAGTGTTATAACAGAACCTTTCAAGGCCTGAACGAGGAGTAATTCCAACAGACAAAAGCTTAGTAAAGCCTGTATAGGATTGTAAGAGGATCTCCATGACCGTCTCAGGGATGCCTATACTAATATGGACTCCCACATAGTCTGCTGGTGGAAGCCAGGATTCCTAGTAGTTGCATCTATTTTCTTGGTGTTACTAAGCAGAAATTAAGAAACTGGGAGAGAAAACCTTTACAATCTGTGGAACTGTTTCTGAGATAGGGAAAAGCAGAGCATAGAATTTTCCACTCGGGAATGTCAACCACTGAGCTTGTCTTAAACTGCTTTTCTTGATATTCATCAAGCAGCCAAACTTTAGGAGTTATGAAAGAACTATATACCTCTGTGTGCCTGCCTTCTGAGGCTCTAAGGCTATCAGAAGTAGATCCTCCAGATAATGGAACCAGGTGGAGTTCTGGACTCTCAACAACACGATTCTTGGGGCCGCATTGAGGCCAAATGGTAGGGCACTAACATGGAAGTTCTCTTCTGAGCTAATGCCGAAGATCTCTGCAGATTGGACTGAAAGTAAGCATCTTTGAGATATATAGAGGTAAGGAAATTATCCTTCCAGATTGCTTGAGATATGGATCTGATTGACTCCATCCCGAAGACTCTGACATTCAGCCTCTTGTTGGCCCCTCTTAGGTCCAGTGCAGGCTTTCATGTGCTTTTCCTCTTAGCACCAGAAGAGAGGCAAAACTTGTCCCTGGAACTGCTCTTGTTCTGGGACCTTAAAAAAAAAAAATCACCTCTTCGTCCAGAAGGCTTCTCCCTTCAGTGCTTTACCTTTCGATTCATTGGTCTTAATACTCCTGTTGGTATGGAGACTCCTGTGCCCGTTAAGAAAAAACTCCAGTCTATATCAATCTGGACCATGGATACCACTCAAGCCTCCAGAGTATGACGAGCCCAGGTATGTGTGATCAGAAAAATGAGGCTCCTAGTACTGGAGGAGATATGTTCATTGCTGAAGAGCAAAATGACTGCATTATAGCTCCAGTAGAACCTTGAAAGGCAGGTTTACCAACTGCCATGAGTTACCTCTGGAGTATTCCCTGCAGAAACATAGAAACATAGAAACATAGAATGTGACGGCAGATAAGAACCATTCGGCCCATCTAGTCTGCCCAGTTTTCTAAATACTTTCATTAGTCCCTGGCCTTATCTTATAGTTAGGATAGACTTATGCCTATCCCACGCATGCTTAAACTCCTTTACTGTGTTAACCTCTACCACTTCAGCTGGAAGGCTATTCAATGCATCCACTACCCTCTCAGTAAAGTAATACTTCCTGATATGATTTTTAAACCTTTGTCCCTCTAATTTAAGACTATGTCCTCTTGTTGTGGTAGTTTTTCTTCTTTTAAATATAGTCTCCTCCTTTACTGTGTTGATTCCCTTTATGTATTTAAATGTTTCTATCATATCCCCCCTGTCTCGTCTTTCCTCCAAGCTATACATGTTAAGATCCTTTAACCTTTCCTGGTAAGTTTTATCCTGCAATCCATGAACCAGTTTAGTAGCCCTTCTTTGAACTCTCTCTAAGGTATCAATATCCTTCTGAAGATAGGGTCTCCAGTACTGTGTACAGTACTCCAAGTGAGGTCTCACCAGTGTTCTGTACAATGGCATGAGCACTTCCCTCTTTCTACTGCTAATACCTCTCCCTATACAACCAAGCATTCTGCTAGCATTTCCTGCTGCTCTATTACATTGTCTGCCTACCTTTAAGTCATCAGAAATAATCACCCCTAAATCCCTTTCCTCAGATGTTGAGGTTAGGACTCTATCAAATATTCTGTACTCTGCCCTTGGGTTTTTACGTCCAAGATGCATTATCTTGCACTTATCCACATTATATGTCAGTTGCCACAACTCTGACCATTTTTCTAGTTTACCTAAATCATTTTCCATTTGGCTTATCCCTCCTGGAACATCAACCCTGTTACATATCTTAGTATCATCCGCAAAAAGACACACCTTACCATCAAGACCTTCTGCAATATCACTAATAAAAATATTAAAGAGAATGGGTCCAAGTACAGATCCCTGAGGTACCCCACTGGTGACAAGCCCAAGCTTCGAATATACTCCATTGACTACAACCCTCTGTTGCCTGTCACTCAGCCCCTGCCTTACCCATTCAACAATATTGGAATCCAAACTCAAAGATTGTAGTTTATTGATAAGCCTTCTATGTGCAACAGTGTCAAAAGCCTTACTGAAATCTAGGTAAGCAATGTCTACTGCACCACCCTGATCTATAATTTTAGTTACCCAATCAAAAAAACCAATAAGATTAGTTTGGCATGATCTCCCTGAAGTAAACCCATGTTGCCTCTGATCTTGAAATCCATGTGTTTTTAGATGTTCAACAATCCTACCCTTTAACATGGTTTCCATCACTTTCCCCACTACTGAAGTAAGGCTTACTGGCCTATAGTTGCCCGACTCCTCCCTATTACCTTTCTTGTGAATGGGCACAACATTCGCTAACTTCCAATCTTCTGGGACTACTCCTGTTATCAATGATTGGTTAAACAAATCTGTTAATGGTTTTGCTAGTACACCACTAAGCTCTTTTAATAGCTTTGGGTGTATTCCATCAGGTCCCATTGACTTATTTGTCTTTACTTTTGAGAGTTGAAATAGAACCTCTTCCTCTGTAAACTCACGTGTAATAAATGACTCATTTATCCTTTTTCTTAACTGAGGTCCCTTTCCTTCATTTTCATCTGTAAATACCGAACAAAAATATTCATTGAGGCAGTCAGCTAGACCTTTATCCTCATCTACATACCTTCCTTCTTTTGTTTTTAATCTAACTAATCCTTGTTTTACTTTTCTTTTCTCATTTATGTATCTAAAAAAAGTTTTGTCCCCCTTTTTTACTGAGTGTGCTATTTTCTCTTCTGTGTGTATTTTGGAAGCTCTTATAACTTGCTTAGCCTCTTTCTGCCTAATCTTATGCAGGGCCAGTAGCTCCATGTATCTCAGAAATACTGGTCACTGGAGGTTCTCCGGTCAGACTATGAGGAGCTGGGATCCTTGGAACTTCCATCCTAAGGTACCAATATCTTGCAGGCCTCATTCGCCTTTTCAATGGAATTATCCAAAGTTTTCCCAAACAGCACCACCCCATTAAATATAATGGTGTACAGGGCAGACTTGGAGGATGAGTTATCATCCCAGAAACAGAACCATAATGCTTTCTTAGCTGCTATAGATCAAGCCATTTGATCCAGAGAATATCCTAGTTACATCTAGTGAAGTTTCTGTGAAGAAGTCAGTTGTAACCCGAAGACTTCAGACTGCCTCTTAAATCTTGGCTTTTAATATCTCTCTCCATAGTAACCTTTAGATCTTTACTCACATATTTCATGTTTGTAGAAACAGCAGCGGAAATCACAGCTGGCTGGCCTCCTGCAATGGTAGGCGTAAAAGCACAAAAGCACAACTGCATAATGTACTACAGTAAAAATGGGCAAATAAAGTAATGAAGATAAAAAAAACATACATGTCCGTAAGTAAAGGGAGCAAACTGCTCACGTCCTAAGGGCTGTAGGACAGGAAAAAGACTGAGGACCTTAGGGATGGAGCCTCCTTTTAAAACCTTGGTGGTTTTCCTGTCCTATTGGCTGTAGGGGAGGAGCTAACCCATGTGTATATGCTGGCATGATTAGCCAGGAAACATAATTGTAATTTGCGTTAAATTTGAAGTTTAAAAAAGGAAAAGCTTTGTGCTGGTATGGTGGGATTTAAAGTCTGCCCTCTTCTTCCCCTCCCTTTCCATTTCTATCTGTAAGCCACCACTCTTACAAAGCCATAAATATGCCTGAGCTCTATTGAGTACTGGGTAAAGGACACATTTGTTCTCTGGTCTAAATATACAAGGACACACAGAGCAGGTAATGACATTTCTGCATTCCACTAACTCCTGGACGTCAAAAAAAATCAAAACAAGAATTCACTACTGCATTGAATGACCAACAAACTCTGACAATCTCTCACTGAGAATCACGTTAACTATCGACTCAACTTGGAAGCCATACTGACTTGTACAGGAAGAATCTTCGGTGCCTTTTTTTGTCAATTGTGCCACATGTGGGGCTAGCCACCAGCCGACTCAACCGACAGAAAATTATCAAGGAAGTTCCAATTTTAATCCTGCCGAATTTGCATGTTTTCAGGTCAACTATTTTGGCATAAATTATGTAATTTTTGGTTAACATTCTGGCTATTCACAGTTTAGTGATAAACCTCGAATGATGCTCATTCACTAAATTGAGGAGTTTGGTGAATATATAATTACAATCCCAATGATTTATATTGCACCGAAATATTCAGCAGCAGCGCTGTACAATAGATAAACAAAACAAATTGTTAATTTTAGCAAAACATGCTTGATGTCATACAGGAGCAGTCAGGGGTCAAGTCCTGGGGAAAAAAGTGTGGGAACTCACCCAAGATTCCGCCTCCTTCCCCCCCCCGCCTTAAAAAAATTGCACTCCTATGCATATAGTGCAGTGCAGGGTGTGTATAATGAATGTAGTGTGTTTGTAGTGAATGCAGAGTATGGATAATGAATGTAGTGTGTTTGTAGTGAGTGCAGTGTGTATAATAAATGTAGTGTGTTTGTAGTGAGTGCAGTGTGTATAATAAATTTAGTGTGTTTGTAGTGAGTGCAGAGTGTGTATAATGAATGTAGTGTGTTTGTTGTGAGTGCAGTGTGTGTATAATTAATGTAGTGTGTTTGTAGTAAGTGTAGAGTGTGTATAATGAATGTAGTGTATTTGTAGTAAGTGTAGAGTGTGTATAATGAATGCAGTGTGTTTGTAGTGAGTGCGGATTGTGTATAATAAATGTAGTGTGTTTGTGGTGAGAGCAGAGTATGTATAATGAAGTGTTTGTAGTGAGTGCAGTGTGTATAATAAATGTAGTGTTTGTAGTGAGTGCAGAATGTGTATAATGAATGTAGTGTGTGTGTAGTGAGTGCAGTGTGTATAATGAATATAGTGTGTAGTGAGTGCAAAGTGTGTATAGTGAATGTAGTGTGTTTGTAGTGAGTGCAGTGTGTATAATGAATGTAGTGTGTTTGTAGTGAGTGCAGAGTGTGTATAATGAATGTAGTGTGTTTGTAGTGAGTGCAGAGTGTGTATAATGAATGTAGTGTGTTTGTAGTGAGTGCAGAGTGTGTATAATGAATGTAGTGTGTTTGTAGTGAGTGCAGATTGTGTATAATGAATGCAGTGTATGTAGTGTGTTTGTAGTGAATGCAGTGTATGTAGTGTGTTTGTAGTGAATGCAGAGTGTGTATAATGAATGCAGTGTGTAGTGAGTGCAGAGTGTGTATAATGAATGCAGAGTCTATATAATGAATGCAGAGTGTGTATAGTGAATGTAGTGTGTTTGTAGTGAGTGCAGAGTGTGTATAATGAATGCAGTGTATGTAGTGTGTGTGTAGTGAATGCAGAGTGTGTATAATGAATGCAGAGTGTGTATAGTGAATGTAGTGTGTGTAGTGAGTGCAGTGTGTACAGTGAATTTAGTGTGTTTGTAATGAGTGCAGAGTGTGTATAATGAATGTAGTGTGTTTGTAGTAAGTGCAGATTGTGTATAATGAATGCAGTGTGTGTGCTGGATTATGTGTGTGTGTGTGTGTGTGGGTGCTGGATGATTGTGTGTGTGTGTGTGCTGGATGATGTGTGTGTGTGCTGGATGATGTGTGTGTGTGCTGGATGATGTGTGTGTGTGCTGGATGATGTGTGTGTGTGCTGGATTATGTGTGTGTGTCCTGGATTATGTGTGTGTGCTGGATTATGTGTGTGTGTGCTGGATTATGTGTGTGTGTGCGCTGGATGATGTGTGTGTGTGTGTGTGTGTGCTGGATGATGTGTGTGTGTGTGCTGGATGATGTGTGTGTGTGCGCTGGATGATGTGTGTGTGTGCTGGATTATGTGTGTGTGTGTGTTGGATGATGTGTGTGTGTGTGTTGGATGATGTGTGTGTGTGTACTGGATTATGTGTGTGTGTGTACTGGATTATGTGTGTGTGTACTGGATTATGTGTGTGTGTGTGCTGGATTATGTGTGTGTGTGTGCTGGATTATGTGTGTGTGTGTACTGGATTATGTGTGTGTGTGTGCTGGATTATGTGTGTGTGTGTGCTGGATTATGTGTGTGTGTGTGCTGGATTATGTGTGTGTGTGCTGGATTATGTGTGTGTGTGCTGGATTATGTATGTGTGTGCTGGATTATGTGTGTGTGTACTGGATTATGTGTGTGTGTGTGTGCTGGATGATGTGTGTGTGTGTGTGCTGGATTATGTGTGTGTGTGTGCTGGATTATGTGTGTGTGTGTGCTGGATTATGTGTGTGTGTGCTGGATTATGTGTGTGTGTGCTGGATTATGTATGTGTGTGCTGGATTATGTGTGTGTGTACTGGATTATGTGTGTGTGTGTGTGCTGGATGATGTGTGTGTGTGTGTGTGTGTACTGGATTATGTGTGTGTGTACTGGATTATGTGTGTGTGTGTGCTGGATTATGTGTGTGTGTGCTGGATTATGTGTGTGTGTGCTGGATTATGTGTGTGTGTGCTGGATTATGTATGTGTGTGCTGGATTATGTGTGTGTGTACTGGATTATGTGTGTGTGTGTGTGCTGGATGATGTGTGTGTGTGTGTGTGTGTACTGGATTATGTGTGTGTGTGTACTGGATTATGTGTGTGTGTGTGCTGGATTATGTGTGTGTGTGTTGGATTATGTGTGTGTGTACTGGATTATGTGTGTGTGTGTGTGTGTACTGGATTATGTGTGTGTGTGTGTGTGTGTGTACTGGATTATGTGTGTGTGTGTGTACTGGATTGTGTATGTGTGTGTGCTGGATTATGTGTGTGTGCTGGATTATGTGTGTGTGTGCTGGATTATGTGTGTGCTGGATTATGTGTGTGTGCTGGATTATGTGTGTGTGTGCTGGATTATGTGTGTACTGGATTATGTGTGTGTGTGTACTGGATTATGTGTGTGTGCTGGATTATGTGTGTGTGTGCTGGATGATGGGGGGGATGCATTTGCTTTTTAACTTTTATGTGTTTTTTTTTTTTTTTACTTTACTCCCCCCTCCCTGCTTCTTACCTTGTCAGGGAGGGGGGAGATCGCCTGGTGGTCCGGTGGAGGGTAGCAGCCGCTGCACACAGGGGCCATCACACGCGGCGTTCTTCTCCAGCTCTCTCAGCTTCAACTCTCGCGAGACTCGCCTGTGCGGAGCGTTGCCATGGTAACCCGTGGCAACGCTCTTACAGCTGCGGGTCTCGCGAGATTTGAAGCTGAGAGAGCTGGAGAAGAACGCCGCGTGTGATGGGTTCCTGTGTGCAGTTAGCAGGGCAGGTCCTGCAGGACTGGGAACGGCGTTCCTGCTTTGGAAAAAGTGCAGGAACGCCGTTCCCATGCGTTCCTGCAGGACTCGAGCCCTGGGAGCAGTGCAATCTAAAGATATAGGCCAAAATAGCAGATCTGGTAAAGCAGAGTGGGGGACTTTTGCAGATCGGCTATTTTGGCCTGCCTTTTGACTTCTCTTGTTAGTTCACCACATTTACAATTTTAGTGATTTTATGCATCAATTGTTACAGTACTTCAGTGACTTATTGATGAGTTTTCTTTTTATGATTATGTTATTTGTACATGCCAGTGTTTTTACATTAGAAAGACAAGAGTCACAAGAAAGTATAATTAAGGGAAACCTCCGGACACATAACAACTTAATCGGAGGTCTCTGGCGCCGACTTACCTTTCCATTGTGTGTGAGTAGGGGTGTGTCCAGGGGAGGGGCTGATCTGAGAAGGTTTAGGCGACTTATAACAATTTATACAACTGAAATGTAATTAAGAACAAAGTATCTTATTTAAACAGACTGATTTCTAAACACATTGCTGGGAGTATTATTGCTGTGGAGCTCTGTTATACACTCAGACACACCAATAATATCGAGCTCTTCGAAGAGAGGGACATTAGGATAGAAAAGAGGGACATATGGTTTTGGGCCCAAAATAGGGACTGTACCTCCCAAAATAGGGACACTTGGGAGGTATGGTTCAGTGTGTATAGCTCTGTCTATTCCCTCTCTGTGTGTGCAGTGTGTGTAGCTCATTTTATTTTTTCTGTGTGTCCCCCCTGACTATTCTTTCCAAATATTTTATTTACATTTTTAAGCAAATTATAACAATCATATTGCAATAATAATATAGAAATTATAACAGTAATAAAAATAACAATAAACAGGGGGATAAGAAGGGGACGTTGGAGAGGGGTCCTTATTATTTTGAAAACATACATGACCTTTATAAATAATTATACCATATAATAAATTAAATCAGACATAACGATGCACAGTTATTGACAAAATTATTCACAATATTTGACTATATAACATGTATAAACTTAAAAAAAAAAGTACACATTTTTTAAGTAATAGATTTTTCTTTAACAATTTTTTTCCCAAGAGTTCTATAAATGTCCTAATGTTGCATAGGTTGCAGATGATTGTCTCATAATCAATTCATAACCCTTAGTTTCAATAATCAATGATAGAATTTATTTTTAAGTCGGTATAGTATGGGATTTCCAGTTTCTCAGAATAACCCCTGTCTATTCAGTGTGCAATGTGTGTAGATCTGGTCTATCTATTCTTTGCAAACTATAACCTCTCATTTCTATGTGGAAGCAGTCTCTTCTTCCTATGTGAAAGAAGTCCCCTCACTTAGTGTGGAAGCAGTCTCATGCCCCGTGGTCTCTTTCTCTTGTGTGGAAGCAGTGAAACCCATTCTCATTGTGTTTAAGTCACCTCTTTTATCTGTGAATACTCTGTCTACGTTTCTCTTCCTAGACTATAGCAGTTTTATTCTATCTGCACTTTCTTAGTGACATTCTGTTTATGATTGCAGTCTCTTTCTTCAGTGCCGTCTCATAGTACCTAAGAGTCTCGTTTCTCTGTAGGCTGTCACTGCGTGGGTGAGGGGTACCATATACTCCCCTTTGTGATGTTATTGTGTCTCTCCTTGTCACCCTGTCATCGCTCCACATCAATATGATCTCTGGGACCCTTATGACGTGCCCCTGGTTGACACACCTGTCCCGACTCCCTAACATGTTGTCAGCCATGTGTCCCCATCATGTCACATCACCTTGTATCTACTTGTCGGTCTGTCACTTGTCCCTGTCTGTTGTTTTACTGTGTCATGTAGAGTGAGAAACACCTGTTACCCACTCCCTTCTTCTCCCAGGTTGGGGACACAGTTTCACGCCATCCCTTGTCTCTACAGGTGGTGTCAGCGTGGCTGCGCCCCGATCCGTCTCCATGAGGAGTAGAAGAAGATGCTGCAGCCTGAGCTCGGAGCTCCGCTCCTTCTCCTGCTCCTGAGTGTCACCTCCCCGGGGGTCTCGCTGCTGTCATCCCTACGTGTTGGTGAGTAGTGACCCCTATTACCTGTTAAATGCCAGCACACTGTGTACACTATCCCCATTATAGCTACTGTTGAATAATTGCATATTAGCAGGACCTGGGTTTATATATAAGGTAGGGAGATCTAACTGCCCGTTATCAGGACAGGATCAGACAGTGCTGGGTGTATATCTAACGTAGGGGGATCAGACTGCACGTTATCAGGACAGGATCAGACAGTGCTGGGTGTATATCTAATGTAGGGGGATCTAACTGCCCGTTATCAGGACAGGATCAGACAGTGCTGGGTGTATATCTAACGTAGGGGGATCAGACTGCACGTTATCAGGACAGGATCAGACAGTGCTGGGTGTATATCTAATGTAGGGGGATCTAACTGTCCGTTATCAGGACAGGATCAGACAGTGCTGGGTGTATATCTAATGTAGGGGGATCTAACTGTCCGTTATCAGGACAGGATCATACAGTGCTGGGTGTATATCTAACGTAGGGGGATCAGACTGCACGTTATCAGGACAGGATCAGACAGTGCTAGGTTTATATCTGATGTGGGGGATCTGACCGCTCGTTATCAGGACAGGGTCAGAAAGTGCTGGGTGTATATCTAATGTAGGGGGATCTGACCGCTCGTTATCAGGACAGGGTCAGAAAGTGCTGGGTGTATATCTAATGTAGGGGGATCAGACTGCACGTTATCAGGACAGGATCAGACAGTGCTGGGTGTATATCTAATATAGGGGGATCTAACTGTCCGTTATCAGGACAGGATCAGACAGTGCTGGGTGTATATCTAACGTAGGGGGATCTAACTGTCCGTTATCAGGACAGGATCAGACAGTGCTGGGTGTATATCTAATGTAGGGGGATCAGACTGCACATTATCAGGACAGGATCAGACAGTGCTAGGTTTATATCTGATGTGGGGGATCTGACCGCTCGTTATCAGGACAGGATCAGACAGTGCTGGGTGTATATCTAACGTAGGGGGATCAGACTGCACGTTATCAGGACAGGATCAGACAGTGCTGGCTGTATATCTAATGTAGGGGAATCAGACTGCACATTATCAGGACAGGATCGGACAGTGTTGGGTGTATATCTAATATAGGGGGATCTAACTGTCCGTTATCAGGACAGGATCAGACAGTGCTGGGTGTATATCTAATGTAGGGGGATATAACTGTCTGTTATCAGGACAGGATCAGACAGTGCTGGGTGTATATCTAACGTAGGGGGATCTAACTGCCCGTTATCAGGACAGGATCAGACAGTGCTTGGTGTATATCTAACGTAGGGGGATCTAACTGCCCGTTTTCAGGACAGGATCAGACAGTGCTGGGTGTATATCTAACGTAGGGGGATCTAACTGTCCGTTATTAGGACAGGATCAGACAGTGCTGGGTGTATATCTAACGTAGGGGGATCAGACTGCATGTTATCAGGACAGGATCAGACAGTGCTAGGTTTATATCTGATGTGGGGGATCTGACCGCTCGTTATCAGGACAGGGTCAGAAAGTGCTGGGTGTATATCTAATGTAGGGGGATCTGACCGCTCGTTATCAGGACAGGATCAGACAGTGCTGGGTGTATATCTAATGTAGGGGGATCTGACAGCCTGTTATATGGACAGGATCAGACAGCGCTGGGACTGTATCTGATTTGGGGATCTGTTGGAACAATAGAAGCACAGACTCATACTTTATGGTCTAAAATGTGCATTTCCCCTTATCAGTTCGATTTAGTTAGAAAACTCCAGTGGTTTGTATTTACCGTATGTATAATGCTTAGTGTAAAAATCTGACTTTTCAATTTCAGGTAACATGCTTTTATCACTTAACATCCTTCTCTCAAACCCCTTTTTCATGGATTTTGGACGTACACTGCTACCCCCTCTCTGCTTTACCCTATTGATCCTTCCCCATGATGGATTTACACAGTCCCGTTCCGAGGACACATTTCCCATATGTCAATCCAGCTGCCAAAAGCATCTCCCGTCCTCTGCTGACCCCAGAGAGCTAGGCGATTATTCTCTGAACAGTGAAATGTAGTAAAATGAAACCTGAATGACAAAATTCGGGCTAAAATAGCCAAACCGGCTGAAGCCAAGCTGAAGACTATTTTTAAATAATCATTTATAATATAATAATAATACATTTTGTATTTTGTGTTTGAGGTCTAATGAATAAAACCCATATCATAGCCACAATTTAGATGTCTATAATTAAGATTTGTCGGAAAATACGGGCTTCTGTTTGAAGATACAGTTGCAGATGTGCTCACACTAACTGGAGTAAAGATTGCAAATGTTAAATAATTTTGGAGTTTGTCATGATCTCAGTATGATCCCAGAGGTCCACAAATAGTATAGATGCTCTAGAAGCTCTAATGATCATCTGTGGAGCTTGTTTTGGATCTAACTAAAGCGACAATTTAAGCACTAGAACCATTACATCACACTGTAGTGGTTATGGTGCCAGGAGTGTCCTGATGCTGTCCTATGGTAAGATTTTAACCTGTTTTAGTGATGTTTGACTCTTTACCCTGGTCCCATCCGGGTCCTGCCACCGCATCCTCTGCATCCAGTCTTCTTCAGAATAAAATAATAGGTCGCGCTGTACAGAAATAATACAATTTAAAGGTAAAATGAGAAATATAAAATAGATAGAAATTTTACTCACATATAAATATACATTAAAATATAAGTAAAAATATAAGAAAAAACGTAATAGTCCCAATATGTGGTGGATTCCAATAGGCTGATGGAAACTTGATACTGTAGTCAAAATAGAACGCTGGGTCTTCTATGGTATAGGCAATCTTGGTTCAATGATGGGCATGCAAAATAGAAAGACAGGGAGACTCCAATAGTGCAGACTGTATTGGCATAAGTGAAATAGACTGAAATAGGTGTAGGGGAGGTATTTCACTCACCTATGCAAGAGCATGTACTTGCTCAAGTGTAATCAGCATTCAGTGGCGTTTATCCCCCACTGGCGGGACATAGATGCGGGTAATTCCTCGAGATAAAGAAAATAAAATATAGTGCTCACTGTATATAAAATATAAAAGTAAGACTTTAAAAAAAAAGAAGGGAGAACGTACTCACATTTGAATGAGCAGGATATACTGCTCAATATGATGGCGTGGGTGGTATAATCCCCACCTAGGATTCTTTTAGACAATAGTCAGCTCCAAAATGACGTGTAACCAGGTAAAAGAGGAAAAGATAATATAATATAAAATATACGGATAAAATAAAATAAAATAAAATAAAAGGTATATGGCAAATGTATGGTGAAAAAAGCCAATATTCCTTTATTAGTACAAGTATAAAATATATATATAAAATTAGCCAAAACGCGTTTCGCCACACAGGGCTTTATCAACTGGCAATAATATACAATAACCTGGTAAAAATGAAGCTTATATAGGTTTGAAGAATACATAATGGTTTGAATTATGGCGCCAAAATGACGTCATCAATACAATGGGAGAAATACAGAAATGTTAAAAAACATAAACATAACTTAACATTAGTAAGAGTATTGAATAATGGTGGAATTAATAACTGAATGCAATAAAAATTAATTAAAAACGAGTAGTGATGATGATAAAAGAGAAGGAAATAGATGGTCATGTGATCGCGAGTGGCCGCGATCACATGATATGTCCCAGTGCTTATTGGGACATGTAGTGCAAATGATAGTGGGCTGGGGAGGCTGGAAGGATAGAAGACACGTGACCGCGACCGCTCGCGGTCACGTGTTATAACATGGAAATTGGAAAAGGTGTGGTGTCTGGACGGAGGCTGGCTTCTAAGGGCACACCTCCGTCCGATGGTAGCCAGTAGGGAGGTGGGACACGTGATCGCGGACACGCGTGGTCACGTGTTGTGGCACAAAGCATGGTGGGAAATGTAGTACCCAGGGATGTAGCCCTTGATGGAAGTGAAAACAGCACGTGATCGCGAATACGCGCGATCACGTGCTGTTTTCACTTCCATCAAGGGCTACATCCCTGGGTACTACATTTCCCACCATGCTTTGTGCCACAACACGTGACCACGCGTGTCCGCGATCACGTGTCCCACCTCCCTACTGGCTACCATCGGACGGAGGTGTGCCCTTAGAAGCCAGCCTCCGTCCAGACACCACACCTTTTCCAATTTCCATGTTATAACACGTGACCGCGAGCGGTCGCGGTCACGTGTCTTCTATCCTTCCAGCCTCCCCAGCCCACTATCATTTGCACTACATGTCCCAATAAGCACTGGGACATATCATGTGATCGCGGCCACTCGCGATCACATGACCATCTATTTCCTTCTCTTTTATCATCATCACTACTCGTTTTTAATTAATTTTTATTGCATTCAGTTATTAATTCCACCATTATTCAATACTCTTACTAATGTTAAGTTATGTTTATGTTTTTTAACATTTCTGTATTTCTCCCATTGTATTGATGACGTCATTTTGGCGCCATAATTCAAACCATTATGTATTCTTCAAACCTATATAAGCTTCATTTTTACCAGGTTATTGTATATTATTGCCAGTTGATAAAGCCCTGTGTGGCGAAACGCGTTTTGGCTAATTTTATATATATATTTTATACTTGTACTAATAAAGGAATATTGGCTTTTTTCACCATACATTTGCCATATACCTTTTATTTTATTTTATTTTATTTTATCCGTATATTTTATATTATATTATCTTTTCCTCTTTTACCTGGTTACACGTCATTTTGGAGCTGACTATTGTCTAAAAGAATCCTAGGTGGGGATTATACCACCCACGCCATCATATTGAGCAGTATATCCTGCTCATTCAAATGTGAGTACGTTCTCCCTTCTTTTTTTTTAAAGTCTTACTTTTATATTTTATATACAGTGAGCACTATATTTTATTTTCTTTATCTCGAGGAATTACCCGCATCTATGTCCCGCCAGTGGGGGATAAACGCCACTGAATGCTGATTACACTTGAGCAAGTACATGCTCTTGCATAGGTGAGTGAAATACCTCCCCTACACCTATTTCAGTCTATTTCACTTATGCCAATACAGTCTGCACTATTGGAGTCTCCCTGTCTTTCTATTTTGCATGCCCATCATTGAACCAAGATTGCCTATACCATAGAAGACCCAGCGTTCTATTTTGACTACAGTATCAAGTTTCCATCAGCCTATTGGAATCCACCACATATTGGGACTATTACGTTTTTTCTTATATTTTTACTTATATTTTAATGTATATTTATATGTGAGTAAAATTTCTATCTATTTTATATTTCTCATTTTACCTTTAAATTGTATTATTTCTGTACAGCGCGACCTATTATTTTGTTTTTTTAACTTTCTTTATTGAGGACTTTAGAGGGAACCTCATACCCATAGGTTGCAGCTTCTCTCTTTTCTCTTCTCCTTTAGACCACCTAGCGCTGAGCCTATACCCCCTTTTCTTCTTCAGAATAAGTCACATTTCAGGAGTGCAGTCTTGCATGGCCCTATTTGCTCTGAAAAACAATCCAAATTTTTCTGCAGTGAAGATGGGGAATTGGTCGCTGGTAACATGTCAAGCCATACTAACATTTTACTGTGGGTTTTGCCAGTAGGCTGTAGTGATTATGGTGTCAAGAGTATTCCTGTAAGGACGCATCAGAAACACCTACAGTAAGGTTAATATTTGATTTTATAAAAGTGCTGGTTTCAGAAGAAATTGGCACTTTTCGAAACACCATTGATAATGGCTCCCAGCTATCAACCAGGCAGCCAGGATGGGTTCCCCAATCACTTGCTTTGACCTACGGTTCCGAACAGAAGTGTTGAAGCATTGGTTTCAATTCCTCTCTTCGTGTTTTGCAATGAGAAGCATAGGATAGGTCATGACTTCAGAGCTGCGGCGAAAACACGATCTCGGCGTTGGATTAGAGGTAGCAAAATTTCATTTTCTAACTGTTAATCTCTCAAATCCATCATATATCAAACATCACGTCGTCATGGTTTTAGCTAGAACAGAAAGTATTGTGCCCTTCATCAGGATAGAAAAACAAAATCAATACATTTATCAATGCAGAATCCTAAAGCGACAGCTTTGATTACTTATGTTTTTTCCTACAGCATATTATTACTACACACCGAGAGATAGCACTTTTTTCCTTGCCCTTCTTCACTATAAGAAGTGATGTCAATTCAAGGAAATATGGTGAATATTGCAACTCTACTTGTGGGTCTTCTAAATGGGAAAACAGGACACCTGCATTGTTACAGTGTAGCCTTCTTGGTGGCCTATTGATCATTTTCCATATCCCTCACCCAAATAGCAGACTGACAGCAGGGCATAGACCATATATTTTATTTTGACGTTCAACTACCAGCCACGATTAAACCCAACAGCTACTGTTTCCTATAGACAAGAGCTAGTTAACTTAACTTGTAAAGCAGAACCTCCTGTGGTGTGGTTTCCATCACCTGTACAGTGGGCAGATCCGCCCAAGTGTCCATTTCTGTGTGACCACATATTTCTTAAATGTAAATGTACCAATCGCCAAAAACATAACATACAGGGATGTCATTTCTAATTAGTGGGTAATTATTATTATTATGTTATTATTTATATAGCGCCAACAAATTCCGCAGCGCTTTACAGTGGGTGGACGAACAGACATGTAGTTGTAACCAGACAAGTTGGACACACAGTAACAGAGGGGTTGAGGGCCCTGCTCAATGAGCTTACATGCTAGAGGGAGTGGGGTAAAGTGACACAAAAGGTAAGGATAGTATTAGACTAATGACAGTTGCAAGAGAGGAATCAGTCGGGAGCTAATAACAGCTTAATTGATACACTTTTATGAAGAAGTAGGTTTTTAATGATTTTTTAAGGAGTGGAGACTGGGTGAGGATCTAACGGAGGAAGGAAGTGAGTTCCACAGGAACGGTGCAGCCCTTGAGAAGTCTTGAAGGTGAGCATCAGAGGTGGGAGTACGGACAGAAGATAGACGTAAGTCTTCAGCAGAGCGTAGGGGGCTTAGACGGGGCATACTTGTGTATTACGGAGGATAGAAAGGTGGGAGCAGCATAATGTAGAGATTTGAAAGCAATAACCAAAATTTTAAGTAGAGCCCTATATCTTACAGGAAGCCAATGTAGGGACTGACAGAAGGTGGAGGCTTGGGAGGTGCGGGCGGACAGGAAGATGAGCCTCGCCGCCACATTTATTATGGAATGTAACGGCGCAAGTTGGGAGCACGTAAGACCACCAAGAAGCGGATTACAGTGGTCAAGGCGAGATAGGACAGTGGAATGGAGCAGCACCTTAGTCGCATCTGGCATTAAGTAGAGTCGGATGCGCGCAATGTTTTTGAGATGGAAGCGGCAGGATTTGGCAATAGACTGATCATGAGGCGTGAAGGAGAGGTCGGAGTAAAAGAGAACACCTTGGCATTGAGCCTGCATGGTGGAGCTGATGGTATCACCGTTTTCTTGGAGGGAGACAGACATAGGAGTAGCAACACTTGAGGGAGGAAAGACCAGAATTTAAATTTTGGTCAAGTTGAATTTAAGGAAGTGGGCAGCCATCCAGTTAGAAATAGCAGAGACACTAGTGAAGAGGGACAGATCAGGAGAGGACAGATAGATTTGCGTGTCATCCACATAGAAATGATATTGGCAGCCAAAGGAGCTAATGAGTTTACCAAGGGAGGCAGTATAGATGTAGAACAGTAGGGGACCAAGGAACGAACCTTGGGGAACACCGACAGAGAGGAGTTGGGGAGAAGAAGAAGAGCCAGAGAAAGAAACACTGAAAGAGCGCTGGGAGAGGTAGGAGGAGAAGAAGAAAAGCCAGAGAAAGAAACACTGAAAGAGCACTGGGAGAGATAGGAGGAGCAATATCTTGTAGACCGATATTGCGGAGGACAAGAAGAAGCTGTTGATGATCAACAGTGTCAAAAGCCGCAGAAAGGTCAAGAAGAATTAGGATAGAGTAGCGACCACGAGATTTTGCCACGAGTAGATCATTGGATACTTTGGTCAGTGCCGTTTCCACAGAATGCTTAGCACAGAAACCAGACTGAAGAGGGTCTAGCAGAGAGTTGGACTCAAGGAAGTCTGTCAATCTCGCATACACAACTCTTTCAAGGATCTTGGACACAAAAGGCAGTAGCAAGATAGGACGGTAGTTGGATGGGGAGTTAGGGTCAAGTTTGGGCTTCTTTGGAATTGGGGTTATAGTTGCATGTTTGAAGGGCGATGGAAATATACCAGAGGAGAGAGAGAAATTTTGAATTTTAGTGAGAGGTAAAGAAAGAGAAGAAGACAGAGTACAGATGAGATGCGAGGGAATTGGATCTAGGGAGCAGGTGGTGGGGTGGGAGGACTGGAGCAGAGCAGAAACCTCTTCCGCTGTAGCGGGTGTGAACATAGAACAGCAGAGGGAGTGAGGTTAGGGGAAGTATTGTAAGGGGAAGAAGACAGATGAGAGATCTCTTCCCTGATTGTAGAGATCTTGTCAGTAAAGTGAGTTGCAAAGTCTGAGGCGGTAAAGTTAGGAGGAGGAACAATAGGGCAAAGAAGAGAGTTAAATGTATGAAATAGTCGTTTGGGTTTGCAGGAGAGTGTGGTTATGAGGGTATTGAAGTAATTTACTTTTGTAGAGGAAGAGCCAAGCTGTATGAGCGCAGCATAAATTTATAGTGGAGAAAGTCAGACGCACAGTGTAATATGCACAGAGTAATAGCTGTTTGATCCAAGGAGATATCTGACTGCCATTTTGGGGTCAAGAGGTTCCTAGTTTGTTGCAAAATTAAAGGGCTTCAGACAAGGTTTTTTGCCTTCTTTTGGATCAATAGCAAAAACATATGTGAGGAAGGCTGAACTTGATGGACACAAGTCTCTTTTCAGCTATGTAACTATGCAACTATGATATGGTTTAGTTAGCTGGTGTGAAGGAAAGGAACAAAATGTATCTGGGAAGTGTATTTAGAATCATGTAGTACATGTACTTTCTAGAAATTGCTAGATATTCATGGCATATCCTTGTAATGGTTTTGATGGGGTCAATATAAATGTAATGTAGCATTCGCGGTTTGAACTGAGGTTCACAAATGTTATTAAGCGTTTCAAGTCAGTTGATCAGATTTTCAATGTCACATGTCCTGAAACTAAAATAATTTTACACTGAATGTTTGATTGTTAAAAGGACACACCGAACAAGATAACCAACACACTTTATTTCAGTAGTTATGGTGCAAGTGATCTTTGAATGCAGTCACTCTAGTTTTTGCCAATACATATTTCAACTGTTGAAAATTGGAGAAAACAGGGAATTCTCATTTTGTGAGTCTGCACACAGAACCTTGGAGTTGGGCTTTTGAAGGCTATATAAGATATACAATTTTGAAGAGTCACAGGGTTAACTTGCTTAGATTGTCCCAAGCGTGCTAATCGAGAGTATACCGAAGCACTCCTGCAATATGCTGGCGAATACCCTGAGTAGGAAATTAAAGAGAGACTGAAATTTGGCCTTATAGAATATACAGTAATTAGCAGACTGGTTAAAGCCCTTGGTTCTTGGCTGCTGTCAAATTCCAGGTTTTTGTCCGTGTCACCTGTTGCTTTCTGGTCTCTTGGTTTATTTGTGAATGCATAAACCTCTTACATGTAAAATGTTGTAAATATGCCATAAGTCATTGTTACATGGTTCCCCAGCAGATAGGACAACGTATGCCCTTAGCTGACAGTCATTTGCTACCCTCTGATCTTCAGCCCAGACTGAGATTCCGTATTTGCATTTTGCCAATTAAGTTCAGCTGTCTTTGGGTATTCAGAGCCTCTGACTTATTGGCCGGTGCTGGTTCATTGTGACCTGCACTTATGTCTATCCCTGCTTGAGCTGGTAGCAATTATTCTTATTGTAGGGGTTTTGACGGTGTCCCATGTCCTTAGACAGTATATTACATGTGACACTGGGTGATGTCTGGCCTACATTTCTCTAACGAGTGCTTTTACAACTTTGAATCAAATCCAGCTCAAAATGCCTGCAGCCTACAGGTTTGTAAAAGGCCTGTATTGCAAGTTGACTCTACGTAGAAAACCAACTTCATTCATGCAGTGGGGTGAGGCTGTTTTACACCTCCTTAATGATGTATATTGTTCTTTACTGGTGGACAGCTTTGATTAGTTGAGTGTTTGTGGACGAGGACTCCCATGAAACTAAACTATTTGGATGCCTTGGTATTGTGGTAGTTGTATTTCATAGCAGAGAGGAATGAAACCTCAGATCAATCTTGCAGCTCAAGAGAAATGGTTTGCCTGTCCCGACACGTACTTGTAACATCAGTCGAATACTATTATTTCAATAGCCTATGGGGTCGCAAATGAGAGCTATTTCTAGTCAAATTAGAAGAATGTACAATAATCTTATGGATTTATTTACTGAACGGTTAACTAAACAGTGTCTGAAGATGTTTGTCAATTAGTCACAGCTTCCTGTTCTGTGAATACATCCCAGAGTCCATGGGTATTAAAGCAATACTCTGGACCCCTAAAACACTTTAGCTTGCTGAAGTGCCTTAAGTGTGAAGAGTGTCTCCTCTTTTTTTTTCCAAAGGAAATTGGCACTTTTATAAAACTTGTTACCCCTGGCTGTCAGTCATACAACAGGTCCTGTTACTTCTTGGTTTAGTTAGCTGAGTGGAGATAAACTCTAGAGGAAGCAATTTCTCAGAGCACCTGGCTTACAAAGACTTCTCATTAAGTTGCATTGGGAAGTCTTTGATTGGACAGCCACATAAAGTCTGGGCCGGGTTAGAAGGGGAGGGCTTGCAAAGGCTGCAGACAAGATAACTGTTTGTAAATATACCCCAATGTAAAAATAGTGGGAAAACTTATGTTTTATTGGGGGAAAACTGCTAAGCAGTGATTTTTATTTATTTATTTTAATTTGGGCTGCAGAGTGTCCCTTTAAATCTTGGAAGTCCATCTGTTAGTGAACTAGTATTCCCATGATCTTTGCTTGCCAAATGTTGTGCTTTTACCTGTAGAAAGTACTTGGGAGTTATAATTATAAGAGCTCATAGTCTTGCATTTGAATACCAATGCCTTAGTCTATTTAAAATGATTACATCTTGACTTCTTTGTTTTGGCATAGAAGTTGTACATATTTATTTTTATTCACAAATAAAGAAACGTACACAGCCCCACACAAGAGGAATCAATGAACCATAGTAAATTGCTTGTCAAAACATAGTAAAATAGTACCATTTACTTCTTCCAACCCAATTAGAGGAGACTCCCTGATGGAAACCACAAGACTTAATGAAATGTGAATTTTGCAAGATTTCCAAGGCAGTGATGAAAACATGTAGAATTCCTACAATCTTCTCTAAAAGGCTTGCAACCTGTTATTTATGTTGTGCATACGACCCAGACACACGCCATCTGAGGGTTTTCAGAGGCCCCGGTGGCATAAATACAGCACCCTTTCTATAGCTCCAAATTTAGATTTAGTGGACATCTCATTAATCTCGGGATGCATATAAAAAATACGTTTTTATTCCCGGATTAAAAATGCTTGCTTCCCCCAAAAGTTATTTTAAAAATGCTCTCTTTGCTTTTGATTGGTGAGAGTCGGGTGGCCCAAAAGGTAGATCCCCAGATGTTTTAAAACTACAACTTCCATGATGCCTTGTCATTCTAAAGGCATGTAAAGACACACAAAGCATCATGGGAGTTGTAGTTCTAGAACATCTGGGGATCTACCTTTTGGGCATCACTGTTCCATGCTTTTAGCTGGGCCCGGACCAAATCCCACTTCGCTAATACCTAGAAGAACAACGATAGGCAATCTTTGGCATTCCAGATGTTGTGGTCTTTATCTTCAAAAATGCACTTTCAGACATATTTCTGGCAAAGCATCAGTGGAGATGTAGTCCACAGATGTGGAGTGCCGAAGGTTGCCAACCCCTGGTCTAGAACAAGTTGGGCAAACCTGTAGCTGTTCACTTGTTACTCTCATAGGACTCCCAGTTTAAAAGCAGCTCGAGGGCTGTATGATATGCTTCAACCCGTGTCTAGAAAGCATCATTAAAAACGATTTGTAGATTAAGAGAATGCTCATTATCTCTCCGGTGGTTACATCTTTTTTTTTTTTTCTCAGTTGTGCTATAACCTCTCTCAGATTTATTTGTGCCACTTGCTCTCTTCCTGCTTAGCTTTTGGTTAGTGTTTTTCTCCCATTCCGGAGGCCACCGGAGAGATAATGAGCCGAGAGCACCTGGAGATTTCATGACAAACTAGAATTGCTATCCTAATTTACACTCCTTGCTTTCCTTGTCTGTTTCCTAAAGAGCTGCTGATAGGGAGGTTTGTGTGAACAGGCCGGGCTCTTGCTGAGTGAATCATCATGGCTCATTCTTGCACAGCTGATACCGAGTAATGCCTTCACTGGCTGCTACACTTAGAATTTCAGATGCCTGACTATAAATCCTCTTAATTTTGTTGAATCCATTGACTAGGGAAGGAAAAACATGCTCTCAATGTCTCTGCATGGCTTTTTCCACTTTTTCCCCAATCCATTAGTCTGTCTGTCGCCTATGGAGGGGATCTCTTATCAACTCTCTCCACTAGAGTTCTGTGCTCTGTAGAAGTGAATTTGTCTGATACGAAGCCCCCAGAGGAAGCATGTTTATGCACCCCTTCCTTTAACTCATCTGTTATATATGTAAGATCAGCTAACCCATACTAACTTCACTATAGCTTCCTTTTGCAAATATACCCTTGTTGTCTGTATGTATCCCTTCTGTCATTTCAATGACTATTTCCCAGGCCATTCTCCCATTTCTGCTGCCCCCTCCTCTTTGTACACCTTTTGCCATTTCATTGCCTCTTTTCCGGTTTAGTTTCTCAAGATAAATATTAATAGACGCAACTAGGTACATTTCACAGTGTGAGTGTAAGAGACATTTGTAAGATAATTGTGTTTAGATTGTAGCTTCCGACAGTACACAGTTGAATGCAAGTGTCACGCTATGCAATTGATATGTAAGTCCTACCCAAACTGACTAATACTCATAGCAAATCTTTGTTAGTATCCTATAATGGCGTATTAGTAAAGGGTTTTATTTATATCCTATTTGTTTGTAAATGCAGAGTAAAGAGGTCACGTTACAGTAGAGTGTATCACGCTGTCATCCACCCAATATTTGCATGGTTTTGGCTTGGACACATGATATAAGGAATGGATCATTCTGTAATGAAGGCGGTGATAGATACCTACACTATATGATGAGGTTTTTGATTGTATCAGAACAAAAGTAACATATCATGGAAGAGGAGGGCTGTGTTATTTAGTATTAGAACATTTTGTCCCCCAACAGTCTCTTATTTAATATTTCCAAATTTATGGGTTGGACACAACTTAACAAATAAATAAAATATGTGACCATGTTGCAAGAAAGACTCATGTTGTCGCATGTAATATGTAGAAGTTATTGGGCGTTTCTTAATAGAAGGAAGACATTATATACGGAAAGACAAATGTTGTGATAGAGGCATATCTCTCAGATAGTTATACACCCAGCACAAAGGCGTTACATCGCAACGGAACCTTCAAACAAGAAAGGAAAAAGATCTTAATGTAATAATGGCTTGGATTACCAATAGTTGCTTTTAATGGGTTTATGGGGCTGTTTTTAGCTTGGTCACATTAATACATTAAATAATCTTACTAATGTAAAAGGTGCCATGAAGATTTTTTTTTCCCGGGCACTGTCGACTGTAAATGCTAGAAGAAGAGGCTGCGAGGAAAGGTTATTAGGAGGGTGGGGGTATCTTTCAGATGTTTTGTGTTCTCTTGCTCAGCACATAAAAGCTGTAATAAAAAGACATACATTTAATACTCCACAATTTGTGAGAATTAACATATCAAAAAAGCCAGAATAAAGAAATGTAATAAATCTTGAATACAGACGGGAGATGAAAAGCTTCAAAGGATGCCATATTCCCCTTGGTTCCTCTCCCTATAGTGTGGAGAGGGTTATTCTCAGCTTGTAGAGACTCATTCATACAGAGCAGGTCACCGATTCCTAATTTCCTTTTCTCAGAAGTCAATGTGATTGGGCCATTGGTAACACTTAAAGGGCAAGTAACAAAAAAAATAATAGAATTGTATCTATTTCTACTCGTTTTCTTATAAGGACAAAAAGCTGACACTGATTCATCAAAGTTGCAAATTTAGCACTGTATAAGCCTCTTTTGTCACGTGTCCCTTCCAACGCCAACATCCACAGCGTCTGCACTTTTGGTCTTACGGCAGAAAAAGAAACCTCTAGTTTTTAGAAGCATCAGTAGATCAGAACTGAAATTTGTATCTTTAAACACGGCTTTGCAAGCGGTTACAGTAGCAGTGTGTTCTTTCACTCCAAAAAAACAACATATTAATATTTGCATTTTGAGTTTTATCTGATTTTTTGGGGAGAGGTATCTACAAACCCTTTTGGACAAGGGACCCGGTGGATCATTTTGACTGTTTTGCTCAAGTTTATTGTCTATAATGGAATGGGGCAATTCAAATTTTTAGGACAAAAAACTGTTTGAAATAATTCTCCTGGGGTATTTAACAAGATTTTTTATTTTTTTGGTCTAGACGTTTAAAGGGCCACTCCAGTGCCAGGAAAACAAACCGTTTTCTTGGCACTGCAAGTACCCTCTCCCTCCCACCACCCATCCCATGTTGCTGAAGGGGTGAAAACCCCTTCAGTGACTTACCTGAGACCCCTGCCAAAGTCCCTCGGCGGTGGTTTCGGGTCCGCCCACACTCCTCCCCCGCCGATGTCATCCGGCGGGGGAGACTGATCGTGCCTGCGTGGCCGCCGGCGGGGGAGACCTAAAGCGCAGGCGCGCATTAGACCTTTCCATAGGAAATTTTAAATGCTTTCCTATGGGGAATTGAGCGACGCTGGAGGTCCTCACACAGCGTGAGGACATCCAGCGACGCTCTAGCACAGACCTGTGCTAGAAACCAGGAAGTGACCTCTAGACAGGGACTAGAGGAGGAGTTAACCCTGCAATGTAATTATTGCAGTTCATGAAGATTGCAATATTTACAGCTGCTGGGCTAAGGGTAGTGGGAGTTGGCACCCAGACCACTCCAATGGGCAGACGTGGTCTGGGTGCCTGGAGTATCCCTTTAAAGCCTACACAATGCAAAATTAATTAATTTAATCATATTCTGTTGTTTGTATTTTTTGGTGTACCTTAACTTCACAGATCAAACTTTTCAGTTGAATCAAATGGACATGGAACATTTTGCACTTTTAAGAGAAGGGTTAGGCTAAACCCATTTGAATTATGATTGCCCTGTCAAGGCAGCTGTCATCAGTGGTTTAGAAGACTTATCGATTCTGTGGACTATAATTCAACACTATTCTCCAGACTGGAGTCAACTTATTTTTTTAAAGCATTATTAAGTAAAAAAAGAAAAAAAGAAAATGAAGAAATGAAATGTTTAAAAAGTAAAAAAAGGCACTCCTGATAATGTTGATAATTCTAATATTTTTGCTACTACTTACAGTTAACATTCCCCAGAATAGGAAGTGGCAGATAATCCTTAACTAATCATAACTCTTACATTTTTTTAAAGAAAAAACATTGAACATATTGTATAATATCAAGTCGGGATTTATGTATTATAGAGTTCAGCAATTATTATTTATTTTTTTTGCATGAAATTACATTTATAAAACTGTTTAACAAGCTAACAGAGGTTTAAGTGATGTCTATCGAAGTGCTGAACTGTTCCAATTATGTTATCGCATTTCTTTATATCCCTCTGTTATATCAATGTTGTTTTGCAAATTGTATAAGCCTCAGAATTAAGGAAACGGGTATAGGTGGAGCCATGGATTATCATGGTGCTTTGAGTATCTCTTTAATCACAAAGATTTATAACATTTCCTTTTTTCCTTGTAAGGATAAGAGCTTCTTAACAAATCACAGGTTCTGATTGGTTGTTCACATCACATGCTGTTTGCAGCGTTCTGTTCTTAATCATTAATTGTCACTCATTGTTTGAAAATCATGATGCGATTTTCGATGGTTGCCTCCACAACTTAAAATTGTCAGATCTTTTAAGCTGTTATCACAGCTAAACGTACAGTTTGGTTAGATGGAAACAGCATCAATATCTCTGGAATCTTGATTTAACAGGATTAATGGAAAGAAAAATATATATGACCGTGCCACTTTAAAGGACCACTCTAGTGCCAGCAAAACATACTCGTTTTCCTGGCACTAGAGTGCCCTGAGGGTGCCCCCACCCTCAGGGTCCCACTCCCGCCCGGCTCTGGAAAGGGGAAAGGGGTAAAAACTTACCTTTTTCCAGCGGTGGGCGGAGAGCTCTCCTCCTCCGATCCTCCTCTTCTCCTCCCCGTCGGCTGAATGCGCACGCGCGGCAAGAGCTGCGCACGCATTCAGCCTGTCACATAGGAAAGCATTCATAATGCTTTCCTATGGACGCTTGCGTGCTCTCACTGTGATTTTCACAGTGAGAATCACGCAAGCGCCTCTAGCGGCTGTCAGTGAGACAGCCACTAGAGGAAATAGGGGAAGGCTTAACCCATTCACAAACATAGCAGTTTCTCTGAAACTGCTATGTTTATGAAAAAATGGGTTAACCCTAGAAGGACCTGGCACCCAGACCACTTCATTTAGCTGAAGTGGTCTGGGTGCCTAGAGTGGTCCTTTAACCTCATATTTTTTTTTTTAAAGTTCCAATTTTCTTTGGGTCGGAAGTAGAGGGTATTGATTTGTTGCCATAACATCAGAAAAAGATTCTTACAAATAGTCTACTTCTTCCATAATGTTTATCGATGGCTATTAAAGGACCACTCTAGTGCCAGGAAAGCATACTCGTTTTCCTGGCACTAGAGTGCCCTGAGGGTGCCCCCACCCTCAGGGACCCCCTCCCGCCCGGCTCTGGAAAGGGGAAAAGGGTTAAAACTTACCTTTTTCCAGCGCTGGGCGGAGAGCTCTCCTCCTCCTCTCCGCCTCCGTTCCTCCCCGTCGGCTGAATGCGCACGCGCGGCAAGAGCTGCGCGCGCATTCAGCCGGTCGCATAGGAAAGCATTCATAATGCTTTCCTATGGACGCTTGCGTGCTCTCACTGTGATTTTCACAGTGAGAATCACGCAAGCGCCTCTAGCGGCTGTCAGTGAGACAGCCACTAGAGGAAAAAGGGGAAGGCTTAACTAATTGATAAACATAGCAGTTTCTCTGAAACTGCTATGTTTATAAAAAAATTAGTTAACCCTAGCTGGACCTGGCACCCATACCACTTCATTAAGCTGAAGTGGTCTGGGTGCCTAGAGTGGTCCTTTAATATAATGACAAATCTGCAAAGTTTGTTTCCTAAAGAACTCCACTGCTACAAAGTAAATGGTGGTTTAAATACATCGATTGGTGTACCCCATTATTTGTCAAACTGAAAGTTGCACGGTAAAAGCAACATAAAGGATACATGTCAGCTTTAGTAAATGTTAAGTTACAAAAGGAGCTGGGTGAGTGGGTGGTGTAGACCCTTTTTTGCAAGTGTGTTCCAATGACACCGTACTGGGCCTAAAATCATGACTGTCTTACTTGAATGAGGACTGTTGACAAGTACATGTGGAATTGTACTGTGGAATTGTACATGTACTGTTGACAAGTACATGTACACGTGGAAACTTGGGGAAAATATCAGATCTTTTTGTCCACTTCTGGATAAAAATGTTTATGGTGTATTACTGTGTTAGAGAAATTGTGGTGTGTGTTGGAAAATATGTTACATTTCAGCTGTTCTAAAACAATTGTTTACAAAAACGAGAATTGCAAGTGAATTAAAAGTTTTGCTTGATACCCTCTTAGGTTTTTGAAAGTCTGGATTTATCTTCTTTAGTATTCTAGTTTAAATTGTCACTTGAATTTCGTAGGCGCACTTCGTAGACTTTTTGGGAAGCAGAGAGCACATTTTATTTAAACTTATGGAATGCATTCTAAATTTTAAGTTGGCTTAGCAGGGATCCTCAAGGGTGTGGTCTAAGTAAAGAGGCATGTCAGCTACCTGAAATTTTACATCTCTAGTCTGTTAATTGATCATAGTTAATGTGACTCATCCTCTCTATCTCTAGGGACAAAGACTTGGGTGATTTAAAAAAAAAATGGTGTCGTGGTCCTAAATCAGAAATATTCCACCAGCCTAGATCAGATGTATTATTATTATTATTGGTATTTATATAGCGCCAGCACTTTACAATAAAAGGGGAATTTACCAAATGAGACAATAACAAAGTGTAAACTACCACAACAAGAGGAAATAGTCTTAAATTAGAGGGACAAAGGTTTAAAAATAACATCAGGAAGTATTACTTTACTGAGAGGGTAGTGGATGCATGGAATAGCCTTCCAGCTGAAGTGGTAGAGGTTAACACAGTAAAGGAGTTTAAGCATGCGTGGGATAGACATAAGGCTTTCCTAACTATAAGATAAGGCCAGGGACTAATGAAAGTATTTAGAAAATTGGGCAGACTAGATGGGCCGAATGGTTCTTATCTGCCGTCACATTCTATGTTTCTATGTTTCTATGTAACAGGAACAATAGGTAGTTGAGGACCCTGCTCAAACGAGCTTACAGTCTAGAGGTTTGAATACATGAGATATATTATATACCAATTTGTTGAATGCTTTGGCCAGAATGCAACTGTATCGATCAATCATGACGCCCCATGCATATTGTTGTTGAACCAAAGTATGTACTACAACCTCATGATCTGTGTTAAAAAATACTGAACTATATCTTTGCCCTAAATTTGACTAGCTCAACGTATCAAGCAAACATTGGAGGAGATTTAGAGGGTTACTCCAACTACCTTCTACTTTTTGAAGTGATCGTGGTGGTAGGAGTCTGGATGTGCAGTGTTCCAGCTTGAAACACGGCACATCCATTGATATTTTTAATTGTGGGCTGGGGGCAAGTAGCACCCTCAGCACACATGATTCAGGCAGCCTAGAATTCTGTTCCGGGCTGCCTAATGTCTGCAAGTTAGGAACTCTTCTCTCATCTCCAGTCCTCCCACCACAAACAAAGCCTTCCCTCTTACCAATCCCCTGTTATTTCCTTAATTATCCACCCTTCTCCTTCTCATTAGACCTCCCCATAGGAAAGCATTGAAAAATGCTTTCAATGCTTTCCTATGGGGATTTCAGCGACGCTGGAGGTCCTCACATAGCGTGAGGACGTCCAGCGACGCTATAGCGCATGGAATGTGTGCTATAATACCGGAAGTGCCCTCTAGTGGCTGTCTAGTAGACAGCCACTAGACAGCCACTAGAGGAGGAGTTAACCCTGCAAGGTAATTATTGCAGTTTATGAAAACTGCAATATTTACAGTTGCAGTGTTAAGGGTAGTGGGAGTTGGCACCCAGACCACTCCAATGGGCAGAAGTGGTCTGGGTGCCTGGAGTGTCCCTTTAATTTTAACTTTGGCCACGGGAATGGAATATAAAGCCATCTTAGTTTTTACCAAATCCAATTTCTTTTAAGACTTCAAACAAAAATAACCAGTTCACTCTATCAAACGCCTTCTCATCAACTGATAACAAAATTGAGGGGATCTTTAAATAAGACGCTAAGTAAATAGCATGTATTGTTTTAATGGTATTATCTTGAGCTTGTCTTCCTTCAACAAAGTCTGATTGAACATCTTAAATGAGATTAGACGTTTCAGTCTAGTAGCCAATACTTTAGTGAAAATCTTTAAATCCAAATTTAAAAGGGAAATTGGTCTATGACTACCACAGATATCACTTTCCTTACCTTTATTCAATTTTAACCGTTTTATTACCTTGTAGCATAGAGCTACTTAAACCAACACCAGAAATAATTAATTTGAACATATCGGCAAAGGAAGGTAATAATTCAGAATGTAATAGTTTATAATAGTTTGTAGTAAAGCCATCAAAGCCCGGACTCTTTCCGGAGGGTAATGAAGTAATTGCCTGTTTGATTTCAACTACTGTAATCAATCTCTCCATCTCCTCTATCCGTAAGTTAGAAACTCTAGTAAATATATTTTAACTTAAATAGAGCCTCTTCTTTTCCAACCCAGAACTATATTCTTCCCGAGTACCCTTGCATGATTATTACAAAGTTCTTTTTAATAAAAAAAAAACACAAAAAACTGATACAAGCTCGATTTTTCTTCCTATGTTTGCTTGAGTAAAAACATTCTTTTTAATTTGAGCTTGCTATTTTGACCATTTCATATTCACAAGATGTCTTAATTGGGATTTTAGTTGCAGTAGTTCTAAAAATATATCATCAGAGAATGTCATCTTGTGTACCATATCCAAACGAGAAGAGAACCTCTTTCTCTCATCTTTTTAATCTCCTTCAATCTCCCTTAATAGGACATTATTCTAGTAACTATAAAAAATGGTTGGAGAACCCTTTCAAAGATGTTAAGTTGTGGAAAAAAAGGTACAAAGTACTAAAAGTGGGGCAATCATGGTGTCATGGAGACAAAAGGAATCAGCAGGCACATCCAATTGGTAACTCTTCCTCTTTTGCAACTTTGCACTACATTTCGGAACACGACAATGATAAATCTCTCTCGGTGTGTACTCCCGATCGGATCCCAAATGATCTATCAGTGTCATGTTCACTTTAAGCTGAGGCGGTGTTTTGGTGAGGACGATCTTCTGCAAAATAAATGACTGCCTATAATAGTCCCTTGGGCAAAAGCCTTGTAAAACAAAATAATTCATTTTATTTTATGTCTTATAATAAAAATCCAGCAGTTCATTTTAGATGGGAAGCTATTTTAATCAATAGAAGAATATATTTTTTTATGTTATAGTTTGAGTTACTTCAGTTTTCAGTAATTCTTGTTAAATGTGACTTGGTGCTTTTTGATTTTCCTATTCTATACAGACGTTTGTATGGGGCATATCATGGATAACCTGAGCTGGATACACATCTCAGCAAATACCTGCTTTCTTACATTCTGGATTTAAACCAGAGGTCCCAAGTTTGACAAATCATTGCCAGGTGCCTGCCACCAACCTACCAAGGCTTGTGTTGCTTTGCTGTAGTCAAAACTGCCCCCATACATCTCACAAAGTTATTCTCTGAGATTGCTTCAGCCCTGGACCCTATGTCCTTCTGTTGTAGGAAAATTAAGAGAAACATGTTTTACAGAATGACCCACCCAGGTTCCAGGTATGGTTGTTGCCGGGCCTTTATGGCAGAGAATTAATATAAAAGGCAGTTGGAAATCTACTTAAGTGTTCACCACTGACCAAAAGGGGTTAAGGGCTGTTTTGAGGTTGGGAAGTCTCCCTTGTGCATGTTAAAGCTTGTAAGTAGAATTTGAATATATCCTCTATATTAGACATGCTTTGTGATTAACTGTTAAATTGTGAACTATTCCTATTCACTTCTCGCCTCCTAAAATTCCTTTTGATTTCACATTGTAGCAAAATGGGTTAGGGAGAGGAGTCAACTTGCTCCTTCACCCAAGGTCACAATGGATGAGTGGAATTATGGACATCAGACCCTTGCAAGTAGTTCAGTGGGAGCCCCAGATTATAGGTGATTATTAAAATGATCAGTTGCTCACAAAAGCCTTGTAGCAGATGGCATGCCCTCAAGCTTATCTAAGGTGTAGCAAAAAATATAGTTAACTAAAACTCAAGGTATGTGAATGTATCTCTAAATCTCTCGAAATAGCTCCTGTCCTAGTCAGTCTCTGGAGTAACTCTCTAAATTTGTGTCTCTGGTTCTGACATTTTTTGAGGATGAATGCAGAAAAAAATTCCTACCTGGACTAATACTCTTGTCCCTTTTGTTGTTACTGTATATTTTTGCAGCCATTTCTTCTCGGTCGGCAAATGTTTTGTGTTTAAGTAGGTGTTTTGTGAAGGCTGCATCAGAAAATTAATTACATCAGTGGTGAGCTAGGACAAGCAATTTACCGTGTCATTTAGAAATCGTCTCCCATTCTTACTCATGGATTCTTGCTGGTCTGTTTGTCACACATTATCAGGGTTATTCAATAAAGTGGGAATTGTCTGTAAATCACAGTAAATTCAAAGTGAAGGACAAAAAAAAAAACAAAAAAACAACTGCACTGAATAAATAGCTAAGGTTGAGAATGTTTCCAATTCACCTGTTTTGGCTTGAAATTTTCAAATCACTTTGAATTCATTTTGAACTGATGACCATTCAAACTATGAATAAAATAGTTTATGTATTTTACTGTTTTTCCATGAAAATAAGACCGGGTCTTTTATTAATTTTTGCCCCAAAAAACACACTAGGGGTTATTTGGGGTAAAAACATTAGCAAGCATGTGCAAGAAAGCAGGTCAACGTTCGAGGGAATTCCCCCAAGCACAGACCAGTTCACTAGGGCATTGAATCCAATGAATCTGTGTTTGGGGAAACTTCCTCGAACATAGATTAGCAAATTAGCGAACTAGCGTCAATTTCAACTAGGGTTTATTTTTGGGGTAAGGCTTATCCCCCAACAATAAGCTAGAGATATGTAGAGCCCATTACATTTCTCTGTTTAGTGAATAAATCCCAGCTGTTTTACCCTTATGCATGGATAAATTGCAGAGTTTTTTTTTAGTTTCTTGTTTGCCAGATGGAAAGGATTAGCCCCAGGGTAAGTAAAGGGGTTAATACATTGCATCAGGTTTACAAGCTATTAAAAATATTGTTGCTGACAGTTGAGCGGCTGCAATTTGCCATGTGTTAGTACATAGCCTTTCCGACCTGTCTCTTGCAGTAATGTTCAAATTCTGTCCTTGTCACTTGCATTAACGCACTCTGTGTCTCCTCACAGCTGCCATACTTGACGATCAGACGGTTTGTGGCCGCGGAGAGAGGTTGGCACTTGCACTGGCACGTGAACACATCAACAGCCACACACAAGGAGCAACCAGTGGGCGCGTAGAGGTAGAGATCTTCGAATTGCAGAGGGACAGCCAGTACGAGACTACAGACACAAGTGAGTTCTCTCCTGATCTGACTACACATTATTAGGACAGGCTCAGACAGAGGGGGTGAATATCAGGACTGGCTTAGTGCCTGCTCTGTATCCACTGTACACGGATATGACTACTCATTATCAGGACAGGCTCTGACAGTTCTAGGCTTTTATACAAAGTAGGGGATCTGATTACACATTACCAGGACAGGTTTAGATGGCTCTGGGTTTATATATAGTGTAGGGGGAACTCACCGCACGTTATCAGGGCAGGCTCTGGTGCTGGGCTTATAATGTAGCAGGATGTGAATGCACAATATCAAGACTATCTTAGATAGGTCCTCTTCCGTACTGCTTTTTAATTTATTTGGGAATCTGACTATGTATATTCAGCACAGGCTCAGACTGTGCTGGCATTGGATCTAATATAATAAATCTGTGTTAATTTCAGAATGTAGCATGATCTGACTGCACATTAGCATGAAAGATTCATAAAGTGTCTGGTCTGTATTGAACACAGGCTCAGACGGTGTCTGGTTAATATTTACATTAGGTTAGTTTGAGTATTGATTATGAAAACACTGCTGGGCATTTAACATTAACCTACCCCCTCACCCCCCCACCTCCACACACACACAATTACTTTGAAACAGTTTTTATTAAATCTTTAGTTGGGTGGCCATAAATTTTATAAATAGAATAAATAAAAATACCAGATACTGCTTGTCACGGCAAGGGTGCATAATTTATTATTACACTATGAAATATTATCCTTTAATGTAATTTGTGTAGTAAATGGCACAAATTACAGAGATGCTATCGCTGAGGTCAACAGGGGTTACATCTTTTGAAGCTGGAACCCCCACAGAGGTCTGATGACAGAAGGGGTAGTATGAATGGCATAGGGATGTGAAAACGAGTTTACTATATGGACGGGAAGTAATCAAGGCTCTGCAAGGTGTGAGGTTCTACACTTGGAAAAAGTCTGAATGTCTCTTCATCCATTTGGCATGTACCTTGTAAAGGATAGTTCAATCCTTTTGATATGGTAACGGGATTAGTTTCATGAAGATCCTTGTGTTCCAATATCTTATCCAAGTGAAACATTAATACTTACCCACAGGTTAATAATTAAGCCTCATTTTTATTATATTTGGAATGGGACAAGCCCAATCTCTTAATTAAGCCTAAACATGAGTTGCACAACTTAAACCGTGTGGCAGGAGTTGTGATGTCTGTCCTATTGGATCGTGGGCGGGGTGTGCAACATGTCTATGGAATGGGAAAACAATAACAAATTCATAGAGGCAATTATTATTTATGTGGCAAGTACAGTAGAGGAGATAAAACCAAAAGTTTATATTTGGCTTGTTGTTTTCTGGAACAAAGGAGGTGGTCAGTTAGAATCACTATAGGTACGCCTTGGCTCCACCCCTGGGTGAGGTGTGATAATCCACAGGGTATATCTCCTGTGATCCTGAAGGGTGGTGGTGTACTTGCTTGGGGCCAAGATCTAATATTGAGTGAGTCACCATCATCTTTCCTTGCCAGAGACCGCCTGGACAGAAGTTGTACTTTGAAAAACCTAAGTGAGTAATTAGGACTTCTGTATTTTATCCTTTTTGTTTTTATCTGTTGTTGGTGTAAATAATTAGTTTTTCATATATTTTTATATCCACTATGACCATTTTTGCTCATAATAAACATTAATTTATTAAGTTCTGCCTTTGTCTGGTTAAGAATCACGTTACCTGAAGAGACTAGTTAGTATTTTTGTAATTCCTTGAATATTGTACTAAGTAATATTTGGTGGGTTTTATTGTTGGTTTACCTGGGGGACCAAGGCACCCCATTTATAAATTGTCTTCGTGGCGACAGCTTTAAAATAGTATTAGTTATATTATTATGTTTAAGTGTGGGTGGTGTTAAAGGGGGATTTTGTCATTATTTCCGGTCTAGTGCAGACAAATAGTGAACTTTAACCCTTTCACCACCACAACTACGTCACGCACACTCTTGGAGTAGGGTGCGTTCGTGACACTGCTTTCATACAACTATAATTAACTCTTATATTAATCTTACAATTATAAGTTAATATAACATTTTAATGTATATTTTTTTATCTATCCATTGTTTAAATTCAATCGGGACCTTTCTAAGGTTTCTTGTTTGCAAAAACTAGTATTCCTGCTCAAATGGAACTGCTGGCATTCTAAGTCTAGAACCCGCCATGACAGCAATCACTACAATGTGGCGTGGGCCAAACTGCGCATAATCTCACTGGATCTGAAACCACCTTGGTAAACGTGGATAATTATGATCCGGATCTATTTGTGCAGCTCCCATGGCCTTGCGTGTATACCACATGCTGGTCAGATCGTGGACCATTAACCACAAGAGTCATTTTTTTCCTTCTACTTTCCATATGAAAATGTTAAACAAAGATTTTTGTATTTTTTTTTTTACTGTCTGTGAATTCTAAGAAATGTGAAGTGAATTTCAAAGTCCATTTTGACTTTAAATATAAAATTCACTTTTAATTAACTATGAATTCCTGACCCTTAACATTTTAGGGTATATCTATGGTTGCATGCCTGGTGTTACTTGCTAACTGCCTGCATTTTTCTGTATAGATGTCCCTGCCAGATAATTACAAACACCAGCTGCAGTGGTTCAGGCAGGGGTGGGGGCAATAGAGCCCCTTTAAGAAGCAAAGGCAAATCAAGCGCCAACCCAGAGGGGAGATCAATGATTTCCTTCACTTACCAGGCCCCCTGGTAACAGTATAGGAGAGAGAACTTGGACTGTACCGAGTTTTCGACCTCCCTACAGTATTAGAGCATGGCTGTGGGTTACCACGGCGATGATCTGATACTTTCCCTGGCGCAGTCCGGAAGGAACTGTTGGGACCCACAGGGGTTTCAGCCATCTCCCACCTGACCACCAAGGATCAGGATTCCCCTCTCAGCCTCTATCCTCCTTATTTCAGCCTCAATAACAACCCCCTCCCCCACACACACACATCCCCTATCCCAACTAAAGCACCCCTTTTCACCCCACTGCAGCTGCTGTCTCCCCACTACAGACCCTATGCCCCCACTAAAGCGTCTATCCTCTCATTTGCAGGTCCCTGTCCTCCCAATAGAGCCCCTATCCTATTCACTGAAGTCACAATCCCCCACACTACAGCCTCTATTCCCTACCACAGCCGCTACCCCATATTGGGCATAGGTGATGCAGTTGAGGAGTTAGGGGCTGTATTGGGGGATAGGGTTGCTGCCCTATCCCCCAATACAGCCCCTATGCCACCAACTGCAGCCCCTATAGCCCCTGTCCTCCATTACAGCCCCTTTCCCCCACACTACAGTCCCCCATCATCCCACTACAGGCCCTATCACCACGTTACAGCCCACTACCAGTGCCCCTTCCTAGATTAGGTTCTGAATGCACCCCTGATTTACAAGGCTGCTATTTTTGCCTTTTTAATGAGCTACAGTGACCTTAGCTACTGTATACAATGCTATTCTGCTGATAAAGTAGTTACTGTGCCGGTGTGTTATCATAGTGTGTTGCTCTCCTTGAATCTAATTTGCCTTATTTTTCCTGGTTGTGTGCTGAGATTCGCAGACACTCTGTGCAAAGTTTAATTCATTTGTAGTTTCTCATTAAGTTCTTCCAGTGGTTGCCATAGCGATGCTGGTGGTAGAGGCCTGAGGCCTATGCCGTAGGAGCCGTGAAATCACACACTGTGACAAAGTGCTTTTATTTTCCGCGTAGGGATTGTATGCGTGCTACAGAGCTGTCACAGCGTCAACCTCCCGTCTCGTGATTTTTCTTCTCTAAATTATAAGCCCTTGCATGTTGAGCCATAAATAGCCTTTATTATCGTGAATTTTAAAATGGCTCACTCACACTAATTGATGCTGTTCCCTTTTATATGCAAGTTAATGTTTACAGCGTTTGTTTTCTTTGTAGTTTATTCGTCCATGTCGGTTCCAGAAAAATTGTAAATTTAATTTGTAAACTGGGTTCGCCAAATGGCAAATCTACTGCTGTTGTAAAAAACAACCCCCATGATGCTTTGCCAGCCTTGAGGCTATTTTGCATATATAATTATTGTGTGCAAATGTAATTAAGTCAGCCTCCATTAGTTTACACAGGCAGTGTTATTCCACTAAAGTGTGTGTGACTTGTCAGGAAGTCAAATGGAATTCAAAGTACATTTTACATTTTAGGCCCATACTGTATATACAAATACAAATTCTCCAAATCTTCTATATTTTCAATTTTGTTCACACTGAATTCACTTTAAATTGCCGGCAAAAATGTAGTGAATAACCTGCGGCACAAAATAAGGGTCACAGCAATAGACGAACTAGGCAGGGAACTGGTTCGCAAAAAACGCCTCTACTATGAACGATCCAACAAAATGGACACTTTGCTCGCTAGAGCACTGAACCCTAAACTGAAATACCACAACATAGCTGTGCTAAAGGACGCGAGTGGACAGATAACACAACCCCACAGAGATCAACCAGATCTTCACAGAGCTCTTCTCTAAGATTTATAATCATTCCCCAGAGCTCAACGGAGATAATAAAGTGTACGACCAGGCGATCAGGGACTTTATTAACAAAACCAACATGCCCACACCCAGCCCGGACGTCATGCTGACACTGGGCGTGCCCATTGAGGAAGAAGAAGTGGATAAGGCAATCTCAGCCCTCAAAGGCAACAAAGCCCCGGGGCCGGATGGCTTCGGTGGCACCTACTATAAAATATTGAGGGAGACACTGACGCCCCGGCTCGTGAAAGCATACACGGAGTGGATGGAGGGCAGGCACCCGAACTCGGAAACACTCACTGCAGACATAACGCTCATTCCCAAGCCAGGGAAAGACCCGACAGACGCAGCAAACCACCGACCCATCTCCCTAATCAACTTTGATGTGAAAGTATTTGCAAAAATAATGGCGACGCGGCTCAACCCCCTCTTGACGACCATGATCCACGAGGACCCGGACGCCTTCTCTGGTCCTATCGCTGGATGCGGAGAAGGCGTTTGACAGGGTACTCTGGCACTACCTATTCACATTATTAAAGCATCTACAGATGCCGGAGCCCTTCGTGAGGGGGATAGGGGCCCTATATGCCTACCCCAGAGCACAGACTATGGTACCAGGAGCAACCCCAACCCCCTTTCGGCCCAACAACGGCACCAGGCAGGGATGCCCCCTGTCCCCCCTACTGTTCGTTCTGGCCTTAGAGCCACTGCTGCACAGAATATGGGAGACGGGGGCATAGAAGGGATACGGGCCGGGGATGAAGAGTACAAAGTCTCCGCCTATGCGGATGACATCATGATCACGATGACCAACCCACAGCACTCGCTCCCTCAGCTTTTGTCCTTATTAGAGGAATACGCATATGTATCAGGCTATAAAATTAATATGGGAAAATCGGTGGCCATGCCCGTCGGAATGGACCCACGGGAATAGAGTGACTGAGATCAGACCACACATTCACGATAGTGAAAACCAACATTAAATACCTAGGGGTCAGGCTCACTGCAGACCCGGACAAATTGTACTTTGACAATTACACACCTAGCATAAAATCACTGTGCCGGGACATAGACAAGGGGCAGGAAAAAACAATCTCCTGGATAGGCAGACTCCACGCCATAAAAATGACGCTGCTCCCGCGACTGCTGTTTCTGTTTCAGGCCCTGCCTGTCAAAGTAACCAAACAAGACCTAATGCCCTTACAAAGAACCATTGATAACTTCATATGGGCACAAAAACAACACCGCATAGCTAGGCAGGTACTATATCGCCCAAAAACCAGAGGGGGAATGGGACTCCCAAATCTCTACTATTACTACCTAGCTGCACAGCTTGCCCAGGTGGTGGCCTGGCACTCAGGGGTGGGATCCCACAGAAGGGTAGAGCTATAAACGCGACTGATGAGCACTGACCTACCACAGTTTTGGATTTGGGTGCCCAGACAGGACAGACCACCTCTCCGCACCACATGCCCAGCAATACTCAACTCAATACGAATTTGGGAACTAGCGGCTGACAAACACGCCCTAAAACACACACCATCACCAATGATACACAACGGAGCATTCGAGCCAGGGCTGAGCGCACGGGACTTCCAGGGCATTGATAGCACTGGGGTACAGAGATATGCCCACTTGTACGACAAGGGGACCTTTAAAACGTCCGAACACCTAAAAACACTAGCTCCACTAACCACAAAAGACGTATTCAGATACATACAGCTTAAAGACTTTGCCAACAGCCCAGAGGTCAAGAGAGCAGCACAAGCCCCAATGACATTTTTTGAGCAAATGTGTAACGCAGAATCGGAGGTTCTGTGCAGAAGGGCAGAGTTACACACCAAAGTGACGCACCAAACGGAGACAGCGCCCTTGAACATGTACGGGGATACCTGTAGACCTGTACTATTTATTGCAAACCCAAATCGAGAACCACAGTAGTAATGCTCGCTGTGGGGTGGATTGACCTACTTCTGTAATTGATTCCCACCTGTATATATAACTGTATGTTGTATTACTATAAATCTGATGTGTTGACAAAAAAAAAAAAAGATTATATGCAGTATTATTTTAAGAAATAATGGCGCCAGTAATGGAGCTAAAAAACTCAGTGCTGCTAAGATAATCACCCAAGTGTCATGTCACTAAAAAAACGATATACATACGTTGAATCAGGAGATAGCAAGGTGATTGTGCACACAATGGCAAAGTATTTCACAATATTATGGCTGGATAGAACCTATACATATAAAATATAAACAAAACTAAATAGTGTAAAACTGTAAAAAAAAACTGAGTGGTATGTAGACAACTTGAAACACAATTTTTTTTTTTTTTGTTTAAACTTGCAAATGCTTACTAGTTAAAGATATGGGATGAGTAACATCGTAATAAAAATCTTGGAAAGTGTCAAGGCTCATTTAATGTAATGTTACATAACTAGGCCTTTAAGATTTGTACCGGTCTCCTACGTTTTTCTTTTCTGTGGACACAATAGCAATTGTGTGTTCTTACACTAGAGTGGGGTGTTATAGACTCCTGAACGGGAGGTTAATTTGTTTTGGAAACACTATTGATAGTATCGCCATTTTACCACTAAAGGTCTCCTGGTATTTTATTGTCCCCAGATTCATGGCAATCTACATTTAGAGGTTAAACAGTGTTCTTTAACTGCAGTGCTCTAGTACTGGAGGGGTTAAACCTACGTTTTAACCCCTTAAGGACAGACGACGGATATATTCCGTCATGATTCCCTTTTATTCCAGAAGTTGTGTCATTAAGGGGTTAAGAGGTCCTAGTGCTGCTCATTTGAAGGGATGGAAGAGTACTGCCAGTCTAATATGAAGAAAAAAAGGTTAATTCACTTAAAACCAAGCTGTAATGTATGAAACAACGCATTGCAATATTGTGACTGAGTTGGAGAATTGTCCATATGAGCTATTATGGACTAAAATGTTCAGTTCTTTTTTCGGCTGACTGCAATTCACTGGTGAACAAACCTCATCTAGTTGCTTTTCTAATTTTGGAAACTACTACATATTTGGAGGTCCAACAGATTTCAATAAACTAAAGAGCATTTCTTACCTTTAAAAAGTGTTGCATACCTCACAAGAGCCCCTATTTAGGAGGGACAGTCCCTCTTTCGGGCTCAAATCCCTCTGTCCCTCTTGTTTATCCTAATATCCATCTTTTCTAGGAGCTTCATATTGTTGGTGTGTCTGAGTGTATAACAGAGCTCCACAGCATTAATACTCAAAGTAATGTGTCTGAGTGTATAACAGAGCTCCACAGCAATAATACTAACAGTAATGTGTCTTTAAACTACAATACATGTGTTTAGAAATCAGTCTGTGTAAATACGATACATTGCACTTGGTCTAAATGATATTTTAGTTGTATAGATTGTTATTAGTAAGTCACCTAAATTTCTCAGAACCGCCCTGCCCCTGGCCACACTCCCACTCACACCCCTAAATTGAAAGTGTCCATCTTTGCCCATTTAAAGTGTCGGTAGGCATGGTGCTGTGTAGTTGGAACCAGATACTTCATTACTATATTGTAGACGGCTATAATGACCTCTGTGTTTACTAAAACTTCCAAGGTTGCAGGTGACAATGCGATGGTAATTAAGTGAGTGTCTGCAGAGGACTAATAGCAGTGATACACGCATGGCTAGTCTCAGAGAAAAAACGGCAGAAATAAATTATGAAAAGCGTAAATGTGCTTAATTTCCCTGTCTCTCTCTCTTTCTTTGTTACAGTGTGTCAGATTTTACCGAAAGGAGTTGTTTCTGTCCTTGGACCCTCAACTAGTCCTGCATCAGCATCCACTGTCAGCCACATCTGCGGAGAGAAAGAGGTGAGGACCAGTTTAAATCCCACTCAGTGATACCCCTTACTGTATTGTGTTGTATATTTGTGGTGAAGGCATACGAAGAATTTTAATTTAACCTAGGTGATGAGGTTCCCTAGGTCTCAGTGCGGCCCTGGGAAACACATACACGGGGATCACACCGCTTTACATAGAATATTTACAGGGTTATCTACTAAACGAAGAATTCAAAGTGAATTTCAAATTTAAGGGAACACTCTAGGCACCATAACAACTTAATAAAAAATGAAATTGTTATGGTGCCAGACGAAACGTGCCTTTTTCAAACCAGTTTTGTGAATGAGTAGTCACTGATTGGCTGAGCTGAGAGCATCAGCTTACCGTTCCTATCCAATCATCGTTGCCCCTGGCAGATGCTGCCTGAGCCTTCTAGTAGTCTGAGCGAGTGGAAGGACAGAAGGGCAGAGAGAGATCCAGTGTTGAAACACAGATTTTAGAGGTAAATAGTTATGGAACTGTCTAGCCCCTAAAGGTGAGCCAGTGCCAGGGACCTCCAAGCACCATAACAACTGGGTTTCAATTAAGTTGTTATGGTGCCCAAATCAGCCCTTTAAGGCCACAATTGCCAAAATGGAAACATTATCTGTCAGTTATGTTTCCAGTTTCACTACTTTGGCCTAAACTTTGAAATTCACTAGTGAATAACCCTGATAGTATAAACTAGTAAGCATGGGCCCAGGTCATACCCGAAATCTCAGGTAAGCGATGGTGCAGTCCAGATTAGGGTTTTATATTATTACAGCAGCTCCATCCCAAATATTTCGGACACTGATACGTTGTCTGAACTTGATCGGTAGAAAATAGTTGGAACATATTAAAACCCTTCATAGAGTTGTATAAAGTGTTCATTGTAGCCAGTTCTTACCTGAAATATTTTTCTTTCTTTTTATAAATGTTACTAATTAAAGGAACACTCCACACAAAGCACTTCAGCTTGCTTAAAGGGACTCTGTAGGCACCCAGACCACTTCAGCTAATTGCAGTGGTCTGGGTCCTGTGACCCTTTTGCACTTAGTGCTGCAATGTAAAACATTGCAGTTCCAGAGAAACAGCAATGTTTACATTGCAGCTCTAAGTCTGCCCTCTGTGGCTGTCTACCAGACAGCCACTAGAGGGCTTCCCGAATCCAAACAGACTTTTGGTCTGTTATCTGACGCTGGACATCCTCACGGAACTCCAGCATCAGCTTTTCCCTATAGGAAAGCATTGGATAATGCTTTCCTATGGTGAGATCTAATGCGCATTAGGTATCCCCCGCCGGCTGATATCGACTGGGGAGGGGCGTTGGCGGAGCCTGACCCAGCGGCGTGGGTCATCAGTGCTGGATTCAGGTAAGTAGCTGAAAGGGTTTTGACCCCTTCAGCCCTGCTGGAGGGGGGCGCGAGGGAAGGGGGGGACCTATTAGCCCTATAGTGCCAGGAAAACGGCTTTGTTTTCCTGGCGCTACAGGATCCCGTTAATGTATCTGGGGTCTGTGTCACTTTTTAAAAGTGTTGATTTCAACAGAGTGCAGCAAAATTCACTCGGAAAGCCGGGTTTTCTTCTGCTTGCACAGAGCTAACATTAGCGGCAGGCGCAATGGGCTAGCGCTCCTGCCTTTCCTCCTTCTCAATGATTTATACTCACGCTCGCAGCTCCAGCAGAGAGTCTTCTCAATGAGAAGTCTCTGATTGGTGTATTCTTGCAAAGGCTGCAGACAGGAGTTCTGCAGCTTTTGCAAACTGTTTTTTTTTGTCTGTATACCCCCAAAGAAAGCATGTCGCTAAAAATCCATGCACATTTTGTTTGGGGGTATGTCTACTAAATGTTAAAAGAAATAGAAATATTTTCAGTATTTTTAGTGATGTGCCCACCCCCCCTATGTAGTGGTGTCAAATGTTGCCTTTATTTGAAATCGGCTATGAAAGAAAAGATGCTTCATTTATAATTAACAGGTGTCCATAACTCTGTTTCTTACCTGGCAACTCTAAATAATACCCAATCCAGATATATGCTTACAGATCACATCAGCTCTGTCTGCTACAGTACCTCCTGTTGCAGTCTCTGATGCTCCTCCTTTGCAGGTGAAAAGAATCTTCTGCATTAATAGGAATAGAATTTTCAGACCAATTGGAATTCCAGGAAAAGAAGCAATATCTCTTTTTAGGTACATAGATATGAGTAGGATACACAGCGAGAGCAAACATGCTTTCTCCGAGCCACGGCAAAGTCTACTAAGAAGTGTTAAAGTAAGCGACACTAAGAGAGTTAAATCCCTCTCTGGGGACCAATAATGTGACAGAATCTGATGTTCCAGAAATGCATTAAGCATTGGATGCGTTAGGGGAAGATCATAGACACGTTGCAGGCTGTGTTTTTCTTTCCCTGAAATATTACCAGTATACAGAGAGCCAGAGGGCAGGATGTTTCACTCCAGAGACCTTAATGCATGGTTAAGAAATCGGTGTGAAAAGAAGGAACTTCGATTTGTTAGTCACAGTTGTTTCATTCGGAGAGATAAGTGACATCTGAATAGACATGGCTAGCATTCATCTGAGCGCAGTACGATGATACAAAGTGAGAAGGTCACACTATTCATTAAAGCAGATCCATCAAGCATATTTTTTTTGCATTTATCATTTCCTTATCCATAATACGTATCATAAAAGCGAGTTCTTCTTATAGGAAATGAATAGAACTTAGCTTTATCATACAGAGAACTTGCAGGAGATTGCGCTGTCCTTGAAGTTGTTATTTTATATTCCCTGCAACTCAAGGCAGCCTTGTTTGCCCTTTGCGTCACGGCCAAATTGTCACACACGTGCATTTCTACAACCCGCTCGCCAACTAACAATCAGGTGAGATTGCGGAATATGCGTCACACATTAGATCGCAATGTTTCTCATTTACAAGCCGACAAATGCTGATTGCGCATGAAATTTAAATGATGCCTGTTGTCATTTAAAAGCGCTGAGCGGTGGCTGACATGAAAAAAATGAGAATTAAAATGTTCTTTATCTTTCTTGTGTAAACAAAAAAGTGACTTTTAATACTTATGAGTATTAAAAATATCCCATTTTTTTTTATTATCATTATTGACTCACCATTTTTACATTTGTCCTTCTCTATTTTTCTTCTCTTTTTCTGTTCACTGATGTCTCTCTCCCCATTTGCGGGCCGTTACATTCTTCTTGTTCTCTCCTTCCTCCAACATCTTCCTTCTTTTGCCTCTTTTCCTAATATCTAAACTTCTTTTCTTCCCCAATTCTGTTACCTTTTTATTCCTGTCTCATTTCTTTTCCTTTTCCATTTCTCTTGTCTCCTTTTTAAAGCTCAACCTTTCATCTGGAATCTTCTGATTCCATTGTACACCTCCATTATACTGCACTCATTCTTTAATTTTGCAGTTTTTTTTACATTATTCCCTCTCTCTCCTGGGTTATCTTTTTTCCCGATTCTATTTTCAACTGTGTTCTTAAATGTAATCTTACTTAGAGCTTCTCCCCTATAAACCTGTTTTCTTACGCTGTTATCTTACGATCTATGTCCACTCCTAATTTTTTTCACCTAGATACCTCACATTAAGTTGGGTCCAGAAGAAACCCCCAAACTTCAGTATCTGCGATTTGCTTCCGTTAGTCTCTACCCCAGTAATGAGGATATTAGTCTGGCTGTGTCACATATCTTGAAATCCTTCCACAACCCATCCACCAGCCTTATCTGTGCCAAGGCCGAATGTAAGCTAAGTATATATATATATTGTTTCTGTATATTGTCGGCGTGTGATGTAGACAAATAGTCGATTAAAAGTCATGCAACTAAAAGGGGCTTGAACTGAGTGTTCAAGGTAAAAATGTCAATCACTGTTCAACAAAATACAACCTATACAAACTGTATCCGTCCTTGCAGCTCTAAATATACTTTAATGGTGGGCTGACTCACAAATGCAAAGATTCCATTTAATAATGAACCTTGCGTACATTTATATTTATACCAGCAGCATACTTTAAGCCTGTTTATGTAGCTTAATAAAAAGAATGTCAGACAGTTCCAGAAGAACGTATAAGGAATATATAATGTAATGAAACAATGGAATTTAGTCATCAAATCGCGAGTTGTCAAAAGGTGGGTAAAAATAGCGGTTGAAAAAGAAAATGTGACTTGAGGACTGGTTTTTGGTTTCTAACTCTTCAATTTAGCCCAAATGTTTACAGATTGTTGGCATCAAATCAAAACGTATTGTTTAAAGGTGAACTGTCCCTCATTCATTTCTCCTCTTCCCTGTATCCTTCCCCTATGCTGACTGACAGGTGCAAAGGGCAGTGCTTATAAACATGATTGACAGGGAGCTTAGATGGAGGCACCCAGTAACAGGAGGTGTGGTTTTTCTTCATTTAAGTTTATGTTTTCACACCCCACAAGTAAATTTTTTGCTAAATATTGGGATATTCAATCATGATATTAAAAATCCTTCGAAGTGACAGTTCACAAATTCTAGCACTTTAACAGAAATATTGAAACCATACGTAATAATATTGTTAAAAGGGCACTTGGACACAGGATCTTTCTTTCTAAAAAAAAATTTTTTAAAGCAAGCATCCCAAGAGATTTATATTATTTCCAGTGATGTGGTGGTGACGTTTAATAAAGAGCTGAGCTTGACTCTACCCCTAGAATTGTACCCTGCAATCTGCTCATTTAACCCTGTGTACTCAACCTCTGACCCAATGGAGGTTACACCTTGCCCAACACCAGGTTTGACCTGCCCCTCTATCCAATGAGAGCCCTGAAGACCGATAACACGCTGGTCTGTCATTTTGAGTGTCCAAGACCCTACAGCCCACGGCTACCTCAGTAATCCTGTGCGTGACTGGTAGGTCTATACTATAAGATTAGGCTTTTTTTTTTTTTTTTAAATATACCCCCAAATTGAGACATAATGAAAAATATTTTTTCCATTTCAACAAAAACTGAAAGGGTGATCTGCGGTTAGTTTATTTCTCTTTATCTGAGCTGCGGTACGTTTAACTGTAATTACTTCTCGTAGTTCTATCAGTGTCACAGAAACCTCTACGATATTGTGGAAAGTCTAAAAAAAAGTATTTCGCAAAATGTATTTTATTGTTGATTATATAACACTCGAAGAACGGGTCACTGAGTCGTTTTTACAACCGAAGAATGGGTCCAATGCTAATGTAATGTGTGAAATGTGGATCGCTGTCAAAAAAAGGTTAAAAACTATTTGTGTAATGGGGTAATTATTCAATGAAAACTGCATCTTAATTTTTACCATTACAGTAGAACAAGTAATAATATGAGTAGATGCTAATAAAGGATAATTAGCTGCAAAAATGGACCGTGTTATGTGTGTATTTTTAAGAACTGATATTTCTTAAAACTAATTTTACCCTTTTTTTTAAATTTTACAAATCAACACTTTTTGCCTATATTTTGCAATTCGTACTTCAATTCACTACAATGACACTAATGAAGACAGATGACATAACCATTAAATCAGCAGACAAAGGAGGGGGAGTGGTGATTTTGAATACTACCGATTATGAAGAGGAGAATCGGAGATTGCTGAATGATGCATCTACATATGAATTATTAAAAGAAGATCCCACCCTCACTTTCACAGAGAATCTGAAGACATTATTGGAATACGGTAAGGAAAGGGGGATTCTCAATGAAAGAGAATTCAGGTATCTAAATGTAAAATTTCCTAAGATACCGGTCTTTTATCATCTACCCAAGATCCACAAGAGCGTACAAAACCCCCCCGGACGTCCCATTATATCTGGTATAGGATCTCTAACAGCAAACCTATCAGAATATGTGGATCAATACTTGCAGAAAATGGTTTTATGTCTTAAATCATATCTCAGGGATTCCACGCAAATTCTTAATGTTTTATCAGATTTTATTTGGGAAGAAGATATGTTTTTAGTAACTGCTGATGTCACCTCGCTATATACTGTTATAGAGCACCTTCAGGGATGTGAGGCAGCACAATACTCACTGGCTGTATACTCAGAACTGCAAAATGACCAGATAGATTTTTTAATACAATGTATTGCTTTTATCTTGACACATAACTATTTCTGGTCAGATGGACAATTTTATCTACAGTTGGAAGGTACTGCCATGGGGACACGTTTTGCGCCGAGCTACGCCAATCTATTTATGGGCAAGTGGGAGGATGAATTTATTTGGGACCACTGCCCGTTCGGCGCAAAACTGTCCCTGTGGCGAAGATACATCGATGATTGTTTTTTTATCTGGAAGGGAGACCTGGAATCATTAGAAAGTTTTATGTCTTATCTTAATCACAATCCGTATAATCTTTTATTCACCTTTTCGTATTCAAAAGAAAAAGTTGAGTTCTTGGATTTAAGTATCTACATTGAGGAAGGAAAACTACATACAAAAACTTTTAAAAAGAATGTAGACTGCAACAGTTTTATACCGTACCACAGTCATCATAAACCAACATGGCTCAAAAACATTCCTCAGAGCCAGTTTAGAAGAATTAAAAGAAATTGTTCGCAGCCGGAAGTATGCAATGTACAAATGAAAGAAATGAAACAAAGGTTTCTAACTAAAGGTTATCCGACTCCACTTTTGGACAAAGCCCTCACAAAGATGCAAAATATCACAAGAGAGGAGACCTTACAGAAAAAGGTAAACATTCAAAGAAAACAAGATCAAGCACCAGCATTTATTACACAGTTCAACAATCAAGCATCCACGGTACAAGAAATTTTGAGAAGGCACTGGGATATCCTGAAAAGTGATCCCAGTTTGTCCGATATTATATCAGACAATCCCCAGATCATCTATACAAAAGCACCCAACTTGAAATTAATGCTGGCACCAACATTAAAATCCACGACACACAAGCGTAAAGAAATTCAAAATAAAGGTTTTTCAAGATGTAATAAATGCCAAGGGTGTAAAAATAACCCCCAACAAGAGAAAATGAGAACGACTTTCACTTCAGCAATTGATGGAAAGGATTTTAAAGTGATGTCCAACATGGATTGTGACACCACTGGAGTAATTTATCTAATTACATGTCCATGTCTTAAGCAATATGTCGGGAGGACAAAAAGGAAACTTAAAACACGAATTTCAGAACATATCCGGAATGTGAAAAAAGGTTTATCCACACATAATCTATCCAGACACTTCAAAGAAGCTCATGGGGGAAATCCAGCAGGTTTAAGTTTTATGGCTATCGAGAAGGTAGAGACCAATTGGAGGGGAGGTGATCTGGAAAAAAGTTTAGACCAAAAAGAAGCTAAATGGATCTTTACTCTGAACTCCCTAGTACCCAACGGTCTTAATATTGACTTCGAGCTTAATGCTTTTTTATAAAAAATGTATAAAAAATTTTTTTAAAACTTTTTTCCTTCCTTTTTTTAGGTATATTTGCTATTTTAATATATCCTGTTTTTAGCTCTAACTCTAGTCTTGGTAGATATGTTCCAATTTTAGAGGGTTTTGATAACACTTTATTCTCCCTTTAGCATGTATGGCTCTCTTCCCATGGAGAGGGTCCCATAATAATCCATTAAGTGTCTATTATCTATTCTATTTCATCTTATTTTTCTATTTCTATCTCTATATTTATTTTTATTTATTTTTATTCTTATTCTTATTTTTATTTTGAATGACCTTATATGTGCCGACTATATTCTTTAAGTTAAGGGTGCCGGTTGGTCATTCAGTTATTACATTGTTGCTAATGTGATGGTCTCAGTCTAATGAGTTTAATAGCTCTAATCAGCACCTCCTAAGTGTGTGTATTTCTTAACCAGCCAATTTTCTATCGATATTTGTCCTTTTAATATGGTCTTTGTAATATGGTCTTTGTAATATGGTCTTTCTAATATGGTCTTTATAATATGGTCTTTCTAATATGGTCTTTATAATATGGTCTTTCTAATATGGTCTTTTTAATATGGTCTTTTCAATATGGTCTGTCTAAATTAATATTATCATAATATGTATGTTATATTCCATTTATTAAGTTTGATGTTCCCCAAAAGGTATGCTTAATTATTATTATTATAATATGAATGTTATTTTCATTCTGTTTAATTAGAGAAGAAGTGAAGATAAGTATTAAGTTTCCATCTAGGTCCTTTTGATGTTATTCTCCTGAGCCACAGGGATGTGTTACATTGCACTATTATATTTATATGTGATTTACACTTAGTGATAAAATGACATATATCGCATCCCTGCACTGTTTATGGCTTATTATAAGCTGATCATGTATTTTTGATTTCTATTCTTATTTATTTATGCCTAATACTTTTTATTTTTATGTTATATCTAAATTTAAATTTCTTTATTTCTTTATTTCATCTATGTATGTTTTTTTCCGCATTTGATTGAAATGTCTTATTTGCAAATTGCTATTTCTTTATTTCATCTATGTATATTTTTTTCCGCATTTGATTGAAATGTCTGATTTGCAAATTGCCAATTACTGACTTGTAGGTTTGTAGATATATATATACTGGTATTAAGCAAGGTACTGATATGCCTCTGATGAAATTGGGCAATACCCTTTGAAACGCGTAAGGCTACAATCCACATTGGAAAGGTTTGAGAACTAAGGCCTGTTTGGAGAAAGCATCTGTTGGCTATCTACTGTTTCTGCCTAACATCACCGAGATGGCTCACCTATCGATGTGAGGTCGGAGGTGGACTAACCAAGACTGCGGACGCCGTCCTCACCGGTTGCTGCAACACCCACTTGGTAGAAGACGAATATCATCCACAGCCATCCAGTATCATCAGTCAGGTTATTTAGCCAATTTTGCTTTCTTCTTTTTTGGATCAGTTCTATAATATTTTATTCACCTATATTTAGATGATTTACCTTTTTTAATTAAATAAAATAACACTCTATTTTTCACCTACAAGTTTTTATCTTTTATTGGCATTACACGGATTATACACGGATCCTGTCACGACTTTAACACAATATATTTTTTATCTTTGATTGCTACAGCCACAATTATCACTTTCAGGCTGTCAGCCCAGATTTTTTTCGGTGAGAGACTAAGCATTTTGGCTGTTAGTCAGCAATACTAATTAGCCCTTATTTTATTTTCATTTCCATTTTTATGTTTTGGTTTATTTACTGACATTTTGGATCTATTTTTTTGAATTATCACTAATTTTCTACTTTTGCACTCGATCTTTCTTGTATTGAAAGTATATAAATTCATAAATACCCCAGTTGATCTTGCTATTTCATCCAGCAGATCAAAGGTGGTTTATGATACACACTCTAAAAGACTGGTATATATTATTCATCCAATTTGGGACTTATATATTTATACTTGGACTATTTGCTGCTATGAAACATAATGCTGTGATTTTATACTGAGTATAACTTTGTCTGCCTGAGTACACACATTTGCATTTTAAGAATTTCCTCATTTTTAGAAATTAGAATTTTATTGTGTAACTATAAGGCATTCTCTTCTGTTTATTGTAAAAGCTCCTGGATAAATTGTATCTTTTCTACGTTAATCCTTGGGATTTGGTGAAACCCCACTCACTCCAGTTTTTGAGCTTCCACGTATTACTCTGTCTTGTTCCCTCTTACTTTCTGATAGCCATTACTTTTGTCTTTCAGTTTTGTTTATTTATTGTCACTACAATACTGTGTTTAGTGAATAAACACAGTCAGGGTTATTTACTAAGGTGAGATATCAGTGTGAATTCAGAGTGAATTTTCAATTGAAGGCCAGAGTAGCCAAACAGAAAGCATAGCTGATTTAGACCAGTTCGATTATTTTGACCTTAAACTTGAAATTCACTATGAATTTACATTGAATTCTCCCTTTAGTGAATAGCCCAGCTTGCTTTTTTATTTTTGGTATCAATCCACATAAAGAAAATTATCCTAAAACGCAGTTCAGGGAGATAGAGTAGATATTCATAGACAATTAGGTGCGTTGAAAAGGCATTAGTCCGATATATCATGCAGTACATGAATTTAATATTTTTTTATATATGGTAACTGTGCTATCTTATGACTTAGGACTAAAACAGATAAGGGTCATCCGACTAAACTTCACCGTGGTTGATCAGTGCATGGGGTGCGTGTTCCGTAGAGGAAGCGGCAATGGTGCTATGCTGGATGACAGATGTGGTTCATAGTTTTACCCCTTAGGCAATATACGATGCTACGTAGAGGCGCGGGGGGGGGAGAGAAATTGGGTATTATGTAGGTTGAATAACCTATCGAGCTGAGGGTGGACAGGGCGTAAGTACCCTATACCAGCTAAAGCTGAACAAAACACAAACTAAACGGTAAAATAAACTAATTGGGTGAGTCGGGTAGTTTCCGTTGCAGGAGGGTAAAGATTGGTCTTCCTGGGAATGAACGGTGTCACCGCTGCCGGATTCCACCTGTGGGGTGTTTGTTTGTTCTGCCGCACGGGTCCCCATGTGTGACACCGTGTCCTGAGGTATGTTCAGGAAGGTCAGCAGAGCCTTAGCTTCGACCATGTTGTGTATTATGTGTTTGTCTCTGTCTTTGAGGACCAGGAGCGTACGTGCGGAATGCCATCTGCATTGAATTTTATGGTGTCTTAGCAGAGTCGTGACAGGAGCTAGTGTGCGCCTCCACGCCATAGTGCCACCTGAGAGGTCCGCAAAGAAAGTGAGAGATGTGTTCTCGAAGGTGTAGGGTGTAATCTCCCGCACTGCTGCCACCACTGTGGCCTTGTCCTTGTGGTGTTGGAAGCAGACCACCAGGTCTCTAGGTGTCCCACCCGGGGCTTTGGGCGACTTGTTGGCATGGAAGAATCCCTCCAGCTCCACCGCTTTTCCCAGCCTTGGGGGCAACAGCGCAGTGAACAGGTGTCTCAGGAGATGGGGCAGCTCTGCTGGTGGTACATCTTCCCTGCTGCCTCTGATCTTTAAATTTGTCTAGCACTGCAAGTTTTCTATCTCTGCAAAACGTCGGTCATACCTTTCATTTTGGCACTGCAGGTCTTTGATCGTTTGCTGCAGAGAGGTGATTTGTTGGGCTTGCTCCCCAGCATTGTTCTCCAGGGTCCCCAGTCTGCTCGACAGCCCCCTGATGTCCGTGCGGATTTTGGCGGTGTCCACCAGGCCTGGAGTTCCGCCAGGAGTGTCTTTAGGACCGATGTGGTCACCGGTGTGACAGCTTGCTTTTTTTTTTACAGAGGAGAATGAATAACAAAAAAAGTATCGAAGAGAAAAGTGGTCTTCTTTACTAAACTGGAGAACTGATTACGGTATTGCAAAATATATACCTCAATTAGTTTGTTAAAGAATGTATGTGTGCTTTGGCCTAAAATTTACAACTCCCTTCTTTAGAGATAATATATTTGTTGTTCAAAATAGTATTTATTATGTGAAATCACATATGTTGCAACAGCAGGGGTTATAGTGAGATGTTATATATGCGAAGCACCAAAACCAATTATAGGGGAAGATGCAGGAAGCAGTCTTAAAGCTGTTCTAAGTAAAATTATGAAGTGATACTATGAGTCTTTATGTGAACAATTTAAAAGAATTATTGAGAGACTTCAGGATTCTAGAATGCCTATGTAAGCAAATATATTAGTTGATCTATTAGCGCATAAAAGTATATCACAGCCTACAAAGCATGGACAGAGATAAAGATTTGTGATCTGTGTTCTGTTATTTATAATTGTTGATTATTATGGGAGACTATTTGTTATGCTGGAAACCAATTAAATCACATTTAGTGTGGTTCTCCACCTTGGTAGTGTTCCAGTGGCTAGCAGAATGCATTATTTAAAGGACGCTGCTAAAACCGCGTATAATTTGATGTTAAGAGTGTAATGCGCTGGCACTAAGGGGTGATTTGAGTGATTTAATTTTGCCAAAAGCTTGCTAGATGATTGTGCCGGTCACCCCTATGAAGTTGTATGGGAAAATATAGGGATCTGCTCAATTAAAGGGAAATAATTAAAAATAACGCACTATTTTAAATGCATTATATATATATGTAGTAAGGCCGTTTGGCCTGTATTTGTGGGAGGGGCTTAAGTTAACTTACTCCCCTATATAAGCTACACCTCTTACCTGACTCCTTACCGATCAAGGTCAGCGTCTGAATGCACTTCCGGTTCATCCAGTCGCCATTTTGGAATACTTCCGTCTTCCCACGAGGTCTTCCATGCTGAAACTGTGTCCAGGAATCCAGCAGCAGGTTTCCGTCCGACCAGCTTCTAAGCTCCTTTTTGTCGCCGCAGATTACATCCTAGGCACTCTCATACCGTAAGTTGACCTACCCGTTCCGCCTGGCAACAGTCCCACGGCATCGGTAACGGGCTAGGTCCACACTTTACGGGTTAAACTATTCAAAATCACTTTTCCCGGTCCGTTCATACAACTCACGGGTAAATAAATGTTTCCTTCACCCCTACGTATCGGGCTCACAGTACGCATACTCGTTTCAGTTAAAACTACTGGTATTTTAGGATACAAACACTCTGTTCCTTGCGTTTCACACCGTACACACGGAAAACTGATACTGTATTGGAACCCACACTCCGTCACTATTTGCGTTCCACAAGTGTAACGCACAGCTATTTTTCGGACTCATAGTGTCGCGTCATTCATGGCGCGACACGTGCAGGTTCTACTTTTATTTTCAGCAAACTACATTTTGCATACTCTGGACTAGCCCACTATTCATCAGATATTTCCCCAATCATTCCACCGGGACTCAGCGCTACTATACTAGTACCGTTTTGCGTTCCATGTATGGAACGCATACAAAACCACGGTCCTATATCGCCACGTCACTTCCGGTGTGACGCGTGCGGTTCACCGTTGGGCACAGGAAGCAGGAAGTTCCGTTCACAAACACACCAGGAAGAAATCATCATTTATGAATTACATATATAAACGAATGGTACTAGGACATCATCCACACTTCTGAAGAAGCCTTCTGACAGGTGAAACGAGTCAAGTGGATTTTAAAGGACTTTAGTCATTATATTTTTTTATTTATTTGTTAAATAAATAATTTTTTCCATTTACTACATTTGGATTTTACTTCTTACTTCCTGGTTACCATCTGGCTTCTTGGTGGGGACTATACCACCTGTGGCAAACCTAGCCACTTCTGGACTGTGATATATTGAGGTTGTCCATAGGCTGTAAGGGGGGACTGTATCTTCTATATTATGTGTGTATTCTCTAGGACCGTTCGCATGCTGGCAGCCCTAAGCTACCAGCATGCAAACCCTTCGTTTGACGAATTGCGGCCATCCGGGCCGTTCGCCAACCGAATACGGGCTCCCCAGGTGGACCACACACTTAGAGTCGTGTGGCGCTCGTTAGCCGATTGCAACAATGTTGCAATCGGTAATTAAAGGCTCTCCTAGGTGGCCGTCGTTCGACTACCGACCATGCGGCGGTCGGCCATCTTGGATCCTTTGTCTCTCCAGCGGTGTTCGGTCGTCGAGCGCCTGGTACTAAAAACGGCTACTCAATGATACGAACACCGCTGGACTTCCAGAGCGTTCGGGAGTTCCGCTCTCATCACATTGTGTTCCCCATCGGTGTTCGGTAGTTTTAAACCGAACTCGATGGCTAAGTATATTTCATGCGGCGTTCGGTCAGTTCAGCTGGGAGCTGAGCGGTATTCTCCCAAAAGATGCGCTCAGGTCCCAGCTATCCACCGAACGTTCGGTCACTTAAATCTGCCGAATAAAACGTAAAAACCGTATTTTTTTTTAATTCTTTATTTTTGTCGTGCAGGTGAGTACAACAGAGCTCGTAGTGCCATAACAGCAGTCTCAAGCGTGAATACATAAAAACAATATAACATGAGTATGGCATGAGGAAGACTTGCACATTTTTAAGTAAAAAGTGGTTCAAAACAAGATAACATAAGAGAGTGATGAGTGCATGTTTGCATGCGTGTGGGAGGAAGTATCGTTAGCTTATTCAGTTTTTTGCACATAGACAGAAATATTAAGGTGACATAAAATACAAATATAGTGAGGTAGACATGCTAAGCCGTGGTATTTAGTTTGTGGGACTGATTAGGCAAGAAGCCTGTAGCTCTAAGATGTTCCATAGTTGGTAAATTACAGTGTAGCTGTAGAGTGAGCATAAACGATTGGTGGCTGCATTGCCTTAGGTTATTGTGCATTCTAAGCTAACATGTCAGCTAGAAAGGCCTAGGAGTATGTCACAATGATAGTTATAGGGTTAAACTAAAGGTTATAACATGTCATAGCTCGACATTTTAAACGTTTTACACATAGCAAGATTGGAGAACTAAATCATAAGAACTAACATGTTTAAGACACAGTGAGCTGGTGTAAGACTTGCTATCTTGTGTTGCAGTGTACTAATAAATGACCTGTTGCGAAAAGAGAGGTCAGCTGGGTCTATAGCTTGGTCACAGCTTCTTAACAGAAAAGCAGAGGCTTAGTGAGTAATCTAGATACACGTAGAGAAAAAAAAAAGAAATTATTAGGGGTAAATAGGAGTCCAAACTTGAAGGGTACGTCCAAAGTTCAGCTTCCATACAGGATAGCGTCCGAGCAGAAGCACAGTTCACATGGTGTGAGTATGGGCAACGGCTGGATGCCAGATGATAAGGTAGTCCCTATGTGCCTAGCCGATACCCATTCTGGAGGCCATGGTTGCTGATCTGGAGCAAGAGGCTAGCGAGGTGCTGGACCGCTGTGGCTCCTCCGGTCCTGGCAGTGGTAAGAGGTTGTTGCTGGCTGGGTGCTTGTCTGGCGGCTGAGCGCCTCTTCCCTTCGGATCTCTTTCAGCGGTACTGGCTGTGCGGCGGGCGGGTGGTGTCGGCGGGTGCTTTGTCTGGCGGTGGTGCTTATTTATTTTTTGTGGGCCATTGGGACCCCACATGGTGGTGGGCGTTTTGCTGGAGCCTCCTGCCGGCGCCTTTGCTCGGCGTCTGTGAGGCTGTTGCAAGCTAGTAGTGCCCCGACTTCGCTTCTTCCGCCGGGTCTCTTTCTTGGCTTGTGCCCGTTCTCGCGGTGGCAGCGCTGAGCTTGGATGACCCGGCTGTGTGTTGATGAGTGTGCAGTGGCTCGTTGCCGGTGTTACCAGTATCGGTACAGGGTGCGAGCATCCAGTTTCAATGCGGTCCCAAAAGCGTTGGCAAACCGCATCAAATTTCGCCCTGAAAGCCCTTGCCCAGTCCTCGGTATCTTGCTGTCGAGGATTTGCGGCCCTGCTGTCGGCCATCTTAGGTAGGCCTCGTGGTACCGCCCGGGCGGCATGGTTCAGGTCTACGTCCCCTATGTGAGTGCTTGTCTTTCGCTGGTGGACCGGGATGACCCCCACCGGTCCAGGGGGGGGGGGGACTGGGATCTGTCCGCATTAAGTCCCACAGGCATAGTGGGGGGAGAACGTCCGTCTCTCCTGCTCCCACCTGTCGAGTAGGCCTCCGACACTCATTTGGCACAAATTGCTTTTTCCTCAGCGTGAGGGGTATCATTTTGTTCTGCCGATTAGTCTCCGTTCTGCTGATTAGTCTCCGTTTGGGTCAGGAAAAGCAGGTTAATTAGCAGCTCTGTGCAGGAGCCCATGAGGTTGTCGACCAGTTGGTTCTGCAGCCAGGCCCCGCCCCCAAAACCGTATTTTAATACAGATTGTCAGTTCTGCTGCACGAGGGGATAATCCACTTAATCGTCCATTTTAGTGGGAGTATCCTTCTCGTGCAGCACAGCCTGTTGGGAAAATTACATTGCATGATGGGAGAAATCCCCTGGATTCACTGTATGGAAACCCCTTGCATGGGGAACTGTATAAATATGCCAGCTGTGAATAAAGCCAGTAGTTGACTCCCAAACTGTGTTTCGTCTGGTTATTGGGAGGATTTGGGGACTTGCCTTACTTTTCAGCGCTGACTGTGGATTTACCTGTGGAACCAGCGGAGATCGTGGATTTTAATATTGCACTCCGCTACAATTGGTGGCAAGCGACGGGATCCAACCTTACAGCCGAAAAGCGCAATTCGTGCAATTATAACTGCCGAATAAGAAAAGGAAATGGCAAGCAGAATACAGCGAAAGAACTGACTACCGAAAGTGAATGGAGACAGAGTATTCTACGCTGAAGAAACAAACGTTAAAGGAACTGCTGGAAGCTAGGGGTAAGGTAGCCAGCAACAAAACCAAGGCTACCCTAATTGCCGAACTGATGGAGGGAGACCAAGGCCGCAGCGCTACATCCCCAGCAGTTATGGAAGAAACGCTCTATGAGAGAGAAATGAGGACCAGGCTAGCATTTTTGTCGCAGCCTGTATCGGATGCCATGATGAACCTGGTGATGGCAAATGTGCAGGAATACGTAATGGCACACAGCCCGCAGCACACACTGGCTCGAGCAGAGTCCGCCACCGGGTCCCTCTACAACCCGGTAAAGCCCAAAATCCCGTACCAGGCCTTCAAAGCATTTTGCGAGGAAAAGGATGAGATTGATGGGTACTTGCAGGACTTTGAGAGACTGTGTGATTTGCATGAGTTAGAGCGGACAGTATGGGTGCAACTGTTAGCAAGCAAGCTAGCAGGTCGGGCAGCCGAAGCCTACCGTGCTGTGCCCAGTGAGGACAGCAAGGATTACGAGAAGGTGAAGCGAGCCATCTTAGAGAGGTATGCCATTACTCCAGAGGCATACCGACGCAAGTTCAGACACTTGCGCAAACCAGAACGAGATTCGCACGCTGAATGGGCGCACAAACTAGATCAAGCCTCCCAAGGGTGGATACAGGCCAGTCAAGCCACCACCATGGAAGAATTGCGCCAGCTGATGTTGCTGGAGCAGTTTTTTAATGGACTATCTCCTGAGACACAAGAATGGGTGCGGGACAGGAAACCCCTCACCCTAACTGAAGCGGCTAGATTGGCCGACCAACACTTTGATGCACGGAGACACCAGGGACCTATAGCCAAAAGCTACCCCCGACCCACAGGACTACCTAGCGCTATACCACCTCCAGCGCACACAGCCGCCCCGTTTCGTCCTTCCCAAGGGAATTTACCTCCACCTTCCAGATATAACGGGCGGGCCAACATCCAATGCCACTCCTGCAAACAATGGGGGCATATGGCCTGGGAATGTACCCAAAACCGTGGCAAGCCCACCTGGAATCAGGGGCGCCCAAACCCGGTGCCCAGGGCTGCTGCCCACCATTATCAAAGGGAACCGACCACTCAGGAGTTGTGGAATGTTCATGCAGAGGAACCCCTGGGTATATTGCATGAAGTAATGTCGGTCTGAGCCACCGATAACCAGCAGCATCACCGGCAGCTGGTAAACCTAGAGGGGAAAGAGGTTCAGGGGCTGCGGGATTCGGGAGCTACCTTAACCCTGATAGCACCCCATTTGGTATCCGAGGGGACGCATACTGGCGGATCTGTGGCAGTCCGGGTAGCCGGGGGAGCGGTATACCGACTGCCCACTGCGAAAGTACATTTGAACTGGGGTGTGGGAGAGGGGACAGTAGAAGTGGGACTAATGCAGAATTTACCGGCAGATGTTGTTCTGGGGAATGATTTGGGCCAGATGACCTCTGCTTTTGTTCCACAGGCTCCCTACCAGGAAGCCCATCCAGTAACCACACGGCAACAGGCTCGCACCATGGCTCCACCAACACACTCTGAGGCTCAGGTAAGAGACCAAGACCCCCACCCGACACGTTTATCCTGGGATACCCCGACTAAGTTTGAGGCCGAGGTAAAGTCAGATCCCACACTACAGATATACAGGGACCGGGTACACACTGACCAGGCAGGGTCAGAGGGGGAGCGATACATGTGGGAGAAAGGGCTACTGTATCGCATTGCTGAACGAGAAATAGGAGGGTCGGTCACAGTAACGACTAAACAGTTAGTGGTACCCCAGAAATATAGGCAGGAATTACTTAGGATTGCACACGAAATTCCCCTGTCTGGCCATCTAGGGATGACCCGTACTCGATATAGGTTGACCCACGCTTTCTTCTGGCCAGGGACGTGAGACAGTACTGCACGTCCTGTGACATCTGCCAGCGGGTAGGCAAGCGGGGCGACCGACATAAAGCCAAACTCTGCCCCCTTCCCATCATAGAAGAACCCTTTAGTCGGGTGGCCGTAGATATAGTGGGGCCCTTGCCAAAACCTAGTCCCTCCGGGAAAAAGTACATTTTAACGGTGGTAGACTATGCCACCCGGTATCCCGAGGCTATAGCCCTCTCCAATATTCATGCCGAAACAGTGGCAGAGGCCCTAATGAAGGTATTCTCCCGGGTAGGGTTTCCCCAAGAGATCATATCCGATAGGGGCACCCAGTTTACCGCCGAGGTCACCCAGCAATTATGGAAACTCTGTGGCATTAAGCCAATAGTAAATTCAGCGTACCACCCCCAGTCCAATGGCCTATGCGAAAGGTTTAATGGTACGCTGAAACAGATGCTCCGCACATTTGGAGAGGCCCATAGAGACTGGGAAAGGTTCCTACCCCATTTGCTGTTCGCGTACAGAGAAGTACCCCAAGAGTCCACAGGGTTTTCCCCGTTTGAATTGCTGTTCGGGAGGAGGGTACGGGGCCCGCTAGACTTAATTCGGGAGCACTGGGAGGGGGAGAGTAGTCCCGATGGGACCCCTATTGTATCTTACGTGCTGGAGTTTAGGGACTGACTGGAGGCACTAACTCAGGCCGTGCGCACCAATCTCCAGGCGGCCCAACAACGCCAGCGCCACTGGTACAATAGGGGGGCCAGAGACCGCAGCTTTCAAGTAGGACAAAAGGTTTTGATTTTAAAACCAGTCCGCACAGACAAGCTGCAGGCCATCTGGCAGGGCCCATACCAGGTGGTGGAACAGAAGTGTGACACCACCTATGTGATTGGCCCCTGCTCAGGGGTAGGGAAAAGACGCATGCTCCACGTGAACATGCTCAAACCCTACCATGAGAGGATAGAGGATGTGGCGGCGATATGCGCCTCTGCCTCGGAGGATCAAGAGAATCTGCCCCTACCTGACCTCTTAGAACCAGAGGCACAGACAGAGCCCTCCAAGGGGGTTCAACTGGGGGAGCGGCTAAGTCCTCAAGAGCGTGCCCAGGTACAAGCGCTGATTGTAGCTAAGGGGGCTACCTTCTCCAATTTACCTGGGTACACTCCGCTGGCCACCCACCGAGTTGAAACCCAGGGACAGCTACCTATGCGGCAGGCTCCATATCGTGTCCCCGAATCAGTGAGGGCACATATGAAGACTGAGCTAGACGAAATGTTGCAGCTAGGGGTTATCGAGCCCTCCGATAGCCCCTGGGCATTGCCGGTAGTGCTGGTACCTAAGAAAGACGGCACGACGCGTTTCTGCGTCGACTACCGGAGGCTAAATGACAAAACCGTGTCTGATGCCTACCCGATGCCCCGGATAGACAAGCTGCTAGATAAGATGGCCCGTGGCCAGTATCTCACTACCATAGATTTGTGTAAGGGATACTGGCAAATTCCCCTAGCCGATGATGCCATCCCCAAGTCGGCCTTTGTCACCCCGTTTGGCCTGTACCAATTTCGGGTCATGCCATTCGGGATGAAAAACGCCCTGGCAACCTTTCAGCGGATGGTAGATCGGCTACTGGACGGTTTCCAAAGTTATGCATGTGCGTACTTAGACGACATTGCCATATTTAGCCAGACCTGGGAGGAACACTTACAGCATATAGGGGCCATCCTAGATCGTATTGGGGAGGCAGGGCTAACCCTGAAACCCAGCAAGTGCCATATCGGGATGGCAGAGGTGCAGTATTTGGGTCACCGGGTGGGGTGTGGGCAGCAGAAACCCGAGCCGGCTAAAATTGAAGCTGTGGCCAAGTGGCCTACCCCCAGGACCAAAACTCAAGTGTTAGCATTCCTAGGTACCGCAGGGTACTATAGAAAATTCGTGCCCAATTACAGTGCCCTGGCCAAACCCCTGACTGACTTGACCCGCAAGAACCTTCCCCGACAGGTTGTCTGGGCCCCAGAGTGTGAGCAGGCATTCCAACAACTCAAAACTGCTTTGACTAATGCTCCTGTACTTGCCGCTCCTGATCCAACTAAAAGATTTCTTGTTCACACAGACGCTTCAATGTTTGGATTGGGAGCAGTGCTGAGCCAAGTAGGAGCAGATGGCGGAGAACATCCCGTAGCTTACCTGAGCCGAAAGTTGTTACCCCGGGAAGTAAGCTACGCCGCCATTGAAAAAGAATGCCTGGCCGTGGTGTGGGCCCTCAAAAAGTTGCAACCTTATTTGTATGGACAACCCTTTTCCCTACTCACAGATCACAACCCGTTGGTGTGGCTGAACCGTGTGGCTGGGGACAATGCCAGGCTGTTGCGCTGGAGTTAGACTTAGAGTCGTGTGGCGCTCGTTAGCCGATTGCAACAATGTTGCAATCGGTAATTAAAGGTTCTCCTAGGTGGCCGTCGTTTGACTACCGACCATGCGGCGGTCGGCCATCTTGGATCCTTTGTATCTCCAGCGGTGTTCGGTCGTCGAGCGCCTGGTACTAAAAACGGCTACTCAATGATGCGAACACCGCTGGACTTCCAGAGCGTTCGGGAGTTCCGCTCTCATCACATTGTGTTCCCCATCGGTGTTCGGTAGTTTTAAACCGAACTCGATGGCTAAGTATATTTCATGCGGCGTTCGGTCAGTTCAGCTGGGAGCTGAGCGGTATTCTCCCAAAAGATGCGCTCAGGTCCCAGCTATCCACCGAACGTTCGGTCACTTAAATCTGCCAAATAAAACGTAAAAAACGCATTTTAATACAGATTGTCAGTTCTGCTGCACGAGGGGATAATCCACTTAATCGTCCATTTTAGTGGGAGTATCCTTCTCGTGCAGCACAGCCTGTTGGGAAAATTACATTGCATGATGGGAGAAATCCCCTGGATTCACTGTATGGAAACCCCTTGCATGGGGAACTGTATAAATATGCCAGCTGTGAATAAAGCCAGTAGTTGACTCCCAAACTGTGTTTCGTCCGGTTATTGGGAGGATTTGGGGACTTGCCTTACTTTTCAGCGCTGACTGTGGATTTACCTGTGGAACCAGCGGAGATCGTGGATTTTAATATTGCACTCCGCTACACCACCTATGCCATAAAAACTAGAGCAAGACCTGCTGTGGTAAATGTGAGTATGGAATTTTATTATTATATTTACTTATTTTATCAGTAAATATTACACTATGTGGACTTCTCTGTCTCTTCACATATCATCTAATCCGAGACGACCAAGATATCTACTACTTTACACATATCCTTAGACGGGGATTGTTCCGTCCATGCATACTAACAGCTGAGCTCTGAGTTAGCTCTGGGAAATGTGAGTGTGAATTATCTCAAAGTATCCATTCACACACCCACTGTATTTGATTTACTGCACCATTATCTTTTTATGTTTTATCTTTGAGGTCAATTGTATAGAGACCACCATTATTACCATTGTGTACGTATATTATTTATATCCCTCTTTATACTTAGGGCGTGGTTTCCTTTTTCTTTTTTTGTCTACTCTATTCTATTACAAGGTTGGGGTTCCTTGTACTGGTTACTGCTGCCTAATCATTATCTAACATATAGTGTGCACCTAATTTATCTATTTTTTACAAATAAATATCCATATTTGACATTGGCAATCAGGCATTCAAGAAGGATTGGCCAGCACATTCAAGAATTAGTTCACGTTATTTGTAACACAGGAACCTTTAAACCAAGAACCATCGCAAAGAAGTTGATCGTAACGGTTTCTTGGATGCTAGAAGTGCCCACCAACCAGGATGGATTAAAAACACCACAAAGAGTCAGTACATGGGGATCAAAAGACAGGAGACCCCAAGAACTGGAAAAAGAGTTTCTAAATCTCACGACTCGATTTGTGCAAAAACATCACAACCTTCAACATTTATGGAGAGTTCAAAATGAAGTTCATAATATGGATATAGAAGACTTAATCTCCATGAAAAGGAAAAAGAGAGATGATGTATTCACCATAGATAAAGATAGATCGCAACCAATCTTTGTGATTACCTATAATTCTGCAGCATCAGAAATAAAGAAGATTGTGCTGAAATACTGGCCTATTATCTCCCAAGATAAAACCATGGGTATAGGGGGGCGGAGTCTGACCACCAAGCAGGGCAGACATGTCTGGCAAGAGCTCCTGCCTGGCGAGCCGAACCCAGGACGAAAACGACAGCTATGCAGCCCAAGGTCCTTTGGGGGTGCGCCACCCACGTCGGGGTTGCCCCCCAGAACCGAAAGACACCACCCGGGGGTCCGTCGGAGCCGGGAGCGCTGACATCCACATGCGGCCTACTGGGACCGGAGCCGGGGGGAGGCGGCCGCTCTCCTCGGCCCGGGAGCCCTTAAGCGACTTCAACCCAGCAAACCCCCCCTCCCCCCTCTGGACCGGTGGGGGTCATCCCGGTCCCCCCTGGACACATAGATCCGACCAAAGAGATTTGCCAGCTACAAGGCATACAGGGGCTCCAGGACACCGAGCCACAACCAAAATGGCCACCCAGAGAACCCGTATCCAACCACCAACAACACCCCTGGGGTTTTTTGACCGGCTTTGTGCAAACCTCAGGGATGCACTACTTAGCAGAGGGGCAACATACCTCCAGGCTGAACGGATGGTGGCCTCATGGATCAGACCCACAGCAAGACGCCGACACTATAGGCACTTACCTCACGCATCCAAAGGGGCCACGCGGCGGAGCAGGTACCTGAGATCCTCAAGGCGGGAACGGGCGCCGTGCTCTCCGGGCTCACGCTTCCACTCACTGACCAACAAAAGCGGAACCACCAAACAAGCGACGCACACAAGCACCTCACCCGACCAAAACTGCGACACTCACTACCGCACAACCCGACGCCTTACAGCCAATGCTGCAAAACTGGAGGCCGAGCGGCCGCTCACCCCACGGAGCGCGACAGGAGCCGACCCACAAAGCGGAATCACCATCCCCAAGAGCCACAAGGCTACCTGTCCCAGCGCACAAGACCTACCTTCGCTGGGCATAGGCTGAACTGACCAGCATGCTGCCTCACAGTTATTTCTGGCCTGGACTGCTACGAACGTCCGCTACAGCAGAATGCCCGCACTCAGACGCCTAACACAGGCTACTTGCGGACTATGCCCCTATACCATTCACTATTTTCATAGGCTATCTACCACCTGTCCTCCCTATGGAGCAATTGGGATGTCCCAAGACTTTATTTGACCTAAAGCTGTTTATTCCTGTGCAATGCCCTCTAAATAGGCTTGAAGGCCAGCAGTATACCACACTAAGATTTATTTGTTTTTTTTTTGTTTTTAATGCGCTACGAAGACATACATTTAAATGACCTGCTCCATATCTTAAGCGCAACCAGCATTGTTCTATGCATGCCTAGCTTAGCCTGTTATAACATGTAAACGAAGTTTAATAGTTTGACACTCTCATTTATTATTCACAGTTGTAAATATGGCATAAGCGTAAACGTTTGACCTCCTCAGAAATGCAATACCATAGATATGACATAACATTTAACATAAGCTTAAACGCGCCTAAACCATTCATAAGCTTGTCTGGCCTAGCGTTTTTAATTCTACCTACTATTGTTAAAAAGCCAGTTATTTTCATGTCAAAACAAAACAAAAATGTGCACACCTCTCATGCCACTGTTAATCCTATGTTTAACTACTCAAGCACGCTGTTGTGGCGTATGTTTATGCTTTGTAATCACCTGCACGATAAAAATAAAGAATTTATATAAAAAAAAAAACATGGGTATAGAAGATGGCAAAAGACCTAAAGTAGTATTCAGGAAGAAAGAATCAAACTATTAATAATATAAGAACCAGCAACCTATCAGGGAATCTGCTAATAAAAGGGTAGAGATTTTTTTTATAACATATCCATTCATTAAACAAAAAGACAATGTGTTTTTCATCCAATCATAATGGTGAAAATAAGAAATATGAAATTCAACAATTCATCAGTTGCAATACAACATATGTAATTTACCTTCTCGAATTCCCCATGCAGCAAGCAATACATTGGTAGAACCTGTAGAAAATTGAAAACTAGACTCAATGAACATACACGATCAATAAAGAAAAAGTGTACCAATCGTGGCGTTCCGTTACAATTCCTAGAGCAGGGATAGGCAACCATCGGCACTCCAGATGTTTTGGACTACACCTCCCATGATGCTTTGCAGTATCTCCCCCCCCAAAGAAAACATGTATTGCAAATCTATGTCACACCCTATATTATAATTTAATTACATTTCCTTGATACATTTATAATAATATCCCCTTTTTAAGGAAAATGGTGTTAATCAACTAATACAGGTGCCCCTATATATCACCTACAATTTAATGATAATATTTAGACCGAAATGTTCTTTACCAAGATTAACTTTGAATTTAAGTAATCCTCCATTATTACTTTAATTTTTCCTTTTTACCATTTAAAACACTTCAGAAATATAGAAAAGATTATTGATTGGGGCATTCTCAAATACATATAAAAAGAGCCCTTTCCACCTAGTGTTCATCTACTACTCCCTGAGGAAGTGAGCCAGGGAAGATTGAACACCACGAAAATTGTGCTTTTTGGATTAACCGAGCATCGATTCCACAGTCTTCCGACAGTACAGAGCGTGCAAATCGGAGAGACGCCGAATTGGACGGATACCATTAATCCAACGTGATCCAAGCGGATTACAGGAAGCTTGGCTCCCTATTTTCGTAATCAATTTTAATTTTCTACAGGAGTACAAAAGGAACTTTTACCAACTTCTACCTCCAACTACAGTTAAGTGGACTTCTTTTATACCGGAATGTCATGCAATATATTGAGAGCTGGGCATAGCTGTGGGACTCAGAACCCTTTTACTGATGAATGTAACAGTATATAAGGTCTAATTTTTAATTTTTTTTTTTAATAAATTAGTGTGTGTTGGATTACTACATGCTTCAAAATTTGGAATACAATTCTTAACAAAGTGTCATAAAGTATAGTAGACTTACTTTGCTTTTGCCCTCTTTGGACCCCATCTACTAAGCTCTTACAATGTTTTTCACTATAGTGAGAATTCAAATTGAATTTCAGATTTACGTCAATATGGAAACATTATCTAAGTCAACTATGCTTTCAGTTCAGCTAATCTGATCTTACATTTGGAATTCACTTTAAATTATTTAATAAATAGACCTGTTAGTGCAGGTCAGATGTACCAAATGCCTATGGCCATATTTCTGACCATGGATTAGGAGGCTGAGAATTGTGGCTGGCAGGCTATAGGCTCTTCATCCAGGATGGTAAAGAAAAGTGTTTGTGTCTTTCCAACACCTGTTCAAGAGGCCCCTCCTGGGCAGTCTAAACGAGGTGTAATTGTTTTTACAAATTGGTTTGTAACACGCCGGTCACTTCCTTTGTGGAGAGCCAGAGGCTCTTGCACGGAGGCCATTTACCTCCATGACTTAGTTCAGAGCTGAGAGCTTCTGGCTCTCATAGCGGCAGTGAGAGTTGCCTGTCGGACCACAGGAAAAAAGTCATACTTTTGGCAACTACATGTGCTGTAGTGATGATGATGCTTGAAGTGTCCATTAAATTTCTCTCTAACTTCATGGACCACATCGGACAGCATTAGAAATGAGCCCTTAGTGTACACTTGCATACATATACTGTATCTCAATGATTGTGTTAATTTATATGTCAAATCCTTTAACCAAGTTTATGAAACCTGTTGGAAGTGATTAAATTGGCCGATTTTTTTACACTGGCACTAGTGGCAATACTTTCAATGTGCCCTTTTTCAGACTTATGGCAAATGTAACGCGTTATTTGTTATAATTAATCTCAGCAACACCTGGATAAATATTGGTGCTGAAAATGTTCATTCTTTGACAGTACCTCAAGTGGGAAAAATATCATGGCGGTGCCGGTGGGCCAAGCTCTCTCTTAATTGCAAGTTCTGGAGACTTTGAAGCATTCCATCGACATTGGGAAGTATGTAATTAGGATGGGACTGGGCCAGCATTGGGGTATATCTGAGTCATGGATTGCATCACCAGTGAGGAGCATGCTCCAATCTGATGTGCATGCGCAGCAGTCTTACTGACGAGTGGCGTCCCTCCTGACAAAAACACCACAGGACTGTACCTGTGCAGAGTGCTCGGGAGGTGCTCTTATGTAAGCAAAATGCCCTGGGCTTGTATAGTGCTATGCTTTCTGGAAAATTGTCAACATTTTTCCCTAGAAGCTGTGCACCAGAGCAGAGTGCCAACCCAGGGCGGTTGGACAGGGGCCTAACTTTTGGTATTCTTGCTCCAAATTTCCCGACTGTTAGGAGTTACATATTAGTAACTTATAAACATGTTTTATTTGTATTAGTTCTTCAAATAACAGACCTATACTACCCAAAATAAAGGTAATGGTAAAACTGACTTTAAGGTCAAAAAACATGAAACTCTAACAGGAATATTCATTAAAGTGAAAAATCAAACAGAATTTCAAATTTAAGGCCAAAGAAGTCAAACTGGAAACATAGGTGACTTAGAGAATCTGTCCATTGCAGCTACTGTTGCATTACATTTGAAATTCACATTGAATTCAATTTAAATTATTATCTTAGTAAAATAACCCTGTCAGTAAACCGCAGATTGCATAGATTAGATGGGCCGAGTAATCCTTAGTTTATTCAATAACAAAATCTTCCCTGCTTCTCATATTTTAGACTGAATAATATTTGTTATTGTATATTAATGTGCTGTGATTGCTTCCAGTTGCTAATACCTGCTGGAACGCATATATTGATAGGAATAAAAGCACTTTGTTGAGTGTTTAAATCTCTCTGACTGTGAGGCTCGTGTTCTGAGTGTCAGTGGGATTTCATTCAGATGAGAATGAATGATATTAAAATAGAAATCGCAGTGCGAGCATGAAGCAGCAGAATATTTTTTTGATAGCGGCGTCGTTTGCTATATAGGGATCTGACGTGTTTTGCACTGAAACGTTATGTCATGTGCACATTATCAGCCGTGTATAGAAACATCTTCTAGCTGGGTTCAATTAATGTGCGTGCCTCAATATTTAGCAAAAAGCTACGTAGGGACAAATGGATTGGCAGTTTAACAACAGCCCCGTTGGCATTGGTTCGCAAATTGTCATCTTTTCACATAAAGTGCAGAGACGCTGTATATGGACACATTAGGGAGAAGTACAGAAATTACAAGAAAAAAAATCAACTAAATTTCTGTCTGTATGTAAGCATAAGTGTATATCACTAGAAATTAATGCAATCCTTAAAACATTTTCATTTTTCTAAAAATGATGTAATCACTATGGAAACCAAGGGGATGTTTATCGCTGATTGCATTGATTCTAGAACGCTGCACCCGGATTGCTCTTGTAGAAGTGTAACATTTATGTAGAAATTCCGTGGAAAGTCACTGAATTGCAACCATTACCATTTGACCCTAGTTACTGTGTTATTTGCTATATATATATATATATATATATATATATATATATGTATATATATATATATATATATATATATATATATATATATATTATTTCTCACTTTCCATATCTCTCTCTTGCCTGTCTTGTTTTTATTTTCTACTATCCTCTGTCACTTGTAATGCTTTACATTTCTGTTCACTTCTGTTTGCATTGTTTATATCTGTCCTGCATCCTTCAATCTACTGTCCTTCATTCTTCCAGGTTTATTAAGGTTGGAAGAATTGGTCCGACAGTTCCTTATTTCTAAGGACACCCTATCTGTGCGAATGTTGGATGAGTCCAATGATCCAACGCCACTTTTGAAAGAGATTCGTGATGACAAAGTGTCTACAATCATCATCGATGCCAATGCAACAGTGTCACACCTCATCCTTAAGAAGGTAATAGGGGAAAACCACATCAAACATCTTTGGGAGAAGATAACATTATTTGTTGTCAGTAGCTTATTGTGGGTGAGAGAAAGAAAAAGAAAATGAATGTTCTTGTTCTTCTGTTGTATGATTAGGCAACATGTAGACACCCTTCTGTTTTTGAAGCATCATCCCCAGGTTGATGGGACTTGGATTCAACGAGCTGTAGGGCTGCTGTTTTTAGTTGTCTTGGCCATTCCTCACCATTTCATTTCTTTGTGTATTTCTCAGGCTTCAGAACTTGGAATGACATCTGCCCATTACAAGTACATACTGACCACAATGGTGAGTCCACAGACATGCAGATCGGGCTGACAGGGAACAAAATTATGGAGTAATAATGAGAAATGAGGAAAATGAGGGAAGTCTCAGAGAAGACAGATCATGTATAATCAGTAAAGTAGAGAAATTCCATTAGAAATAAAAATTGCATATTAGGATGAGATGTGACGTGACCATAAACAGGAGGCATGCTATCTCTGTCTGAAACAAGCTGAGTGTTGTCTATGTCTGTCCAGGACTTCCCCTTGCTACCACTGGAAGGAGTAGTTAGTGACCACTCAAACATCTTGGGGTTCTCGATGTATAACAGCAGTCACCCATTCTACTTGGAGTTTTTGAGGAGCCTCAACATGTCCTGGAGGGAGAACTGCGACCTTAGCTCCTACCTGGGGCCAGCTGTGAGTGTTAAAGTGATAATGTGGAAATCATGCGACCTTTTGACGCTTCCATAGGTCAGAAGGTCAATGATGACCATGATAAATGTAGCATTGATCCAATTTGGCTTCAGCATGATATCTTAACCTTGATGTCATCCCTTCAATTTCTTCTTATGCAGCTTTCTGCTGCATTGATGTTCGATGCCGTACATGTTGTGGTCAGTGCCGTACGGGAGCTAAACCGAAGCCAGGAGATTGGAGTCAAGCAACTTTCCTGCAGCACATCACAAATATGGCAACATGGAACCAGCCTCATGAACTATCTACGCATGGTGAGCAACAACACGTACTCCAAAATACAGCACATTGTCAAAACACTTAATGATTAAGTCCCAGTTCCTCCAGTTTTTTTAACAAAATTTGATAAAGTAATAAAATTACCTCTTGAACGTCTCCAGACAATCACTCCCATTAATTTATTTTTAATGCTTTATAATATATGCCTTCTTAAATTAATTTGTTCCTTAGCTGTTTGTACTCCTAAAGTGTCTGTTTTTCATTCCCTGATTGCTTCTCCCGATCCTTCATCTTCTAAAAAATCTGAAATTCCTTCAGAGCTACTCTTCCTTGTTTGACCCCTGTCTTTCTCTGCTGATTTGTCAAATTTGCAATGCCAGGTAGAGTATGATGGACTGACTGGACGGGTTGAATTCAACAGCAAAGGGCAGAGAACGAACTACACTTTGCGTATCCTGGAAAAGGCAGGGGACAGTCATCGAGAGGTAAGGATTGTGAAAGGGAGAGACAGAGGAACCATTGTGTGAAAACTGTTTATGGTTTGGCATAGTTGGTGGCACTGACTGCGTATGGGTAACAGGACATCTGGCAGAATAGATTACTGCGGGAGTATGTGTGTAAGATAGAGTGCTCAATGTATAAACTCTATTTATGAAAGACTATATCCTTCATCTTATTCCCTGCAGATCGGAGTCTGGTATTCTAACCGCACCCTGGCCATGAATGCTACCAGTTTGGACATTAACATTTCGGAGACCTTAGAAAACAAGACTTTAGTAGTTACTACTATACTGGTAAGTTCTGCCCCATACGACTTCTGTCCATCTTGTCCAAATCACAGCTATGCAATGAATATCACTGAAAAGTTTATCTAATCAAATTATTATTAAAATCATAAAGCCCTTTTCATGAGCCAGTTAATTAGCTATCAATTTTGATATGAAAATGTAAATAGTTAAATTGATCTGGAGCCAAAATACTTAAACGTACACTATAGGCACTATACCTACCATCTGGCTAGGATTTCATAGGATGTCCTACATGCAATGTTGCCTGGCCAGGGTTTCAGAATTGTCCTTCTTGCAGTCTGCTTTAGATCCAAACACATAGCGTCTAAAATAGGTGAATTCCCAAATAACCAGTAAAAAATGCAAATCTGTTTATAACTACAGATCTTTTTTGGCTGTTGAAGGAGTAATGTGGTGAGTGACAAATCCTGCTGCACCCCTATTTCACATATTTCATGTATCCTTCAATCCTTTAGAACTTGGTTACTTTGTTAAGGATCCGCAATGTTCTTCCTCTAATTCTTTATTGTTCTTTTCTAATTTTTCACACTAATTCCTCCATTGCTCTGCAGGAGAACCCATACATGATGCGCAAAGCGAATTTTCGCTCCCTGTCTGGAAACGACCAATACGAGGGATTCTGTGCCGAGATGCTGATGGAGCTCGCAGCTCTCCTTCGCTTTAACTACAAAATCAAGCTTGTCGAGGATGGACTTTATGGCGCCCCTGAACCCAATGGCTCTTGGACAGGCATGGTTGGAGAACTTATTAACAGAGTACGTTGAACATGATAATCTGTAACATCCCAATCCAATAATACCTTATGTACTAACCTAAGCACAAGTCATGTGATTGAGAGAATGATCCCCTCCCAGCACAAGTGTTCCAGTTAAATGAGTGGTTATTAACTACTGGGTCTGGGCCCAGAAATAAGAAAAGGAACATAATTAACATCAGGCCTCGGACAACTGCCTTAAATGCTGTTTAGTGTTGAAGTGAAGGCCCCCTGTGTTAATGGGAAAATATCAACACTACTAATCTGTATGTTTTACAGAATGTATATTTATGTTCATTGTATTAGAGTAGGTTACTGAGCTAATTTTCTGATTTGAACACAGGCATGGTTATTTAAGAAAGTGAGAATTACCAGGATTAAAAGTAAATTTCACATTTGAGTTTACAAACAGTATCTGATACTCTAACACTATGTGGGATCCCCTTAACCCACACCAACAAATTCAAAACACAAATATACACAAGGTGGAGTATCTTACATGTAGTTTGAAAGGTTTGTATATGGTAATTTCTTAAGGAGTACGGTAGATACAAAAGAAAGACAAACACTAACACAATATTGTCGGTAAATTAGTATTGGAGTGAATGCATATATGCAGATACACTCACAAGTGAAAAGCCAGTAAATTCTCGGCTCAAGATATCAGCTTAGTGGGATTTTTGGGGTCCCACTCTTTCTTCTGTGTGTTGTAGTAGCTTCAACTTATTGATTGTAGCCACAGATTCAAGTATTGATTAAAGCGCTTTATTGTCCATAAAGTGCACGAAACATAAATGCAATAAAAATAGAATAAAAAGTTCTTACAGAATTGGTAGTAAGTCCTTATTGTTAGCAAAACGCGTTTCGCCTCTCTGGGAGGTTTCCTCAGTTGCTGTGATGTGATTTGTAGTCCTTCCTTCCTTTTAAATGGTTTGTGTCTGCCGCTTTCAGGTGTCTTGCTCTTCGATCGATCAACTTCCGGTTCCGGTTTTGCGTTCCATTGTTGGAAACCAACTTCTACTTGCGTCTGACGTACTTCCGGTTTTCTTTGTTGGTATTGGAACGCAACCTTGCATTACACTGTAATTGTTTCCTCTTCCTCAACCCGTCCAGTGTTGCATTCCAATACCAATGAAGAAAACCGGAAGTACGTCAGACTCAAGTAGAAGTTGCTTTCCAACTATGGAACGCAAAACGCCAAAAATCACACTAAGCTGATATCTTGAGTTGAGAATTTACTGGCTCTTCACTTGTTAGTGTATCTGCATATATTCATTCACTCCAATACTAATATACAGACAATATTGCGCTAGTGTTTGTCTTTCTTTTTTGTCTACCTTTAGAACCATACTCCTTAAGAAATTACCATATACAATCCTTTCAAACTACATGTAAGATACTCCACCTTGTGATTATTTGTGTTTTGAATTTCAAATTAGAGCCCAAAATGTCTGAATTGGAAAAAATCAGCTATGCTTCCAGTTTGGCTATTTGGGTCTGAAATGTGAAATTCACTTTGAATTCCTGACAATTTTCATTTTAGTGAATGACCCTTATGGTCATCAATTTAATGCCATTTACTGTATTTAGACCCTTGGTAAAAAAAAATACCCTAAACCATGACTCTGTGATTGGACAGCCATGGAAAGCCTGGGCTGAGGTAGAAGGGGAGGGCTTGCAAAGGTCGTAGACATGAGATCTTTGAAGTTGTGTTTAAATTTAAGCCCAATACTAAAATGTATAATTAAAGTCCTGCATGTTTTCATTGAGGGTAAATCTACTAAATAGTCATTTTAAAATGTATTTAGGCAGAGTCCCTTTAAGATCTCTGAATATTTAGACAGGCTGGCCATTAAGGGTATATCTGTATATATTGTAACTCATTAAATCCTTTACTTAATAATTATGTGTTATGTTTAATCCTTTTCCGCTCCCACTGGGCCTCCCACATACTGTACAGGCTCCATTTGAAGAGGAAAGAGAGCAAAGTCCCTGAATGCATTTCAGATTCCATTGCCTTTTGTGCTAATTCACAATAGATAATGAATTACAGGAAAGGCTAAAAAATGTCTTCATCTTCTCATCTCCATTGTCAAATCTCAGTCTGCTGTGTATTAATGGATTCATATTAGAATCAGATTAAACTCTAGTGACCTGGGATAATTTTCTAAATGGCATTTGTAATTTGTAATCCCTGTGTGAATCAAAGAAAATCTTGTAGCACTGTACGCACTCCTTTCAGTTGCTTTTGTGCGTTTTCATCTTTTCCCTTTAAGGGACATTTGGGGCACCATGACAACTTCATCAGAATGAAGTTATCAAGGTGCAAGAAGGTCCCAGAGGCGGTCTTACTCTCCTTTGTGAGAGTAAGTAAAAGTGAGTGTAACGGACCGTTTTGCTCACCAGAGGTTAAAAACCGTTTAGGCGATATTCCCCTTTCCTGGTGCGCCGACAGCTACTGTAATCACCAATCTCCTGAACTGCAAACACATGAATTCGCCAACTCCCGAACAGGAAATACACGAATACTGGAAACAGACGAACAGGAAAAGCATATGAACAGCTTACACTCCTGGCAGTCAGCATACAATCCATTTCCCCCAAGAACGAGACGACACTTTGTTTTGAAGGTTAAGCAGAATCTGAGTTTAATCACACAAACCCTGCTTTTATGGGATTCTTCCATGCAAGGGAGGCACCCACCACAATTAGTACATTAACCAATGCAGTACAAGGTACAACCCACACATCTCCTCCCACCACATTATCTGTTAACATAAGTAAACTGTACACAATTTCCCCCACGTTTTAGATGTACCTCAAATGCCTAGGATCTGGGTGAGCAACATACTCAAAAATCACCCAGATCAGACCAGGGGTTCGGGAGCTATGGAGGTTTAAAGTGTTGACCGACCGCACAGGCAAAGTAGCCGAAAATAGTTCCATGAGGTTTGGCCAGTTGGTCTCTGTAAAGGGCTATAAAAAGTCCCGAACGGCTTGCCATCCATGGGTTTCCTTGTGTTCATTAGAATCCCCATGTTAGCATTAGTCTTTCTACCGAACGGCGGCTCGTTCGGTAGTTTCGTCACAAATCCACGGAAGTCTGGATGTCTCAGCGGTGTTTGCCTAGTCGAGTGTCCAATTCTAGTTCCAGACACTCGACAGCAAAACCCCGCTGTTCGGGAGTTTAAGATGGCTGCCGCCACGTGTTCGTTTGACGGACAAAGGCCATCCAGCGTTCGTCAATTAAGCTGCGGTTAACCGCAGCTGCTGGGTGGTCAATAGACAGCACACTCCAGTTCATAGGTGGCCCCTTGATCGGTACTTTGTTCGGTAGATTGAATCTACCGAACACCCCGGCAGAAAGGCACGAATATGCCTTTCTGCTGGCAAAATAAAAGGTTTTAACTGCCGGGCCATAGTCTAAAGGGAGCAGGCGAGCAACCAGGCTTCTCCAGTGCACAGTGGCGAGGTTGGTTCCGCCACAGAGTGTATCTGTTCTTAATGGGGACCTAGTGACAGGCTGCCCAACAGTGACGCCAAGGATTTCTGATCGAAGCCTCGGACCCTCAAAGGAAGTGAAGGGGCAGAGTAATCAGGTGTCATATGATAAAGTATGAGGGTTATATCATTCGATAAAAGATTTAATCACCTAAGGTAAGACGTCGCTTGGAACCTGCTCGCACCATCATAACTTCATAGGTGTTTATAGGAGTGGTCCTTTTAGGAGGATTTGTAAGCGTTCCACAAGTGAAATTGGCAGTGGCACACTCTTGTGTTTAAAGTAAATATGTTAATCTTTAACGTTCATGTCCCTTGCTAACTTTGCAGGGACCCCTTTTAAAATTCAAATCTATAAAAAATGAAAATCATAAAACTGACCTATATTTCAGCACTGGGACAGACCCCTCTCTGCAGCCCCTCTTCCGGGTTGATGATCTCTGTTCAATCCAGTGTTTCTAACAGATAATCATTGGGGAACATAGGGCATACGTGTGACAATCCGCCAATTCAGTGCCTATCATAGAAAAGTATCGGTTGCATTCTGCATCATCATGCAGTGTGTGATTGATGACGCCAAAGATGACGACGTTGGGAAATCAAAAGCCTTTAGGAAGAAATTCTTCTAGCGACTGTCAGACTGACTGCAGCTAGTGGAGTTTTCTAAGCCAAATCTGAACATGGCTATTTCTCAGATACGACTGTGTTGTTTTGTCTGAAACAAAGGAGCTGCATCTTTGCACCAAACTATTACACTAAGATGTAGTAGTTTTGGTGTTTAGAATGTCCCTTCAAGAATGGAAGGTTTATAAGAGCCACTCAATGCAGTTTCACAGGAGCTAATTATATGATGTGAAAACTGTGGGATGCGGTTCTAATACAGATTTGTTTGTAACTGTTTCCTAATGATCTGCTTTAGTTAATTGATTCTGTCTTACAAGTTTTATATGCTGTCCATCAGTGTGAAGATACAGTATGATGTGTTTCCAGAAAAACATAGTGGATCTGACAATCACACTTGGCACCCTATGCAAATTCGATATTATCCATAATTCGCTGCTTGTGCAAGGAGGAATCATGGGAAAAATTGTGGCACAATTTGGCCAGATATGTATCAACATTAACCTGTGCCGTGTACCGTGGCAGATAAATGTTTAAATTTTAAAGACGCTATCATTTATCATTTTTTATATTTTACTTACATTTACTTGTTAATGTTTTTATATGATCCCCGTAGTAATAATTTAGAAAAATTGGGGGAAGGATCTTCGCGTGACGCGTCTAACCAAGGAAATAAATGCTGTACGGTTAAGTTAACCCTTTCAGAACCAGTGGTGTTGCAATCTCTCTCTGTCTCTTTAATTGTTAAATCGGCTGAATACAGAGCAGCTGTCAGCAGAGATACCAGCCTCAACGAAAAAAAAACCTCTCCAGTTTTCCGGTCACACACTAGCGCCTCCACTGTAAATAACCCTGCCTGCAGTTTCGTCCCTTATGAGAAAACATTCACCTTAATGGATGTGTTTGTAAATATCACTTTAACACTGCAGGCAGCCTTCCCTCTGGAATGATCGATCCAGTAAAGAAAAGGTTAAAAAGAAGGGTTTATAGCAGTAAATGAACTCACACAGCCTGTAGCTTGTATTGAAGCAGTACTCATATTTCATTGTGAAACCTCCAGAGCTGAGCTGCACAGTCTACAGGACCAAGCGATGGCGCGGAGGGTGGGGTTTTTTCTTGCCTCGGTTTAATGTCTTTTTGTGTCACGTAGTAACTAATCTGAGGGCTGTTCAAGTTTTGAATTTACACACTTTATGTATTGCATCAGTTGATTGCTTTTGCATAAAGACAGTACTTTTCCCCCCTAACTCCCATCATCCTAGGTCAGTCAATGCGAACATTATTTGATTTGGGTACATCTATAGCAAAGCTTTGTCTAGGGCTGCGTTAGTTAAAGCGCCGTCATTAACTCGATTGATGGGCTGTTAACCCTAGGTTTGATGAACCAGCTTCCATGTTCCCTAATATCAAAGAAGAGAAACGCAGGCAGCACTCCAGGATGTAGAAGGTAAATGTATTTGTGGGTTCACCACCTCACCAGAATATGTGCAGAACCTGAGTGCAGGGTATACTGTTTTTTGCTGGAATGTTCCCTAATATGTCCTTCATGTAATCCTTTAAACTCCTATGACTCTCAGCCAGCCTTCGCCAACCCCTCTGAGTCTCCCACTGCACCCGTGATTTCCGATCAATCCATTTCAAAATATGGGATGTGACTCTCTCTCTTCCATTCGCCTCCATTGGAAACCTGGCTGTGATGGGGGCTGTGTTGCATCATTTAGACAAATATAGATTTTGGAAACAACCCCCATGGCTAATGAGTAGGTCTAAACTGACAGCTCCATTCTTAGCACACCACTATTTAGTGAATAAGGGGCTTTATAATTGTGCTGAACAGACAAAGCCTCACAACTTATGTAGTTCTGCTAAAATCTTACTAATGATGATGACTTGGGCTTCCATTCTTCCTTTTGGATTTTGTTCCAATGTGCATTAAAATGACTGGTTATAGGGAGAAATGTTGTAATTGTGGAACAAAATAGCCAAACTGGATACATTCCCCAGCTGTTTTTCAAATTTACGTTTTATTTGCCTTAAAATATTAGATTTCCTGAACAATCCCTTATCTCGTCAGACTGGGCAAGAGAAGAGGAGGGACAGTGACATATATACGAGACATTGAAATTGAATAATTGATCAAATGTGAAACCACTAGTCTGAGCTGGGTATCAGATACGCCAGCAAACATTTCCTCTAGAGCTATAAACTGCATCTCTATTGCCATCTCTATGGCAAAAAAATACATTAACAAATTTTGTGTATAATATATATATACAATGTCCCCTGTCATCAATATTCTGACTGTTGAAATAAATGTTTAATGTGAGGCTGCAACAGGATTCCTCTGAGTGTTATCATCTATAACTTGAAATAAATTTATATTTATAGTTCTTTTTCATGTCATCCTATGTGACAAGGTGTATATACATTGCTTAAAATCATAGATGTTGAAAGTCAATCATTGAGAGCCGTAGAGATTTTCAGGATTAAAACGAATATTGCTGCTCACTGCTATAGAATGTTAATTCTTTAATTACATGTTAATAGGGCTGGCACATTGCCGCATGATCAGGGACGCTTATAAAAATGCATACTCCAGGGCGTTGGGCTGATCGCTGCAATATAAATATTACCCAGCGTAGCACGAAAATTTGTATGTTTTAATGATTAAAATGGCATTATGACAATTACTGTTTTATACCTGTCAATATATTAATTGTACTTATCCAGGGTGCCTCAGAGAATTGAGTGGTTGTATGGTGCATGTAATATTGTAACGAGGAAGAGTCAAGCTACGTCAAGATTGGATGTGGGGTAGGGGTAACAAAATGTTACTGTGATGGATTTATTAAGGAGGAGGTGGAGGCAATGAGGTCAGATTAATAGGACTGAGAGGGACTATTGAGGACTTTACCTGGGTCAGAAACAAGATTGAATTGTGGAGGTTTAAGGAAGACTTTTGTGAATAGATGGGTTGAATTAAGGGCCTTAGTGGGTACCTGCTGTCAAAATGGTACCCAGATGCATATCCTCTAGAATGTACGCTTGTTTGTTTGAGCAGGGCCCTCTGTTCCCCATCTGTTCCTATGTGTCCAACTTTTCTGGTTAGAAATACTTGTTTGTTAGTCCACCCATTGTACAGCAATGTAGAATATGTTGGCACTTCTATAAATATTAATAAAAATATCAAATAGTGCTCCTGCAAGTGTGGACTAGACAACACCTCTAGGGGGTATGGATGAATAGAGCTGTGGTTTGTTTAGCACTGTGCCTTAGATGTGTTTAGACAGTGTTAGAAAATTAGAAAGTTGTCTCAGAGATGCTTTGCCCCTTTTGGAATCCATAGTAACGCAGTTACCATGGCAACTAGTGCCTCTTTAAAGACCAAAAAAAAAAAAAAACCTCAGATGCCCAGGCCATTTTTCTGGTCCTTCTAGCGTCAAAGAGACATGTTAATTCCATTATCGGGAAAATAAATCAGAGACCAAAGCAATATCATGTCTTTGAAGGATTGAAATCCAATATTTTATGCAATCAGTGTCATAAATGGTGCTTTGTCTATGTATCATTTTGAAATAATTTTATTATGTTTGATAATAAATATCTGGTGGTTGAGCTCATTAAAAGAACGTGGTAACAGGAGAGACTGTTTTCTTTTAATGGTAGCTTGCGTCTGTGGGTGTTTTCTGTGTGACAGCCCCTTAAGTTTTCTTTATTTACAGTATATTACCTTCTTCATTTGTAATGTGTTTCATTCTTGGCTGGCTTTTTAACATCCCTGTGAGTATCTTGATTTAATTAATATTTATTGAAGACTTAAATGGTTACAGTTCTGGGCATTCATGAGAATCATGATCTCTGATTGATCAAAATTCTAGATATTAATCAACTCCTAATGCTGAAACATTCGGGCTGCTTGGCAGAGAGCTGGATTGTATTAGTGAGCATGCGGAGAGTGGAGGCGTTAGAACTGGTTTAGATTGCAGTGAGGATTGTGGATGCTTTAGATCTTCTACGTGCCGGGCCTGATAGTTAATAATGCTGGGTGATGGGGAATGATAAAATAGGATAACTGTCAATCATGCGGAGACAGGAATTTGGTTAGCCTGACCACTTAAGGATATTCCTGAAGGATTAAGTTAATTTGATCCCGGCGGCGGTGGCTTTTAGGAGAAAAAATAAATATCTGAAGAATTAAAGACAGGGTTTTTTAATAGTCATTGTTGCTTCATGCTTAAAGACATTAGACAGCCTACAAACATTGCAGTGTTCATCTGATGCCTGCCCATTCATTTATATACTGAAGATACAGGTTCTAAAGACCCTCTGGTTTCCTAAAGCCTTATTTTTCTTATGAGACATTCATCTCCCAGAGTGTCCTATTACTTCATTTGATGTGCGAAAGGCTGCATTGGAGCACATTGATTTTCAATCAATTCGGTTCTCTTTAGAATGTTGGTGGGAAGTTGGTCAACCTTATGACTAGTGGTTGCTAAAGAAAGATATTCGGGTCAGTGTTATCTTGCTGGTGGTGTCTGATCAGTCTGAATGTTTGAAAGACATACTTTGTAATTACAAAGAAGCAGTTTGAAAGATATACATCATGATTGCAGAGACGCTGTAACTGATCATTCTGCAATATAAAACTTTGGGATACTTTAGGGTAGTCTTGCGGAAGCTGTTGGCTGTCCATCAGGAGCAATGGCATGGATGCTATCATTAACATCATGTTAGCATTACTTTAAAAGACAATTTTTTTGAGAGTTCCTGAAATCAAAAATAACATTTAGCAGTAGCAGATAGGATTGCGTTTTATGAAGACTCACTTGCGCCTTGTGTTTTGTAGCTCTTAATCATAGGCAGTAGAAAACTAACGTTAGTAAAGTATTGTGATGTAGTAGTTACTTCGTCTTCTTGTACTGGATTTTTTTTTCACGTCTTGAAGAGTTAGGAGGATTGTGGGGGAGATTGATCACCTCCCTGAGGTGTAATGAGGGATTTGGACAACCTGATTGGGTGATGGAGTAATGGTTGCTTCCAGAGAGATGGATAGCAAGTGAGGATAATTATAACTTCAAGCAGTGAAGTGTGTGAACTAACCAGACAGTGACTAAGCAGAGTGTAAGGAGAAAACAAAATGTCGATATTTTTTGGTCTCTGTTAAAAAAGTCATCTGATCAGCTGGGTGCGAGAAATATTAATTTTCATAGATATAATTACAATGCAAATATTTAAATCATTCTATCCAATCTATTCCCATCAATTTCTAGACCAACAATGATAATTCTTTTCACCCCGTCAAATTAACATGCAGCATGGAATGATTGGTGACACTATGTTTCTGTTCATCATGACCACATATCCACATTGCCATCTGAGGGAGGATCACCAAAGACATACCTTTGAATGCATTCAACACAAATTTCAAAAAATGTTTTTGTCATGACTCTCTCCCCCACAGAAGGCCGACCTTGCTGTCGCTGCTTTTACGATCACAGCGGAACGGGAGAAAGTCATCGATTTTTCCAAACCGTTCATGACCCTTGGGATCAGCATTCTGTACCGCGTGCAAATGGTGGGTATCTTCATGTACCGTCTTCCTTGTTCACACCATCTCATAATCTCATAATCTTAATCAGAAAGCTGGCAGTGCATCCTGGAATATGTAATCCGCAGCACCTTAAATGGCAACAGTTACCTAGCGCTGATCTACGTAAGTACTCGCCATTCGTGAATCAATTGTGAAATCCCAATAGAGTAGAAATAGTCTGTCAATGAACACAAACAAAACCTACATGAAATAATAGTAACTAATCATGTTCACCATTGACACCTTGACATTCATTACAACAGCTGCCCACACACAAGGTTTAATGAAGAGTATTTCTTTTTTTTTTATTAAGTAATAACTTTATATTCACTTTAGAGCTCCGTAGGTATACATTATTTTTAATAAAACCATTAAGCACAAATCATCGCATAGTAATGTTTATATTTATACTCCAATTGCATGCAGGGAGTTGAAAATGTTATCTAAATATATTGTCATCTAAAAAAAATAGCATGTAGTGAAGTACAACAAAAAAATTATCGTAAGTTATGTTGGGTGAATGAATGCACTCACACAGCGCCAATAAAATAAAGACACAGAAATAATCAAGCGACATAATACATATTTTCAGAGCTAAATTATAATTACACTCTTATACTTTGGTAACTTTACATGTATTTAACTGGTTTAGAAAAGCTGGAGCACTGCTAAGATGTAGGACAATTAAAGGAACTCATTATGCACTATAACAACTTCATTTTTATTAAAGATGCTATAGTGCTTCCACGCCTACCCCCCCAAAATGCCTTATTTTAATAATTAGAAGGTTTGGAAGCTCAGCTTCAAACCATGCCTCCATGCCCTCTGGGTATGAAAGCCGGGACATCCAATCTCTCACACTGTAACATACTGTCCATACACAGTCCCGTCACAGTGTGCGGTATAGAATCATTGTATTCAATGATTCTCTATCGCAGAATCATAGGCGCATCACGGCAAGTTCGCCAACAGCCCTCAGTGCTCATCCCTGACATTAGCCAAGGAGGAGCCCACGGTAGTGTCCAGGGGGATTCGCCACTGGAGAGAAGGTGAGTCGTTTATTTTTTATTTGCTTCATTTTGTTCTTTTGAACTAAGTAGGCACATCAAGTCTGTAGCGTTAGGAATACAGATAGTTCCTTTAATGCCTGTGTGTTTCACGTCAATAATTTGAAAGGAGCCCATGGCCAATTTTATTAGTAAACCTAGTGACATAATTCGATGCCATGCAGTGTACATTGATTTAAGATATACTTTCCTGGCAATCGTTTCCTGAAGACGTTGTGACCCCTGAGACTCCGTGAAGGGCCGGGAGATGGACCATCCAAGCCTCCAATAGATTCAACCTGTATTCAGGTGCTGGAAAACACAACGGTTCATTGTGTACTGAATCCTCACATCTTTATTGAGATTCACGGTGGATTAAATTATTGCCCTGTTAGTGTTTTGCAGTTTTTATGCATAGAAAGTAGAAGCAATTTATTGTCCTTCATTCAAGGTCACAGAATTATTTTCAGTCTATCATGTTTTTTATTTTATTTTTATTATTTTATCACAATCAAGCTGTAAGTTTTCTAAATTAGTATAGGGGTTACTTTATACTTTCTGAGACTTCTTTCTGAATCCTACCAGAATATTGATTAGCTTCCAATGCCTGCATCCTTTTAATTGTTCTCAGTACTTCCTGTAAGTAAAATAAGTGATTTGTATCCATCACATTCCTGAGCAGGAGAAGCCAATGAATTAACATTTAAAGGCCATGAGTTTTAATACCCCTTACAAGTACAATGTAACTATAAAATTAAACACATTTTGAGAAAACAAGTACAATTACATATAGTCAGATTATTTTAAACAATTCGGTTAAAGTAAAAAAAAAAATAAAAGTGAAAATTCTACATACAATAACCACAGTCTCCAAGAAAAGTAATTTGTAGCTAATAATTCCAGAATTTAGGATAGGTAAACTGCAGCTGTCTCTGAGAAGTCCTATAGTGTCTTTTGCTGCAGTTGTTAAACTGAGAGCAGTCCGTCGTGCCAAATCAAGACAGGTTCTAGCCAAGCAAAAGAAATCCATCATAGAGAGACTCTCCCATTTGGCTATGGGTAATAATTAGTTTAGGGCAGGGTTGTAGCCAAATGTTAACTAAAACATTTTATATTGCTCCCTGCTGCATTATTATATCCAACATTTAGCCTTCAGATTGATAAAAAATAATGTTCATGGCTAAAGTTTGGGAAATTCTAAATGTTGAGCAATCTGCCTGAACATTCTGTTGGTTTCCATGACGATTGCTAAGCTTTTACAAATGTTCTTTGCACGTATACACGTATACAGAGCTACACAGAGATTATTTCTAGAAATATTGTTTTGGTAGAAAGTATGGTAGCTTTCAGAAAAGCATCTCTGAGCTTAGTGAAGCTTTTAAATGGCTAGGTAAGAAAATGTTTATAGCTGCTAAATATATGGAACAGCTGCTCAATGGAGGTAATAGACGCAGTCACAGAATTAAAATATGTGTATTATAAAAAGGTTAGAGCAGTCCATCTCATTACACTCAACCCAACGCCCACAATGACTGTAAATGAATGTCTCTGAATAATTAATAGAAGAATAAAGTGCATTTTGTAGCAGTTCCCTCGTGCATGTCCTAGACTGTATTACCATAATCACAGACAGAAAGTGTACCCTTATATTACAGCCTGTGTATACTGCCTATCAAGTAGCTGTACACTGCCACCTGATATATAACTATCATGTACTCCCCCGAATTTACACACCTTTTACAATTACATATCTCATGTATGAGTTCACTGTCATGTTATGCCATCACCTGTATACACCCCATGCTGTGCATTCTCCTGTATATACACCCCCATCATGTGCCATTACTGTATATACACCCTCATACTGTGCCATTACTGTATATTCACCCCATACTGTGCTGTCTTTTGTATATATACCCCCATACTGTGCCATTACTGTATATACACCCCCATAATGTGCCATCTCCTGTATACACACCCCCATACTGTGCCATCTCCTGTATATACACCCCCATATTGTGCTGTCTCCTGTATATGCACCCTCATACTGTGCTGTCTCCTGTATATACACATCATAATGTGCCATTACTGTATACACACCCCCATACTGTGCATTATCCTGTATATACACCCCATAATGTGCCATCTCTTGTATATACACCTCCATAATGTGCCATTACTGTACATACACCCCATACTGTGCCATCTCCTGTATATACACAGCCATAATGTGCCATTACTGTATATCCCCCCATAATGTGCATTCTCCTATATATAAACCCCCATACTGTGCATTCTCCTATATATACACCCCATAATGTGCCATTACTGTGTATACATTGTGCCATTACTGTTTATACACCCCATACTGTGCATTCTCCAGTATATACACCCCATAATGTTCCATTACTGTAAATACACCCCCATACTGTGCATTCTCCAGTATATACACCCCCATAATGTTCTGTTACTGTATATACACCCCCCATAATGTGCCATCTCCTGTATATCCTGGTATCAGATATTAGTGTAGGTGAAAGTTTAGGATCCAGTGATCATCAGTCAGTGTGGTTTAATATAAGAACAGAAAGACAAAAGTTTTAGATTTTAGAAAAACAGACTTTTCTAAAATTAGAATATGTGTAAAGGAGTCATTATTAGACTGGCACAGTTTAAATGGAGTCCAAGATAACTGGGATTATTTAAAAGTTGCACTGCTGAAGGCAACAGAAAATTGCAGTAGGCTTGTCAGTAAAAGCAAAAAATTCAAGAAACCACTGTGGTACTCCGCAGATGTGGCCAAAATAGTAAAAAACAAAAAGTTAGCATTTAGTAATTATAAAAAAAGATAGACATATCTATAAAATTAGGCAGAAAGAGGCTAAGCAAGTTACAAGAGCTTCCAAATCACATACGGAAGAGTAAAAAAAGGGGACAAACCATTTTTTAGATACATAAATGAGAAAAGGAAAGTAAAACAAGGATTAGTTAGATTAAAAACAAAAGAAGGGGGGCGGGGCCTGACCGCCGAGCTGGATGGACGTAGGGCACCTCGGCTCCGCTATGAAAATAGCAAAATCAGGCGAAACCTACCTTTCTTCCCCGAAAAAAAATTATCAACAGCCACACGAAGGCAAAGGGGACACAGGCAAATACCCTGGAGGTCAATATCAGCCCTAGTCCTGCCGGTAAAGCAGACTGCTGGGCGATTGAGATTGATTCTGGCGGGAGAGGCGGACAATCTCCCGTGCTTAGTCCGGCGTGACCTCTCGCACGCCTACTGAGGGCTCTGTTCTCCCCCCCCCCCGTGGGCCGGGGGGGGGGGGGGGGCGGTTATCCGGACCCCACCGGAGAGGAAGTGACCGCTTATATCATCTGAGCGGCGACACGATCACACAAGAACCGCGTGGCAAAATCCAAGATGGCCGCCGCGTCCATTGCAAGCCGGAGATCAAGCTCCCAAATATATAATCGGAAGCTACAACTCCCTGTGATACTGGCAGACCTAAAGGGACTTTACCAGGACTCTCACTCTGCCTACACTGAGAGGAGCAGCGATCGCAGCATACAGGCATTATTCTGCACCCAAGGCTGATACTGGCAAATGACGCGAACACACCCCTGACCGGCAAGTACCGAAACGCTCAAACACCCAGCGGGAAAATAAGGGACTTGATGATGGTGACCAGGACGGCAGCCGACCCAGCGCAGCTACAGGAGTCACTAAGCAGCTGCCAACCTTGTACAATGACAGCCCAGCAGAGCAATGTATTTTCCTTAGTTTAGCAATGTCCTTTTCTTATCATTTATTTTCTTATCATTTATGACCTTAACACAGTTGCTTTAATCACTGCAGAACTGCAGGGACATAGTCTAAAAATGTCTAACCTAAATGTATGCTTTACCCGGCAAGCCCAGTGACTCACTGGTTAATCCCAAGCAGTGTGGAGAAATCCATACCCGATATTAGCTTATAACTTACCAATCATATATTATTGTAATTGCTACTCACCTAAGCATGACCAGCTCAGATATAACTATTTTATATACCTCTTGCTAGCGACCAACAAAATAAGACAAATGTGCATGTAATCATAACTACCCCATTGTAATTAATGTTGAAAAGTAACGCGAGGAATGCCGTTGGGGTACCTCGCGAATGTTGTCATATTTCTCTGCACAACAAAAATAACAAATTTTAAAAAACAAAAAACAAAAGAAGGAAGGTATGCAGAAGAGGATAAAGGTCTAGCTGACTGCCTTAATGAATATTTTTGTTCAGTATTTACAGATGAAAATTAAGGAAAGGGGCCTCAGTTAGGAAAAACATGTGAGTTTACAGAGGAAGAGGTTCTATTTAAACTGTCAAACATACAGACAAATAAGTCAATAGGACCTGATGGAATACACCCAAGGAGCTTAGGGGTGTACTAGTAAAACCATTAACAGATTTATTTAACCAATCATTGTTAACAGGAGTAGTCCCAGAAGATTGGAAGTTAGCAAATGTTGTGCCCATTCACAAGAATGGTAGTAGGGAGGAGTCGGGCAGCTATAGACCAGTAAGCCTTACTTCAGTAGTGGGGAAAGTAATGGAAACCATGTTAAAGGATAGGATTGTTAAATATCTATAATCACATGGATTTTAAGAGTTGAGACAACATGGGTTTACTTTAGGGAGATCATGCCAAACTAATCTTATTGATTTCTTTTGATTGGGTAACAAAAATAATAGATCAGGGTGGTGCAGTAGACATTGCTTACCTAGATTTCAGTAAGACTTTTGACACTGTTGCACATAGAAGGCTTATCAATCTTTAAGTTTGGATTCCAATATTGTCAAATGGGTAAGGCAGTGGCTGAGTGACAGGCAACAGAGGGTTCAATGGAGTATATTCAAAGCATGGGCTTGTCACCAGTGGGGTACCTCAGGGATCTGTACTTGGACCCATTCTTTTAAATATTTTTATTAGGCTATTTCAGAAGGTCTTGATGGTAAGGTATGTCTTTTTGCTGATGATACCAATATATATAACAGGGTTGATGTTCCAGGAGGGATAAGCCAAATGATTTAGGTAAACTAGAAAAATGGCCAGAATTGTGGCAATTGAAATTTAATGTGGATAAGTGCAAGATAATGCATCTTGGACGTAAAAACCCAAGGGCAGAGTACAGAATATTTGATAGAGTCCTAACCTCAACATCTGAGGAAAGGGATTTAGGGGTGATTATTTATGATGACTTAAAGGTCGGCAGATAATGTAATAGAGCAGCAGGAAATGCTAACAGAATGCTTGGTTGTATAGGGAGAGGTATTAGCAGTAGAAAGAGAGAAGTGCTCATGCCATTGTAAAGAACACTGCTGAGTCCTCACTTGGAGTATTGTACGCAGTACTGGAGACCGTATCTTCAGAAGGATATTGATACTTTAGAGAGAGTTCAGAGAAGGGCTACTATACTGGTTCATGGATTGCAGGATAAAGGTTAAAGGAACTTAACATGTATAGCTTGGAGGAAAGACAAGACAGGGGGGATATGATAGAAACATTTAAATACATAAAGGGAATCAACACAGTACAGGAGGAGACTATATTTAAAAGAAGAAAAACTACCACAATAAGAGGACATAGCCTTAAATTAGAGGGACAAAGGTTTAAAAATATCAGGAATTATTACTTTACTGAGAGGGTAGTGGATACGTGGAATTGCCTTCCAGCTGAAGTGGTGTAGGTTTACACAGTGAAGGAGTTTAAGCATGCGTGGGATAGGCATAAGGCTATCCTAACTATAAGATGAGGCCAGGGACTAATGAATGTATTTAGAAAATTGGGCAGACTAGATGGGCCGAATGGTTCTTATCTGCCGTCACATTCTATGTATCTATATACACCCCCATACTGTGCTATCTCCTGTATATACACCCCCATACTGTGCTATCTCCTGTGTATACACCATCATAATGTGCCATTACTGTATATACACCCCCATAATGTGCCATCTCCTGTATATACACCCCCATAAATTGCCATTACTGTATATACACCCCTTTACTCCCCTTTGCATCTTGCATTACCTGCTTAGTAAAACTTAGGATATTTAGGAGGTATTTATTGAGGAAAACGTACTATTTACTAAATAAATGTTTTTGTTTTTTTAGCAAAGTGCTAAATGGTAACGTGCATGCTATTTGTTTGCATTGTGCGTGCCCCCTTTTTAGCACTTTATACTAGAATAGCACTTGTTTTTGCCTTGACAATTCTACCCCTATGCATATTTGAGTGTGTGTACTAAACCACTGAGAATCTGAATCCAGGAGCTGAACTATGGTGAGTTAACATGGTCATATGGTCCGTCTCGCTATCATCAAGAACATACATGGTGCTCCATAAATCCACTACCTTAAACACTTGTTTAATTATTCATACAATGTATTTTTAAATAATGGTTAAGCATTCAGATTGTGACTTATTAAAGCAGACAGAGTCAGAGGGTGTTCAGAAACCTGCTCACTCGAGTCTACAAGCTACAGGAGAATCTTTAATCATGGATTTAGAGACTTACAGAGTGATGTAAAACACCACACAGTGGGCACACACTATACCATCTCACGTAGGTGTACACCCCTCACACACATACACACAACTACATCCTCTCCTATATATATACATCCCTCACTCTATACCCTCTTCACTAGGTGTAAACCACTCACACGCTACACACTCTCCACTATGTGTACACCATTTGCACACTACACCCTCCACTATGTGTACACCATTTGCACACTACACCCTCCACTATGTGTACACCATTCGCACACTACACCCTCCACTATGTGTACACCACTCACACAATACACTCTCCACTATGTGTACACCACTCGCACACTACACCCTTCACTATGTGTACACCACTCGCACACTACACCCTTCAGTATGTGTACACCACTCACACACTACACCTTCTCCAATATGTGTACACCACTCACACACGACACCCTCCAGTATGTGTACACCACTCACACACCACATCCTCTCTAGTATGTGTACACCGCTCACACATGACACCCTCCACTATGTGTACACCACTCACATACTACACCCTCCAGTATGTGTACACCCTTTATATTGCACCTTCTCTTCTTCTTTATATGAACACCCCATACTCTGAGCCTTATTCTGTATATGAACACCGCATACACTGTGCCTTATTCTGTATATGAACACCCCATACACTGTGCCTTCTTCCCTTGACGTGTACACCCTCTCACTGTGGCCCTCCTGTATATATTCCCCTGTCTCCTGCAGGGCCGGAAGCCTGGTTACTTCTCTTTCCTGGATCCTTTCTCTCCTGCTGTTTGGCTCTTCATGTTGTTGGCTTATCTGGCGGTCAGCTGCGTGCTGTTCCTGGCAGCCAGGTAATGACCCCTGTAACTCCAGCTGTGCTCTCCTAATGTTCTGAGCCTTGTATATCCTTGTGTACTGACCCCTGCACACCTCACTGTCCGGAACCCAGTGCATGTGCTTTAATACTGAATGATGTCATCTCTGAATGTCATCTCCTTCATTACTGTGGTTTGTCCTGTAAGCAGGGCTATTTAAACTATTCAGCATTGTTCTCAAAATCAATGACCTCTAATGTTCCATTTTGTTTTGATATGTTCCCACTGCGGCAGGGAAATTGGGAGGTCCTTTGTACAGTGAATTCCATATACATTAACCATTTCTGGTCCCCTGGCGTGAACGGGCTAACTCTTTACCTCAAGTATACAGTTGTAATCAAAATTATTCAATCCCCATTAAAAATTGGGTTTATTGTAAAAATGTACAGACTTTCAGCTATTTGCAATGAACAAACCAAACAAAAGCAATTGAAATAGCTCAACACAACAGATGCTTCAATTTCCCTAAATTCAACTAAAAATGCAACTTCTTATCCAGTCTCAGAATTATTCAACCCCTTCACGGGAAGCATCTTTAGTACTTGGTAGAGCATCTTTTGCTGTTATGACCTTCTGCAAATGAGATGCGTAGCCAGACACCATCTTCTGGTAGGATTTTTGAGGAATCTCAGCCCATTTTTGGCTTTGGCTTTGCGTGTTGCAACCACTTTCTTCAAATCCCACCATGGAATTTTCTATGGTGACAGGTGACTGTGATGACCACTGTAGAATTTTCCAGGACTTCTTCTGCAACGAAGCCTTGGTGGAATTTAAGGTATGATTGGAATCATTGTCTTGTTGGAAGGTCCAATGATGCCCAAGCTTCAGCTTTCTCACAGATGGCATGATGTTTTCTCCTAGGATTTTCTGATACTTCAATGAATCCATCTTGCCTTCCACATGATGTAGGTTTCCAGTGCCAGAGGGTGTAAAGCAGCCCCAGAGTATCACCGAGCCAACAACATGCTTAACTGTAGGCAGAGTGTTCTTTTCAGCCTATCCTTTATTCTTCTTCCTCCACACATACTGCTTATCCATTGGCTGAAAAGTTCCAGTTTTATTTAATCGCTCTACAGAAAAGAATCCCAAAACTTCTGTGGCTTATTCATATGATTTTAAGCATAAAGGAACTGACTTTTCTTGTTCTTTTGGGTCTGTAGTTGTGTACGTCTTGGAGTTCTGGCATGGAAACCTTCTGCGTTTAGTGCGCGCCTTACTCTGCTCACTGAAACCTCAGTGCCTGTTGCTACTGAGTCTTGCTTCAGGCCTTTTGACTCAGTCATATTTCTAACATACAGTCAATCGTGACACTCAGCAAACAGTCAATTCAGGTATTTTAAGTGTTCCAGCTCAAGCACAACTAGTGCAACTAATGAAGACCTTGATAAGTTGCATCAGGTGTGCTTGACACACCTGTTTTGCATATATGTGCTGTTGTGAGGGATTCTATTCAGGAGGTTGAATACTTTTTTAGACTGGAGAAGTCATAAGTTGCATTTTCAGTTAAAATTTGGGGAAACCACTTGAAGCATTCGTTGTGTTGAGCTATTTCAATTGCTTTTGTTTGATTTGTTTAATGCAAACAGTTGAAGGTTTGTAAATTTTTTATGGGGGTTGAATAATTTTGATTACAACTGTACGCTGGAATTTGGCATACTTTGAATTGTGGAGAATTGACAAAGGAATATACCCCAAAAAATGTCTCATTTTTTTTTTCTTTTGGCCTAAATGTTGTCAGACCTGTGTGAATTCTCCTTAATCCCTGGTTAAGAAAATATACCTTCTGGTTGTTCTGCTGAAGGTTTCAGTTAAATACTGTGTGTTTTGTATATTTTACACTGTATGCACAGTCAGTAAAATTCTGTACATTGTTTTTTTGAGCTGTGTGCATACCCCTAAATTCAACCAAAACATACCCCCCTTTAACTACTTCCCCAACTACTTCAACTAAATTTTTATATGTTTTCGTTTTGTTTTTTTCTTCTTTTTAAACAAAGAAGCTCTGTGTACTTTCTAATGCTATCATCTTCTCTGCAAATTACAGGGTACCATGTTATCGAACCGTCCCTGGTTGTACATACACCCTGTATAATGACTGCATCCCAATCCCAGTTTTAACATATAGATTTTCTCCCCATTTAAGGAACTGCAACTCAAGGTTGACTTTGACAGTCAAGGATTTTGCTTGCTAAGGATTATGGGAGTTGCATGTTGACAGCCATAGTTTTCCAGGATGGACACTCTGTTCTGGCTTAGCTAGACCTTTTTATTTTATTTTTTACAAATCCCATAATCCTTCTAGTGCCATTAGTTGTTTAGCATTCTGTAGATTATGAGAATTGTAGTTTGACAGTCTGATCCGCGTTGCTTAATCTAGACCCAGCATAGCTGGAGTATTGATTATTGATGAACTGCAACACCCATGCTCCTTCTTGAGCCAGTAGCTAATAGCTTGTTAAAGATCATGTGAGGTATAGCTACAAGGCACAAGTTGTCAGTTTGCATTTACTGCATACTACCTTGTCTTAGGTAGACCCAGAGGAGCATATTTTTTCCTTCTCCAAATGAAATTGGGCATAGTTTGATCCTTTTCTCCATTATATATATTACATTTGTAGTACAGTGTCCATTTGGGAAATTATCCACTTGCTAATGGTAAAAGAACCTGTTATTTCTCCAAAGTAGTACATTTTATTAGACTTACTGTTCATCTGACGATTCTTTTCAGTGAAGATTACATTCCATCTCATACATATGGAACAGTCACTTCTAATCTTGGCAATGCCGACGTTTGAACGCAAGTGGCTTGGGCTTTTGGGAAAATTTAGATTAAAAAAGTTTAAAATAAAACACACTCCTCAATTATAATGGTTTTTTTTTTCGTTTTTTTTTTTTAAGTGCACCTGTCATCGGAAAAGATAACATTTACATCAATCGATAGAAAAATTGCTATAAAAGAGTTCAGTTGTTTGACATTTTTAACAATACCAGCTGTGATTTTTTTTTTTGTAGGGTTGCCAAATAAGCACGTACTTATTGCTTATATTTAAATTCTGCACTTTCATATGCTATTCACGGTAATCTGACAAGCCGATATTAGTTCCACTAATTTGGAAACACCCATAACTTTTCACATTTCCTAAAAAAATATCCTAAAACAGAGTTATTGAAATGCAACCTCGCCGATTATACTTTACTACCATTCTCATAAGTCTCTGCTATGCTATGGCACAGCTCTATTAAAGATTAGAGCTGTGCCATCTATTAAAGATTAAAGATTAAGTGAATTCCGTCCCACGGAATCTGAATTCCGTAGTTTGACTCCCCTGTTCTAAATAGGTTTTGTATCTTCCCACCAATGGTCTTCTAAGAATTTCTTGAACTGTCCAAAACTTCTCAGAGGAACTGTCCCACCAATGTTCCTCTAAGATTTTTTTTTAACTGTCCAAAACTCACACTATTAAAGAAGACATACCTTGCAGTCTCCATTTAATACTTTTTTTTATATATTGAGGGATGTGGGTTCTTTTTAAGCAGTTTCATTGCTGTGTTGCACACTCAGACAAAAAAAATCAAACATTCCCCAAATCTCCTGACGATGAGCATGTACTGTTCTCCATAACCCAATTTTCAGTTCCATGCTGACCTTCTTTAGATGCTTTAATCTACTACATTTTTGCTCTCCTCAACATTTTGGGCTGCAATGAATAGGATACTTAATATTATTGCCTTTTTTCTTTTTACACAGGCTGAGCCCTTATGAATGGTACAATCCACATCCGTGTCTACGTGAGCGACATCATATCTTGGAGAACCAATACACACTGGGCAACAGCTTATGGTTCCCCGTGGGAGGCTTTATGCAGCAGGGGTCAGAGGTCATGCCGCGAGCTTTGTCCACTAGATGTGTGAGTGGAGTCTGGTATGTACTATTCAAAAAGTTGCATTACCCATTCAAAAAGTTGATGTCCCATAGATGTCCTACACAGAATGGGAATGTTGAACATGGTTCCAGTTGTAGCTTGGATAGCCAAGCGTGACCCGTCCTTAACTTGCACAGAGACAATATTTCTAGGTTTCCTATCGCTTAATGACACCAATATTACCTTAGGAATGGAAATGTCTGAAATCTGGGCTGTGGTGGTCTTTGAGAATGGGCTACTCGAACACAAGCCATATTAAAAATCTTTATGTAAATTTTCCTCTGAATCTGCAACTTTTCATTTTTAGAAAACAAATTGGACATTTATTATTGAATAAATAGTTTGGTAAAATCCGAATCATGGCTAAATTACAAAATAGATTATGAGTGCAGCTTGCCGTGGCCACATGCCCACAGTATAATTCGGAAGGAAGATGATATAATCTATTTATCAACTGCGACCACTCGATAAAATGGGTTCAGAACCTGTGATCGACTTGCAAAATAGCAAAGGCTGAATTAATTTTCTTGGTGTAGATGCTTTTATATTATTTTAATTCAAGTGCACATGAAAGATAAGTATGTAGTGCTCTTGGATTTCACAAATCCCTGCTGTCTATGTAAATTAAATAGTGACCGTTAGTATTACCACTTTTGAACATTGTATATGTATATTTCTTAAAGCTAAATACATTGATTGTCTATACATTTGTCACATTTAACACAACTAAAGACCGATGCTGCCCATTTCACCCAGTGTGTGTCTCGTAGGTGGGCGTTCACCCTTATAATCATCTCCTCTTACACGGCCAATCTTGCTGCCTTCCTCACCGTACAAAGAATGGAAGTTCCTATTGAATCAGCTGATGATCTTGCAGATCAGACTAATATTGAATACGGGACTATTCACGGTGGATCAACTATGACATTCTTCCAGGTGAGACACTTGCATCGACTGTTTAATTCTTATAGCAAGTCATAGGATTTGAAACAGCTTGCAAAAGTTATTTGTTGAGTTCTATACAAGTAGAATGTAATTTTCGAGGTAGCAGACACTTAGAAAGCACCAAAAGTTAGTATATGTGCAAGCCTCTTTTATCCGGTGTGGCCGTGCAAAGGACACAGAGCTATCTGTATTTAACAAATACTATTTTTTTTTAAATAAATGAAAAAAAAAACAACAACTTTGAAACATCCTAGACAGCCCTTGGGTTCTTCAATTACTAATTCAGAATAGCAGCAACAGGAAAGGAAGTGATTAGAGTAAGTATTAGAGTGCAGTATTAAGGAATGGAGTGGTAAAAAACATAGTTACAAATTATATGACCGTGTAGCCATTGTGTGTCCCTATATTTACACTGCGTCTCTGTTTTAGAACTCGCGGTATCAGACCTACCAGCGCATGTGGAATTACATGAACTCCAAGCAGCCCAGTGTGTTTGTGAAGAGCACCGAGGAGGGGATTGCACGTGTGCTGAACTCTCGCTATGCCTTCTTGCTGGAGTCCACCATGAACGAGTATCATCGCAGGCTGAACTGCAACCTTACTCAGATTGGGGGACTGCTTGACACCAAGGGTTACGGCATTGGGATGCCATTGGGTGAGCAATATTTACACTGCACACTTCTGTGGTCACCTTATTCCTGCCAGAGTCATGCATTGCGTCCCCATGTACTGCCAATGTGTATCACCTTATGTTGTATTCTTCATGCACCCTTCTTCTTTTAGTACACTTTCAATACTTCTTGTTGAAAGTTATGATAAAATTACTTTATTTAGACACTTGTACTGCCTACGAACCCATGGAAGAAGCTTGTGCAGCATTTCCTCCCACCCAACACCACTTGTACTGCAGAGCCTTTTTTGCACTTATCTTCTTTTTTTGTAAATCTTTCTTTTATTATGGCACATGCGTTATGGGGTACAGAATAGAAAGAGGAGGCATTGCGGGGTAACACAGGTTAATAATAACAAGAAGGTATGTAGTGCACTCCGAATAAAGATTGCCATATTTTTTGTGTTTTAAAACATCATGTGAACAACATAATGATACAAGCTTGGTAACTGTAGTGAGTTAAATTAAAATAAAGAGAATAATTGTTGCTTAACAGTGTTAATGAAGTAGGCAGATTTGTCCAAACAATAACAATCTGTTTGAAAACGACCATGTTTGCAGCCTCTTGACAGTATTGGCTCTCAGAGTTGGATATACGAAATAATATCGTGATTTGGCATAAGCATTTAAGCCATTCTGCAGTGCTGTGTCACGAAGATTAATGTGTCTGGTAGCCATTGTTTAACCCTTAGTGTACTTTAAGGTTCCAAAAGTCTGTCTAGTGTTCATAGAATAAGCTAGTATGCAACTGTCGTCTCTCTAACATAGGGATTTGAAGTCATGGGTTGTATACAGAGGTTTATAAATGTGCCACTCTAGGTGAGTAAAATAAACTAAAGATTAATAACGAGTGGGAACTAGCTAATTGCACACATCTAGGCTGGAAGACAAGTTTATCTCGCGTCAGAAAGGCTAGCGAGGCATGTGGGTTAGGGCACAGTAAGATGTCAATAAGTATGTTGTGGCGTGTGCTTATGCAGCGAGGCTACGAGAGTGGTCGATTAAACGGTCGTGTTTAAATTGCAATTCTGACCTTAGGGCTTGCATGCATAAGTGGCGTTATGGACAGGCTAACATATTGTGACCATGAACAAAGTGATCCCAATACAAAATGGTCGACTTGCTTATTAGCAATTATGCAGGCGAAGTCGACTGTAAGTGGTCAGGTCCTAGATATGGATCTCTAGGCCGCAATATAAATGATAAAGCATAGAAACATAATAGATTTTCAACATTGTAAGGGTAGCAGTTAAATGCAAGGTGTTATACATAAGTATGTCATATATTAACTAAATGCAACCACTAGACAATACCACTAAGCCATGTGGTACGTGTGTCCGCTGGTGGAAGTCCAATGAGGGGAGTTCGTGCCTGCCATTTGGGTCAGGTCCCCGAGAGTCATTGGTAGTGCGCGGTATAAACCGGACTGCCAGTCCAAGAGGTTGGTTTAGCCTATGCCGCTGCTGGGTAGGGCCAGTAGGGTGGAATATACTGCCCCATCGTCTTGGGAAATCCTCAAGGCTGCAGCATGGTGCGGGTTGATGGCGGCCGCCTTCCGGCCCCAGGTCTTTGCAAAGGCCTGCACCTGTGTTCCACCGACTTGGTTGCTCATAGAGGCCGGGTCGACCCGTCGTCGGGCGCCGTGTGAGGCCTGGGTGTTCAGCCGCCGCCAGCGGCGGGCAAGCCTCCGGCGGTGTGGTCGGTGCTTCGGAGTTTGACTCCCTGCGGCCTTCAACCTGGGAAGGCATTGTGGGCGGCCCACGGTATTGGCCTCCGGTAAATGTTGGAAGCGGTGCGTGATTCGTCGTGGCAGTTTAGTACCGCATCTCTGCCGCTGTGCGTGCAGCTTTGGGCCCTTAGGTAGGCCCCTGGATCTGGCTAGGTGATTGTGAACCGGGCTTCGTTGCCTGGACCAAGGTTGGGACGCCACCTTATTCGGGCTTGTTTTACCCTTCTTGTATTCGGAGCCCGCATTTGCCAGGGGTGCGCACGCAGGTGTAGTCCATATAGTGTTAGCTGAGTTCTGTGCCCTCTCCGAGATCCGAGCCCAGAAGGCAGCAAGGATTTCGTCCAGCTTAGTCAGCGTGTTGCTTGTCAGTTCGCCACCTGCATCTGTGCTTGCCGGCTGGCGCGTGGCATCCGCCATTTTGGAGTCAGGGACTCCTGATGTGTGCAGTCTCTGGGACGTGAGTGTCCATGGTGAGTATGCTGTTGGTGCCGGGATGACCCCCACCGGCGGGGGGGAGGGAGGGAGGAAGGCTAGTGGATGGGTCCCCGCAGAGTTCATGTCGGCATTCAGGGCAGGGTGATCGGCCGCCTCACCCTTTCCCTTATCTCCGTTTAGGCCAGTCGTTTCTGCGGTAGGCCCCGTCTTTGCAGTCCGCGTTCACGGTGGCTCAGCTTTTCAAAAGTGGTCTATTTTGTTCTCTCCTGCATCCCCTTCGTGGGTACTGTGCTTTTAGTTGATTTTGTAGCTGGGGAGCAGTGGTTATTTCGAGGTAAGTAGAGTTCCAGACGGGAGCTCGTGCTGCACGCGTCTGTTCAGCTCCACAGCCAGGCTCCGCCCCCCCCCCACTTATCTTCTTTTTAAGCCCATGTGTTGCCTGTATATCCCTTGCTGAATTTAATACAGATACTGAGACACCATGTTTTAGCCCTTGTTCTTAGTCCGTACTCCTCACAGATCATCGTTCAGTGTTCTTCCCCTGTGTAGATCTGGGCACTTATACCTTCATTAAATTTGTAAAGTGATTTTTGAATACCCATACAGTGCGCATCTACCCCTTGCTGAATCTTTTCTCCCTCCTCTTTGGAAGAACTTTGGACATTTCGTAATCCCATTGCCACCAAATGCCCACGTTTAAACGCAAGTGGCTTGAGCTTTTGGGAAAATCTCTATTAAAAAAAAGTTTTAAATTAATCACACTTCTCAGTTATAATGTTTTAACTTTTTTAAAGCTGAAAGATTTTGAACTGAAAAATGTCTGAGAAATCACACCGCGCACAACATAAAACCTGTATTATTACAAATTATATTTCAATGACATTTTACAAAAACAAACCCAAGCCAAGGCAAATGTATGTTATGACCCTCGTTTAGCATGGTAAAGTTAAATGCTTCTTTGTACGCTTAAAATAGCTGTCTCGATTGTTGTGTTTACAGTCTCCTAAAACCTAGCGATGCCCTTGATATTTGGCAGTTTACCAGGTATTTCACAGGAATATAAAAGAGAGTGGGAAAAAAAACAAAAACATTGTTAAAATTACACAATACAAGAGGCCATGGTTATTGAGTGCTGTTAAGGTGGATCTGCTGGGAATGGATAGATGCTTTACCTATTTGCCCTTCTTTCTTATAACTATGCATGGCTGAGTCATAATAATAGTTTGCTTCTGTCTATTTCCCCAGGATTTTTAAATTATGTTTACTGACCCCTATGGTTAACAAATGTGTGTTTGTGAGGTCTGAAGAATAAAGTTAAAGGGATGCTATAGGCACGCAGACCACGTAGTCTTTTTTCCGCGCATGCCCACTCTCCTCCCAGTTCTTTCCTATGGGAAAACACTGGATTGGCTGAAGTTATCAAGACTGATGATGTAAGTCAAGGAGGCTGGGTAGGGCAAGAAGAGAGCACCATGGGAGAAATGATAAGCAAACCTTTTCACATCATATGGGAGGGTGGAAACCTAAATATAGAGCAGGTCACAATAAAGTTAGGAATACATGTTTATTTTCCTAATGCTATATTGTTCCTTTAATTGTTTAAATATACATCACGGTAATTAGAAACATAGAAACATAGAATGTGACGGCAGATAAGATCCATTCGGCCCATCTAGTCTGCCCAATTTTCTAAATACTCTAATTAGTCCCTGGCCTTATCTTATAGTTAGGATAGCCGTATGCCTATCCCACGCATGCTTAAACTCCTTTACTGTGTTAACCGCTACCACTTCAACTGGAAGGCTATTCCATGCATCCACTATAATTAGTACTTTAACCTCTGTCTTGGCTTCCTTTCAGTCATTGTTATGAACTCTACTCTATTCTGTTATTAGACATATGTTATAGAACGTAGTACATGGAGAAGAAGAGGCATAAGAATTCAAAGTTCATTTGCAAATTTAAGGCCAGAGTAGCTAAACTGAATGCTTAGCTGGCTTAGAGAATTTTTCTAGTTCGGCTATTTTGACTTTAAATCTGAAATTAATTTTGAATTTTCACTGTAGTAAATAAAACCTAATGTTTCAGTTTATTCTTCTCCAACGTAATCTGTGCCCAGACTATACCAGGACTGAGCTAAAATATGACGTCAATGGTTAAATCATTCATATACTTTTAAAATACAACAGATTATCACATAATAATAAAAGGACACCAGGCGTTCAGAATTTTATTGCAGCAAAATTTCTATTAGTTGGCAAATGACACACCTGGTTTTTAATCCAGTACATTGTCATATAAAATCAAGACAAGCTGCATTATGTATGTGGAAAAGCATTTTTTCTTTTAGAATATTGCTACCAATTTTTCCTGCCGCATTCTAAGCCCATTTTGCCTAAAGAAAACTTTGAGAAGTGCCGGTGCTCCGAAAAAGTAAATGTCACAGGGATCGTAAAATGATTGCCCACGTATGTTAATTACAAACCATGCGGATATAAACTCTGTGCTGTTAACAGGGGGCTGATTATGCCTGTGAGGACACTTCTTAACAGGGCACAATGACCTAATTTAAACCTTACTGCTTTTCCATTCTTATAATCCCCCCATGCAATGTTCCACAGTCCTCAAACCTTACTTAGAACCTCAGCGTTATATTAACTTCCAAATGGTGTACATTTGGGGGACAGATGGAAAATCTTATATCTTATAAGGGCTTCCCTTGAGTCAATGTCTGTTCTGAATACCTCAGAATCCAATAATTCCTCAGGGTAACCGAGTTGTCTAAACTGCTTAGACATTTTAGCTAATTGTGTTTTCCATCTGTCTGGTTTAGTCATAATTCATCTAGCCCTCGGGACCTGACTGGAGCTTTGCAAATTTTACACAACAGCACTGGAAAGAGATAATAAACTGATCCATGTCGGTGTTATAAGCGGTCAGTATAACTTCCTAAAACGCACAGGGATCTGGTACTCAATTACAATGCAGAATACAATATAGAATCGAAATGTCCATCACATGAGCTGTGTTCCCACCACGGTTTGTATTAGAATTCCAAGTTGGTGGATTGCTAGAGAACTTCATTTTTCTCCCATGTTGTGTCCCCGGTATATATTTCCCCCATTGAGTCTCCTTTTTCCCCTCTTCCTGTTATCTTTTGCCACGCACTACAATTTCTTCCCCACAACTTTTTTTGTATCTTCACCCCTTCTGTGAATTTATTTTCCATCTCCTGCTCCCGTTTTTCTGTGAACCATTATTTTCCTTTTGTTAACAAAGTCTAATGCAATTTACTTTCTTTACATTTCTTGGTTAACCGATATTTTAGTTTTTTGCTCTCTTCCAAGAAAGACTCAGTCATGTTATTTGTGATTAGCATTCATAACGTACCAAGGTACTGAACAGACATCATGAAGCAAAAAAGTGGTAAAGCATCCTAAATTAATGAAGAGTCTTAAGCCCCAGCCACTTTTTCCTTTCCACTATATTTAGCTTTCTCAACAGGGTTAGATTGGTACTTCGGCAGGTAAGTAGTCACCAAGCTCCAGGAATTTTGGAGATACTTAAGATCTCTTCCTCCAATAAGTTATAGTTATTTTCTCCTGTTACATAGTTATATAGTAGTCTAGGCTAGACTTAAGTCCACCAAGTTCAACTTTGAAACCCATTATTTCATGCTGTTGATTCAAAAGATGGCAAAAAAACCCGATTGTAGCCACATGGTTCTGTAAAGTAGAGACTGGGGTGTTCCCCAAAATGGGTGTTCTGCTAATTTCATCCATAGTCGGGTCAAAATTGTAAGATAGATCTCAAAGATCTTTAAACACAAGAAACCCAGCTACAGTTATGGATAATAGAGTTCCACCTTGAAAATACATTGTGGATAAAGAAAAAAATGTCCTCAGCCTCCTTTATGTATTGTCTTCTGCTAGTGGTATTATCTTCCAGATCCCAAGAATTATGTGTAAAAATAAAGGGGATTCAGTACAAAATAACAAGTGTAACTAGAACATAGTGTAATCTCACCAAACAACAATACTTTTACAATATAAAAGCCAAACATCTCGTAGTCGTAGGTCGATTATTGTCATATTTATCACAGCCTTCCATTTTTCCAAAGTCAAAGAAACGACTACCGTAAAATTGTCTAGTAATAACCTCTAGGCTAGAAAAAAGGTTTAATAATTGCTTACCAGCTAAATGCACCTTTACAGGTTAAATTATTTGAAATAATTTTATTTTTAAACTGCAAATCCTCCGTTGTTAGAGGAGCAGTGGATAACGGTGAAATGTTGAAGAAATCTTGACATAATGCCCATGAAACAGGACAACCCTTGTCAAGGCGCAGTAAGGGCTTGTGGTTGTTTGCGGGCGAAGTGACAATAGCTGAAATACTGTAGATTCCTTGTGTCATTTATTTGGATGCATTATACATGCATGCGAGTGTATGTCCATATTAAATGCCCAATACTCTTAAACCCAGCGTAATGGTGATGTGTGATGTATGTCGCCTTGGCAGTCCCTTTATTCTTATTTTGAGATGTACAGTTATTGCTGTAATTCTGTAGATGATGCATAAGATTCTCAGACTATATTGAAAAATAAATGTTGTCTGGGTAAGAAGTGGCTACATGTCTCTTTTGCTGCAGTTTAACGCCAGCCAATTGGCAGGACTCTGGCGTCCCCTTGTGGTGCAATCTGTGTAGTACTTGAGATGCCCTTGCTTCGTGTCTATCTGCTTTTCCACTGCATAGACAGCAATATTACATCCATCTTAACCTTAGAAGATTAAATGATGACTAGCTAGGAATATGTTGTTCCACTCAGAACTGTCCAGCACCTAGTTATATTTATTTATAATATATAGTCATAATATATGTGGTACGAGGCATTTCCCTATTAAAACAATAATGTATCAGTATTGTTTTAATCATATTTTGATTTATTTTGCTTAGCAACTTCCTGTCGTCCTGCCTCTATATGTAGAGACTAAACTAGCGGATGGGTTTCTGTTCTGGTGCCTGTCTGTTGAAATAATTGGTTGTTAATTGGCTTCAGATGTTTAAGTTCTTCTTCCTTCTGTCCTATCAATACAGCTTAAATATGAACGAAACTGAAAAAAGGAAGATTTAAAGATACTTAACGTCTGATATTGCCACCAAGAGAAGCCCATCACTATGTTATTCCGCAATGGATGCTTGAAAATAAGATGTTAGGAAAATAAAAATAGCTTATTGACACAACTAGGATAATTATTTAAAAAGTATATACATATATATATATGTGGGGAAATTCCTAGTTTTACCATGTTTTTAGTGTGCACTAGAGCTGCTCCATTTGTAGAATATCAGTGTGAGAATAACAAAGTTGATTTTATGTCCAGATTGGTTTTCATGTATGAAGAGAGAAATCTTTTCTACTTTTCTCTGGTTATAAGTGTCTGTATTCTGTGTTCCGATCAAATGGACTCTGTTCATAGTTAGAGCTTCTACTATTGTTTATACATAATTATTTGCCAAATGTATACCTGTGAGCCAACAAACAGTAGCCTCTACTAACGTAACTTACAGGTGTTTGGAAATTACATTTGGACCATTGCCACCCTAAGATAATATTTTAAAGAATCACTCCCAATTCCATAATAACTTCATCTCAATTAAGTGTGCCGTCTTACCTTTAGGGGTTAAACCATATTTTAATGGTTTAACTTCAATGTTGGTCTCCTGGCATCTAACATGAGAGGAAGTGCTCCTTTAAGGTCTTCCTCTATGGCTCACCAAGAGAGAAGAAGTAGCCTAACGTGGAAAAAAGACTTTGATACCAAGATGATCATATTTCTTTATCTACAGGGGTCTTAGCTGGGTGTGAGGGGTCTGTGATGGTCCTAAAATAAAGTTTTAGTAGAAACTGATGGTGTGTAAGTGCCTTTTATTCATAATTGGTTGTAAACATGTTTATGATGTGAAGGAAGCTTCTGATGTTGGGAAGGAAGTTTTGATGTTTCCGATGATTACTTTGATGCTTCTAATGGAGATCCTGATGATGGCCACAGAGTTGCTAATGAGTCTGTAAAAGATTTCTTGAGGGGTTAGTAAGGATGATGAGTCTATGGGAATTTCTAATGATTATATGTGAAGAGAGACCAAGATTTTGCTCAGGGGGTTCCAGATGTTGCTGATTGCGCAAAAGAATTATGGGAATTAGAGTTTTAATGTCTGTAAGAACAGAAAATCTTCACTAGCTTAAACTATTAGCTTAAACTAACTGCCCATGAAGTATTACTCCATAAAGTAAATGTGATGCTTGTCAAACGCTTACGATGTATGTAGTGCAAGTGAAGGTTAGATGAACATAATTTTTCTTGAGCTAATGTTTTATAAAAGATTAAATGCAGGTTATATGTTCTTTCACTAGATTGAAATGAGGTTTGAGTTACATTTTAAAATTCTTTTCTTCCAAGTCATCAATCCATGTGGAACCAGCTGTATGTCTTGTCTACAGATCCCCCCACCCTCACAAGCCTTCTTCCTCAAAGACCTCAAATGTATTTGTTCATACTTTACCAAATACCACTTCCTCTAAGTCACTTGTAATGGAACTTGTGAGCTATTGAGGCCGAGTTTTAAAGCATAAAACCTCCTCCTACATAGTGTGACAGTCACAATAAGATTATTAAACATATTGTTTATAGAATTTTTTGAGTAATTTCTCTCTCCTGTCTTATTTTATTCCTTTTTTACTCACTCAGGATCTCCATATAGAGATGAAATCACTCTTGCAATATTGCAGCTTCAGGAGAACAATCGTCTGGAGATTCTAAAGAGGAAATGGTGGGAAGGGGGAAAATGTCCAAAGGAGGAAGATCACCGAGCAAAAGGTCAGAGGTCATCTGTCTTTGAGATATAACTATTCACAGTCCTGTCCCTTCGTACAGTTACCCTAAATACTTTTACCATTTCTCTCTGGAACATATTACGGGGATTATATATAGTAGACTCTCTTTGAGGGTTAATGTTTAAGCAGTGTAAATAGTATAAGGTCTTTCAGACAAGATTGTTTTTTTAAGTATCCAGCTCCATACAGATATTTTGATATGTGATCTGTTAGCAAAACCAGAGATGGATGGACTCGCCATCTTGTTTCATAAGACTTCATAATAGTCTAGCTTTTGTGATAGAATTGCATCTGAAGCAGCTTCATGCGAGGAGATCACTCATATTGCTAAATGTATAATCTTCAACAAGCAATGTTATTACAAAAATGAATGAGTGCTTTATTTCCAACTTGTGATAATAGCTCTAAAGTGACCTCGTCTGTAATCTGCCAGAAAATAAAAGAGTGCTTAGACCCGAGTGCAGACACAGCACGGAGCACTGGACCTACACATTGCGCATCGTGCGTTAGCTATGACAAGATTAATTTCAAGTATGACAGTAGTGCTAGAATGTTAAACGGAAATTATAGCTAAAAATAGCCATATAAGTGTCAGTAAATTAGGCTCTTTTACAGTCCTATTCTTCTTCACATATGTATTTGCAGTCTTTTCATTTATATTTGAAAAGACTTAGAAAAACCCTGAAAAGCTTTATTTTGTCAGGAACTGGTGCTCAAATAAACTAATGGCAACTAATGCTCTGTGTGAGGGGACACTCCTGGTCCAATCAGTGTGTGGGGACATTCCTGGTCCAATCTGTGTGTGGGGACATTCCTGGTCCATTTTGTGTGTTGGGACATTGCTGTACTATTCTGTGTGTGGGGACATTCCTGGACCATTCTGTGTGTGGGGACATTGCTGGTCCAATCTGTGTGTGGGGACATTCCTGGTTTATTCTGCATGTGGGGACTTTCCTGGTCCATTCTGTGTATGGGAACATTCCTGGTCCATTTTGTGTGTTGGGACATTGCTGGACCATTCTGCGTGTGGGGACATTCCTGGACCATTCTGTGTGTGGGGACATTCCTGGACCATTCTAGACCATTCTGTGTGTGGGGACATTTCTGGTCCAATCTGTGTGTGGGGACATTCCTGGTTTACTCTGCGTGTGGGGACTTTCTTGGTCCATTCTGAGTGTTGGGACATTCTCAGTCTGTTCTGTTTGCGGCTTCATTTCTGGCATGTTCCATGTGTGGGGCCATACCTGGTGTATTTATTATTTGGAACGATTCCTAGTGCATTGTCTCTATGAAATCTGCTTTGTGTTTTCTTCTGCTTTGCATAGTGATATACATTGTGTGATCTGTTCCTGTCTCCATCTTTCTGTGTTGTTATATAGCATTGTGTTGACAGTTGGTGTGTTCTTAGTCCTTTCTCTTCTGATGTGGTCTTTAATTATCTGTCTTTCTCTGATCTGATCTTAACTCCGATATTCCTCATCTCTCTGATATATTTTTAGGTTTCTCCCATGCTTTTGCAGTTCTGACCTGCAATGAGGTTAATCGTTCTCATGTTAAATTCAATATAGCTTGTTCTCTGTTTGTGTGTTGTGGTTCTTGAGGCCCTTCTGTTCACGATCTGCAGTTTAAAAAAAAAATAGTCAGAGGAAACTTCTTACTCATTATCATACATGATCTACAGAATAGTCGCACTGGATCTCTTTCTTCTGATTCTCTGTTATTGACACTGTATCAAATATGTTGTATTCTTTCAGGCCAACCAAACGATCACTGACAATATCACTATGAGATTCCCTGTGGCACATTTTCGTCCCCCCACAGTCAGCCTCATGAAGCCCTGCCTTCTAGTACAGTCCATTCACTACGGGGGTGATTTTTCAAAGTATTGTGTTCTGCAATATGTTGCAAAGATGTAAGAAGAGAGGCATCACACATGGGTTATGTTTGCTGGTTCGACTAGTTTCCATGGTGATTGCCCCACTTTTAGTACTTTTACACTGCTTTTCAGAACTCAACACTTAGAACTGTCAATGATTACAGTATTTCCATGAAAAATAAAAACCTGATACGAAAAAAACAAACATTGAAACTATTTGTGTAATGCTAAGTTTTCTGTTATACATTTCTCTTTATGTGTGTGCAGTGTCTCACTCTTCAGCTCTGTTGCAGGTCTTGGGATGGAGAACATCGGAGGAATATTTGTGGTTCTAATATGCGGTCTGATCATTGCTGTATTTGTGGCTATTATGGAGTTTGTTTGGTCAACAAGACGTTCGGTGGACAACGAGGAGGTGAGAACTAATCTGGAGAAGGGGCTGGAGGATAGAGCTGTAAGTGTTAAAATAGACGTGAATGAATCAAAGAAATTGTAACAAGAGTGGATTTAAGAGAAAGACAAGGGGCAAGGTGGATATTTAGTTGAGCATAGAATGATGGTGGACAGATTGTGGTGAAGTAGAAGATGTACGGTGGAAAGGAGATCATAGAGAAGAATGATAAAGGATTGGATAAAAAGAGAAATTTGAAAGGGTGGTGGTGGAAGAGCGGGAGATGAGAAGGAACTTCAAAGGCTCTCGAAATGAGCTTCATCAGTAAATTAAAGCAGTATAGATCATTCAAGTCACTGTAACAAGCATCACCCCTGCAAGGCAAACACCGCAGTCAGTTTCTGTGTCTGCAGTATCCTGGAGACCACTACGTATGCACAGTATTGATTTCAAATACTAGACTTGTGTGATTTTGTATTAAATATTTTATGTACTTTCCAGGGGAATGCTTCTTAGATTTGTTTTTATTTTCTGCAAAAGAAAATTAACCACAGGTGAGGAAAGAGTTGGAGAGAACCTGTTCTTTTGTCATGGTCTGATGGTTTTTATACCGATACATAGAGAAGGCTAATAAATCCCAGCTGTTGGAACATCCATTCCTTTTGCTCTCTGACAAAACTATGAGATGAGAGCAAGATTTTAATTATGTTTATTGGCAGAAAAAAATATATAGTTTGATTTATATCTGTATGTTTTGTATTGTGATGTCTTCATCCTTAACGTCAGTATTTTTAGGAAATTCCGATAAACTAAAATTGTGATGCTTCCTTTGCTGGAGTTTGTACATGTTTGTAAATTGTAATATGAGTTTTTACATATTTATAATTACTACTTTTTCTCAATTTTGCTGTACGTTATATGATGTCTATATGTACTAGAAATTTTTTTTTTCTCAATAAATATTATATCAAAATATATATAGTTTATACACATTGTAATTATAAGGAGAGGTTAATAAATTTAAATCTCTTTAGTTTGGAAAAACGGCGCCTCAGAGGGGATATGATACCATTATATAAATATATTCGGGGCCAGTACAAACCATTAGGTTAGTCTGGTATGCCTAATGCAACACACAGGGATGAGGGAGTCTGACTTATAGTGAATTGCTCAAAACTGGATATAGGCAGAAATTTCACCAAAAATCTGTCTAGAAAGATAAAGTAATAGAATTAACACAGTGAATCAAGTGTAGTGGATCCAGGAGCTAGTTCACAAAAAAAAGGCTATTAGTTAAAATGTCACTAGTGTTGACATATATTCGGATACAAATAGATCAAGTAATTCAGGATAAATAGCAGCACTTATATATATATATGGTGTGTGTGTCTTTAAATCTGCTAGAGACAGAATCAGTTTGATACACACCAAATGCTATACTTTGTGTGAAAAAGATTTGAACCACTTAATGTATAGGAAAACAGTGTGAGGAACTGCTTCCTATGTTGTGATGGAATAAATATATGGTATCACAGTGATATATGGTATATACGTCTTTAAATCTGTAAAGACAGAATAAATGGAGTATGTACCAGATGTTATACTTTGTAGTACAAAGAAATAAACCTTATAGGATAGAGATACAGTATATATAACTGTATTCTATAATGCAGTAAAATCGGTACGACTCACGAACGGCCGACAGATAGAGACTCTTTTTACAGCAACAAACTATCTATATCGATCCTAACCGGTCCCTGTGGCAAACTCGGAATAACATCTACATAATTGCTGGTAACAATCTTGCAAACCGTTCCTGACTTATATTTCTATATCTTTTTATATTTTAGTATTTTTAATGTTTTGACACGGTCATTTTGCCTAATAAACTTTGTATTAATTTTTATCCATCATCCTTAATTTATTGGATTTAAGTGTCTTCATACGATACCGATTTTACTGCATTATAGAATACAGTTATATATACTGTATCTCTATCCTATAAGGTTTATATCTTTGTACTACAAAGTATAACATCTGGTACGTACTCCATTTACTCTGTCTTTACAGATTTAAAGACGTATATACCATATATTACTGTGATACCATATATTTATTCCATCACAACATAGGAAGCAGTTCCTCGTACTGTTTTCCTATACATTAAGTGGTTTAAATCTTTTTCACACAAAGTATAGCATTTGGTGTGTATCAAACTGATTCTGTCTGATTTAAAGACACACACACCATATATATATAAGTGCTGCTATTTATCCTGAATTACTTGATCTATTTGTATCCGAATATATGTCAACACTAGTGACATTTTAACTAATAGCCTTTTTTTAGTGAACTAGCTCCTGGATCCACTACACTTGATTCACGGTGTTAATTCCAGTACAAACCATTGTCTGGAAATCTATTCGTAAATAGGACATTTAAACTGGATTTAGTCTAAGGCAAAAGAAAGAGTTATTTTTACAGTAAGAGCAATCAGGATGTGGAATTCTCTGCCTGAAGAGGTGGTTTTATCAGTCCATACAGATGTTTAACCCCTTAAGGACACGTGACATGTCATGATTCCCTTTTATTCCAGAAGTTTGGTCCTTAAGGGGTTAAACAGCATTTGGATAAATATTGCAAAAGCATAATATACAAGGATATAAATTTTAATTAGTGGGGTAATCACAGAAATCAATTAAATCTGCATTGATAGCAATAATGCTGGCTAATGTATACATTTGGAAATATTGTTGTTCTGTTTTCTACTAGCCTTTATGGCACAATGTTCCGGTGGGGTGTTTAGGGGGTATTTCTGGTGTTACGGTGTGTGACAGTCACCATAGTATTTGCAAGACTGCTAATCTTACATGGTTACGGACTTTCTTTTAAAAAATGGGTAAGGAAGAAGTGCAGCATTTTGGTGGACTGGAGGTAAAATGAATCCTTCTGTTTCCCACCATGTATAGTGCTTTTTTTATTTCAATATTTAATAGGAGAGAGATAAGTGCATTACACGACAATGGTACCATTTCCGAAAAATCAGGTTTACAAATAGTATTGACGATAAACAAAGTGTACACTGGGATTGGTGTCACGATGACAAGTTACAGCCGGCACATTCAGCAAACATTCCCCTTGATCTCGAAGCCCATAAATTATATATATATATATTTTTTTTTCTGTGGTTTAAATTAGCAAAGAATAAAGGAGTACAAAATGAAAAAACCAGAGAAAAGACAGAAAAAAACAAACAAACAGAGAAAATGTAAATCTAAACAGGGCAAAAGTATTATCTATGCTGTCCATGTTCTCTTCGTGCCCCTTCACCTCGCTTTGTTTCCACTGCTATATCTCGATCTCTTTACATTGCTTTGTCTGCTTTTCTTAACCTCACTGTTTTCTATCTCGTTGTGTGTGTTCTGTCTGCGCTGCCTTATACTCTCGCTTTCCTGTTCACCTACCCTCTCTATCTTGTATCTACTTGTCCATGTTCTTACTTCTCTATCTGCTCTATATTAGCCTTGTTCTATCTAATCTCCTTTTTTTTTCTTTACTCATTTTCTATCTTCTGTACCCTATTCCCCTTCTGTTCTCTTATTTTTCTCTCTCTCTAGTGTTTTTTTCTTTTCACTTTAAGTTCTGTTCCATCTGCCATTTCCCATTTTCTCTTATTTTTTTCTGTATGTGCCCGCCCTTCAATATCTTGTCTGCTCTTTCCTTTCTTTTTCATCACCTCTCTATTTTACCTTCTCTTTTTATCCACACTAACATCTGCCCTTTTTTTCTATTTCTTTCACATGATCTTTGCCTATTTATTATTTCTAATTGTCTTTTCAAAATTTAATTTCCCCTCTTATTAGCCATCTTCTCCTGTCTCTTTTTTCAGATCTCAGTCTGTCAAGAGATGTTGAGTGAGCTACGAAGTGCTGTTTCCTGCAAGAAGACATCTCGTTCCCGGCACCGCCGCAGACCTCCACGCCATCTTCATGGTCGAACTCTGCTATCTCTAAGCCGGCCACCTCGGTCCACCAGGGAGGCTCGACTCTGCAATGGGCGCCTATACCAATCTCACCAGCACCCCCCAGCCCCACCTCATCCACCACCTGCCCCTGGGGCCCAGCGGCTTCATGAGGACCCTCCCTCTTCCTCTAGCAGAGGAGGTTGTGCCCATTTTAGGATTTGCCAGGAGTGCCGGCGAATACAGACTCTGCGAGGCCCTCCTCCACTGCCTAGACCACCCCAGTCTCCAAAACCTCCTCCTCCAGCAGCTCCAGAGGATCTTACCCCCCTCTCACACCACAGGAGACTGGCAGATCCCCTAGATGCTGGAGCCCCTGAGTGAAAAAGGGGTCTTAAACTAGACTGTGTATGGACCTTTAGAGTGAGAGGGGGAGAAGAGGCATTGAAAGGCTTGAATAAGGGGGACTAAATGAACACTATAACGAGCCCCCTCTTCACCCTGCTCCTCCAAGCAATCTGTTTTGGGGGCGGGGGTCTTTTTGAAGCCTCCTCTGTATTCATCAGAAACACTGCGATGTCTCAGTCTTTTACAATGTACGCTGTGCGTGCGAAATAAACTTCCCCCTCCTAATGTTCATGTGCGAGTTTGCCCAGTCCAGTTTTTTTTTTAACTGCCCTATCTTGTCTTCTATAAGTGCCCTTGCATTGATCCAAGAGTGTAGCTGTGATCGTCAGGGGCACATTAATCAGGGCTGGATTTGAATCTCAGAACCCCCTAAGCAGAGACTCTACAGGGCCGCTCCACCCTCCCCACAACAAATGTAAAAAAAACTCAAAAAAATGATTACACTTTGTGGGTTGGATATGGACACAGACAGGAAGTGGGCAGACCTTGGGTCCCATATGGGTGCAGAACCAGTGGCAATGGGCTGAATTACCAGTATTATACTTGGCACCCTAGGCAAGTGTCTGTTGTGCCTTTTTGGAAACCTTTCTAAGACAGTCACCCGGCTCATGGGGTGGGGTAATGCTTTCTGGGAATGAAGCCTCAGTAAAGTCATTTCAGTTTGTTGAGTACCGGATGTGAGTGGCCTTCCATTCTCACTCCCCTGGTACTCATAGAGTAAATATAAATATATAGATTTTTTTTATACATTGACCCTGCCTGGGCGACAAAAAAGAGTGTTGGAGATGTTTAAAATAATTTGAAACCTAAAGAATATTATATAATTGCCACAACAACCATGAAACTATATTACTTACGAATTTGATACAAATGAATGAAAAAAAGTGCAGAATGTGTTAGTGTGTGTCTTATTGTACTGCTGTGAAAGATGGTCATATATTTCTGACCCACAAAGCTTGCACTTGGCAAACTGATTTCTGGCTAGTAAAATAGCCTCCTTTCTAAATCTGTCAGAGTTAGATGTGCATTGGGACGTCCAAAATATTGCAGTCAGTTTAAAGTTGACCTTTTATGGGATCTGTTCAGGTAAGTTATAAAATGTAATCTATACATTGTTATGAATATTTCACCAGAAAGTATATAGATTAAAGGGATATTCTCTGCAGTAAAAATGAAAACCTATATTTGAAAGCCCAAGTAATGAATTGTTCATATTTTTTTTTGGATGATGAAAACTGCATTGCTTGGAAAGTATGTTGGTGTTGTTAATTCATTGCATTTGTCTCTCGCTTTCGAAACAGGAAGCAATGGGACAATTAAAAAGCAGAATATCACGGTGTGTTCATCAAACATATGGACAGGTTTCCGCATAGAAATTAATAGGTGCACTGATACGAACATATTAAGGTTCCAAATTAAATTAAGACTTTAGAAAAAATGAAGGGGGGGCCATTTCAACCATTCAATACAATAGCAAAGCGAAAGCTACATGTAACTGCATTTGAGACGTGTGAAAATCTCTGAATCGCTGTATTTAAAGGGACACTGTAAGCACCATAACCACGACAGCTATTTGTAGTGGCCAAGATGGAAGGGGTCTTTAAGTGCAGTTTATTTTTTTTTCAGACTCATTTCAGGATGTTCGAAGAATCTGGGGAATCTGGGGATCTCCAGGCACCCAAAGCCTGACTCCCCCGCACGTCCCCTAAAATACTGCGGATGTTTTCATTTTCACGCCATCTGTACACATCTGTTCAAGTTCGGACTGCACTGATAAGCCGACAGAAGTAGTAGCAGCTTAGTCCAAATCTACAATGCCTACCCCTGGCACCCCCTTCTTATAACTATAATGCAACAATACTCCTTCCAGCAAAGTATAGAAGATGTGTGAACGTGTAAATGTAAGGTGTTAACGACATATGTGTTTGTATGTCGCTCGTTTGTGTGAAGTATCTATGACTGTATATGTGACTGTGATGTATCATTGCGTGTGACTGATAATCTTAATAAGTCTAAACACATAAAATATTCTCTTTCGGGACTGTGTTGGTATGTGTAATATGTGAGATATATATTATATTTTATAAAGTGACATTATTTAATAGGTGACAGCATACATTTGAGCTGTGTGGGTGAGCAAGAGTGGATATGTATAATTAATGTGTTTGACTGGGTTTGTGTCTGTCTGTGCGTGTATGTTTAATGTATGTATGAGTGCGTGGTATATCACTGCAGAAACACTCTGCAAGAGTGATTCAGGAATGGATGTTGAGAAGCAGCTGGTGTTCTCTGTATTGCTTTTGCCCTCGAGCGAGGTTGGACGGACAATATTCTGTACTGCGAACACCGACCGCCATGACATCACCAGGACGCACACAGTGTTAGTGCAAAGTGCCCTTAGGCCAATTACACGCTGTACGGGGAGTAGAAGGGATTTAATCATCAGAGGGATCAGACACACAACAAAGTCACTAAAATAAACGATTTCTGTTTTTTGATTGAAATTCCAAGAAGTATAAGGACCCCATCCAATCTGCCTCACTAGGCTAATCCTAATTAATCTAGTACATTGCCTTCTCCAATTCTTTTCTATGGGGAAGCTCTGAACATGATTCAATGCTCCCTTCACCATAATTATTAGAGAAAGAGGATTGGAGATATCTACAGGATGTATTTGTCAGAGCAGAGAGGGTTGCTAAAGTCCCTGGAGGGTACTGCAGACTTGCAATGAGGAGAGATGTTTGGCTATATATACATTTTTTACAAATATTTCTTTATTCACAATCCACAGAGTTATACACAATACTTTAGCAATATATTAAAAAGGTTATGATGGGTTTTATTACACAATATTGCATACTGATACAAAATATTGTGTGAGACTTGGGACTGCGGGTTTTTAAATGATAAGTAGTATGTAATATCAATCTAAGCAATATTCTACCCGTGACCACAAAGTATTTTCAAACGGTGATGGGGTAAGTAAGTAAAGGCAGGGAGTGCAAGACTCCTGCAAAACCAGTGTGCAAAATTAGGAGGTTTGAACCTCAGTGTAAGCTATGCAGGCATAGGCAACCTTCGGCTCTGCAGATGTTTTGGACTACACCTCCCATGATGCTTTGCCAGCATTATGTGTGTAAGAGCATTATGGGGGATGTAGTCCACAACATCTGGAGAGCCGAAGGTTGCCTATCCCTGCTATAGAGTCTTATTCCCCCACTAGAGAACTGAGAAAACATTGTAATTAGTAATGTAGCTGGGTGGGGGTGGAAGGAGCTGATTTAACTGGGATTTAACACTCACTATCCAGACGGTGAGAGAGTGGAGTGAAAACCAATGTTCTTAAGGGTCGTTTAAAGTTATTTTGCTTTTTTTTTTTTTACTTTTTAATTAATCACTGGATAATGATTTAGAGCTCTGCCCCTGAACTTCTGCTGCAGGTCAATACTTCAAAGAGGAAGCCTCAAACAGAGCAGGCACTGCTGGTAGGCTCAGAGTATGAGCTGACACTCTGAAACATGCCAGTTGCTCCCCATTAACAAAACAGAGTGATAAACAGCTCCCCATTAACAAAACAGAGTGATAAAAATACATATGTTTCTTACTCTGGTTTGTGAATGGGGACCTACTGAGTCTGAGAGCATCAGATGATGCTCCTGTTTGAAACCTCAGACTGCAACAGAAGTTTCGGGTGCAGAACCGGATAGAACATCCCTAAACAGAGCCGACTCTGGGGGTGTGAACCACCAGGTGCATTGTAGGTAGGCAAGGTGTGCAACGCTAGGCTCAGATAGATCCCGGTACTCTCAGTAGGCTGCTCTCTGCCACCCGATCAATCGTGCATGGACGGGGCCTAATGAGAGAGGGAGGTATCTATCTGAGGGGATGGAGTCTAGTGCTGCACACTCCAGCTATGTACAGAGCACCTAGGTGGTCCGCACCCTCCCAGGTTCGGTTCTGCCCCTACGCCCCTAAAGGTAAGGTGGAAGTTGGAGCAAAAGCCTACCTGGAACCATAACCACTTCATTCTGATAAATGTGTTATAGTGCTAAGAAAGCTCCCATAAGCTTTATGTATGAGCAGCTGTCACATTATTATGTGGCCAGTAGATCTTTTTTTTTTTTTAAATCTTATTTTTATTTAGATATTTTAATTCATATAGAGTACAGAAAACATAACATAGACATATAATTATATCTTTCTGAGCAAAATAACCGATATCACCACCTTGTTGGAGGGATGAGGGAGAGTAGATCTTAAAGTAACACTAAAGGGTCAGGAACAAAAACATGTATTCTGACCCTATCATTTTAAAACTACCATCTAGCCCCACTAGCCCACAGTGTGCAGCACTGCCCCAGGAAGCACCTCCAGCAGCCATATGAGGAGTGGCCAGTGGAGTTATTACTAGGCTGTAATGTAAACACTGCATTTTCTCTGAAATGACAGTGTTTATAGCAAAAAGCCTGAAGCTGTAGTTGTTTTGGTGACTCTAGTGTCCCTTTAATATGTCTGAAAGGCAGACTACAATGGATTTGTTTGAATGAGAGATTGGTTAGTTGCCAAATAGCAGTATTGTATGACACATCTGCTATCTTTACACTCTCTGTGACAGCTTATCTCGTTCTGGAGTTTCATTCTGGAATCTGTTAGTTTCTCTATTCCCACGATGAACATGGGGTTTGACAGTAACAACACAGATTCATTCACTTCCTGCTAGCTGTGCAGTATTGATGGGAGAGCTTTAAACTGTAGACCAGAATAGTCAAATCTGAAAAATCCTCCCAATTCCACTATTTTTTTCCAGCTCGTCTGTTTTGGTCTAGAATGTGCAATTTCCTTTCCAGTCCGCCACAATTCCCAGTTCACTGAATAAGCTGCAGTTTACTAAAAGGTGTGTGATATTGCACTCATATGGCATATTAGAGCTCTGATTGTCAGAAAGGTTGTAGAACGCTGGCTACCCACGGAACTGACTCAATTAGGAAAAGACGTCACAGGTAGGTGTCAACGCGGAGAACATATTAGAGAAAGAACAGCTTGTCTCAATTCCTCTGTCTTCTTATGAATAGATATATGAGTTATGGGAATAATTGGTCTTTCACATCGTTTTATACTCTTGCGATGAGTCGTAACAAAGCAGAGTTCTCTTGCAAGAGATGTAAAACTGGATTGTATTACAAGAGGTGGACTTAAAGGGAAATAGAACCCCTTATTTTTTTTTTATATATTATAAAGATGATTCTTAAAAAAAAAAAAAACATTATTGTTTCCCTTGGTGCAATGTTCATTGGTTCTGTCTGCAGCTGCTAAGAGACCTCTTGATACCGGAGAAACTGACGGAAGCCAAGCACAGCGAAGTGGACACAGGTTTCTTCAGGAAGGAAGAGATTCTTTATTCGATTCACTGACCGGGGCTCAGAGGGACTAATGTCACCAAAAAACAGCAAAGTCTGAGCCCAGAACTGACTGTGTAAATGCATGATATAGACATATAGCTCCTCCTATAGTTAACTCTACCCACATATACTCTTTACCCAATCAGCTGAACAAAGCCTAACTTCCCTTACCTGTTAGACCACATGGCTCACCCAGAACAATGGAGGAGGGGAAGTGTTTTCAGTTCTTGCATTCCTGCACTTGCTCAGTACACTGTTGATTGTATCTTAGCTACGTGTAACTGACTAACTGATACACCAACATACGCATATGCCACGTGGAAATCTCGGCCTACTAAATTTAATTTCTACCGAGCTTCCACCACACTCTCACACATCACAAAGAAACTCTAGTTCCATAAGCCTCAAAGTTTGGATTTCTGGGATGCCTGATTACCGGTAATTCACAAGAGAAGTTCCACTCGTCACTTAGAATGATTGAGACTACCCTGCAAACTGAAACCCACCAGACCGCGGCTGCTACCAGTTTACACTTAATTGGTTCTCTTGTTAGTGAAACTCTTGGCAGAGCTGTCATCCACACATGCACTGTCTACATATGTGTGTAAATGTGTGTGTTTGGGTGTGCTTTTAGATGCAGGGGTGATTTGTGTATTTGTGTATGTTTGAAGATAGAGGGGTGTTTTTCCCAGGGTTGGGATATATATAGAGAGAGACTGCAGTCGTGGTGGATGTGGCAATACCCAGCGACTATAACATCAGGAAGAAGGAACATGAGAAAGTGGACAAATACCAAGGACTGAAAGAAGAGCTAGAAAGGATGTGGAAAGGGAAGACAGTAGTAGTCCAAGTTGTGACAGGAGCATTCAGGCCTGGCTTCAACATATTCCTGGCGGGGACATCTGAGATCGCTGTCCAGAAGAGGGCAGTTCTAGGAACAGCTAAGATACTGTGCAGAACCCTCAAACTCCCAGGCCTCTGGTAGAGGACCCGGGAATGAGGAATAAATATACCACCTGGGAGGGGTGAGACAATCAATTTTAATTTTATATATATGTCTGCGTGTGTGGATGCAGTGGTATGTGTGTGGTGTACATTGGTTTAAATGTAAGGTGTTTATGTAGATGCAGGGATATTTGTGTGGGTACAGGGTTACATATGTGAGGTGTTTGTATGGATGCAGTGGGTATTAGTGATGAATGTCTGTATACGTCTCTGTGAGTCCAAATGCATATTTTCTTTCCTCGTCTCTCACATGCAAAGTTGTAAGCCTCTATATGTCTCTTCTTGAGATGCTCCTGCCAAATGACAGTGTATGGTTTGGTCGAGACTGGGTCCCAAAGACACATTAATTCTGTGTTAATTGTTGAGGTTGTCCCCTTGTCTTTCTGTCCCCTCTTTTAGATTGAACCTGTGATTGCCATTACTCTCTACTGATGCAGTTTGCCCATGTTTGGCAGTGACTGTCATTATCTTGGAGACGGTTCCTCTTGATGCATTCAACACTGTTAGAGTTTTTAAGTCTGATGCACAGGGCCGGCCTTAGGGGTGTGCGAGCTGTGCGGCCGCACAGGGCGCCATGGAGCAGGGGGCGCCGTGCGGCCGCACAGCCGTTTAAAAAAAAAAAAAAAATTTTTTTTTTTTTTTTTAATTTGCAGCGGGGGCGGAGCTTACCGTGCGGCGGGGGCGGAGCTAAAAGCGCCGGAAAACTGCTGCAGGGGAAGCAGGAAGGAGTCCCTGCTTCCCCACCAAACAGTCACCAGGAGCTGCACTGCCTCCACAATTAACTCCACAGGTAGCTGTGTGATTGCCAGGTGAGTGTGACTCTCTGCCTATGTGTATGACTGTCTGCCTCTGTGTGTGTGTTACTGTCTGTGTGTGTGTGTGTGTATGACTGTCTGCCTCTGTGTGTGTGTGTGTGTGTTACTGTCTGTGTGTGTGTTACTGTCTGTGTGTGTGTGTGTGTGTTACTGTCTGTGTGTGTGTGTGTGTGTGTTACTGTCTGTGTGTGTGTGTGTTACTGTCTGTGTGTGTGTGTGTGTATGACTGTCTGCCTGTGTGTGTGTGTGTATGACTGTCTGCCTGTGTGTGTGTGTGTATGACTGTCTGCTTGTGTGTGTATGGCCGTCTGACTCTGTGTGTGTGTGTGTGTGTGTGTCACATACAACCAATACACGCATATCACACACTGTTAATATACCCATTACAAATATCACACATAGCATACATATCACACACAGTCATCACACGTACTATTACATACACAGACAACACAAACATAACAGCATACATGGATGACGGGGGGGGGGGGCGCTGTGAAGATTTTTCGCACAGGGCGTCTAAATGCCTAAGGCCGGCCCTGCTGATGCACCTGCAGTTCAGTCACTGACAACTTGGCTTATTTGGAACTCAAGTTGCTAGGAAAGCTCACTTACCCAATGCTAATTATTAGACCTTTTTAGAACTGACACATACGGTTAATTAGCAATCAACTTAATATGATTCAACTTGCCACCTGCATTTATAAATGTAATTTAATTATTTCAAAGTCAAACTCCTTTTAATTAGTGGGTTTCCATTATCTTGGACCTTAGTTACCACTGGAATTGGGTCACCTTATAAAATGGCTGCTGATGCCAACTACAGAAGGAAATGTGCAGAAATATCTTAGCTGCTCTTATCCAAACAAATATCCCAAAAGCTCAACGGGAGGCAATTCACCTGAAGCAGGACACTGGCTGCAAACATTCTGTTAAAGCAAGCAAGGAATTTGTCTGACAGTGAAAGCTGAATGTGTTTAAATGGCCTAAACTGAAGTGTGCATGTGTTTAACTCGCTGAAGACATGTCTGCATGAAATTTGCCTTGAAACAAGAAGGAAGTATAGTAGACAGGTTAGAGCTTGGTTCCTTTCAAAGCTCTGATAACAGTCTTCCAGTCTATAATGTCTGAGTGAGAAAGAGCAGAGATGATAGCATCAGATACTTCATGTGGTGGAGGAGGCAGGGTGGCTTGTGAAGTTTAAAGGTGGTGGGGCACTGCTTCCTCATCCCACTTGCTGGATTCTATCATCTTAATCCCATGGGATGCCATGTCCTGCTCAAAACCAGCTTAATATCCAGTCATCAATAAAAGGGAGAAGGAAAACAGCTGATATAGTCATGGCAGGCACATGTTTTTTTTCTGACACACTCTTATCAGTAGGGCTTACAATGCCAATCATTGTTTTGTTTGCAACAAAAACTAGGTTGGGGGGACCAACCTCCGGTGTGTGAACAGGTGTACAGGCGAAGGACACTGATATCAGTGTAAGTGGGAACGTGGTAGAATTCTGAAGAGTAGAATGCAGAGTTGGAAAAGGATACAGTAAATCGTAAATGAAACAGGAAGCTATACAACTGGCAGGGTTAAAGAAAGCAACTTCACTCAAAATAATAAGATGGTTAGCTGACCACATGGTCTTGGTTTCTCAACCACTGGGGCATCAAATTAATTAAGCTCCAGCCTGGGGATTTATTTAATATACAGAGCAACTGGCGCCAAGGCTTTGTCTAGCTTAATTTATTGTTTATTTATTGATACAGAAACTAAGTTTCAGCTCACTACAAGCTTTTTCCTAGCCAGACCTGGAAAACTTTAGTTGGGAGTCTCAATGTTATTTGTGTGTGTATTTCCCAAGACAAAACCTGGGTGCCGGGTCCTCTATAAATAATTAAAAAGATTAACAACCCAGACTATGTGGCAACAGGTCGTTTCCCACTGTAGATGTGTGCCAAGTTCTCCAGTTGTATTAATTGATTATGAGATGACTGGCCATTTTGCCCTATCCATAAACTTTCAGATTTATAATGTTGTCTTCACGAAGAGTGGGGCGCCATTAGTATGCAGACATGCTTGTATCATGACCTGTGATGGAGGCCGCACAGCTACAAGGAATCTGGAACGTTGGGTACATGCAACCCTGCCAGTGAGTGGCATTGTGTGTACTCTACACCAGAGGAAGTCACCTTCTACACCTTGCGGAATACTCAGGTTATGGTGTGGTGGAAGACTGTCCCTGGGACTATGATACAAAAAGATTCACTTTAAAAAAAAACTTGACTTTGAAAATGTGAGGGCAATGTTAGGCTTACCCTAAAAAGTTTAAAGTACAGAAGGGATTTGAAAATGCCAATGTGCACCGCACATTAATTAATTTTTTTTGTCTTTATTCACCCACTCCAGGGGGCCCGGCCGCTCTGCCGACCCCTGCGACCGGGTGCCCGCCATCACCATTTGCGCCCCTGGCCCACGCGGCAAACCGCCGGGGCCGCATGTTGAGGTGCCCATCGGGTGGACCATCCGTTGGAGATGGATTGTCAGGGGGCCCGGTCAGCGCTGGGCGCTTTAACAGCGCGACCGGGCCCCCTGTGATGAGATCACAAGCTGGGAGCAAGTGACTGCATGTCACTCCTCCCAGCTGTCTGGATCTGTATGTATGTATGTGTGCCTGTCTGTTTGTATGTATGTATGTGTCTTTGTGGGTATGTCTTGTGTGTGTGTGTGTGTGTGTGTCTGTCTATCTGTCTGTATGTATGTGTCTTTGTATGTGTGTGTGTCTGTATGTGTGTCTGTCTGTATGTATGTGTGTGTGTGTCTGTCTGATGTATGTGTGCCTGTCTGTCTGTATGTATGTATGTGTGTCGTGTGTGTGTGTGTGTGTGTGTCTGTCTGTATGTGTTGTGCCTGTTTGTCTGTATGTATGTATGTGTATCTTGTCTGTATGTATGTGTGTCTGTCTGTTTGTATGTGTCTTTGTATGTTTGTCGTGTGTGTGTCTGTTTGTTTTTATGTATGTATGTGTCTTTGTATGTATGTATGTGTGCCTTGTGTGTGTGTGTGTGTTTGTATGTATGTGTGTGTCTGTCTGTATGTATGTATGTGTGTCTGTCTGTCTGTATGCATGTATGTGTGCCTGTCTGTATGTATGTATGTGTGTCATGTGTGAGTCTGTCTGTATGTGTGTGTCTGTTTGTCTGTATGTATGTGTGCCTGTTTGTCTGTATGTATGTGTGTCTTTTCTGTATGTATGTGTGTGTGTCTGTGTGTATGTGTATTTGTATGTATGTTTGTCATGTGTGTGTGTCTGCTTTTATGTATGTATGTGTCTTTGTATGTATGTATGTGTGTCTTGTGTGTGTCTGTCTGTCTATATGTGTCTGTGTGTATATGTCTGTCTGTATGTATATGTGCCTGTCTGTCTGTTTGTATGTATGTGTTGTGTGTGTATGTATGTGTATGTATGTATCTGTCTGTGTGTGTCTCTCTGTATGTATGTGTGTGTCTGTCGGGGGGGAGGTGTTAGAGGGGGGAAAGAGGGAGGGGCATAGATCAATTTCGCACCGGGGCCCCATGGGCTATGTGTACACCACTGACTGTCACTGTCTCAGACCTGGGAGACTTAGGTTTGAATCCCAATCAGACCACCTTGGGCAAGACAACTAATGATGTTTGCTTTTGGATCAACAGCATAAACATATGTGAGGAAGGCTGAACTTGATGGACGCAAGTCTCTTCAGCTATGTAACTATGTAATTATGCTTGCACTATATAATAATAATCGGCACTCGCCATGACACAAGGTGTGTGTTTTAATGCAATGCATACCGCTTGCAGAAGTGAGTAAACAGGATCAAGATGAAAACCTGTGCTTCTCTCATTGTCTATAAACTTGACTTTCACATCTGGTGTCAGCAAGAACACTGTCTTTACGTTTCTTTTTCCCCAAAGAAAGCGGATTTCAACCTTAATTTTTGTGAGATCTCCCTACAAATGATTTGAGATGCGATTTCCTATTTGTCCACCAGAGAGTGCTCTAGATCCCCATTTGCCAACCTCTTCATTGGTGTGAAGAGAAAGAGAGCTCTGTTTTATGAGCCATCTCATTATTATTATTATTAATATTGGTATTTATATAGCACCAACTAATACTGCAGCCCTTTACAATATTATGAAAGGGGGGCAAATTTACAATAAATGAGACAATTACACAGCGACAAAGGAACAATAGGTAGATGAGGACCCTGCTCAAAAGAGCTTACAGTCTATAGGAGGTGGCTAAACAAATACACAACAGGGCAGCAAGGGTGACAGCCACCAAACAAGGTGGAAAAGTAGCATAACTAAAGGAGAGAGTGGAGTGTGGTTCTTTAGGAGAGCAAGAGACAGACTTGGGTAAGTATAGATAAGTTACTTTGGGAGTCGATAAGCATTTCTGAACAGGTGTTTTGAGGGACTTCTTAAACAATTGAAAACTAGGGGAGAGTCTAATGGGGGTAGGCAGGCTGTTCCAAAGGAAGGGAGCCGCCCGTGAGAAGTCATGCAAGCGCGAGTTAACAGGAGGGTGCGAGCAGCGGACAGGAGAAGGTCACCGGCAGAGCGGAGAGACGGAGAAGGGGCATATCTATGAATCAGCGAAGAAATGTAAGAGAGGCTAGAGTTGGTTAGAGTTTTATAGGTAAGGATTAGTATTTTAAATTGACACCTATAGGATGCAGGAAGCCAGTGTAAGGATCGACAGAGAGGCGAGGTATGGGAGGAATGACGGGTGAGAAAGACCAGCCTGGCGACAGCATTCATTACCGATTGTAGCGGGGCAGTTTGGCTTTTGGGGAGAGCAACTAGGAGAGAATTACAGTAATCCATGCAAGAGATTACCAGGGAATGAACAAGCTCCTTGGCAGCATCTTTCGTGAGAGATGGCTGGATGCAGGTGATATTTTTAAGGTGGAATTTACAGGTTTTAGCACCATAGGCCAGGATCAAAGACAACAAACTTGCAAGGACGGACTGATGCAAGCACCATCAACTTGCAGGGAGAGCGAAGGAGAAGGATCAGCATTATGAGGGGGGGGGGGGGGAGGGGGAATAAGAAACTCAGTTTTAGAGAGATTGAGTTTCAGAAAGCGGGAGGCCATCCAATCAGAAATAGAAGAAAGGCAAGCAGTGACACGTTGCAGGACCGCGGAGGAGAGATCAGGGGAGGAGAGATATATCTGTGTGTCGTCGGCATACAGATGATAGTGGAATCCAAAGGCGAAGGAGAACCACAAGAGGACAGTGTCACAGAGACCAAGGGATTGAAAAGCTTGGAGAAAGGGGGACATGATCAACAGTGTCAGAGGCAACAGAGAGGTCAAGAAGAATTAGTATGTGTAACGGACCGTTTTGCTCACCAGAGGTTAACAACCGTTTAGGTGATATTCCCCTTTCAGATGCCCAGGCAGCTACTGCAAGCACCAATCTCCCGAACTGCAAACTACACGAACTCTCCAACTCCCGAACAGAAAACACATGAACACTGGAAATAGCCGGACAGGAAAAACCATACGAAAGGTTTACTCTCCTGGCAGTCAGCATACAATCCAATTCCCCCAATAACGAGACGACACTTCAAGCAGAATCTGGTTTACTGGGGCTAACTGCCCGGCTTTTATGCACGTCTCCCCCCTGGTGGACACTCCCCTAGGGGACCAGGTGGGAGACTGGGACACAAAGGGTAAAAGAACCAATCACAGACACATTTCAACAATCCCACAATGCATCACAATCCCTCCTCTCTGGCCTGGAGATAATTGGGAAGTAATCCAATTATCTCCAAGGACAGAGGCAAAACTCCATTACACACATGTTAGTAAAAAGACATAAAATTACACACGGTTGTTTTTATCACATAAAACCCACCCATTCTACATATCCCCAGATAGCTTAGATCTGAGCGCACATTACTACCGAATGGAGCTCAGATCACATACATACAGTTCAATCGCCATGGAGCCAAAGTCTTTCCCATAGTCTTTCGTTACATGAATAGGCTCTACGGCAGTTCTATCTGGGGTGATGCTGTTCATATGGTCAAACTACCAAATGAACAGTCAGTCGGTTCCACTACCGAATGCAGAGGTAAGGAGGCTGGCGGCTCAGCGGTGTTCGCGCAATCAAGTGTCCGTTTTCAGTTCCATAGTTTGGGCGCTGAACACCGCTGGCCATTCGGGAGTTGATATGGCCGCTGCCACGTGTTCGGCAAACGAACAAAGGCCACCCAACGTTCGTCAATTAATCTGCGGTAAACCGCAGCTTCTGGGCGGTCAATTGACGGCACACTCCAGTTCCCAGGTGGTCCATCGATCGGTACTTTGTTCGGTAGATTGAATCTACCAAACACCCCAGCAGAAAGGCACGAATAAGCCTTTCAGCAGGGAAAATAAAAGGTTTTAACTGCCGGGCCATAGTCTAAAGGGAGCAGGCGAGCAACCAGGCTTCTCCAGTGCACAGTGGCGAGGTTGGTTCCGCCACAGTATGGAGTAGTGGCCTTTGGATTTAGCTGTGATTAGGTCATTTGTAACTTTAATAAGAGCAGTCTCAGTAGAGTGGAGGGGTCGAAAGCCAGATTGAAGAGTATTGAGGAGGGAGTTGGAATTTAGTGAGTCACACGAGTAAAGACAAGTCTTTCTAGAAGTTTTGAGAAAAAAGAAAGCAGGGATATGGCAGATAGTTGGAAACAGGTTTAGGGGTGGCTTTTTTAGGTTGGGTACGACAATAGCATGCTCAAGGGGAACAGGGACAACACCTGAAAGAGAGCAGTTTAGCATGTGTGTTAAGGATGGTACAAGACAAGGGGAGAGAGATCTGGTAAGGTGGGAAGGTACTGGATCAAGCGGACAGGTGGTGGGACGAGAGAAGAGAAGTGAAGCCACCTCCTGTTCTGTAGCTGGGGAGAAGACCTCTAGGGTAGGAAAGGTACAGTCCATGTGTGGTTGCGAGAGGGAGGAGCAAAGGGGGGAGAATTCTTTCCTTAACTGTTAAATCTTGTCAGGAAAGTAGCATGCAAGACTATCTGCTGAAAGGTCAGTTTGAGGGGTGGCTTGAGGTGGGCGAAGGAGAGAGTTGAAGGTATTAAAGAGACGCCTGAGATTGCATGAGCAAGAACTAACAAGAGAGGATAAGTAGGATTGTTCAGCAAGAGTGAGGGCTGTGCTATATGAACACAAAATTAATTTATAATGGAGGAGGTCTGACAAGTCTCATAATGCTCTGTCGTCACAAAGCATTGTAATGCTCTGTAATGCTAGTCACAAAGGGATGATCCTTAAAGACAGTTACTGGGGTCTCCACACAGTCAGGTCCACAACGTACTTTTAGTGGCAATAATTTCATACTGTTGGTCTATATGGTGGAAATGATAATTTTTATATTATTCAGTGTTTTCCTTTAATTGCTTCCTGACAATCGATAGTCAGAACCTATGATTTTATGACAGAACTGGCATTTTAGCTGCTTTAAAGAGGGTTAATAAAAAGTGAATGCAGGTTTTATAGCTTAGTAAGTAAGTAACAATTTACACATTCTCTCTTAACCCCTTGAGGACGCAGGACGGTTCAGGACCGTCATCGGCATTTTTGCGTTGCCGACCGACGACGGTCCTGAACCGTCCTAAATTTAAAATGTACTTACCCGATCGCCGTCGTTCCCCCGGCGGCGATCGGCGGTGCTCCCGGTGTGGGGAGACTGCCTGCAGCCCAGACAGTCTCCCCATGGCGGTTTAGGACCCCTGGGGCCATGTGATCGCCCAACAGGGCGACCACATGGTCACAATAGGTGTCCTAGACTCTGCCTGCAGGGGGACTGTCTGTGCTGACAGGCAGTCTCCCTGCTGCTGTAAAATCATAAAAAAATTGAAAGTTATAGTTAATAAAAAAAAATATATTATTATATATGTGTATATATATGATATATAGACATATATTATACCTATATAATATATGTCTATATATCATATATATAATGTCATGCTAAGTGTATTTTTATATTAATATGTACATATATTAATATAAAAATACACTTATAATTAATTTGCACACGTATATATATAATATATATAATAACTATATATATTGTATATATATATTATTATAAAATACGAATAATAAATAATTTAAATTAAATTAAAAAAATTAAAAATAATAATAAAAAATTGAAAAAAAATTATATATCTATACGAAATTTTATTCTAACTGTATTTTGATATTAATATATATATATTTATATCAAAATACACTTAGAATGAAATTGTATATATATCTATGTATATTTAAATAAATAAAAAGAATGCGAACTATTCATATGTCGATATACAAAATTACATAAATAATTATATAAATATACACGTAGACTTCAAATATATAAATATGCATATATATTTAAATTCTACGTGCGTATTTAGGTAATATTTTGACATAATTAAGTTATTTTATTGATTGCAATTTAAGGGACCTGCCTGCCAACCCAGGCCGAAAGACCAGAGAATTTAATTTGCTATCACTGTATTTTACCCTGTAACGTTCTACGACACCCTAAAACATGTACATGGGGGGTACTGTTTTACTCGGGAGACTTCGCTGAACACAAATATTAGTGATTCAAAACAGTAAAACATATCACAGCGATGATATTGTCAGTGAAAGTGACTTTTTTTGCATTTTTCACACACAAACAGCACTTTTACTGATGATATAATTGTTGTGATACATTTTCCAGTTTTGAAACACTAATATTTGTGTTCAGCAAAGTCTCCTGAGTAGAACAGGACCCCCCATGTACAGGTTTTATAGCGTTTTTGAAAGTTACAGGGTCAAATATATAGGTCAAATATTTTTACATTGAAAATGGCCAGGTTGGTTACGTTGCCTTTGAGAGCATATGGTAGCCCAGGAATGAGAATTACCCCCATGATGGCATACCATTTGCAAAAGAAGACAACCCAAGGTATTGCAAATGGGGTAAGTCCAGTCGTTTTTAGTAACCACTTAGTCACAAACACTGGCCAAAATTAGCGTTCAATTTAGTTTTTTACTTTTTTCACACACAAACAAATATGAACGCTAACTTTGGCCAGTGTTTGCGACTAAGTGGCTACTAAAAAAGTCTGGACATACCCCATATTGAATACCCTGGGTTGTCTACTTTTAAAAAAATATGTACATGTGGGGTGTTATTTAGCAATTTATGACAGATAACAGTGTTACAATGTCACTATTGATACATTTTAAAAATGTATGTTTTGAAACCGCAATATCCTACTTGTACTTATAGCCCTATAACATGCAAAAAAAAAAGCAAAAAGCATGTAAACAATGGGTATTTTTGAACTCAGGACAACATTTTGAATCTATTTAGCAGTTTTTTTCATTCGCTTTTGTAGATGAGTAAAAGATTTTTCACATAAAATTCAAAAAACGTGTATTTTTTTTCAATTTTTCATCATATTTTTTCATTTTTTTTAAATTAAATTAGATGAGATTATATAAATAATGGTATGTAAAGAAAGCCCCTTTTGTCCTGAAAAAAACAATATATAATTTGTATGGGAACAGTAAATGAGAGAGCGGAAAATTACAGCTAAACACAAACACCACAAAAGTGTCAAAAAGATGCCTGGTCGCAAATGTACAACATCGCAAAAAAAGTCCAGTCCTTAAGGGGTTAAAGTAATGTTTGAAGTCACTCAGCATATCACAGATTCTGATTAGTTGCTGAGACCACGTGTTTTTGTTGCCATTTAAAGGGACAGTGTAGGTACCATAAACACTTCAGCAGATTGCATAACTCTGCCTTCACAATTTTCTTAATTCGAGGCCAGGCTTCAAGCTGGGAACCATGAATCTCTACTAAACTGAGAGTAAACTGTCTAGTAGTGGTGAAGGAAATGGCACCTGCTGACTCCAGGCACCATAACCACTTCACTCAATTGAAGTGTTTGTGGTGCCTACGATATTACTTAAACTGTCACTTAAATGTTGAATATTGTCATGCAATTCCAAGATGGCCGCCTAAACTGACAGATCTTCCTGTGGCATTTACAGCTGTACTTACAGCAGCTCAGTTAGATGAATATAATTATTATTTTACGTGAATATTATTTTAAATTGGTTCATGGAAAAAGGAATTTCAAGAAAGTAATGTCTTACCATCAAAGAGTAGATTCATTAGTAATTTTGCGAAGGCCCGGTTTTCCTCTGGCCCACTAGCTGGTCTATTTGTTAATGCTGTTAATTTATTACCTCAGCTGTCCTAAGCGCTGGGAAAATCAGCCTCTACTTTTTAGTTTGGCAGGATCACTTAGTTTGAAAATAAAATTTAGTTCAGGTAGTACTATAGTTGTTTATGTGGCAGTTTGGCTCATGCGAATATTGTCCATGCAAAAATATTCAAGAAAATGATTCAGAGGAACCGAAATGGTGAGAAAATGACCCAGTAAGTGTATTGCAAAATATATAAATAATATTAAAATGATAAATATATCTTACAGTACATTGATAGGTGCATTTTCGTGACATTTGGCTGACAGATAAAGTGAGAAAAAGCAACCAATAGTGGTAAAAAGAGGAGAAGCAGTAAAAATAAATCTACATTTATATCATATCCATTTCCCTCTATTGGTCACTTCTCATTTGCTGAGACGTATACACATACACACCTACACACAGATATACATACACATTAACACAGATACACACATATAAACACACTGACATCCACATAAATTCATTCACTGATACATACAGACACACAGATGCACACCGACACGCACACACAGATATACATACACATTAACACAGATACACAGATATAAATAAACTGACATACACATAAATTCATTCACTGATACATACAGACACACAGATACACACACCGACACGCACACACAGATATACATACACATTAACACAGATACACACATCTAAACACACTGACATACACATAAATTCATTCACTGATACATACAGAAACACAGATACACACACCAACACGCACACACACCAACAGATACACACACACTGGCACGTGCACACACAGATGCACACATACATATACAGCTGCACACCCTGCACACACACATACACAGATACACACACTGACATATACACATACAGATGCATACCCTAACACATGCACACACCCTTACAACAGATACACACACTGACATCCACGCTCACAGATGCAAACACACATATACAGTGTCATATTCATATCTTGACACAGGTGCACACAGAGACACACACACTCAGATAAACACACACACACACACACACACACACACAATGTTGCACATCTAAATGTAATATTTCTTATATTTGCAGCCACCCTCCTGTTAGCATATATTTGGTTTCCAGAAGAGTGGCTTGCTTCCTGCTGCTGGCTGAGGGGAGCAAGTGGCTGAGGGGAGCAAGCCTCTCTCCCACCTGCTGCTGGTTATTCCCTCACCCCCCCCCACCCCCCCTCCCTTGCGGCACGATCTACTTATAGCTGACTTTCACTTCCTCCCAGCTCTGCTGATATCACAGGAGCCCTTGTTCATCCGGCCAGGCCCTTGTTCATCAATAATACCCATCGGGTGGCCCTAAGTCCAGATTGGCCCCCCAAGAATGTGCGCTCTGGTGCAGTCGCACCAGCTGCACCGGCGACAGTTCAGCCACTGGTTAAAGGCTGTGGTATATGCAAAGTCTAGACATTTACCAACAATCCTACAACTTTACTGAACTCTATTGCTTTAATTGTGTCAATTAAATCACAAAAATACATTTTTTGCCATAAGTTATTTTGTTGCCATTTTGTTTCAGATTCCCAATAAACTCTATATGTCTTGAGTTTCTATATTGTTGTATGGTTAAGATGCGGCTATGGGCGGGGCCTAGCCAACATGGTCGACGGACGTGTTTGAGGGGAGCTCCTCATATACCCACAGCAAAACGGCAAAAAAGAAGCTCATCGACTGCTAAACAGAGGCTCAAAAGCTACAATCGGAACCCCATACTGAAGGGGGCTCATTCACGAGTGGCAGGGGAGCACCGTCCACGAACCGCGACCGATACACTCACTGCGGCCTACTTGACAGGCGGACCACATGGAGGGGAGACACGGCCGGTCTCTCAGCCACCCGCTGTCGGAGTGTCATAACCGAACCGACCCGATCCCCCCCCCCCCCCCCCCTGGACCGGAGGGGGTTATCCCGGTACCACCTGGGGGCCCAGCGACTACCAAGCACAGAGGACTTACCAGCCCCCCAGGTTACTTCCCCACAGCGACCTAAAATGGCGACTGAGGAGGAGAACACACAGACTCCAGCATGGGAAAGACGATTTAATGAAACCTTCGACAGAATCTGTACGGCGTTCTGGCGCCGGATTGAATCCCGTGCAGCACAGCCACAACCACCATGGCAGCCTGAGACCAAGCGTCAGCAGACAGCCCGAACCGTCCAGCAACCCCTCAGCCTGGAAACAGACCAAGCGCAAGGCCCTACTGCACCAACAGGCCGCATCGCCCACGTGGAAGACGCTGCCGCTGTGACCGCCTACCCTTCATCTGAGCTGGGAGCTCAACAGGAGGAAACCCTCCGTAGCCTGCCATACACCCAGGGAGAACAGGCTCCGGCAGATCCCTGGGCCCACGATCCTGTTGATGGGATCAATGGCAACCGGGCAAGAGCACCCACCAAGGCCTCAGGCCGAAGACAGGCGGCCCCTGGACGCAGCGACACCACAGCACTGGCGCGCGGCGCCCGACAAAGGGACAACCCGGCCACGCTGAGATATCAAGTTGGTGGATTGCAGATGCAGGCCTCTACAGTGACCTGGGGCGGGCAGGCGGCTGCTACATACCCCTGCAGCGACAGAGGCCCCCGGCTACAACAGGTACACAAACTGCCACCAAGAGGAATAGGCTGAGAGGGACTATCATGACCTGACGACACAGCATATTTCGGAAAGCTGACCTGTTGCAATGGACTATATTGTTTAATGTCTTATTCTACATATGTTTTAATGGCAGTCAAATAGGCCTCGAAGACATGAAGGCGACCCTTAATGTGGCTACCTCCTTAGCCAGTTCATGTTTAAGACATGTCTATGCATCTTGTTTTACTGTTCTTAGGTATTTAGTACTACGCGAGGTCTAACTTCCCAATTGCGATCTGCCGGCTTTTATTTTTTCTCATATGACATTTAATTTGAATAATGCCACTAGCCTGTGAATTAATGCATTTGCCTAGGAAAGCCGAGCCAAGCCGCCTGGTACTCTTGTTATACCTCCCAAAGTCCAAACCACATTACTCACTCAGTAGAGCGACATGTTTCTCATTTGATTTACAATTTTATGAAGCTAATCTAACATTGTTCAAAGCGACTACCTAATTTTGATAATATGATAGTTAAATTGCGCTCGAGAGTACATGTAACCACTTTATGTGATAACGATGCTTAACATATACCTACATTATTAGCCTGTTTAGAGTTACTGAAGTTATAACGCTGCTTGATTTATCACTTAAGTCTAACCACTTTCTTTTACTACTACGCTAAACTTACCAGCACTACTCTACTCTTCTTAATATAAAATGAGGCTGAAAGTTACTCAGAGATGATATGAACTGCTTTGTACTATACCCGTTATGTATGAAACTTTATCGTCTCCCCTCTTTTATTCTGTATCCCATATAATTTTATGCCTCAATAAAAAAGAGATTGACAAAAAAAAAGATGCGGCTATGGACCAACCTTTCCTCCTACCGACAAGTCCATTGATACAGACATAATTTGTTCCTCATCAATGTCATGTTTGTGGGCTATAGAGGACACAAATGAACAAGTTAGTGCAGGTCCCATCTTTGGTGCAGCAAACTGGGATTGATGGCAGGCCTATTCTTTCTTGGGCATCAGTTGTAAGATCCACCTCCTCCTAGTTATTTTGTTGGATGAGGAAGGATTATTAATCTGGAGTAATCACCATAAAAATAAATGGATTCCATTGGTTTCTATGATGCTTTCTGATTCAATTTATTCACATAATACATGTTCCACTTTTTCTCTATTATTATATACATGAAACAGCAGGAACATTCCACTGGTTGCCACGGTGATTGCTCCACTTTTTAAATCTTCACATTCCCATACAAGTGCTCTATACATACTGCTGCTAATGACTCTACATGTGGAGTGTTCTCTGTGTGTTTGTAGCCCCAGTTCTCTACAAGAATTAACGTGCTAGGAATTGTGATGGAGCTCCTGTACTGCGACCGAGTACCTCCACCCAATCCACTTCTTAGCCGTTGGGGAGGGAGCCTGGCATGCTTCAGCCTCTGTCGCCAAAGCCAGAACTCTTTCACCTGAGCAGACTCTTCTTCCAGGCCAGGTATCATCCCCTATGCCTATTCCACTGCAACACTGCTTGTAGTTATTTCTTCTCTCTTTACAAAGACACTTGCAGCTCTAAGGGCTTATTCTCTTGATATGCACCTGGGCTAGAGTGATTGTCTGGTTACAACTACATGTCTGTTCCTCCACCCATTGTAAAGCGCTGCGGAATTTGACAGCGCTCTATAAATAATATAATAATAATAATAATAATAATAATTGTGCAGCCAGCGAACAGGTCCAAATACTCTGTTACTGGGATCCCTGAATATCCACAGAGAACACACAGTTCCAAAAGGAACTAATATGCCCAGCTTTATTTTTATTTTTTTACTCAGGACTAGCCCATATACTCATTACATATAGATAACTGTGACAACTCAAGAAAAATACAAACAATCAAATCACATTAGACAACATACAGGAACTTATTATAACATAAGGACATATTAATCAAGGGGCGAAGAAGACAATAATTAACAAAAAACTCCTTCCTGCAGAATTAGCAATATGCAAATCTACCTGAATATGCAAATTAACAAGCCTTGCTATTCAGGTAGTGCATACAGTTGTTGCTACCAACAGAGGGCTCTCTACGGTCTCCGTAGCCAAATCCACCTAGTTGGTAGCAAGCATCAACAGGACAGGAGAGCACACAAAACAATTAACAATATACAAACACATAATACACACCCTGCACCTATAATTGGCACAGAATGACTTTGATATAGAAGTTGTCCAGGGTCCTACATAAAAAGTTCATCTGAAACTCCTAGGGATGGTAAGTACTGTCATAGGAACCTGTATACTCTGATGGGACAGTTCGAGGGTTATAGCAGCAGTTCATTTACTGCAATGGCCTAATTTTGTAATGTTATATTCTTTAGGTATGAGCATATTAGTTGCTAGATCCATCATGATGGGCTGCATATGAAAAGTGCTGCCATATTTTAGGTAGCCTTCACATACTACATCAAGGAAGCCTACATAGTACAATTCCCTTTTGATTTATAAACTGATTTCTCCACTGTAGCATAAGACTACTACATGCTACATTCCAGTGCTTTTCATGTACTTTTATAAAACATAGAGAACTGATATGTGTCCATCAGAAAATATTTTGAATATTGCTGTCTTACATGGAGCATAATTAAGTGTAAGGTATTGCACCATATTATATAAAGCCCAATGCATTCCACTTACTAGTTAAAGGGACACTATAGTCACCAGAACAACTACAGCTTCTTGTATTTGTTCTGGTGAGAATAATCATTCCCTTCAGGCTTTTTGCTGTACACACTGTCTTTTCAGAGAAAATGCAGTGTTTACATTACAGCCTATGGATACGTCCTCATTTGGCTACTAGAGGTGCTTCCTGGGGCAGTGCTGCACAGTGAGCAGCACTGCCATTCAGTGTCTCCACCCTCTGCATGCAGACACTGAACTTTCCTCATACAGAAGTATTGATTCAATTCATCTCTATGAGGAGATGCTGATTGGTCAGGACTGTGTTTGACTTGAGCTGGCTCTGCCCCTGATCTGCCGCCTTGACAGTCTCAGCCAATCCTATGGGAAAGCAGTGTGATTGGCTCAGACCACCACTTCTGATGATGTCAGTAGACAGCAGGCAGGTCAGAGGCAGACAGTGGCAGAGCCAGCAGCTGCAGACTTGAATACAAGTAAGATTTTACTATATTTGGGTAGGTTAACACTATAGGGTCAGAAATACATGTTTGTGTTCCTGAACCTACTATGTTCCTTTAATGTAATTTTCCAAGAGGATCTCTTCAAATATGCTTTACTGTCGTGACTTCTAATGGGAAACCTGAGTAGAGGAGTGGGGCTCTTCACCCAAGGAGTCTCGTTATGACTCCATATATTTTCTGGTTCTTTTCATATTATTGTCATCAACATGACATGCGCATAGTCGACCTTTTGGGCATATGTTCCAAGACATTACCTTACACCTCCCCAATAAGACACGGACACAGATTTAAAGTGGAGAAAAACTTTGCCACGGCTTTATTAAATATAATAAATATATAAATAATAATTTGGGTCATTGCCAAACATTCCCAAGATCACATAATCTGTACTTTACCCCAATTATTAACAGTACTAGACCCACCGGCAATGACCCCTAACATATAATACAATAGCACATAACCATACATAATTGACATAACCAACATGGCCACAACATGCCTCATACCAATTGATTTTCGTAGTAGGGGCATACCGAGACACCCCTACCCCACCAGGTTGAGAACCACCTCCGGGTTCCAACCTCCAAATTTAGATAGTAGGGGCATACCGCCGACACCCCTACCCCACCAGGCTGAGAACCACCTACGGGTTCCAACCTACCAATTTTTCTTGCAGGGGCATACCGAGACACCCCCTACACCACCAGGTTGAGAACCACCTACAGGCTCCAACCTACCAAATACCAAATTCAACCATGTAAACATTGTTAACCAACCAAGCTTCCAGCTAGCAAAACTACCTAGCCTCCAATATCTTCCGCCAATGTCTTCACCAACCCCCGTCACCGTGGCCCAACGGGAGAAACAAAACCAAAACCAAAATAAAGGGAGGGAGGGTGGGACAGCAACAGGTAAGTGTGATTACTTAAAATGGCTCCTGATCTAAGATGCTGGTTATTAATATCTGGCATCCTGTTAATGGCCACACCCCTTGTGACCACCTGACCATAACTCCCCTTTCCACATATGCCCGCCTCCTAGCTCTGTCAAGGCCCACTCCCCTTAGCTGCGCTGTTCCATGGGCTACATGACATGCGCATAGTCGACCTTTTGGGCATATGTTCCAAGACATTACCTTACACCTCCCCAATAAGACACGGACACAGATTTAAAGTGGAGAAAAACTTTGCCACGGCTTTATTAAATATAATAAATATATAAATAATAATTTGGGTCATTGCCAAACATTCCCAAGATCACATAATCTGTACTTTACCCCAATTATTAACAGTACTAGACCCACCGGCAATGACCCCTAACATATAATACAATAGCACATAACCATACATAATTGACATAACCAACATGGCCACAACATGCCTCATACCAATTGATTTTCGTAGTAGGGGCATACCGAGACACCCCTACCCCACCAGGTTGAGAACCACCTCCGGGTTCCAACCTCCAAATTTAGATAGTTGGGGCATACCGCCGACACCCCTACCCCACCAGGCTGAGAACCACCTACGGGTTCCAACCTACCAATTTTTCTTGCAGGGGCATACCGAGACACCCCCTACACCACCAGGTTGAGAACCACCTACGGGCTCCAACCTACCAAATACCAAATTCAACCATGTAAACATTGTTAACCAACCAAGCTTCCAGCTAGCAAAACTACCTAGCCTCCAATATCTTCCGCCACAGCTCAGGGCTTGACCCCTCAAGCCATCTGAGCGCCCCCCCCCCCAGCAGAAACAACGCACGCTGCAGGCCTTCTTGAACCAAAATTAAGAAACTCATTACCGACATCGGAAAGGTGCACCCCATCATACCTATAATAACCATGGAGCCTCGCTTCCAGAACTATATGTCGCACAACCACTCCCCCTATACATCTCACGAAAATGAACAACCGCTTATTAACTTGTCCCCTGCCCCCAGACACTGCCATTCGATCCCTAGCGTGACGCCCAAGGAACCGGGGCACCCATTCCGACCAAATCGAGATTACACCTGGTACCCGAGCCCTCAATCCGTCTAAATCCTGTTACCTACGGTGCACTAGCTCTCACTGGGGTACCCCCCCAAAATCATTACCAACTGCATAACGCAGCAGAAAATCTTGCAACTGCCCTGCACCTAAACGCCTCCAAAGTTCTGAGCAGACTTCTGTCCAACAAAATCCCTATAGCCAAACCACAATAACTTGACCATGCGCTGTGGAAAGCCCAGCTGTCCTCCTTGGGGTCGAACTCCAGCTCTCTTGCGCGCCCAATGGATGAATGAGTTGCCCACCAACCAGGCGACCGAACCTTCGGAGGAAAAGAAACAGGTTAACCACATGTAACCACAACCCGTAAGCGTAACTGTACCATTTACATGCAACATTGTTTTTTCATTTCATTTCATTTTTTCATTTTTTTCTTTTTCTTTTTTTTTTTTTTATTACAGTCTAACCTTACATATGACCGGAACCTGACGGACTCCCACCGTCCAATCCGCTTAACCGACTCGTCACCAAGGCCCAACCTGGCTGCTTCTGCAGCAGCCCCAATTCTGAGCGAATGTGTACCAAACTGCAGAGGACCCAACCCCTACTGAAAACCCTGAAAACTGGTACTCCGGTAATGACGACCCCTCCTCATGAGTGAGAAGGGAGCCCGTCCCCCTTGGGCGGGCCCGCACATATGCAGTTGCACAGGCAACCGGACACACTGACGACCCCGGAAACTCATAAGGTGTGACCAAGCCCCCAAACAAAACATGTTTTTTTTTGTTTTTTTCGAGTGCCTCAAACTCGCGACAAATGCGATCCTGCCGCACGTCACATCCTCCACCTGGATTCTTCCACTGCCCGCTCGACAACCACTCCCTAAATCACTTACCCGGAACGCCCCAAAGAACGCTAACGCAAGCGCAAGCGAGATTAAAAGTACTTCATGGCGAGAGTAACAGGGGCCCGGGAGCACCCCTACCAGCTGCCTCAGAATCCCTATCGACACCGGCCTCCTGGGATCAGGCGTCCTCCGACAGCTTGGCGGATAAGGAAACTCTTATTAATATCCTGCCTGCCACTCAACTGAAACAGAAAAGCCAAGGCAGCCATGTGCCTATCCACCATGAGATGAGAGGCCCCAGCAGCAAACAACCTGCGCAAATACCACACTAGTGTATCCGCCCGTACCTCAGCAGAATGGTGGCCACCCACGCATCCGCACACCTCCTCCCACTCCCTCCTGACCTTAACATACGCCTTCCAAATACTCGGCTAACGATTCCTTGATTAGGCGTCCAAACAGGAGGTCCCTAGCTGCCACATGTCGTCTGGACAGACCAGACCCTCCAACTGAGCCCCCGGCGCCGCCGCACAGAATTTCTTCCAGCAACGAGGCGGCGCGTCAGCGACAACATTCAAAACTATGTTAAAATTGCATGCAAAACAACCCAAAATGCCGCAACAAGCGAATAACCGGAGTAGACGAGGCCAACAAATGAGTAACCACGGACACGACCGCCATGTCGTCTGAAAGAAAGCGCACTTTAGTATCCCGTAACCTAGGACCCCTAGTGCAAACGCAACTACCAAGGGAGACGATACCAAAATTCCAGATTACGAATTATAGGGTCCGCCTTCCACTCTTCCAGCCACGGTTCCGCACCCAAGTGTCCCGCAAAATACGCTCCAAACCCCTCACACCCCGAGGCGTCTGTAAAAAAGTACCAATTCCTTAGCTTGACCCGTGGGCTCCCGGAAGAGACCCTGCCAATAAAGTCCCTAAGGAACACCTCCCGCACAGCCAAATCCTCCCACATCGGGATCGTAACCCAAATAAATGATGAGAGGAACTAACCCCACATGTCGCCTTTGCTAACAACCTATTGAAAAACCCGCCCCACTGGCACAATGCTACAAGCAAATTCTAACGCCCGAGCGATGATTGCATCGGTCTCGACGCCACCTTACGCGCTGCCCCAGCCTCCCGGACAGCCTGACGTAATGCCACCAATTTATCTACCGGCAATTGACATTCCCCTGCCATCCAATCTATTTCCAAACCCAAGAAACTGAGACATGAGATCGGTCCCACTGTTTGTCAGCCGCCAAAGGGACCCCAAACACTTGGGCGACCCATTCCAGAGACACGGAGGAGTCATCCAGATAATGAACTATAAACTTGCTACCGACTCCACCTTAACTATCCCTACCAAGAAAGTCTTAAACTTCTCAAAATACACACATGAGATGGAACGTCCCATGGGCAAACAAAGGTCAATGAAGAGCTCCCCGTCAACCCAACAACCCAAAAGGTAACAGACAGACAGCCGATTCCCCAGCAGCTTTCGCCACTACCGCCCCCCGCTCTGCATGCCAAACCAACTCGACAGCCGTGTCGAATAATGTAGAAGACACCGAGCGTAAACCCTCATCAATGTCGTCGTTGACTGACGACCCTTTTGGGTATGAAGGTGATGTATGAGCCGGAACTTCCCCGGCTCCTTCCTCGGCACTACCCCCAAAAGAGGGGGGGGGAACCCGAAGACTCCCCAAGGGCGGGACGGTGAAGGGGGGGGGGGTCCCGCCAACCTACCTCGCACTACCTCTGGAAATTCCACCACCGATTTCTCTTCATGCAACAGACATTACAGACGGCGATCCAGAAAAAAGGGGGGGGAACAAAACCGAGTGGGAAACCCTCCCGCAGCTGCTTGTCGTAGCGCCCCCCATACTTTCTATGAGCCTCCCAATTACGTCTAAATAACAAAAGAGCTGTGAGCACTTCCCTGGACACTTCTTGCCAATCATGAGTGAGAAGGGAGCCCGTCCCCCTTGGGCGGGCCCGCACATATGCAGTTGCACAGGCAACCGGACACACTGACGACCCCGGAAACTCATAAGGTGTGACCAAGCCTCCAAACAAAACATGTTTTTTTTTGTTTTTTTCGAGTGCCTCAAACTCGCGACAAATGCGATCCTGCCGCACGTCACATCCTCCACCTGGATTCTTCCACTGCCCGCTCGACAACCACTCACTAAATCACTTACCCGGAACGCCCCAAAGAACGCTAACGCAAGCGCAAGCGAGATTAAAAGTACTTCATGGCGAGAGTAACAGGGGCCCGGGAGCACCCCTACCAGCTGCCTCAGAATCCCTATCGACACCGGCCTCCTGGGATCAGGCGTCCTCCGACAGCTTGGCGGATAAGGAAACTCTTATTAATATCCTGCCTGCCACTCAACTGAAACAGAAAAGCCAAGGCAGCCATGTGCCTATCCACCATGAGATGAGAGGCCCCAGCAGCAAACAACCTGCGCAAATACCACACTAGTGTATCCGCCCGTACCTCAGCAGAATGGTGGCCACCCACGCATCCGCACACCTCCTCCCACTCCCTCCTGACCTTAACATACGCCTTCCAAATACTCGGCTAACGATTCCTTGATTAGGCGTCCAAACAGGAGGTCCCTAGCTGCCACATGTCGTCTGGACAGACCAGACCCTCCAACTGAGCCCCCGGCGCCGCCGCACAGAATTTCTTCCAGCAACGAGGCGGCGCGTCAGCGACAACATTCAAGAAACCGGGCCCATGACGTGCCCTAAAAACTATGTTAAAATTGCATGCAAAACAACCCAAAATGCCACAACAAGCGAATAACCGGAGTAGACGAGGCCAACAAATGAGTAACCACGGACACGACCGCCATGTAGTCTGAAAGAAAGCGCACTTTAGTATCCCGTAACCTAGGACCCCTAGTGCAAACGCAACTACCAAGGGAGACGATACCAAAATTCCAGATTACGAATTATAGGGTCCGCCTTCCACTCTTCCAGCCACGGTTCCGCACCCAAGTGTCCCGCAAAATACGCTCCAAACCCCTCACACCCCGAGGCGTCTGTAAAAAAGTACCAATTCCTTAGCTTGACCCGTGGGCTCCCGGAAGAGACCCTGCCAATAAAGTCCCTAAGGAACACCTCCCGCACAGCCAAATCCTCCCACATCGGGATCGTAACCCAAATAAATGATGAGAGGAACTAACCCCACATGTCGCCTTTGCTAACAACCTATTGAAAAACCCGCCCCACTGGCACAATGCTACAAGCAAATTCTAACGCCCGAGCGATGATTGCATCGGTCTCGACGTCACCTTACGCGCTGCCCCAGCCTCCCGGACAGCCTGACGTAATGCCACCAATTTATCTACCGGCAATTGACATTCCCCTGCCATCCAATCTATTTCCAAACCCAAGAAACTGAGACATGAGATCGGTCCCACTGTTTGTCAGCCGCCAAAGGGACCCCAAACACTTGGGCGACCCATTCCAGAGACACGGAGGAGTCATCCAGATAATGAACTATAAACTTGCTACCGACTCCACCTTAACTATCCCTACCAAGAAAGTCTTAAACTTCTCAAAATACACACATGAGATGGAACGTCCCATGGGCAAACAAAGGTCAATGAAGAGCTCCCCGTCAACCCAACAACCCAAAAGGTAACAGACAGACAGCCGATTCCCCAGCAGCTTTCGCCACTACCGCCCCCCGCTCTGCATGCCAAACCAACTCGACAGCCGTGTCGAATAATGTAGAAGACACCGAGCGTAAACCCTCGTCAATGTCGTCGTTGACTGACGACCCTTTTGGGTACGAAGGTGATGTATGAGCCGGAACTTCCCCGGCTCCTTCCTCGGCACTACCCCCAAAAGAGGGGGGGGGGGACCCGAAGACTCCCCAAGGGCGGGACGGTGAAGGGGGGGGGGTCCCGCCAACCTACCTCGCACTACCTCTGGAAATTCCACCACCGATTTCTCTTCATGCAACAGACATTACAGACGGCGATCCAGAAAAAAGGGGGGGGAACAAAACTGAGTGGGAAACCCTCCCGCAGCTGCTTGTCGTAGCGCCCCCAGGCTAGACCCCCATACTTTCTATGAGCCTCCCAATTACGTCTAAATAACAAAAGAGCTGTGAGCACTTCCCTGGACACTTCTTGCCAATCACGCCGGCCCAAATGCAGAACGCTCGCAACCAATTGCCAAAGGACTTCAGGATCATCCTATACTTATCCCTCCCCCTCCTTGTTAGCGTCCTTGTCCTTCAAATCAAATGCACTTCCCCAATGGGAGAAGCACAAAATTTCAAGGAACTCACACTTCCAAATCCTTCCCTTCAAGTCCAATGTTTTAATTTGCAACCAAGCGGCCCCGCGAAGGATATGTGTACATCCTGCCGTGCAGCATCAGGGTTGCTACCCGCCAGTTCCGCGCGTTCTTTCCGCCCTCCGTACACATCGATATTGATGCCCCAGCCGTGACTACCAACTTACCTGCTTCTGACTGCGCTAACTTAACCCCTAAACCCCCGGGCTTGGTTCCCAGACACGCCCAAAAATTAAATCCCTGGCTGATCCTGCCCAAAGCCCCAACTATCTAAAAATGACCTCAAACCCTGTAAAATTGCCCGACTTATCTGTATTAGCAGATTCACCAGTCGCTCCTTTGGTCGAGAGCGTGGGGGGATCCGTCGAGATTCCGCCGTCCAAGGACCAGGAGTACTTGCCAATCATCCGGTCCCTGTGTCCTAGGCCCTCTCATGGCCCGTGGAAGGATGCTCCAGTGATCTGTAAGGAGAAGAAGAATACCTGGGTAGGGCGTCTTGTGTGTCACCATAACCCTCCGGTCCAGTCGCTGCCCTTGTAGCCCCCTGCCTACCAACTGCCCCCCCGCCGTCACCAGCCTGACCCGTACCGGGGCCAACCACCGGGGCTACCCTTGGCATGGCAACCGAAGGGGCAATGGTGTCAGAGGTCGACTCACCCGGGTGATGAACTCCTGCTGTCCTAATTCCGCCACCGCCAACAGCACTTCCAGCGCTCCCAAGTCCTGCTGCCAAGCCTGCCGCACCGATCCTCCTTTCCTTGTAGATCCCCGTCTGCACTGGCCATTTGCCCGAACTCCTGTCTCCATCCGCCACCTCTCCTGCTGTACCTCCCCGTTCGGCAAACGAATGGTCAGCAGTATGGCTACCTCCACGTTCACCTCCCGAACGTTCGGCAGTTTCAGCCCCTCCGCTACTTCCCCTACCTCCACGCTCACTTCCCGAACGTTCGGCAGTGTCAGATTCAGTTCCCGAACCAGCAGCCTGCAACTCCTACCTCACTCGACGCCGTGTTTGTACGGCCGCCCAGCGACACCTCCTGCGACCTCATTCCACTTGCGGCCTTCCTGCCCGCCGCCTCCAGAAGGGTTCCGTGGATGCCGGGAGCCTGTAACCCTGCTGAGGCTCAACCTCTGAAAGGGAGGGGGTGCCTTGTCCTCCTGACCGGCCTCTGTCCCAGGGAGATCCCAGAGCCGGGCGGCAAGGCCTCACCAAGGCGGTCTCTCAGCAGGGCCGGACTGGGAATAAAAAGCAGCCCTGGGTGCCACAGCTCACTGAGCCCACCTTGCTCCTTGATCTGTGCTTGCTCAGCTCTTGGCTGAGAAGCAGCCTGCCTGCAGCTCTGTCTGGCCCCCTGCTCACTCCTCTCCCTGCCTGCAGCTCTGACTGGCCCCCTGCTCACTCCTCTCCCTGCCTGCAGCTCTGTCTGGCCCCCTGCTCAGCCCTCACCCTGCCTGCAGCTCTCCCTGGCCCCCTGCTCACTCCTCTCCCTGCCTGCAGCTCTGTCTGGCCCCTGCTCACTCCTCACCTTGCCTGCAGCTCTGTCTGGCCCCACTCCTCCCCCATCCTGCAGCTCTGTCTGGCCACACTCTTCTCCCTGCCTGTCAGCACAACAACAGGTAAGTGTGATTACTTAAAATGGCTCCTGATCTAAGATGCTGGTTATTAATATCTGGCATCCTGTTAATGGCCACACCCCTTGTGACCACCTGACCATAACTCCCCTTTCCACATATGCCCGCCTCCTAGCTCTGTCAAGGCCCACTCCCCTTAGCTGCGCTGTTCCATGGGCTACATAACCTTATAACATCCCCCATACTGAGCACATGTGGCATTACATCTGCGATTCCTTCTGAACCATTTTAAAGAGTTTGCAATCAAAAAGCATACACAATATGAACTGGACTATGAAAACAGATTTGATAAACAAATCATAGATTTATGCCCTGGGATTTATACTAAAGCAGCAGGGGACCATTTATTAAAAGAAATTACATTTTCTAACACTAAAATATGTCCTTGGCGCTTGCTGCCTCGCTATTGACATTAATAACATGAGATATGACTTGTTAAACAGCAAAACGCTGACACGGACATTTCTCAGAACGTCACATAGACTTTTGTTAATCGGACACCGAGGGAGAATTTCTAAAAATAAATCTCTCCACGACTACATCTGTGTCCGGTCCTTACATTATTTGGAATTTGAACCAAGGTATTATTGTCATACAGGTAGGTAAATGCAAAGTTGTTTTTTTCTCATTCTTTATTTATTTTTATTTTTTTGCAATAATATAAACACAAAGTTGCTGTGACAATCCAAGAACATATGGTTTTGAAATGCTAAGAGGCGTTACGACGGACAAGCCCCATCGTTAGCTCATCTTCATATATAATGTCTTTAAAACATGTACTGTAACATTGTCAACACACAGTATGCAAATAGAATACCTTGACCAATCTTGTAACCTTGTCTTTTCGTTGTTTCCTATACAATCCTCATAGTAATGTGTAGCATGACCAACTATGTGTAGATTAACCTGTCTAAGGGAGTGTAGAAGGATAGTAGCAAGAAAGGTAGGTAGGAAAAGAAGAAAGTGGAAAATGCTAAGTTTTAAAGAGGCATTCTTTTCAATTTCAAGAATTACCTCCATATTTCCACATATCTCCAGTGCTATCAGGGATTCAAAATCAATTCAAAGTGAATTCCAAATTTCAATCACAGTAGTTAAATAAAAAAAAAAAAAAATCTTCAAGCCAACTCTTTTGGCCAAGAATTTATCAAAATACACGCTTTAGAGAATAATACTGTTAAGGTCCAATGTCTCAGTAATGTGGAATCGTATTCTTGGACATGGTTAAATTTCTAAAGGATCTTTAAAACAACATTTCGACTTCTCCCATGGTCTTCCCCAAGAGGTTTGTTGAAATGTGAAATTATGGCCTTTTTGTGATTAAAGGAAAAAAAAGTATCTTATAAAATCAAATGTGTCTTCCTAAATTAAAAAGTTCAGAAATTAATAAAAAACAAAACCATCCATTGTTTATGTTTCAGATGTTGTCTGAGCAACTTGGATTACAAGATCATTTTCATATCAGCTTGGGAAGCTTCCAAAAAAACAACACATTATAAGGAGGGGGTGGGGGGTGGGGTGGGGGGTTCGGGGCTTAGTTTCATGAGGCTGTTGGCAGTCACTTCCTCCCACAACGCCCACTACTCCTTGATCACGCTCAGCACAGATCACAGCTGACGACCTCTCGGTGCAACCCCAAGCCAGTCAGTCAATGCAGGACTTCAGGAAACCGCAAATATAGCAAGATAGAGAGAGACAAAGTCACCGGCAACTGGACTAAGTCAACAAATTTGTGAGTAGCGCTTAGAGAACATGTGAAGCCTTCCCATAAACAAAGTGATTTAACTACTAAATGTTAGAGAATTGAGCAGTTAGACTGCAGGGACATAATCTATGCACAAAAATAATTTAATTAAGCTAAAGTTGTTTTGGTGCATAGAGTCCCTTTAATAAATTGCTGCCTTCAAACTGATGTTAAACAGAGACCTTCTCAGGCAGTGTGCGTATGTATTTTTGTATATCTAAAAAAAGTATACTATTTCACAGGTATCTAGAGTTATTTCGTAAATATAAATTATTGTTTTATTTGTTTATTTTCATGGGGTATTACTTTCTCTTGAAAGAAATGTTATTAACTCATTAGAGATTAATATGACACAGAGTTATCATTTACAGCAAGAACAATCAAGATATGGCATTCTCTGTCCAAAGAGGTCATCTTATCAGATTATCAAAAAAATTGAATATTTAAGCATACAATCAATATGTTTGAGTACACGCTGTTGATCATGATCAATGACACTATGACGTCAACAAGGAATATCCCTTTTTGTGGCACAGTTTCTTCAAATTTTGTTTATTTTTTTTTTTACTTCTTTTGTATCAACAGTAAAACAAAATGTTTCTTAAGGTTGATCTCTATGGCTTTGAGCATTTTCTTTCCATCTGGATTACTATATCATCATGTAATATAATTTAACCACAAATCCTATGATCTAACCGAATGCCTCCATCTCATGTCCCTGTCAATCATCGTTTTAAGCTCTCACCCTCTTTGTCATTGAACATAGTATATGGAAATAGAGAAACAGAACCTATGGGGAGGTTTATCAGAGTGTTCTCTTCTAAAACATGGGTAAAGTCCTAAAAGTTGGGCAATCGCCATGGAAACCAGTGAAACAAGCAGGCACATTCAATTGGTGGTGCCTCCCCTTTCACATTTTTACACAACTTTTTAGAATGGGACACTTTGACCAGAGGCGTAACTAGAAACCACGGGCCCCAATGTGATAATTGTTGCCCTGAGCCCCCCCCCAATATGCCCCCCCCATATGCAGACACACACACAGACACATACATACAGACACACAGACATATACATACACACATAGACACATACATACATACACACATAGTACATACAGTGAAACATACATACAGACACACATACACACAAACACACACATATAGAGACACATTCATACAAACACACATACACAATGTTTTAGTCACCCTCATGTTTCCTACCTTATACATACATAAGGGTGACTTTCCCTGGGGTCCAGTGGCTGGCTCCAGCTGATAGGAGTCAGAGTGGGAACCTTCCTCCTCTCACGTAGGCTCTGTGTAAACTGGGAGGAAGTGACCGGGGCAGTCACTTCCTCCCAGCTCTGATGTCATCACAGCATGGGCCACCTGATGGGCCCCTGAACGCGCGGGCCCGGTGATTATATCGCGCAGGCCGGGCCTCGTTACATAGCTGGTGGACCCCAGCAACCACAGAAGTTCCGCCACTGACTTTGACATATCTCCTTATCCGGTTCTATTTCTCCTACTCATTTACATGGCATGCCCTGGCTGTGCCTTGCCTGAGCTGGATTGTGATATCAACTGCTAATTCTTTATTAAACATTTACAAGAAAATGGAACAGCCCATTAAAAAAAAAGATTCACGTTAGCTATAGAGGATTTTCAACTTTTATTCAACGGTGTGATACGTGCCCCCTCTACCCCCTCTGTCTTATCATCAATGCTAGTCTGTCCACAAAAACAAATACATGAAGAACGAGAGTCTGCCCAGTATGAATTTAAGGGAGGCCATTAGCTAAGCACATGGGGTAGCATATTCCAATTTTTCCTCCGAGCAGCACTGGCTATAAAAACCCTGCGATGGGATCAGGCAGTCACTGTTAACTGACATAAGTTTCCCCAACCAAGGCAGTGATAATAATCACCTTCTTGTACCAGCGCAGGTGCCCATTGATACCTGTGCTGAAATGCAGTTTGCCATTTGTTCTGCACAGAAGGAATGGTCTCTCGGTTATCCCCTTTGAGAAAGACGATCTGCTCATCAGTCTGCTGCTGTGATGTTTGCAAAATCAATATAAATGCTTCCTCCTGTCTATTCATCATGGAGGGCTGCTTGCCGGCTGCAGTCTGACAGAAAGCCAGATTGCAGTGTGTGCCGTGTGTACAGCGCACCCGGTGATTGAGGGGTCTGTCTTGTAAGTGCTGTAGTCTCTGCAGCAGGTAATGATTTACTGGGTTAGCCATTTCTTGAACTGCTATTACAATCATTTAGAGGCAGAAAAAGAAATCTTGCCTAAGTTGTTCAACTGTATCAAATGTAAATTGTATTATTTCAATTAATTTGGATAGCTCAAGCACCTTAACCATTGCATGTAGTGGTTATGGTGTCAGGAGTGCTCTGGCATTCTCCCATAGTAAGAAGTCAAACAGTTTAAGAATGGATTGACCAGTTACTGGGGTCCAGTGTCCACTGTCCACCACTTCTTCCTGCCAGGAGCTAAAATGTATGATGCATTGCCAGCTGATTGGCTGAGAGCATCAGCAGAGTATTCTCAGCCAATCAGTGCAGCCCTGTACAGCTTAAATCTAAAGAGGGTCAATGACAGCAGGTGCCCAATAGAACCAAGACCCAGGTAAGTTGTCAAATTGGTTCTGACATTTTTTGACTACCACAATGGTTGTAGTATTTTGCTTGGATTGTTCCTTTACAGTTCTTTATCGCTGAGTAGCAGCCACATTTTAAAGTGTTTAAATAAAAAAAAAAAAGAAAATCACTGGAGCGATAATGATATTTAAAAGAAAAAAAATATATAGAAAACTAGTAAGGAATCCAACAAGTAAGGCTGCTCTCCGGACTTTAAAACGAAAATTTATTGAATAATGTTAAAAATAACGACCAACGTTTCGGTCCCCGCTCGGGACCTTCCTCAGGGTCAAAAAGACAACAAGACAACAAACTACTATACACAAAATGACCATATATACCATCATAAACAATAAAGAAAACTCACCAAGGTGTTCTCCTCCCTGTTCCCGCCGGCAACAAGTGAACTTCCGGGTGTGCGCGCGCACCATAATGCGTGCCCAGCCCCCTCAACCTTCGTACCTACGTATTAGACGGTCCATCACCAAGGCAACGCTATAAACAGCATCACTCCTCGTAGTAGTAAGAGTAGTGATCAAAACAGGAGATACACTGTAACTTAAATGCAGTAAACATGATTATACATCGTGCAAAACGTCTACATAAGACTGGAGAGAAAGTCAAGCTGAAAACAGCTATAAACCAACTAATGTGTATACTGTCTCAAGAACTAATCCTTAATATGTTCAATCCAATGACTTGGTGACATATAGATGTGATAAGCCAAGAGTAACAAGATTTATAAAGTGGATATAAAATGTGAAACATGTTTATACCTAATAAAGTGCATATAGTAGTAGAAAGTGTGAAAATATCTTTAAGTGAAAGCGTGCATAAAATGTAAAGTGCATGATATAAAGAAATATCACTAATCTACTATACATGTAACACAATAAAACAATATATACACATGACAACTACTCCTATTTCTATCTTATACGAGTAAGTATTTACATAAAATTAAAATCATAATCGCTAGCTACTAACCCTTATATAAAAGAATGATATGTAACATTCTCATTCAGCCCCTTGGGAGACATTGTATTTAATTGATGTATCCAAAACGCCTCCTTTTGGAGCAACATTTTTCCTCTATCACCCCCTCTATGGGGGGGGGGGGAGGGATATGGTCTATACCCACAAACTTTAAAGATGCCAACGGGTGCTTTTTGTCTAGAAAATGTTGGGTAACTGGCTTATCTGATAGCCCATCCCTGTAAGCTAATCTAATGCTTGAAGGGTGGGCTCTGATTCTTTCGCATAACTGCGTCTCTGCCTTCCCCACATAGTGGAGTCCACACGGGCAAACTAGCTTATATACAACAAACTGGGTCTTGCAGGTGATGGTGTGTCTTATATCGTATACCTTATTGGTGTGTGGATGATTAAATCTCTTTGCTGGAATCATATGTCCACATGTCACACACCCTAAACAACGCACGCTCCCATGTATGTTGTATTGAGCTATCTGAGAATAGCTATCTACAGGATCCGAATGCACCAACATGTCTTTAAGACTCTTATTCTTCTTATAGCAAATAAGTGGGCTTTCCTTGAAGATCTTTGGCAACGTGTCGTCCGTGGAAATCATTTCCAGTTGTCTTTGACAATGGCGGATACCAGATTAGATGAGTTATGGAAAGTCATCGGGAAGACAATTCTTTGTACAATTATTTGTACAGGGTCTGTCCTTGGGCGCACCGGAGCTGAGCGAGCTTTCAACAGTGCATCATCCAATGCCTGAACTTCATATCCCCTTTCTAAAAACTTCTGAGTCATAACTCTTAGTTGTATCTTCGCCTTGTTTACATCAGAGTTGTTACGAATCACCCTCTGGAATTGAGCCTTTGGAATCGACTTTTTCAAAGCGATGGGGTGTGCACTATTTGCGTGCAACAAGGTGTTACGGTCCGTTGGCTTAGAAAATAAAGTGTACTGGACACTATTAGTACCATAGGAAAGTTCCAAATCCAGGTATTGGACACTGTCCTCACTGATATTTGCTGTAAATTTTATAGGTAACGGGAGAAGGTTTAACTCATCGACCATGGTATCTGCTTCCGTACATGAGCTTTGCCAGATGATTAGAAGATCATCTATATAACGGTAGTACCCGATGATCTGGTCTTGGTAAGGGATTAAAATGTGAGTATAATCATCTGTTCTGCTCTGTCACTAGTTGCAGAACAGTGACCCTGTGCGTCCCACAGCCGCCCGTGAGTGTGTGTCCCTGTGCGCCCCCAGCTGCCTGTATAGCAAAGAGGGGGCCAGCAACTGTGATCCTCAGCTTCTGGAAGCCGGGGCCTTCAGAGCTTCTGGGCACGCAAGAGTTGGAGAGAGGAGCTTGCAAAAGCTGGAGGTCCCATTTTCTGGGCCCCCTCTTCCCTATACTGCCACCTGGCAGCCTGCACAATGCCACTGGGCCATCAGGAAGTGCAATGCACCTTCTCCCTGGCCACAGTTAAGAGGCATGGAGGAAGAATACAATTAATAATAAAAAGAAAATCTTAGTAAAAAAAAACCACAAAACTTTTCCACACAGAATGCAGCCTGTATCCTACCCCATATACATATACACACACATACACACACTGCATCCACTATACACACTCACACTGCATTCACTACACATACACACATACCATAGAAAAGGTAGGGTGTATGTTAAATAAACTGCAGGGACAGACTATACGCAACAGAACAACCGCATTACGCTGTAGTGATTCTGATGGCTATAGTGTCCCTTTAACTTTGAATTCCCAACATCTCTCGTATTAGTGAATAACTCTGTAATTGTTGCTATAACGGCCTACATGATTTTGGAGTGTCAGAACACATTTGTCATCCTTGTAATCCGACGTTTTTTTTCTTTGCCTTGCCTTAGATATTAATGAGAATGCAATCAGGTCACAAAGTATAATTACATGACAAGAGCCTTTTCACTTTCATTTCATTAAATAAAACACTTTCCTTTAAAACATGTTGTTGAAATTGCGTGGATTTATGAAGTGCAAATGAATATTATGCGTATTCAAGCATATGGCACATTGAAAGCTCATATTTATTTTTGTATTTGATGTAGCAGCAGATGAATCACACACATTTGATTAAATAATTCGGAATTATTTCTCTGCGAGCAATTCCTAAGCGTTCAATTTTAGCTGAGAGGTGCTGTACTCTTTGGGCAAGGTCCTTTATCTCTCCGTTTAAAGTATTTTCCATCTCCAGGATGAGATGCTAAGGGTAGATTAGCTCCAAGCCTTCAATGTTGATTTTTATGTGGTTTGCAAGCAAATCAGGTTCCTCTTACTTTGTTTTTGCTGTTTAATATTTGTGAACTATTGTGGGGCCATTTTTTCTAATTCTCTGCTAATGATACACCTCCTGCATGACTTGTTAAATGAACTCCGAGCACCAATACAACTTTAATGCATTTGATAGATTTTGACCTCATTAAAATGCAGTATTTTTTGCATGCTCAAATCTTTATAGTTTTTGCACAAAAAAATTATATTTTGCAGAATGCTACACCATAAATCTTCCTCCTTACCCATGTCTCTTTTACCAGAAAGACTTCCTTCTTAAATGTATGCGCACAGTTTTACCCCCAACAGCATTGAGTGAGCGGCTTTTAATTCACAACCTGGCTGCAGACAGTCAGAGAAACTACAAACAGGTAGTGATATTCTTACTATTTGTCTATCTGAATGTCCTCTCCTAATGCACGTTGCTTTCTTGTTCACATCATTCATTACTGTCAGTGGCTGACCTGGTGCATACATTTGATAAGGAAGTATTTTTCTGGATTGTGTGGGAGTGGCTAAAGAGGCAGGCTTATGGTGCAACATCCTGCAAAATATTTATGTTTTTCTGCAAAACCTATAAAGATTTGAGCATGCAAAAAAATACAGCATGTTATTGAGGCCAAAAAAATTTCAAATTCATTAAAGTTGTATTTGTGTCTGGAGTGTTCCTTTAAGCTCCCATTCACATGTGCTTCCCCTATTTTTCTTAAACCATGGACATTACGATAAACATGATTGTAGTTCAATTCTTCATATTTCTGCAGACCCTCAATAGCTAAATTTTTATTTCTTTACTCTTTTTCCAATTCAGTATTGGTGAAGATTTTATGAAATGTGTTATCGAATGGCATACTTATAGTTTAAGAAATCAGATTGAGAAATCAAAGAGTGTGCAGATTCTAAAACAACTAAGTGAGAAATACAATGTGATGCTACAAACAGCAAACCATTAATAGAAAGGATGCCATATCTAATGCAAGATTATACCTATCAGGTACCATGAGGCATAGGAAGATAGAAAGAGCATAAAAGTTGGAAAGAAAAATATAGCAAGAAAAGTTCTGAAAAAAGTGACAGAAATATCTAAAGCAAGTTTCTCAAATCTTAAACACAATCTTCTTTCCCATATCGGGACAGAGAGCACAGGCTCAGAAGGTCAAAGATGTTTCATCAAAGCTTAAATGATTCATATGGAGCCGGCGTGTATCCCAAACATTGCGTAAGATAAGCTGTATATCTCTATGTGAAGGACCTGTCAGATGATAACATTCATTTGTGATGCTGTTAGATGGAAAACTTTCCAGATTGTAATTTCAAGCCAGTGAGGGCAGCACAATTCTGGAAGATAAGCTAGTTGGAGAAATGGCTTCTTTCATGTCTTTGGAGACATAAAGAATTTCTAATGTAGCTTTATCAATTCATGCCCCAAATTGGGTGTATTGGAAGTGCTCCCGATCAGATGTCTTGGACAAATGCTTAAAAGCTACAGTCTAATGGGTGTTTTAATTGCAAGATTAATGACCAATAGCACACTGTCCTTTGCTATGTTGTGATGTAATTCCAGTAAAATACAAGTTTAGCAGGCTAAGATTGCCACAAGGCATATGTATGTATATGTGTTTGTAGTATCAGTTAGTTAATTATACGTAGCTAAGATACTGTTATCACTGTACTGACCAGGTGCAGGAATGTAAGAACTGGAATTACGCGTCCCTCTCCTTTGTATCAGATGAGCCACGTGGTTAGACCGGATGGATGAGTTTAGACTCTATTTATTAAATAGGTTAAGGGTATGTGTGGGTGTAGTTAATTGTGGGAGGAGCTACAGTGCTATATAAGGAATGTACTCTATGTATTCAGTACTCAGACTTTGCTGTATTTTGGTGACGCTAGTCCCTCTGAGTCCCGATCGGTGATCCAATAAAGAATCTCTTCCTTCCTGAAGAAACCTGTGTCCATCTCTCTGTGCTTGGCTTCCGTCAGTTTCTCCGGTATCATTTGGTGCATTGGCCGGGAAGCTCATCGTTCAACGGTAGCTGAGAGGCAGAGGCGTGAGACGGTCTATCTTTGCCCACGTTCTCTACGGCTGCACCCCTGAACTTCTGCGTGGACCTCCCTTCGTCTCGGCGCCACTGGTCTGTTGTCCAGGAGATCATCGGCCTCTACGTGAGAAGTGCTGGGGTGTCCCCGTCGATGAGTGTGAACTCAGGTTCAGGAACGAGGAGGTAAGACAACTGCTGTTTTAGACGGCAGGACCCACTAGGGGTATACCGATTGTGCGGTAGGCCCAAAGGGGTTTTGAATCTGTGTATCTGCCCCCTCTGTCGGAGGGAAGGAGCGAAGGCGCACCGCTCGATCGAACGCTCTTTAGTCAGACCGTTTGATTTGGTTAGTCAGGCGGGGTCCTGGTGTAAATAGCCCTAGCCGGACACCGGTGTCTTGTCTAGACTAGCGTTCTAGGGTGTATATTACGTTCGCTAGGTCGGAGGGACCGGGAGACTAAGCGGCGCCTGTGTAAATTCGGTTCGCTAGTTCTCATCCTATCTGGGCTAAGTGGGAAGGCGTGTAAATTTGGAACCCACTAGACTTTTGATAGTGCGACTAAGAGGCGCCTGTGTAAATTCGGTTCTCTAGCTCGCTATATATGTGGTGATTGGGCAGTGTGGCTAACCAAAACGGGTGTATATAGTTTTAGGTAGTCCATTCAAGGTACTGGCCAATAGTTTAGTTGGGAATTGTAAATGTGTTAACGATTGTTTTAGTAAAGTGTATATCTTGTTAGATAGCGCGAGCTCAGCCGTCTAGCGAGAGTGTTAATAGTGTGTTGCTGTATTATAGTGCACGGTACCATAACCCTGTATATTTACTGACATTATATAATAAGTACTAATCATTGTCGTCCATTGCATGTTTAACACCATAACCACTAATAATTGTATTGTGACCTTAACTTGTGCTTTGACCTATGCTAACCGTACTGTAACCGCTATTTGTAAAAGACGATGTTACTGGGGTGTGTTATAGACGGGTAATTCGTATATAGAGAATTATAGCGTGGGTGACTGTATAGTTACGCCAAAGGGCATAATATTGATTATATAGTGACTGGTGTAACAGCTGTGTGTGTACGGGAATTCCCTGAGTGTTTATTGTTATTGTGTACGTTTCACTTGGTAACCGTACCACGTGGTGCTGTTGCCAGAGGAAACGGGTGTGACTGTTGAATAGTACGCGTGTATAGTATTCGTTGTCGACGACGTTCCATTGTTAAGTATGGGTGCGTCGCAGTCAACGATTCCGGATCCCTTAGGATGTATGGTTAAGAATTTTAAAAAGGGATTCAAAGTTTGTGATTTTGGGGTAAAGATGTCTCCTGTACGTTTGGTCACTTTGTGTACTAGGGAGTGGCCTACTTTGGTTGCGGCATGGCCGCCACGTGGCAGTTTGGATCCAACTCTGGTACAGCGCTTACACGTGGCTGTATCGGGTAGGCCTGAACTTTACGGCCAGTTTCCTTATATTGACTGTTGGAGACAGGCCGTAAATGACTCGCCAAAATGGCTCCAGACATGCCACGAGGAGCAGTGTCGCCTCATGGTAGCTAGGACTTGCTCGTCCACTAGGACTGGTGTTAGGCCCATTTTGGACACGCCCCCTGAGTCCGAGATCCCTTTGCCGCCCCCTTACTTTCCGTTAAGAAGAAGTGACGCAAACGCAGGAAGTCCTGCACCCCTCCCCTCATTACCCTCATCCACTTCCGCTTCCTCCTCCAGTACAGGATCCACCCCCCCTCGTACTAAATCTCCCCTTCCGGAACCAGAATCCACCCCCATTAGAAACGAATATCCTGATTTGGCGCCACTTCAGACTTCCGGTCAAGCTTCATCTAGCTCGGCTCGAAGTGTTTTATTTACGACCTTTTCCCAAAACCGACCTCCCACATCCCCATACCCTATCTCTCCCCGACCGGAACCCATGACTGACGCCTCTCTACGTAGCCCCATCCAAACCCGACAGTTGACTGGTGCCCAACAATTAAAGCACTATCAGATGCCTCTTCGTCTGAATACCGGGTCAGCTTATATCGATGCCGCAGGTCAAATGGCACACGCTGACCCAGTCTTCGTATATGTCCCATTTACCACAACCGATCTTTTAAACTGGAAGACCCATAATTCCTCGTATACTGAGAAACCACAAGCTATGACTGATCTGTTCACCTCAATAGTACAGACGCATAATCCGACATGGGCTGATTGCCAGCAGTTACTAATGACTTTATTTAACAATGAGGAAAGGACAAGAATAAATCAAGCAGCCATTAAAGCATTAGAGGATAGAGCCCGTGCTTTGAACCAAGCCAATCCAGCAGCATGGGCCGCGACATACTATCCCAACACCGATCCCGATTGGAACGTAAATGGTGCTGATATGGTTCAACTCAGAGCCTATAGAGACGCTATAATTGCTGGCATGAAAGCCGGAGGAAAGAAAGCCATTAACATGTCGAAGACAGTTGAGGTGATCCAGAAAAGCGATGAAGCGCCCAGTGTCTTTTATGACCGATTATTGGAGGCATACCGCTTGTATACCCCCTTTAATCCGGAAGACGCAGACAATTCCCGAATGGTTAACTCCGCCTTTGTCAGCCAAGCATACGGAGATATTAAGCGCAAGCTACAAAAGTTAGAAGGGTTTGCAGGTATGTCCATCACCCAACTAATGGAGGTAGCAAATAAGGTCTATATGAACAGGGATACAGAAAGTAAGAAAGAGGAAGAGCGCAAGATGCGTAAAAAGGCTGATATGCTAGCGGTAGCGATCGCAGGCGTAGATAAACGGGGCCCAGATAGAGGCAATAATAGATGGAGTAGGGAGCCTTTGAGTAGGGATCAATGCGCGTATTGCAAGGAAGAAGGGCATTGGAGGAACGAATGTCCGCAAAGAGAGCAGTACGAGAGAGACCAACCCAGGGCAGGCTACGGAAACTTTAGAGGTAGAGCGAGAGGTAGAGGAGGCCCCGGAGGGAGTAATGGTTATAGAGGGAGTAATGGGAACAGAGGAAGTGTTAGGGAAGACAGGTATATTCCAGCAGCGCAAAGGTCCCGCGATAGAGAAGGTAGGGACTTTGTAGGATTGGCTGACACTGTCATGGAGGACTATTGATACCGACCGGGCTCCATCCCCCTTGGTCGAGCGGAGCCTATGGTCGATGTATCAATAGGGGGGAAAAGGAGTGCGTTCATGATCGACACTGGTGCTGAACATTCAGTGGTGACTAATCTAGTTGCTCCTCCATCTGGAAGGACTATTACTGTGATAGGAGCAACTGGAAGAAGTGCTGAAAAACCGGTTCTTAAAAGTCGACTCTGTACATTGGGAGGCCACGTAGTAAAACACCAATTCCTTTATATGCCTGAATGTCCAGTCCAATTGCTGGGACGTGATATGCTATCAAAATTACAAGCGCAGATTACGTTCCTACCAAATGGAACAACATCCTTAAAGTTTAATGGACCTTCAGGTATTATGACTTTATCCGTACCAAAGGAAGAAGAGTGGCGACTTTATACAGTGTTGACTAGCCAAAACCCTAGGAGTGATGAGACATTGTTTAACATACCAGGAGTTTGGGCAGAGAACAACCCACCAGGACTGGCCCGCAATATTCCACCAATAAAAATTGAACTGAAACATGGGGTTTATCCAGTGAGCCTAAGACAATATCACATTCCGCAGAAGGCTAAGAAGAACATCCAATCCTATCTGGATAAGTTCATACGGTATGGTATCCTAAAATTCTGTACTTCCCCCTGGAACACCCCATTGCTGCCTGTTCAAAAGCCCGGTACAGATGAGTATCGACCTGTACAGGACTTAAGAGCAGTCAATGATGCGGTTGTTAGCATACATCCAGTTGTACCCAATCCATATAACCTGCTTGCTTTAATTCCGGGCGGGGCTACTTACTTCACAGTCTTAGATCTCAAAGATGCCTTCTTTTGCCTCCGAATTGCCGCAGAAAGCCAATGTATTTTCGCTTTCCAATGGGAGAACGCTGTAACGGGCTCAAAACGCCAAATGACTTGGACAAGACTGCCCCAAGGGTTTAAAAATTCACCTACCCTATTTGGTTCAGCTCTAAGTCAAGATCTACTGGATTTCGAGTCTATCCCAGGAGAATGTGTATTGTTACAATATGTAGATGACTTGTTGATAGCAGCAGTTACAAAAGAAAAATGTCAGCAAGCAACGCACGATCTACTACATATTCTCTGGAAGGCAGGATACAAGGTGTCCAGGAAGAAGGCTCAGTTGTGTTTGCCAACTGTCAAGTATCTGGGATTCCATATCTCTGAAGGTCAAAGGATTATGGGGCCAGAGAGAAAAGAAGCTGTCTGCCAAATACCAATACCCAAGAATAGAAGACAAGTGCGAGAATTCTTGGGGGCAGCAGGCTTCTGTAGGATATGGATTCCCAGCTATGCGATACTGGCAAAACCTCTGTACGCAGCCATCAAAGGTACAGAGCACGACCCCTTCTTATGGACCCAAGAACAGCAAACGGCATTTGAAGATGTGAAGAAGGCTTTGATGAGTGCCCCAGCATTAGGTCTACCTGATCACACACGACCATTCTACTTATATGTACACGAGCAAAGAAGAATGGCTGTGGGAGTATTGACACAGTACTTGGGATCATGGCAAAGACCTGTTGCCTACATGTCTAAGCAACTGGATGCAGTGGCCAGCGGACTTCCACCTTGTCTAAGAGCCGTAGCTGCAGCCGCCCTGCTAGTAGCTGAAGCCGATAAACTCACTCTGGGTCAAGAACTTTATGTACGAGTCCCACATGCAGTACAGACGTTGTTGGATTACAAAGGAAATCATTGGTTTAGTAACAGCCGTATGACCAAGTATCAAGCAATGTTGTGTGAAAACCCAAGAGTGCATTTAGAGACTGTAAACACCTTAAATCCAGCTACCCTTTTGCCGCAACCTACTGAAAGTCAACATGATTGTTTGGAAGTAATGGATGAAGTATTTTCAAGTAGACCAGATCTTCGTGATTTTCCCATCCAGAACCCCGATGTTCAATATTACACCGACGGCAGTAGTTATGTGAAAGAAGGGATCCGCTATGCAGGATATGCAGTGACAACAATAGACAAGGTGATAGAAGCTCGGCCACTGGCGAAAGGAACATCAGCACAAAAGGCAGAATTAATAGCACTAACACGAGCGTTACAATTGGCTGAAGGTTTAAGAGTAAATATCTATACGGACTCTAAGTATGCGTTTTTAACCACTCATGCCCACGGAGCTTTGTATAAAGAAAGAGGACTACTGAATTCAGAAGGCAAAGAAATCAAGTACGCAGCTGAAATCCTACAACTATTGGAAGCAGTGTGGGAGCCGAAAGAAGTCGGTATCATACATTGTCGAGCGCATCTGAGAGGAGATGGTGATGTAACCAAGGGAAATCGGATGGCAGATAGTGCAGCTAAGCGTGCTGCTGAATCAGGAAGACAGGAGTATGTGGGGCATATAGCTGCTCTTATACCAACTCCACTGTCCCAATGGACTCCAGTTTATACAGCTCAAGAAGAGGAGTGGTTAAAGACTGAACCGGGAAAGTATTTGGAGAACAAGTGGTATCAGCTAGAAGATGGAAGAATAGTCATACCAGCATCACTAGCGGTAGAAATTGTCCAAAATTATCACAACGGGACACATTCTGGGAGAGACAGTACTGAAGAATCTCTCAGGAAACATTTCTACATACCAAGATTGTCCAACTTGACTCAGGCCATTGTACGCAGATGTGTAACGTGTGCTAAGAATAATGCAAGACAAGGACCAGTAAAGCCACCAGGAGTCCAGTTTATGGGGGGACTCCCCATGTCCGATCTACAAATAGACTTTACAGTAATGCCTAAATCGGGTGGACATCGTTACCTGTTGGTAATTGTGTGCACCTATTCAGGCTGGGTAGAAGCATGTCCTACTCGTACAGAGAAAGCAGGAGAAGTTGTAAGATTCCTGCTACGAGAAATAATACCCCGATATGGACTACCCTGTTCTATAGGATCGGACAATGGTCCAGCTTTTGTTCATCAGTGCCTACAACAACTGACTCATATGCTTGGTATAAAGTGGAGGCTTCATACTGCATATAGACCCCAGAGTTCTGGTAAGGTAGAGAGAATGAATAGAACTATAAAGAACCAGTTGGCTAAAATGTGTCAGGAAACCCAACTTAAGTGGAACGTTCTCTTACCCATAGCTTTATTGCGAATCCGCAGTACCCCTACCAGAAGGATGGGCCTCTCTCCTTTTGAAATCATGTATGGGCGACCACCTCCCGTACTTGGTAACTTAAGGGGGGACTTGAGTCAGTTGGGAGAAGGAATTACCCGGCAGCAGGTTGTAGAGTTGGGTAAGACTATGGAGGAGGTACAGAAATGGGTACAAGATAGATTACCTGTGAATATTTATCCCCCTGTTCATAGTTATCATCCAGGAGACCAAGTGTGGATTAAAGAGTGGAATAATGTACCGTTAGGGCCCAAGTGGAGAGGTCCTTATGTTGTTCTTTTGTCTACCCCTACAGCGATAAAAGTAGCCGAAGTAACTCCGTGGATACATCACTCCAGGGTTAAACCAGCAGCAGTCGATTCTTGGCAAATTACAGCAGATCCAGAGAATCCCTGCAAGATCCGGTTGAAACGCACTACTCAGTCGGAGTAACGAGGAATTATTGTGGATTACAAATTTTATTGTTACAGGTGTGAGTGAGAAGGCCATAATAAAGCCTGTCCGCTTACCAACACATAGTGTATAAGCCAGGAAAGTCTCGAAGGGACACCTGTGAAGACGAGCAGAACTCCATTCCCTGCAGCCCTCACATCCTGGAAGCTGAGGTTCCATCGCACGGACGAAGACTGAGGATGACGGCGAAAGATGTGCTTTTGATTGTGTTTATTTATATGTGTTTTTATATTCAGGAAGGTAGAGGTACCGACACTCCTAGCTGTGAGGTATGCATTAAGACTACGAGAACAGGTAACCATATTTCCCAAACCCTAATTTGGCATTCACAATACGAATGTAAAGGAGAGGTATCAAGATGTAGATACCTAAATATAGACTATAGTGTGTGCCATTTAGGAGTAGGAGAACCTAAGTGCTTCAGTCCAGAGTATCAACCTCGTACAATTTGGTTGACTCTCAGGAATGGAGATCCTCAGGGGACCCTAATTAATAAGACGGTGTTAGAATCCGTACATTCTTCGGGTGTTCTGCTATTTGATGCATGTAAGGCGATATCAAGTGGTAGAAAACCGTGGAATGTATGTGGGGATCTTAGATGGGAGAGGACGTATGGGTCTAATGATAAATATATTTGTCCCAGTAGTAAAAATAAATATGTGAGTCCTAGATGCCCAAATAAAGACTATAACTTTTGTCCATATTGGTCTTGTGTGGGGTGGGCGACTTGGGGACAGACAGTAGATAAAGACATGATAGTGACTAAGTTGCCGACTAGCCCTTATTGTAAGTCTATGGAATGCAACCCAGTCCATATACTTATTAATAACCCCGACAAGTTCCTAGATAAGTATGGAAATTTATTTGGGTTTCAGATATACGGGACGGGTTTAGATCCTGGGACATTATTGTTTATAGGAATAGAGACTGATACGGTATCCTCCCAGACTCATCAAGTATACCATTCCTTTTATGAAGAGATGAGTATAGATAATAAGATCCCCCATAACGCTAAAAACCTGTTCATTGACCTAGCTGAAAGTATTGCCGGTAGTCTTAATGTTACCAACTGCTATGTGTGTGGAGGTACTAACATGGGAGACCAATGGCCTTGGGAAGCAAAGGAGGTAATGTCCGGTTCTGAGGCAGTTGACCAACTAATATCTACACAAGCCGATTATCATTTGAGTGTTAGAGGTAAATCTGAGTGGAGATTAAAGACCTCCATCATAGGTTATGTTTGCATAGCAAGGAAAGGAATAATGTATAATACTTCTGTAGGAGAATTAACTTGTCTAGGGCAAAAAGCTTATGATGATGATACTAAAAATACAACTTGGTGGTCGGCTTCAAATGTCTCAGAACCATCTAACCCGTTTGCTAGATATGCCAGTTTAAAGGATGTGTGGTTTGATTTATCCATCACATCTACCTGGAGAGCCCCAGCAAATTTGTACTGGATCTGTGGTAAGAAAGCCTATTCGGAGTTGCCACAGGACTGGGAAGGGGCATGTGTGTTGGGTATGCTCAAACCATCCTTCTTCTTGTTACCGATTGAAACAGGTGAGACTTTAGGTGTTAAAGTGTATGATGTGAATCATAGGAAGAAAAGGGGACCCTTAGAGATAGGCACCTGGGAAGATAATGAATGGCCTCCCCAGCGTATCATAGATTATTATGGGCCAGCCACGTGGGCAGAAGATGGTACCTTTGGTTATAGAACCCCAATTTATATGCTCAACCGTATTATAAGATTACAGGCGGTGGTTGAGATTATTACTAATGAGACCTCACAAGCACTCAATCTTCTAGCGAAGCATAATACCAGGATGAGGACAGCAGTGTACCAAAATAGATTAGCCTTGGATTACCTTTTGGCAGTAGAGGGAGGTGTATGTGGGAAGTTTAACCTGAGCAATTGCTGTCTTCAAATAGATGACGAAGGGCAAGCAATAGCTGAGCTTACTAGCCATATGGTTAAACTAGTGCATGTGCCTACTCAGGTATGGAAAGGGTACAATCCAAGTAGTTGGTTTGGTAGCTGGTATGAGTGGTTTGGAGGGCTTAAGGCAGTGGTAGGTGGAGTCCTACTGATTTTACTGTTGTGTCTACTCCTACCGTGTCTTATACCCTTAGTAGTTAGGTCTGTGCAAAGCCTGATAGGAAGTATAGCAGAGAGGAAGGCTGCTGCACAGATAATGGCGATATATAAGTATAAGGCTCTAGATCAAGGAGAACCAATGCAGGAAGATGAGTGTTAAAAGATTCACATCATAAGATAAGTCTGGTCTGGTTCATGGTAACCTGAGGTATATGCAAACCAAGGTTAAGTGATGCCTCAAGTAATTGTGAAATATCAGAGGCATCAAAGGGGGGAATGTGATGTAATTCCAGTAAAATACAAGTTTAGCAGGCTAAGATTGCCACAAGGCATATGTATGTATATGTGTTTGTAGTATCAGTTAGTTAATTATACGTAGCTAAGATACTGTTATCACTGTACTGACCAGGTGCAGGAATGTAAGAACTGGAATTACGCGTCCCTCTCCTTTGTATCAGATGAGCCACGTGGTTAGACCGGATGGATGAGTTTAGACTCTATTTATTAAATAGGTTAAGGGTATGTGTGGGTGTAGTTAATTGTGGGAGGAGCTACAGTGCTATATAAGGAATGTACTCTATGTATTCAGTACTCAGACTTTGCTGTATTTTGGTGACGCTAGTCCCTCTGAGTCCCGATTGGTGATCCAATAAAGAATCTCTTCCTTCCTGAAGAAACCTGTGTCCATCTCTCTGTGCTTGGCTTCCGTCAGTTTCTCCGGTATCAATGTGGGTTTGGGCGGCTCATCAGTTATATGAACTGACCAAAAGCTTCTAAACGTAGAAACATAGAATGTGACGACAGATAAGAACCATTCGGACCATCTAGTCTGCCCAAATTTCTAAATACCTTATCTTATAGTTAGGATAGCCTTATGCCTGTCCCACGCATGCTTAAACTCCTTCACTGTGTTAACCTCTACCACTTCAGCTGGAAGGCTATTCCATGCATCCATGACCCTCTCAGTAAAGTCATACTTCCTGATATTATTTTTAAACCTTTGCCCCTCTAATTTAAGACTATGTCCTCTTGTTGTGGTAGTTTTTCTTCTTTTAAATATAGTCTCCTCCTTTACAGTGTTTATTCCCTTTATGTATTTAAATGTTTCTATCATATCCCCCCTGTCTCGTCTTTCCTCCAAGCTATACATGTTAAGATCCTTTTAACCTTTCCTGGTAAGTTTTATCCTGCAATCCATGTACCAGTTTAGTAGCCCTTCTCTGAACTCTCTCTAAAGTATCAATATCCTTCTGGAGATACGGTCTCCAGTACTGCGTACAATACTCCAAGTGAGGTCTCACCAGTGTTCTGTACAATGGCATGAGCACTTCTTTTTCTACTGCTAATACTCTCCTTATACAACCAAACATTCTGCTAGCATTTCCTGCTGCTCTATTACATTGGCTGCCTATGTTTAAGTCATATGAAATAATTACCTCTAAATCCCTTTCCTCAGATGTTGAGGTTAGGACTCTATCAAATATTCTGTACTCTGCCCTTGGGAATTTACGTCCAAGATGCATTATCTTGCACTTATCCACATTAAATGTCAGCTGCCACAACTCTGACCATTTTTCTAGTTTACCTAAATAATTTGCCGTTTGGCTTATCCCTCCTGGAACGTACACCCTGTTACATATCTTAGTATCATCAGCAAAAAGACATACCTTACCATCAAGACCTTCTGCAATATCACTAATAAAAATATTAAAGCAAATGTGTCCAAGTACAGATCCGTAAGGGTACCCAACTGGTGACAAGACCATGCTTTGAATATACTCCATTGACTACAACCCTCTGTTGCCTGTCACTCAGCCACTGCCTTACCCATTTAACAATATTGAAACCAAACTTAAAGATTGCAGTTTATTGATAAGCCTTCTATGTGCAACAGTGTCAAAAGCCTTACTGAAATCTGGGTAAGCAATGTCTACTGCACCACCCTGATCTATAATTTTAGATACCCAATCAAAAAAATCAATAAGATTAGTTTGGCATGATCTTCCTGAAGTAAACCCATGTTGTCCCTGATCTTGACATCCATGTGATTTTAGATGTTCAACAATCCTATCCTTTAACATGGTTTCCATTACTTTCCCCACTGTTGAAGTAAGGCTTACTGGCCTATAGTTGCCCGACTCCTTCCTACTACTTTTCTTGTGAATGGGCACAACATTCACTTCCAATCTTCTGGCACTACTCCTGTTAACAATGATTGGTTAAATAAATCTGTTAATGGTTTTGCTAGTACACCACTAAGCTCTTTTAATAACTTTGGGTGTATTCCATCAGGTCCCATTGACTTATTTGTCGTTACTTTTGACAGTTGAAATAGAACCTCTTCCTCTGCAAACTCACATGTAACAAGTGACTCATTTGTCCTTTTTCCTAACTGAGGCCTCTTTCCTTCATTTTCATCTGTAAATACTGAACAAACTAACTCATTGAGGCAGCCAGCTAGACCTTTATCCTCTTCTACATATCTTCCTTCTTTTGTTTTTAATCTAACTAATCCTTGTTTTACTTTCCTTTTCTCATTTATGTATCTAAAACATGTTTTGTCCCCTTTTTTTACTGACTGTGCTATTTTCTCTTTTTTGTGTGATTTGGAAGCTCTTATAACTTGTTAGCCTCTTTCTGCCTAATCTTATAGACCTGTCTATTTTCCTCCCTCAGGGTTTTTTTATTATTACTAAATGCTAACTTTTTGTTTGTTTTTTACTATTTTGGCCACATCTGCACAGTACCAGAGTGGTTTCTTATTTTTTTTTGCTTTTACTGACAAGCCTAATGCAATTTTCTGTTGTGTTCAGCAGTGCAACATCTAACTAATCCCATTTCTCTTGGACACCATTTAAACTGCTCCAGTCTGATAACGACTCCTTTATACATATTCTCATTTTAGAAAAGTCTGTTTTTCTAAAGTCTAAAACGTTAGTTTTTGTGTGGTGTGACTCAATCACTGTTCTTATATTAAACCACACTGACTGATGATCACTGGATCCTAAACTTTCACCTACAGTAATATCTGATACCAAATCTCCATTTGTTAAAACTAAATCTGGTATGGCCTATTTACGAGTTGGCTTCTCAACAACTTGTTTTAGAGACAATCCCAGTAGGAAGTTTAGAATAAGCAGCTAATTTAGTTTCCCACTTCACATCACAAAGATTAAAGTCACCCATGATGATAACCTCCCCCTTCATTGTCATTTTAGCTATTTTCTCAACTAGTAGATTTTTGTAACTCTTCCATTTGTCCTAGGGGTCTATAAATCACACCTAGACGAGTTACTGTGTGATTATTAAATTCTCTATGTTTGCCTCAATAATATTTATTAGGCTAGATTTTATGCTATCCTTCACATACAGGGCCACCCCTTCCCCTTTCTTGCCTTCCCTGTATTTTCTATATAAAGAATACCATTGTATTGCTATGTCTCAGTCATTTTTCTCATTATTCCATGTCTCAGTAACAACAACTAAATCTACATTATCAGTTGCAATTATTGTCACAAGTTCATGGATCTTATTCTCTAAACTGCGAGCATATGTAGACATGGCTCTAAGCTTATCATTTTTTTTAACACACTTGCTACAGGCACCTTCTGTCCTTGTTTTGGGGGGCAATTGGATTGATGTTTTATCACCCTTTCCCCCCCCCCTCTGAGTTTAAATACATCCTGGCAAAACCTCTGAACTGCTCACTGAGAACATTTGTTCCCCTTTGAGAAAGATGCAAACCATCTGTTTGTACAGTTTATTTCCATTCCAAACAGAGCTACCATGAGAAATGAAGGCAAATCCTTGCTCCAGACACCATTCACCAAGCCACAAGTTAAAGTCCCTAATACGCATCCGCCTGTCGTTCTGAGTGTTATGCACAGGCAGAACTTCAGAGAATGACAGTGTGGAAGCAACCTGCCGTATATCATTGGAAAAAACACAAAAAAACTTCCTTTACCGCTAAAACCTCATTGCAAGCCAAGTCATTTGTCCTTAGATGGACAAGTACATCCAATTTCCAATCCTGCTTTGCTCGCTTAACAATATTACAAATACGTCTCCTGTATCTGTGAGCAGTAGCTCCAGGAAGACATCTCACAAGACGACTATTGTCCAGCTCTGCACCTCTTATGATAAAATACCCCAACAAGAACTGCTTTCTATTAGGCTTCACCATAGTCTTCAAGCCTTTCTCCATAATACCACTACACTACCTGAGAATGTCTCCACAACACCACTACACTCAGTGCCTTAGCCTGTCTCCACAGCACCACTACACTCAGTACCTGAGCCTGTCTCCACAACACCACTACCCTCAGTGCCTGAGCCTTTCTCCACAACATCACTACACTCAGTGCTTGAGCCTGTCTCCATAACACCACTACACTCAGTGCCTGAGCCTGTCTCCACAACACCACTAACTTGGTGCCTGAGCCTGTCTCCATAACTCCATTAAAACTCTGAAAGTGCTGAATTTGTATTATGTAGAGCAACAGCACTACCCTCAGTGCCTGAACCTGTCACCACAACGCCACTACACTCGGTGCCTGAGCCTGTCTCCATAACACCACTACACTCTGGGCCTGAGCTTGTCTTCATAAGACCACTACACTTGGTGCCTGAGCCTGTCTCCATAACACCACTACACTCGGTGCCTGAGCCTGTCTCCACAACACCACTAACTTGGTGCCTGAGCCTGTCTCCATAACTCCATTAAAACTCTGAAAGTGCTGAATATGTATTATGTAGAGCAACAATATGCCTTTTATCCACAACTCTAAGTCTACCAGATCCAAGAGGAATCCATCTGCCATTCCTAAACAACAAGAAGAGACAAAAAACAGGAGAAAAGGAATTATGGTATAGTGTCCTGAAGAATGTAAGTCCCTTAAGGACAAATTATATTTTCTACTTTGGTACCCCCTTACCCTTCGATTTTTTCCATCTGCCATTCCTAGTGCGACTCTGCGACAGTGGCTTTGCAACAGTTCCAGCCTGAGTTTGTTTACCGGATAATTTACAAATCTCAGACTTCAAAAACACAATCTCCTGCCGCAATGTAAAGAACTGTCTACAGATTAGACAGCATCCAAATCTCCAAAAAGGGAAACGTGAAACAAATGCATAACAACTATTACACTGAACTAAGTCTGCCATTTTAATGAGGTGAGTAATTTAAAGGATCACTATAGGGTCAGGAACACAAACATGTATTCCTGACCCAATAGAGCAAAAACCACCATCTAGCCACCTTGAGCCCCTCATGCCTCCCTAAATATAGAAATCTTACCTGTATTCAAGTCTGGAGCTGCTTACTTTGTCACTGTTTCCTTTAGACCTGCCCACTGCCTGCTGACATCAGCATAAGTGGCAGCCTGATCCAATCACAATGCTTCCCCATAGGATTGGCTGAGACTGACAAAGAGGCAGATCGGGGAAGAGCCAGCACAATTCAAACACAGCCCTGGCCAATCAGCATCTCCTCATAGAGATGAATTGAATCAATGACTCTCTATGAGGAAAGTTCAGTGTCTGCACGTAGAGGGAGGAGACACTGAATGTTTGGATGCATTTTAGGCAGCCATGACCCAGGAAGGATCTCTAACAGCCATCTAAGGAGTGGCCAGTGAAGTTATCAGTAGGCTGTAACGTAAACACTGCATTTCCTCTGAAAAGGTAATGATTCTACTCACCAGAACAAATTCAATAAGCTGTAGTTGTTCTGGTGACTATAGTGTCCCTTTAAATCAAACAAATCTTAACTTTTTTTTTTTTTAAATGTCCTCATGTATATCTCAGATTACCTCCAGTTTATCTCCAGAATATCTCCAAACACACACACTTCGAAGCAGCAACCAAGCTATATTAGCCAAGCTAATGACCACAACCTTTATAAAATTCCTAAAAGCACCACCCACTAGGAATGTTTAACACAGTGGGTAGGCTTATGCTTATTGTTAATTGCTTTCGTGTGCTCTCCTGTACTGCTGATGCTTGTTACCAACTAAGTGGATTTGGCTATGGAGCCTGTATAGCGCGCTCTGTTGGTAGGAACAGCTATTTGCACTACCTGAATAGCAAGGCATTTTTCATATTGCTAATTCTGCGGGCAGGAGAGATATTTTGTGTTAATTATTGTCTTCCCCACCCCTTTATAAATATGGCATTGTGTTATTATAAGTTGCTGTATGTTGTCTGATGTAATTTAGTTATTTGTATTTTGTCGAAGTCGTCACAGCAATCTATGTGTTATGACTATATGGTCTAGTCCCGAGTACAAATAAGGCTGTTTATGTTAGTTCCTTTTGGATCTGTGTGTTCTGTGTGGATTTTTGGGGATCCCAGTAACAGAGCTGCAAGATCCCTCTATTTCTGGGACAAAACAAAGAGAGCCAGGCCTGAGAGCCGCAAGTGTCAATAACGAGCTATCACATTGCAGGCAGCAACGTATGCCTGCCTGGGAAAGGAAAACTGCAGAGAAATAGGCAGAGGGGACCATACCTTCCCAGAGAGCGGCAGCCTAATTGGGTGGAAAAGACCAAATAGACCCCAGTCAATCCTTGGCGACTGAGGTTGCAGTGCTCCAGGATCCTGGCAAGCAGATAGGAAGTGAACTGGGCCAGAGGTACTCAGTCTTAGTACAGGAGCTCTGTCACATTATGTATTAAATCAAGGCCCTTCCTTCAACAATAACCCCTTCCCTTGATAAAAATCGCATATTTTCAGTAACCGCAAAATCCATTAAAGTTGAAAATGGAGTAAACAATTCTGAACTATTTTTCCACTCAAATGTGTGGGTTTTAAAATACTTAACTCAACCACACTATATGCTCATACATTATTTACTATTGCAGTAGCTCACTTTGACATGGGATTGCTGATTTGACATGGGATTGCTGATTGACGTCAGATTCAGGAAATTGCAAACTTCCTTATATTTCATTGTAGGCAATGCAAAATGATTATTAGTGCTATAAATATTATTTTTAAAAAAGCACAAACAAATTATGCAGCCCAGTAAGTTGGGTTGGAGTATATCCATAGCCATAGCCATGGGTGTCTGCAGGGGGTCAAGGGGGGTACGCTTCCCTCCCTGAAGTTTTCAATTTGCCCTTAAGAAACTGTTCTTGCTCCGCCAGGGGTGTACTGAGCATGTACCGAGTACTAAACATGGTCCAATGGCCTGGCTGAGGAAGGGGGCCCTCCATCCAGCCACTCTGTGTGACACACCTAAATATCTGCTAGCTGCCCAAGTCCAATGTGAGGCGTGAGGACCGTGCCGTCCTCGGGCCCAGAGCTGCTTATCCAGGAAGGGAGGAGGGGCCCAGGAGAGCACAGGAGGATTCTTGCCCAGTGCACGGAGATGCGCACGGCCCATTATGGATGAACATCGACGTGTGCTGCCTGCTCAGCCCTGATTTACTTTAAGGCAAACAAAAAGCGTGTGGAATAATCCGCTCTGTTTGCCTCAAAGTTAATTAAATTAAGAACCCTGCAAATAAGTGCAGTCAACTCACATTATTTGGCCATTGACGTTGGAGCTGCCACAGCAGCCAGCCTGCTAGCCAGACAGCCACAGCAGCCAACCTGCTAGCCAGACAGCCACAGCAGCCAGCCCCCCAAGCAGCCACAGCAGCCAGCCAGCCACAGCAGCCAGCCTGCTAGCCAGACAGCCACAGCAGCCAGCCTTCCAACTAGCCACCCAGCCACAGCAGCCAACTTCCCAACCAGCCACAGCAGTCAGCCTGCTAGCCAGACAGCCACAGCAGCCAGCCTCCCAACCAGCCACAGCAGCCAGCCTCCCACCCACAGCAGTCAGTCTCCCAACCAGCCACAACAGCCAGTCTCCCAACCAGCCACAGCAGCCACCCAAAAACAGTAATTAAGATGAGAGGAACCAACATGTGCTTTATTAAATTACTATATTGAGAATGGGGACCAGGGACCACTCTTGCTTGTGCTTTATGTGATAATGAATATGTCCCTCCCCTTCATGTAATTGTCAAAATAGGGGCAGAGCATAGATGTCATTAAAATGATGCCCCCCGAAATATTTCTGCTGACGCTAATAGTCATTGCTATGCTCACATGAAATCTAAGATTTCTGGGAGATAAGAGTTTATGGGCTAAACATGTAAACAAATTAATGAGAGCAAGGCTGCTAAGGTATAATCGTTACGTCATTTAATTCTATTTCTTGCTGTTAACAACCAGCAGAGGGTAAACCCTAATAGGTCAGAGTGCATTATTAGAAAAAAAGAGAATTATTCGTGTTATAGATTAAAGATCTATGCATTTTTAATTTAATGCGTAAGGTTTAACCCCTTAAGGACACATGACATGTGTGACATGTCATGATTCCCTTTTATTCCAGAAGTTTGGTCCTTAAGGGGTTAAAGAGTAAGGTTGTATAGTAGGCCCCACATTTAAAAAATTGATGAGAATTCCCACAATTCCATTTTTTTCTGACAGGCTATTCATCGAAGCACACGTTATCAGCAATGTGAATTGCACATTTTTTGGGGCCAAATTAGCTGGACTGGTATACATCTATAATTCAGCTTTGATTTAATTTGACCTATTTTTGCATAAAATTAGAAATTTACTTTCAATTCACTTTAAATTCTGGCAATTCACACTTTACTGAATATCCCTGTTAGAATATCGGTGGTTTCAATCATGGGGCTAAATAGACAAAAAGATGAAAATCATTGTGGTCCTTTGTTGTTTCAGATGCCAATGACGTGCATTAAAATGAGCATTAAAAAAAAAAAATCACTGAGTTTTCCTCCCAGTAGGCACTCAAGTTAAAGTCCAGGCCAGAGTGAAATCAGCATATATTTGCTAGATATTTGCTAAAACTTGGGTTTCGTGAATAACCATCTAATTTTTTGGATGAAACAGTGCAGCACAATGGGAGGAGTTATATGGACGGAGTAGAAGATTATTAACAGTTATTAATAGTTAATTTTTCTTAATGATAGAATCACTACAGCACAATCAGTGTGTCATTAATCCTCTCCTCTCTTAAAATGAATGTGTTAATATAGGCCCCTTCACCTCTGCACCTTCTATCTCTTAAAATAATACAAATAAAATCAATAATTACACAATGTAACTTGCAGACATGAGGTTAATCAAAGAGCTCCCCCTCCCACCTCCTATCATCTGATTATTCCTGTTGGTCTTTGGCACAACGGCTTCAGGATACCTCTCCTTACTGGAGTATAATGGGGGAGACTGGGGGATACCGCTGGAGGGAGGGGGGGCAGTCGTGACATGGAAGTCAGGTTCTCGTGTTGCCATAGTAACTGCTGACATCATTTCTATTTTTAGACCTCTAACACAGTGGAAAATCTGAGCTATGTTCCAATAGTCATGGAATACAGCAGGGGGAATCCTCAGACATGGATGCAGAATATGTGCAATCAATGTATATTTATATAAAGAGACCCAGTAATTATGTGTTACATAAACCAGAGATACCTGCATGCTAAAATAAAATTGTTGCACAATTAATGAGCGTTCATCTGGTCCCAGTTTGTGCATTCTGCATTATAGCACACAATGAAACGGTGGCAAGCTGCAGCAGGCAACCTGTTTCTGTTTAAAACGTGCAGTGCTGGGCCCTGTGCAATGTCTTAGAGGTTGCACGCTGTGCACAGTCCTGAAGGTTGCACCTACGCTAATTTCCCAACATCTGCCAAGGGTGGATAATGAGAGGACCTGCCCTGAGGTTACCATAGCAATCTTGCCTCCTGTTACCATGGAGACTGCTGGACTGCTGAGGGGAGCAGGTCCTTGTGGTTACCGTGGAAACATATTCTGCCCTAATGGCAGGTGCCCATTGGCTGACATTTATTGCCATGGAAACTGGGAGTGACAGCCGGGAAGGTTACATGAGAGGTTAGCGTGGGTGAGACAGGCTCTACTGCCTGGTCCAAGAGATGCACATCATTTTGGTTAACCTCTTGCCTGCCCAGTAGTTTATCTGGTCCATTCTCTATTATGATTGTCCTAGTGGTAAATACACTAAGAGGTGACTGGTTGATTTTTTACACTACAAGATATGAGAGATATCTCTCTAATTATTGTCATACTATGGCTACGGCAGAGAATTATGGGAGTTGCTGTCCAGAACAGCTAGGGAGTACTCAGTTTGACACCTGCTTTCACAGTGAACCTTCCACTGAAACTATTATTTCATACTTATTGCTAAAAATGCATGCTGCGCCGCTGAACATGTTGGTATTCTATAAAGAAATGATGATCATATTTCCATATTACAGGTGACTCAGTGACTTCCCACATTGCTCTCATTTCTTCATGCATCACGGAGCCGCACGGTTACGTAGGATGGGCTGGCACCATCCTGTCTGTCCTGCACCCTGAAGGGAGACACAGTGACCCACAGATAAAAGCGATGTTCTCGCTGAGGAAATGCTTTGTATCTAATTATAGAGGTTATCTAAGGAGATGCTCGTTGGACGGCATTGAGTAAAATGTACGCAGAGCTGTGTGTCATACGAGTGTTTGCCCAGTGCTTAGTGCGTAGCAGACTTCTTCACCGAGAACTTGCCGTCTTCTATGGAAATGAAGTATAAAAAGAAATATTTGACATTATTCACATTTTTCAATTCTTGTTTTTACCCCTCAATGTAGTAGTTATATTTATGGGATTTCTTTTTTTGACATCCCTGTCAAACTTCGGAAACAATAATTAGATTGCAATTCTATTCTTGAACGTCTATTCCCCTGTGCGTTATATATATATCTCTATTCCAACGTTTGGCATTTTTTATAGCACAGGTAATGAGTTATATTGAGTATACTGGATATCACTCCATCGTTGAGTCTTCACAGCCAAACAGGTATGGGGGTAAAAATGCCCCGATACTTGATTTCTAGACTCAGTGGAAGCAAAATAAAGAACAACAGAACTATGCCACCATGTTCATAGAGAATAACATTATTTTCTACCTGTGAACGCTCTATTTTTGTTACATTTATCCACGGCATTTGATGCCAATCCACAAGCCTGAGCAGTTTAGCAAACTCATAAACTGAGTGTAAGTGTATGGATGAGCTGCTATTCAGTAAGCCTAGTAAGTGCTAAGAAAACCCGGCCCTTTGTTACAGTTTACCAACAAGCTGAAGGTTAAATAGGCGGTGTCTAACGTTAGTAATTAGGGGCCTTTTCCCACAATACAAAATCTTACCTATTGAGACTGGTACCTTTAGCTGAATATAGTTTTAACATGTCCCATAGTGCTCTATAGCTGTGTTCTATCAGGCTCATGTCTATGCTAGATAATAAGTTATAAAGAGAGAATATATGTCCAAGGGACAAAGTCACAATGGGCACAAGAAGGTTCCTTGTTAGATAAACTATGATAAAACATACAATAAGATACATTTTATTAGTTTGCTGGAAGAGAAACATACAACATACACACTATAAGGAGATATAGAAATTGTGGTTTATTCTAGAGTCTACAATATAATAAATGTATCTTATTGTATGTTTTATCATAGTTTATCTAACAAGGAACCTTCTTATGCCCATTGTGACTTTGGGGGGCATCCCTTTAAGTCAAGGATCTACAGGGCCATCACATGGGAAAGATACGCGTGCGCTCTTTAACAAGAACATCACAGACTGTTCAAAAGGTTATTTTCTGCTTAATAATTCCCCTTCCAGTGATATATGGAGATATTTGTAACAATTGCAGTCATGTTTCTGAAGGTCAATGACTATTTGTCTGTTTTCATTTGTAAGTTCATTATCTCTCCTGGTGTTTACAGATGGCAAATGTATATTTGAAGCGGCAAATGAAGAACTAGCCCACAACAGATTCTTATAACTGAACAAAAAAATAAAGAAAAAAAAGAATAAAGGAAATAGAAAACCTGAATATCACTAAAGACTTGGGTTTAGTTGAATTAATTTATAAGAATTCCCAGATTTTACTATTGACATGACGTAAATTCATGATTTTATTAAAGACACTGAGGCTCCTATTATGCATATCTTTCTTTATTACTCTCAGCAGCAAAGATAGAGAAATATAAATATATCAAAATGAAAGAAAAAACTGTATAGGCACACGGGCAACCAATCACATAACAGAGGAAGTGACTATAAAAGGCCTGTGTCTCCCACAATCCCCCTCTTTCTTGCGAACCGAAGACCAGGAAACATGAACCGACATCACACACCGGTAAGAACAGGAAACAGCAACAAACTGAACTTCAAGCTACAAAAGAGAGAGAAATATGGTAAACTCCAAACTCCAAACTGAAACTCACCAAATAAAATTAGTCAGGAGCAGTCTAGGAACTCAAACCTAGAATATAGAAAATTACCATTAGTACCAAACCATAGAAACTCGAAACCTCATCAGTAAGTATACTGTCCATTGTATACAAAGAAGATGGGGAGTTGATCACAGAACATCCAAGATAATCCAAGCACCCCGAAAGGAGTCACTTCATCCAGTGTAGAAGGCCTTGGTCCACTAAGCGTGTTCCCATTCGGTCTAGAAGGGCTCTGAACGCTTGGAATCAAACCTGGGAAAACTATCGCCATTCTCAGTAATCGAGGGAACCATGGGCGCAACCTCCGCAGAGTAGCAATCAACACCAACGCAACCGAGTGCTGGGCCAATTGCAAGAGCCTGCGAGCAACCAAGTCGAACGGAGGAAAGGCATACATCCAAGTATCCGGTCAATCCTGAATGAACAAGTCAATCGCTACAGTCGATAGGTACCATCCTCCAGCCGTAAAACTTCGGCAACTAGGTGTTAAGGCAAGATGCCAACAGATCCACCTCGAACAGCCTCCACAACCATTCCAAACCTGGAAAAACGCAGAAGCTTGTAAGCGCCAGTCTCCAGAATCTCTTGAATAATCGTGAATTCCAATCGGCCCTAGAAGTGTCCAGGCCTGGAATGTGTTCTGCTGTCACCGGGACGTTGTGAAGACAAAATTGCCAGAGGTCCTATGCCACGATTAGCCACGTGCGCGGCTTCGTGCCCCCTAGATGGTCGATGGAACTCGCTGACATATAGTCCACCCAGAGCATAACACAGCTGTTCGCGCAACCGGGGCAACACTGCGAAAAGCAAAAAGGCTCCCGCCAAGAGTTACATGCAGTCGATGTGCAACATCTTCTCAAACTCGGACCACTTGACTCTGGAAGAAAAGGTTCATGGCTCGCAAAGGGTCCTGCTGATCCAGGCCTCCCTATGAGCCAAGACAATCTCTTTCTGGTGCCGTAGTACAACTTCCGCCTTGCCACATAACAGTGACCCGGACAGAGAAAGGAATCCTTCTGACTTGAAGGGGTCAAAAGTAAGGCGGTCCTAGAGATGTAGCCTGGATGGAAGCCGTAGGCAGGTTGAGTACCCTCACTAAACGCCTGATCAGCAGGTCCACTGCTCTAAGAGTCCATATCACTACGTTCGTCATGGCTTTCATCCTGGAGCCAGGGAGGAATAGGAACTGATAAAGAACAACCCTGGAAGGAAATGGATTAGATCCATCCGCCAGTGTTGTGGTGGTTATAGGATACAATGGGGCATAACCCCTGGAGATATAGAGAAAAAAATAGTACTACTGGTTGGCAACTCGGAAACGAATTGCCCTCCAAGTAGACCTTATATCCTTATATTACAAAAAGGCTTGTACTGCAGGTGCCCACTAAGGGGAGTCTTTGCATGCAGGTAGCCAGAAAACAAAAAACTCTTTAATAGTCCCTCTTGAGGAAAAAGAAAAAAATATATGTACAAGTGTAGATTAAAAAATAAGGACCTAGTGGGGTAGAGTAATAACTGCGCCTGGCTTTACTATAAAGAACACATAAACTGTGGAGATATTAATGTGGCTTCAAAGGTATGCCAAATATTCCACTAGAATAGTTGTATCAAAAAGACCGAGGGTACAGAGTATGCAGCAAACAGTTACTAAACCATCAGGTTATATTTTGTATCTAATAATGGAGGATACAGTATATGCACCCAGAAATGCAAGATACAAACACAAAAGTACCTAGTATATCTTCAAATATACTTGAATGAATATCATTTATTAGGTAAGAAATAGGTACAGTTGTGAGGGGTATTAACCTGGAGATAGCTTAGTGGCTGCAGATTACAGTGCAATTCAAAGTTTAGGATGAATGAAGAAATACCCTTAAATGCCATAAACTTATATCCCATGCATAAAGCACATATTGATTCTTGAGGCAAAAGGTATATGGAAACCCATACTAAATCACGAAGAAGAGCATAGTAATAAAATATGTAGCAATATGTAACAAGATGCCTAAACAGCTAAATGTGATTTGGGGGTAGGAGTCCCTAGCATCTTGTACATATCTTATACATATATACTTAACCCCTTGAGGACGCAGGACGGTTCAGGACCGTCATCGGCATTTTTGCGTTGCCGACCGACGACGGTCCTGAACCGTCCTAAATTTAAAATGTACTTACCCGATCGCCGTCGTTCCCCCGGCGGCGATCGGCGGTGCTCCCGGTGTGGGGAGACTGCCTGCAGCCCAGACAGTCTCCCCATGGCGGTTTAGGACCCCTGGGGCCATGTGATCGCCCAACAGGGCGATCACATGGTCACAATAGGTGTCCTAGTCTCTGCCTGCAGGGGGACTGTCTGTGCTGACAGGCAGTCTCCCTGCATGTGTAAAATCATAAAAAAAAAATAAAGTTATAGTTAATAAAAAAATATATATTATTATATATGTGTATATATATGATATATAGACATATATTATACCTATATAATATATGTCTATATATCATATATATAATGTCATGCTAAGTGTATTTTTATATTAATATGTACATATATTAATATAAAAATACACTTATAATTAATTTGCACACGTATATATATAATATTTATAATAACTATATATATATTGTATATATATATTATTATAAAATATGAATAATAAATAATTTAAATTAAATTAAAAAAAGTAAAAATAATAATAAAAAATTGAAAAAAAATTATATATCTATACGAAATTTTATTCTAACTGTATTTTAATATTAATATATATATATTTATATCAAAATACACTTAGAATGAAATTGTATATATATCTATGTATATTTAAATAAATAAAAAGAATGCGAACTATTCATATGTCGATATACAAAATTACATAAATAATTATATAAATATACACGTAGACTTCAAATATATAAATATGCATATATATTTAAATTCTACGTGCGTATTTAGGTAATATTTTTACATAATTAAGTTATTTTATTGATTGCAATTTAAGGGACCTGCCTGCCAACCCAGGCCGAAAGACCAGAGAATTTAATTTGCTATCACTGTATTTTACCCTGTAACGTTCTACGACACCCTAAAACCTGTACATGGGGGGTACTGTTTTACTCGGGAGACTTCGCTGAACACAAATATTAGTGATTCAAAACAGTAAAACATATCACAGCGATGATATTGTCAGTGAAAGTGACTTTTTTTGCATTTTTCACACACAAACAGCACTTTTACTGATGATATAATTGTTGTGATACATTTTCCAGTTTTGAAACACTAATATTTGTGTTCAGCAAAGTCTCCTGAGTAGAACAGGACCCCCCATGTACAGGTTTTATAGCGTTTTTGAAAGTTACAGGGTCAAATATATAGGTCAAATATTTTTACATTGAAAATGGCCAGGTTGGTTACGTTGCCTTTGAGAGCGTATGGTAGCCCAGGAATGAGAATTACCCCCATGATGGCATACCATTTGCAAAAGAAGACAACCCAAGGTATTGCAAATGGGGTAAGTCCAGTCGTTTTTAGTAACCACTTAGTCACAAACACTGGCCAAAATTAGCGTTCAATTTAGTTTTTTACTTTTTTCACACACAAACAAATATGAACGCTAACTTTGGCCAGTGTTTGCGACTAAGTGGCTACTAAAAAAGTCTGGACATACCCCATATTGAATACCCTGGGTTGTCTACTTTTAAAAAAATATGTACATGTGGGGTGTTATTTAGCAATTTATGACAGATAACAGTGTTACAATGTCACTATTGATACATTTTAAAAATGTATGTTTTGAAACCGCAATATCCTACTTGTACTTATAGCCCTATAACATGCAAAAAAAAAGCAAAAAGCATGTAAACACTGGGTATTTTTGAACTCAGGACAACATTTTGAATCTATTTAGCAGTTTTTTTCATTCGCTTTTGTAGATGAGTAAAAGATTTTTCACATAAAATTCAAAAAACGTGTATTTTTTTCAATTTTTCATCATATTTTTTCATTTTTTTTAAATTAAATTAGATGAGATTATATAAATAATGGTATGTAAAGAAAGCCCCTTTTGTCCTGAAAAAAACAATATATAATTTGTATGGGAACAGTAAATGAGAGAGCGGAAAATTACAGCTAAACACAAACACCACAAAAGTGTCAAAAAGATGCCTGGTCGCAAATGTACAACATCGCAAAAAAAGTCCAGTCCTTAAGGGGTTAAACAGTCTTTAGCAGTGCTCAGGATCGTAGGAATATCAAAACCCCAGAATTGTCCAAACAAGAAAATTTAAAATAGAATAATCCGCTCTATGTGAGCTGCTCAACGCGCGTTTCGGCGATACAGATCGCCTTTGTCAAGAGCCGTTTGCAGAGTGGATAGCGCCTCCTTTTAAATGGGTCTTAGAACTTCCCCCCAGTGTGACGTAATCATCACTGTCCAATCGGTGAGTCCGTGTGGACAGGAGGGGGCGGAGTAAACCCTCCCCTAATACAGGGTCTAAATTGCAGTTAACCCTACTCGGGAAACGAGTGCCGGTATAGATCTATCAAATGACCCGGACACCATAGAAGGCTGCAAGGGATTACATGTTATAGTCCGGATAGTCCCCAAAGATAAACGATAATAAGACTCGTTTTGAGTCCATAGAAATGTAAGGGTCGTCCAAGAATATTAGTAGTCAATCGGTAAGATTTTCGGATGTACAAACAAAACGGGACTAGTACTTAAAGGAGGCTGGAAAATTCCAGTATATAAACCAGAGTACATAGATCCAGTTGTTATGTAGGACGATGTTTCTATGGTAGGCATACAAGTGCCATAGTTAGGGAACAAACTAAAGATTCTAAATGTGTATGTAGGGAGGCGTAAATGAACATTTATAAAGGGATAAATAAATGTTCATTGTAGATTAAAATAGAAGAAGTAATTAGCTTCAAACATAAAGGGGAGACAGAGAATTTTGTTAGAAGTAGCGTGGTGTGTTGACAAATATTATTAGAGGGTTAGTAATATAACCCTAAGTAGGTGAGAAGGGTGCCGACCATACATCTTGTAAATATACATACAAAGTATTTACACAATATTTACAAAATAAATTTTACAGAAAGAATGACCTGACAGGATTGGATTGGTGTTATTTAGATAAAGGGGGCGAAGGAAAAACCTTCGTTGAGACCTTTTGGGTGTAATGTTTTGAGTTGGAAAATCCAAAAACTTTCTCGTTGTCTCAAAAAACGGTCATAATTGCCCCTGCGTCTATCCTTTCGGACCAATTCTAGTCCACAGAAACGAAGTCCCTGTGGATTACCAGCGTGAGCCTCTTTTAAATGTCGACCTATGGGGGTATCAACGAGCAGTTTAGGTGATCTGACATGCTCTTTGATACGCTCCTTAAAGGGTCTAAAGGTTTTTCCCACGTATTGCAGATGACAGGTACATGTGAGGAGGTATACTAGTCCTGCGGTATTGCAGTTGAAAAAAGATTTGATCTTAAATGATCTTTTTCCAGTGCTGTCGAAGATGATCTTGGAGTCACGTTTGATAAATTTACAAGCCACACAGTGGCCACATTGATATGATCCCACCGTGGTGTTATGTAGCCAGGTACGTATGGGGGGAGAGTGAAAATGACTCGGAACGAGGATGTTTCTGGGGTTATTCCCTCTACGGGCGGTCATTTCGACTCTAGGTCCCAGGACCCTTTTGAGGTGAGTATCATCCAATAGGCACGGCCAGAACTTTTGAAACACAGTTCTGACGGCCTCCCAGCCTGAATCGAATGTGGCTATTAACCGTGGGGGTTGTGGTTTAGTGGAAAACTCCACTTTCTTGGGCGATAAAAGGCTATCCCTATCTGCCTCTAAAGCTCGTTTGTAAGCTTTTTTAAGGCATTTGTTCGGATAGCCCTTATCCTTAAATTGCTGTCGTAGTAAATTAGCTTGTATTTTAAAATCTTCGATGTTGCTGCAATTCCTACGAGCTCTAATATACTGCCCGGTGGGGATCCCCCGTTTTTTTTTAAGGCATTTGTTCGGATAGCCCTTATCCTTAAGGCATTTGTTCGGATAGCCCTTATCACCTAAACTGCTCGTTGATACCCCCATAGGTCGACATTTAAAAGAGGCTCACGCTGGTAATCCACAGGGACTTCGTTTCTGTGGACTAGAATTGGTCCGAAAGGATAGACGCAGGGGCAATTATGACCGTTTTTTGAGACAACGAGAAAGTTTTTGGATTTTCCAACTCAAAACATTACACCCAAAAGGTCTCAACAAAGGTTTTTCCTTCGCCCCCTTTATCTAAATAACACCAATCCAATCCTGTCAGGTCATTCTTTCTGTAAAATTTATTTTGTAAATATTGTGTAAATACTTTGTATGTATATTTACAAGATGTATGGTCGGCACCCTTCTCACCTACTTAGGGTTATATTACTAACCCTCTAATAATATTTGTCAACACACCACGCTACTTCTAACAAAATTCTCTGTCTCCCCTTTATGTTTGAAGCTAATTACTTCTTCTATTTTAATCTACAATGAACATTTATTTATCCCTTTATAAATGTTCATTTACGCCTCCCTACATACACATTTAGAATCTTTAGTTTGTTCCCTAACTATGGCACTTGTATGCCTACCATAGAAACATCGTCCTACATAACAACTGGATCTATGTACTCTGGTTTATATACTGGAATTTTCCAGCCTCCTTTAAGTACTAGTCCCGTTTTGTTTGTACATCCGAAAATCTTACCGATTGACTACTAATATTCTTGGACGACCCTTTTTTCTACATTTCTATGGACTCAAAACGAGTCTTATTATCGTTTATCTTTGGGGACTATCCGGACTATAACATGTAACATGACTATAACATGTAATCCCTTGCAGCCTTCTATGGTGTCCGGGTCATTTGATAGATCTATACCGGCACTCGTTTCCCGAGTAGGGTTAACTGCAATTTAGACCCTGTATTAGGGGAGGGTTTACTCCGCCCCCTCCTGTCCACACGGACTCACCGATTGGACAGTGATGATTACGTCACACTGGGGGGAAGTTCTAAGACCCATTTAAAAAGAGGCGCTATCCACTCTGCAAACGGCTCTTGACAAAGGCGATCTGTATCGCCGAAACGCGCGTTGAGCAGCTCACATAGAGCGGATTATTCTATTTTAAATTTTCTTGTTTGGACAATTCTGGGGTTTTGATATTCCTACGATCCTGAGCACTGCTAAAGACTGTTTAAGTATATATGTATAAGATATGTACACGATGCTAGGGACTCCTACCCAAATAATCACATTTAGCTGTTTAGGCATCTTGTTACATATTGCTACATATTTTATTACTATGCTCTTCTTCGTGATTTAGTATGGGTTTCCATATACCTTTTGCCTCAAGAATCAATATGTGCTTTATGCATGGGATATAAGTTTATGGCATTTAAGGGTATTTCTTCATTCATCCTAAACTTTGAATTGCACTGTAATCTGCAGCCACTAAGCTATCTCCAGGTTAATACCCCTCACAACTGTACCTATTGCATACCTAATAAATGATATTCATTCAAGTATATTTGAAGATATACTAGGTACTTTTGTGTTTGTATCTTGCATTTCTCGGTGCATATACTGTATCCTCCATTATTAGATACAAAATATGACCTGATGGTTTAGCAACTGTTTGCTGCATACTCTGTACTTGGCATACTTGGCATATTTGGCATACCTTTGAAGCCACATTAATATCTCCACAGTTTATGTGTTCTTTATAGTAAAGCCAGGCGCAGTTATTACTCTACCCCACTAGGTCCTTATTTTTTAATCTACACTTGTACATATATTTTTTTCTTTTTCCTCAAGAGGGACTATTAAAGAGTTTTTTGTTTTCTGGCTACCTGCATGCAAAGACTCCCCTTAGTGGGCACCTGCAGTACAAGCCTTTTTGTAATATAAGGATATAAGGTCTACTTGGAGGGCAATTCGTTTCCGAGTTGCCAACCAGTAGTACTATTTTTTTCAGGAATAGGAACTGCCTGATATAATTCCACTGTGAAACCCAAGAAACTTCACCGCCTGTGAGGGATACAGAAACTGACTTTCCCAAGTGCTTAGAAAAAACAAAAACCCAAAATCTGAAGCACCGTAATCGGCTAGTTGACATGCAACCGTAAGTGGTACCCTGACAGGAACATGACCAGGATGTAGTCTAGGTAGTCTAGGCCTCAAAAAAACTGGGAAAGCGAAGATGACTCCGTTCCCAGGGCTGAGGTAAAAAAGCTCCTTGGCACGGAATATGCTATATTGGAGACTAGTAAGGCCTGACAAACTTCCCAGAGCTCACAGTCTCCCCTGTTGCACCTGAGGAAATTCATCAGAACGGCCCTCAGGCCCATCACCCTCAACCTGCAGAGCAAGATGGGTTAACATATAAAAGATAAAAAAGCAATGCCTATTTGACAAAACAGACTTGCAAGCCTGTAATAACCCATATAGGTCTAAAGGAGAATATCTTAATACATTTTAAACAAATAAAATAAACAGTCAGAAATACATTGTAAGATCAGATCCCTCTTGCAAGTAAAGTTAACTTTGCAAATAAAAACCCCATGCGATCTGGACACACATATGCATTTTACTATATCACTTATAGATGGCAAAGCACAAACTCTAGGAGCATGAGAAAAATATAAAATGCATTCTCTGCACAACAAGAAAAAATAAATAAGTATGTACCTAGCAAGACAGGGTTGAGTAACCCACAGGAGAGAAAAAGGTTAATAGGCATAAAAATAATAGCAACACAGAATACCTGAACGGTGGTGTGCCCAGGAAAAGAGGCTGGCAGGGTGAGGAGGAGGAGGGCCGGGTAAGGGGAGAGGGAACCCTGCAAGCTGGCGGTAAAATCGCGGCAAAAACTCCGGTCCAAATGACCGTCGCACGAGGTGTGGAGGAGCACCTCATGGAGAGCAAACAGCAGGGGAAGGTCGCGTGCACCCTACCCACGTGGCCGACCCATCTGCATCAGGGAGCCACTGCTGAAATGAGCGGAAGGCTCGCAAATGCCTGCCCGACGGCAAACCCACATGGCCACCCACAGGAGGCCACCCACGACCTGAGGAGAGGGGCAGGGGAGGGGAAAAACGGCAGGGAAAAGGCTTGACCGGTCGGGAGGGGAGAATCCCAGCTGGGGCACACCACACAGGCACAGGATAGGGCAACAAGTCAAGTAAAAGCCCCAAACAGCACAGTAAAATACATGCAATAAAATATATAATAAATATACAATAGCCAGCACAGCAGAGCAAGTGAGTACTTATCTGGTCTGAGAGCAGCAAAGAAAGAGGGGGATTGTGGGAGACACAGGCCTTTTATAGTCACTTCCTCTGTTATGTGATTGGTTGCCCGTGTGCCTATACAGTTTTTTCTTTCATTTTGATATATTTATATTTCTCTATCTTTGCTGCTGAGAGTAATAAAGAAAGAGATATGCATAATAGGAGCCTCCGTGTCTTTAATAAAATCATAAATTATGCCAATAAGTTAAACACTTCATTTTTCTTGGAAAATATTTTGCAGTGTTATAAAATGTGTCATGTCCACTGTTTCCATTTGATGATTAATTATTCAATTTGCAAGATGTACACACTGGACAATAGATATAGGTGAAAATTATCAGCTATATCAGAGATATCAGCTATGCCTCACTTATGATGCCTAACAAGGCTGAAACGATCATCTGGGGTTGCTGTGTCTCTCGTGCAGAGGGATTTCGGATCTGGACTGCCCGTATGGGTGGGACCAGTCTGATATGTTTCAGAGATGTTCTCTCTGTAATGGCACAAGATGAGCAAAAAACCGGACAATACACTATGACTCATTAACTGAGATTTTATTGTCAGAAAGACTATATGAATCCACAACATTATTTTAACAGTGAATAAAATTGCAAAGCTCCTGCTTCTGTTAACTTTTTTTTTTTTTTTTACTTAAATTTCTTGGATTGCCGAGAACACAGCTGAGGATCAAAAGTGGATAGCCTAGACCAGGGATAGGCAACCTTCGGCACTCCAGATGTTGTGGACTACATCCCCCATAATGCTCTTAAACCCATAATGCTGACAAAGCAGCATGGGAGTTGTAGTCCACAACATGTGGAGTGCCGAAGGTTACCTATGCCTGGCCTAGACCACAAAATGTGTCAGGGATCTGCGAGCAGGGAACCACTTAGCAAAACATGGAGAGTAGAATCCAGAACCCTTTCTGCTCGTAAACTTACGTCAAGAAAATTACTTCGGTTGAGCTTGAGTATGCTGACTCACTTAAGTGGTAACCAGGCAGCCACAATTCCAGCTAATATGTTCTCGACTGAAGAGTTAGCCTTTTGTAACTAAGCCCCCAAATCGTAATTGTTATGGCTGTCACAGAAATATTATTATCTTGGGGGGTGCACTCAAACGAACTTGACCTTTATTGAAGAGATGATAATGTTTACAGGAAGTAGAATTGTGTTAACGCTCCTTAAAGAGCTGCCAAATGACATCCCATTTAATCTGAGAATTCCCTAAGGGGGACGTTAGTGACTCTCTCTTGCAGCAGATGATGTTTGAATGTACCACAAAGGCTTTAATAGCAGTGCTCCAAATAATTTATTTAAAAAAATGAGGGATTCTTAGTATTCTTAGTTATAACTATTCATTAGCCATTAGTGCTCAAACGATAATCAATTATTTTGAATGTGCACCTGAAGGACAAATCAATTTATGGTAGCAGAATTGCAAATATACATCTCTCTGTTTCTTTAAGTACTAATGGGTAAATTACAGCCCAGCCTCAGCATCCGATCAATACCATTTTCTGATTTTCGACTGATAGCGCATGAGTGTTTTTTAAAACTGATCACAATCTAGAAATATCACAACCTTTTATTATTCCCACTGAACTTAGAAACTGCTATCACCTTAAAACTGGTCTTAAAGGGTAACTCCAACCACCATCACCACTCCTGCATTTAGAAATGGTCATGGTGGCAGGAGTCTGTACGTGCATTTGATGAGCAAGACAATGACTTTTTTTCGTAGCTGTCAGCTGGGTAAATGTCAAAACATGACGACTGTAGCTTAGCCTTTTGTTGTTTTGTGAAGCAGAGACAAAATACATCAAACAAAGTAGGCCATACTTTGCCTTATGTATTTTATGAGGGTAAGATCGAAAAAGAAAAAAAAGAAGAATGTATTTGGAGCGAGGAAGAGAAAAAAAAACAGATTGAAGAAAGGTGAGTTTAAGGTGACAGATACAGAAAAGTATTCAGTTATTTTTTACTGACTGATGATGGCAAAAGTGTTCATCGAAAAGTACAGGAATAGCGGGATTGTGATCACTGCAACATTGTTACTGGATCATTGACGGAGTCAACATGTCCATAAATATTAAGCAATAGATTTTAATTTACCTCTAAGTGTTCAAAAGCTCCCGATTGGCTGATGGCGGAAGGAAAGTATTAATGTGATCACAATGTTGACATGAGTCACTTCACGCTGGTATTTTATCTCTAGATATCTTTAGGATATAATTAGAGTACGCGGCAATGACATTGAAAACAGAACCCCAGGGCCTCTGCTGTAGCTTGACATTTTACTGATTTATATTTGGATAATTTGGATCTGTTCCTTCCTGATTGCAAAACAGCTGTCAGACTTGTCCCGGAATCCAGTGCGGCTATCAATTTCACTTAGCTTAATCATAGACTTCATTTCGCCCGCTTCCGTTCAAGAAAATTCTTTCTTAACTATAACCACGGAAAAATGTCCTCGGTAGACCTAAAACTGTAGCTAGATAGGGATTCCTGACCTAGCATGGTTACCTTGGCATATTTAACTTCTTCATGCTGATGGTCATTTTATTATTATTATTCATATTTTAGTGAACTGACTATATTTCTTTCTATTTTATATACAACTGGCATTTCTTTGAGGCTTTAGAAGATTTATGACTTGTACAGGATGTTCACTGTGTGTTGTAAATATCTTTTTTTGTTGTTTTTTTCTGAACAGCTTGCCAATTAAAATGTGTCTGGTCAGGTTGGTGATTTGTTTTTCTGTCTTGTGTTTGTATAATTTTGATGTTTTAGCCAGGTATATGAGTAAACACCCCTGTCATAAAAAGACAAGTATCTTTGTATGTTACGTCTTGAGCGCACCTCTGTGTCTTTGGTTTATTTCTCTTTAGGATTTTATTAAATGGATACAATTTCAGAGTGTTTTGCTGATCACATTTCATATATATATATATATATATATATATATATATATATATATATATATTTATTTATTTATTTTTTGTGCTCCTGACCACAGACAGCTGGAAACTCTTTATGTGATCTTTGTAGAAGGTCGGCAGTGTAGAGTTTAGCTTATTGGCTCAGAGTCCCTTTGTCAGTCATAGGTGATGGGGTGCACCCCTGGTAAGAAGGGCACTCTTGGCACCATAACCACTATAGTGTGCTGTAGTGGTTATGGTGCTTGCAGTGTTCTATTGACTTGTCTATTGAGCAAGGATGCCAAAGGAAGGCCTGATGAATTAAAGTTATAACCTATAGTTATTAGAGACACTATAGTTATAAATGGCTGTTTAGGTTGCCGCCCCCAACCTTGTCCCACCATTTTTCAAGGCCACGTGGATCTCTTTGGGCCTGCCACCGCCCCTGCTCCGTCGCTGTGCCAGAGGTCATCAAATTTGATGATCTTAACCTATCCAATGCTTTTCCATAGGAAAGCAATGAGAGGCTATTGCGCATGCGAGGCAAAACGCTGCGTTGCGACAACCAGCATCTCCTCTTAGAGATGCATTGAATCAATACATCTCTATAAATAGCATTCCGCGTCTCTATTCAGAGCGTGGAGACGATGAACGTCAGTGCTGCATCTTATGCATCACTATCCCAGTAAGCAGCTCTAGTGGCCATCTGAGGAGTGACCACTAGAGGTTTCCCTGGGGGGCAATGTAAACACTGCTTTTTCTCTGAAAAGACAGTGTTTACATTAAAAATACTGCAGGGACAGACTATAGTCACCAGAACAACTAGATTAAGCTGCAGTTGTTCTGGTGACTATAGTGTCCCTTTAAGTAGTCTTACTCCCTTCTGAACTAAAGTGTTTTGCTCAAACCTTGCCATCCCTGGGTTAATGAGGAGCTGATCAGATTTGTCCAGAGTGGAATGTATTATGAGTACATTAAGGTAAGCCAGGTTAATGCTCTTTGTATAACCCTTTACCACCAGCAAATAATAGAGAATTTGGGGATATATAGTCCAACAACAGATGGGTAAAAGTTGGACTTTCTTGTTAAAGGAACACTATAGTCACCTAAATTACTTTAGCTAAATAAAGCAGTTTTAGTGTATAGATCATTCCCCTGCAATTTCACTGCTCAATTCACTGTCATTTAGGAGTTAAATTACTTTGTTTCTGTTTATGCAGCCCTAGCCACACCTCCCCTGGCTATGATTGACAGAGCCTGCATGAAAAAAAAACCTGGTTTCACTTTCAAACAGATGTAATTTACCTTAAATAATTGTATCTCAATCTCTAAATTGAACTTTAATCACATACAGGAGGCTCTTGCAGGGTCTAGCAAGCTATTAACATAGCAGGGGATAAGAAAATCTTAAACAGAACTTGCAATAAAGAAAGCCTAAATAGGGCTCTCTTTACAGGAAGTGTTTATGGAAGGCTGTGCAAGTCACATGCAGGGAGGTGTGACTAGGGTTCATAAACAAAGGGATTTAACTCCTAAATGGCAAAGGATTGAGCAGTGAGGCTGCAGGGGCATGTTCTATACACCAAAACTGCTTCATTAAGCTAAAGTTGTTCAGATGACTATAGTGTCCCTTTAAGTAACAATGTGGCAGTTTTAAACTATAGATATTAATTTACTCCTCACCCTTGGAAGACAAGATGTCAGTGTTTGAAATGAATGCAACAATTGGAATTTTGAACAGAAGTAAAATGACATCAACTGGTACATTACATAATTTTTCCATTCTCAGCTTCTAAATCATGATCTGCTGTTTATCTGGCTGTGACATGAATAAAATCAGTCCATATTTTATTCCACAAGCAATTATACATTTGCAGTGCAAATACTTCCTTCTGCTTACAGCAGCTGAATTCATACAATCAGGATCAGGAAAACACAATGCAAAAAAAAAATTAAAAAAAATCATTTGAGTCTTCTTCTATATTCTTCTTCTTCTTTTTCTTCTATAATCTTGGCAGCGTATTGTGTTTTGTCTTTTGTAAATGCTTGCTCTTGTCGAATGAGTGCAACCATTGTATTTTAAGATCTATTCAAAGAGGAACTCCAGGCCCATGTTTAGCGCACCATGTAAATTAATGTATAGTTACACAGGATGACACTTTTATTTATTTTCTTTTTAGAGTTAAAATCATATTTAGTTTTGCTAAGTGATCATACATTCTATCCCTCCCTACCAAACCTGCTTTATTTCCTTTTTTAATCAGCAGCACACAATAAAATACCTCAGGTTTCTGCAAAATGTAGTTCAGCTGTTAGTTATCGATAGATAAACCACTTACCGTATATACTCGAGTATAAGCCGACCCGAATATAAGCCGAGGCCCCTAATTTTCCCCCAAAAAACTGGGAAAACTTATTGACTCGAGTATAAGACTAGGGTGGGAAATGCAGCAGCTACTGGTAAATTTCTAAATAAAATTAGATCCTAAAAAAAATATATTAATTGAATATTTATTTACAGTGTGTGTATAAAGAATGCAGTGTGTGCGTATGAGTGCAGCGTGTGTGCGTATGAGTGCAGCGTGTGTGTGTATGAGTGCAGCGTGGGTATGAGCGCAGCGTGTGTATGAGTGCAGTGTGTGTATGAGTGCAGTGTGTGTGTGTATGAATGCAGTGTGTGTGTGTATGAATGCAGTGTGTGTGAGTGCAGTGTGTGTGTGTATGAGTGCAGTGTGTGTGTGTATGAGTGCAGTGTGTGTATGAATGCAGTGTGTGTATGAATGCAGTGTATGAATGCAGTGTGTGCAGGGCCGGTGCAAGGATATTTGCCCCCCCCCATATGTCCTGACCTCCCCTCCTCCTCCCTCAGTGGTCCTTACCTCCCCACCCCCGTGTTCCTTCACCCCCCTCCCCCAGTGGTCCTGACTCACCCCTCCCCTAGTGGTCCTTACCCTCCCCTCCCCTAGTGGTCCTTACTTCCCCCTCCCCTCCCCTAGTGGTCCTTACTTCCCCCTCCCCTCCCCTAGTGGTCCTTATCCCCCCCTCCCTCCCATAGTGGTCCTTATCCCCCTCCCTCCCATAGTGGTCCTTATCCCCCCCCTCCCTCCCTCCCATAGTGGTCCTTATCCCCCCTCCCTCCCATAGTGTTCCTTTTCTCCCCCCCCTCCCTCCCATAGTGGTCCTTATCCCACCCCCTCCCTCCGATAGTGGTCCTTATCCCCCCTCCCTTCCATAGTGGTCCTTATCCCCCCCCTCCCTCCCATAGTGGTCCTTATCCCCCCCCCCTCCCTCCCATAGTGGTCCTTATCCCCCCCCTCCCATAGTGGTCCTTATCCCCCCCTCCCTCCCATAGCGGTCCTTATACCCCTCCTCCCTCCCATAGTGGTCCTTATCCCCCCCCCCTCCCATAGTGGTCCTTATCCCCCCCTCCCTCCCATAGCGGTCCTTATCCCCCCCTCCCTCCCATAGCGGTCCTTATACCCCCCCTCCCTCCCATAGTGGTCCTTATCCCCCCCCTCCCTCCCATAGTGGTCCTTATCCCCCCCCTCCCTCCCATAGCGGTCCTTATACCCCCCCTCCCTCCCATAGCGGTCCTTATACCCCCCTCCCTCCCATAGTGGTCCTTATCCCACCCCCTCCCTCCCATAGTGGTCCTTATACCCTCCCCCCCCACAGTGGTCCTTATACCCCCTTTTTTATTATTATTATTTTTTTTTATTATTATTTTTTATTATTATTATTTATTTTATTTATATTTTTATTTATTTTTCGTCCCCCCTCCCTGCTTGATACATGGCAGGGAGGGGGGCTCTCCTTCCCTGGTGGTCCAGTGGCAGTTCAGTGGGGGGGAGAGGGGGGCTGGCAGAGCTGTAACTTACCTGTTCTGCAGCTCCTGTCAGCTCTCTCCTCCTCTGCGCCGTCCGTGCAGCTTCTTCTATCAGCTCACACTGTAAGTCTCGCGAGAGCCGCGGCTCTCGCGAGATTTACACTGGGAGCTGACCGAGGTGCTGAACGGACGGCGCGGAGGAGGAGAGAGCTGACAGGAGCTGCAGAACAGGTAAGTTACAGCTCTGCCAGCTCCCCTCTCCCCCCAGTCTGTATTATGGCAATGTAAATTGCCATAATACAGACGTTGACTCGAGTATAAGCCGAGTTGGGGTTTTTCAGCCCAAAAAATGGGCTGAAAAACTCGGCTTATACTCGAGTATATACGGTACGTAACCCTACTTATTGGATAAGCTCGGCACTGCTATACAACATCATGTAGTGGTTATGGTTCGAATAGAGCCTTGCATGTCCCAATGTAAGCAGTCACATTTTTAGCTAAGACTTGTCTCTCCTCTTGCTCATCTGATCATGTAGCGGAATGAACCTGTGGAAGTACACTTTGTTCCTTCTATGGGCTGTCCGTGTCTTCCCCCCTGTTATTTTGTATGTTTTGCTTAATATTTCACGTGTGGGACAGATCACCCTGTCCCTGGATTATCAAGCTATTTACCCTATTCGCATGGTTGTTCGGTAAATTGCATCCACCTCCCATGTTAACAGTATTCTGTTCGAAAACCGAACAAATCACCGAACGCCAGACCGACCATATGTGGAGTGTACCAGTTGTTGACCCCAGTAACCTCGATTACCACCTCCATAAACCACAATAACACCAACATTCTAAGCGGTCGGCTGGTTGGCCACCGTTCATATGTGCGAACACGTGGCGGCAGCCATCTTTAGTCACGAACACAGACAGCAGTGTTTGGTCGTCAATTGTATGGAACTAAATTCGGACACTCGACACCGCTGGGACTTCCACCTCTGGTTATGTTCGGCGGAATTCATACGAACTGAATGGCATTTGGGGGGAGCATACTCCCGAACAGGATATATGGGATGAGCATGCGCACGAACAGTTCATTCGTTAGTTTTAGCTTGTTTTGTACTCCTGAAAGAAACCAACCTCACAGCCTGATTTCATGGAACTCTTTTGGGCAGGCGCCTTGTGTGCGGTCGGTCTAAACTATACCTAGGTGGCGTTTCGGCTTGGTTCATCGGATCTGAGTGCTTTTCAGATGTGTTGGGCGCTCAGATCAGGCTATCCAGGGATATAGGTCTTGAGGGGGTACATTTTTGTTAACTGTATGTTTTGGGGTGTTATTACTATATATGTCCTGGAACTGAGAGATAATATAATTATGTTGTATATTTTGTCTCAGTCTACTCTCAAGTCCAGTGGGGAATGCCCCTGGAATATGTATCAGGAAACCCCTTGCATGGGGATTCACATAAAAGGCCGTGTGTGGCTCCATTAAAGGGACACTATAGTCACCTGAACAACTTTAGCTTAATGAAGCAGTTTCTGGTGTATAGAACATGCCCCTGCAGCCTCACTGCTCAATCCTCTGCCATTTAGGAGTTAAATCCCTTTGTTTATGAACCCTAGTCACACCTCCCTGCATGTGACTTGCACAGCCTTCCATTAACACTTCCTGTAAAGAGAGCCCTATTTAGGCTTTCTTTATTGCAAGTTCTGTCTAATTAAGATTTTCTTATCCCCTGCTATGTAAATAGCTTGCTAGACCCTGCAAGAGCCTCCTGCATGTGATTAACGTTCAATTTAGAGATTGAGATACAATTATTTAAGGTAAATTACATCTGTTTGAATTTTTTTTTTTTTTTTATGTAGGCTCTGTCAATCATAGCCAGGGGAGGTGTGGCTATGCTGCATTAACAGAAACAAAGTGATTTAACTCCTAAATGACAGTGAATTGAGCAGTGAAATTGCAGGGGAATGATCTATACACTAAAACTGCTTTATTTAGCTAAAGTAATTTAGGTGACTATAGTGTTCCTTTTAAAACAGTTATACCCCCAGAGCTGAGTGTCATCCAGTTGCTGGGGATGAGGTGGGAGATTCCTGGAATACTTTACTACATCTGGCTGATCTATTGGAGTATTTTATTTGTTCCTGAGCCAATCTTGGAGTACCCAGAGGGAGAGAGTCCCTGCTAGGACTAGGGCTCCGCTACAGATCACTCTCAGCCAAAGTCCTGCACTGCCTGGCTTAATTCAGGCAAATAGCTTCCAAGTCTCATAGTGTCATGGAGTGGCACACAACAGTCTTTAAGGAAGAAGTCAAACCATTCTAAAATGGTTTGACTACTTTTTTTGTGGGTACCGGGTAGTCTTGGCACCATTAACGCAAAAATGTATATGGGTTATGTGCTTGGAGCATTCCTTTAAGAGAGCATTATATCTGAGTCAATGTCTGATTTACTGGGTTGGTAAGAACTCACTGGGGCCTAAGAATTGGCAGAAAAGTCATGCATCTAATTTAAAAAATGTTTTTCTAATTATGTATAACTTATTGTTTTTGCGTATATATGTTCATGTATTCTCTATATAACTTATAAACTAATGCTTCAGCTCAAATGACTGCACTAAAGTCAACCAAAGGTCTACCAGAGCTATCTAAATCCCAGGGGCTGTAGAACGCGCAGGCAGGGGCCAGAGGGTTAATCAGGGAGTTACAGTCGAAATAGTTAAACTGCTGGTGGCGGGGGCCTGACATTTCCTCTTGAATACTTTCATTGCTTTTTAATTCAATTATTGGTGACATCTACCATACCTTCTTAATGCCCATCTCCAAATCAGACAGCTGTGAAAGCAATTCTGAAATACTGGAGCAAGAATGACACATGGCTTCTTTATGATTATCTACAATCTCCTTCATCATATGTTTTATGTGTTTTTTATGTGTTATCAATTGACAGCTGGAAAAATATGCTGAACTTGACGTGTATTTGTTAATTTGGATTTGGCAATGCAGAAGAAAGCTGACATGGAAAATGGCAGCTGTAGAACTCATCTGATTATCACCTAAAATGTTAATTGTCCTTCAAAATTAAACTGCTGTCTCATAAAAATACAACATTGAAGAGGTCATACCATGGATGTGCACCTAAAAATAACAGCTCCTGGCATTTCTTGTTTAGCACACATTTATGTTTAACTCATTGATGGTTTGCTGTCAATGATCTATTTGTACCTTGTATTTATCGATTTAGGCAATGGAATGAAATTTATTCTATATTTCTCTCACTCCTAAGCCCCTACAGATTTGTTACTTTGCTTATTTGCATTACTATTATGATCTTACATGGTATGATAAGAGATAGTCCATTGGATTCATAATCTATTACCTCATCAGAGATTGCTAACTGGAAAAATAGTGGCCAGAATGTGACTGTAATGATCTAAATACACACAGGTTTAAAGATCTAATGTAAGGGAATTATGCAAAATACTGATAATAATTTAGGGTTTATACGGTATTTTGGATTAGGATTAGATTTAGGGTTAGAATTAGGGTTAGCGTTACATCCAGAATTAGGGTGATAATTAGATTTAATGATATGGATAGATTTATGAATAGATTTGTCTCCCCTCAAAAAAACATCTTACCCTAAATAAAATGAATGTGACTTACTTATATGTTTAGTTAATTCCCTAATGCGAGCTCTCATTAGTGATCTCGCGAACATAAAATTTTCTGTTCGCGAACGGCGAACGCGAACTTCCGCAAATGTTCGCGAACGGGCGAACCGCCATAGACTTCAATAGGCAGGCAAATTTTAAAACCCACAGGGACTCTTTCTGGCCACAATAGTGATGGAAAAGTTGTTTCAAGGGGACTAACACCTGGACTGTGACATGCCGGAGGGGGATCCATGGCAAAACTCCCATGGAAAATTACATAGTTGATGCAGAGTCTGGTTTTAATCCATAAAGGGCATAAATCACCTAACATTCCTAAATTGTTTGGAATAACGTGCTTTACAACATCAGGTATGATGTTGTATCGATCAGGTAGTGTAGGGGTTATGCCCGCTTCACAGTGACAGACCAAACTCCCCGTTTAACGCACCGCAAACAACCGCAAACAGTCCATTTGCACAACCGCAATCTCCCCATTTGCACAAGGTTGGATACCAAGCTAGCCATGTCCCGTTCCTTGTCCTCACTGATGTCATTGAAGGTCTCTTCCTCCACCCAGACACGTACAACACCAAGGGTCCCCGAAAGGTGACAACAAGCCCCCTGTATTTTTTTTTTTAAATGTACACTACTGTTACACCAGATATGAGTTGCACTGGTATGACACTCTGCCCTGGCAGGCCCTGAAACGCACACGTGTGAAGGAAACTGACTGCTGTTATATTACAGTCAAAAAAGGTTTTTTTTTTTTTTTCAAATGCAAGCTATTGTGACACCAGATATGAGTGGTGGCACTGGGCAAGTGGGCACAGTATACGCTGTGAGCCTGACACACACGCTGGCAGGCAGGCAACTGCAATCAGATTACACACAAAAAAAAAAAGCAGACGGATGTTCTAGCCCTAAAAAAGGCTTTTTGGGGTGCTGTCCTTACAGCAGAGATCAGATGAGTCCTTCAGGACTGTAGTGGACACTGAATACACTACCCTAGCTATCGATGTCCCTATTAAATCAGCAGCAGCTACACTGTCCCTCTTCTCACTAAGAATGCAGCTTCCAGGGGGCGGGGCCTAGCTGTCATGGAGGAAAGACGCACTTCGTGTGAGCTCCCTCAATATCTCACTTTAAGCAGCTATCAACAAGCGAATTTCACCCCAGAAGGGGATGACCCAGCAATGTTGCTCCTACCTGACCGACCCGACATGCTTAATAGCGGTCAGCAACTCGACAGAGTCTTACTTACCTCCGCGTGGCAAGTGTGGCCTGGTGCTCACCGGGCGGGAGAGGCCGCCGATCTCCTGATCCTGGGATGCCCAGGAGTAGCTACTTCCCGGCAGGAGCTCCGTTACCCCCTCCCCTCAGACCGGTGGGGTTATCCCGGTCCACCCCTTAGAGGCTGTCTGGAGCTAATGGACACACAGAGCACAGCCGCCCAGGCTGACATACTCATCTGGACTCTCCCAATATGGCGGCAGCCGCGTGTCCTCCTGGTACCAGCAAAGCATGGCAGGATATTGAGTCTAAGCTGGACAGACTCTTTAATCAATTTTGGAAGCAAATAACAAGCAGGAAGCCCCAACAAGCTCCACCACAGCCCCAACAAGCTCCACCAAAGCTAAGCGAAGCAGTCCCCATTAAAATCCACCAACGCAAAAGGCGTCACAAACAGAAATTCAGAGTCTGCCCCACGTCAAGCACTCGCCTCCACCTTAAGCCACCATAATCCCGCACCGGACGTGAAGCACCACCGGGACAGATCCGACCACCCGACAAAACAAGCTTCCACCACCTCAAGCCACGAACCCGGCACTCAGCCAGAGACTTGCCTTTGTTGTTCCAGGTATCAGGGACTCCCAGTGTCTGCACCTGGCGCCCAGAAGGGATCTGATGAGCACAAGCAGTAAACAGCAGCCTGCCAAACATGTCCCACTCTAGCTGATCCTCCACACCATGCCTTTGATCACATGAACATGACAGCCATATTTCACAACAATGTACTGCTATATGCTCATACCCTCAGTGCAACTAGCCATGATATACGCACGTTCAGCCTAGCATGCACTTCTGTCTAAAAAAAAAAAAAAAAAAGAAGAATGCAGCTTCAGAATTAATCTAAATTGTATGCTGTCTAGGAGGTGGGAGGGTCTGGGAGGAAGGGTCTGCTGCTGATTGGCTGGAATGTGTCTGCAGACTGTGAGGTACAGGGTCAAAGTTTACTCAATGATGATGAATAGGGGGCGGACCGAACATCGCATATGTTCGCCGTCCGTGGCGAACGCAAACACGCCATGTTCGCCAGGAACTATTCGCTAGCGAACCGTTCGGGACATCACTAGCTCTCATTCTTTCAGAGCAAAAAAATGAAAATATGAGAACACTGAGGGCTTAATAGCTTGCCCTTTGGCTAGTTTCTTGGAGATTTGTTTCAGTCACAACTGAAATTTGGCTGGTCTATATCCGATTAAGTGTCCTTCTGAATTTCTGAACTGAGATATATCTGCATTTTTAAGAAAAACAAATAGTGCGGTAGCCGGTCCGTTTTTTTTGTTTGCAACTTAACACCAATAATGAATACTAATTCACCATTTGTGATTTGTTTTTTTTGTTAAAGAGACACTATTGATCTGAAGATAATTTTTTAACCCAAATTCTTCATAATGAAAAAATAGATTACAAAAAAATTAAATTAGCACCAAATTAATTTTGAAGAACAAAAAATATTTACAGTGCACAACTCTACTTCTAAGATTTAAAAAAAAAAATGTGCTCACATGTGCCCATGTGGAGAGAGCTTTGGCCGTTACATATCACTCTGATCCCAGCCACAATGGTGCTCCAGATCCAAAACACTCGGCCGACTCCCTTTGCAGGACGTGATTGTTTTGGTCTTCTTTGGACTTTTTCAGTGAGGTGTAGGTGATACCCCTACAGGCAAAGTGAGTGTGGGATCCACATCGGCATTACCCTTTAAACTTAGGGAGACCTTAAGCAAATGCACTGAAGCAAAAAACAAACCCATGGTATGGGAAGAGTGAGAACAGGCAAACACTAAATAAACATTTTTGCTCACACGTGCCAAATTCAGTTAAAACCAGTCACTTATTAAACTGATCCCAATCACCATGGACAAGATAATGCTGAAATGCTGATAAGCCCACTTTGCGCAAATAAAGGAGCCCCAGACTATCAACTTTGCTTTCTGTGGGCCTTTTCAATGAGGTGTCACTCAGGCACAGTCTTAGAAGAGAATGGATGAAAAGCCACCCAGCTAGACAAGTTGAGAGGTATGACAAGAGACCCACTTGAAGAATTTTATGTAACCAAGACTGGACATTCTATCGCCTTCTCTCCAAACACCTGCTGTTGTGTTCAGATTTCCCCATTATATCTTTTTTCCAACCCCATTGATCTGGTTTAATATGTGTCGTTTAACCAGTCTCACTTTCCCATGGTCTATTTTTGATATCTTTCAGTTTTCCTTCAGGTCCAGTTAACCTTCTTGTTAGAACATATCTTACTTGTGTTGAGTTGTAATTTGCATATCAGTGATGGCAGGTGCAATATTTTAACATTTTAAAAATTATAGTAGCTGTCCCCTAGAATTGGAGACTGTCCTCTACTTTTGTGGTGTCTAGTACTTCATCCAATAAAAGTCTTCACATGTTGGTACAAGAATTACTTACCTTCTTTGCACACACTACCAACTTGAATTAGTTGAGGAAAATATTTTGCATGGTCTGTGCCCAAGATCTTTTATGTGGTGACTAAGTGCCACTCCATGGACTATCACCAAATTCTGGAGCAAGTCTCTAGAGAGAATGATACCAATAACTGGGGGATTGCCACTGATGACGGCAAAGTAAGACATATGGATGAGAGGACACAGCAAGGTATAATAGGACGATGTGGAGCAGCATGTGGACATGAAGAATCAGAGTACAGTATGGGGCAGAAGGGCAGCAGATAACAGCATTGAAACAACATTAAAGACAGTAGGAAGCAGCATGGAAGCAAGAGGAAGCCAGGTACCCCATGAGAATAGGAGGACAGAAGAGGACAGCATTAGACTAGAGCAAAGCAGAGGACATTGTGGGATCAAGCAGACAGCAAAGACATAGGAGGACAACAGAAGAAAATGTAAAACATGATAAAGAAGGTAGAAGCATGGGGCCCTCAGAAGGACAGAAAATAGTAAAGTGGTGTTATAACATTCTTATTTTTGAAATATTGTAATTGCCTTTTTAGGATATTTTTTCAATGAAAATATTCAGCTCAGCTCCTAATTTTGGCTGTACAGAGACATACCCCTTAATAAAATAACTTGTCCCTCTGAAACCCAAAAGTTAAGAGAAAGGAGACCGTGTCTGCAATTAGAAGGAAAGGAACACTGTGGTCTCTATGTGTCTGCTCTGCCTTACGGGAGATTTTTTCATGTCAGCTCTAGAAGTGTTATCCAGGCTTTAATCTGCCCAATATGCAGAAGATTTTATTATTATCACATCCTATCTTTACTTTGAGAACACAGTTAATTCTACAAATGCCACACATTGTATCCTGGATCAATATTTTCAAGGTCAAGATGGTTCAAGAAAACCCAATGGAGAACTTAGAGGGATTAATGTGATCTTTTTGATGATTGGCTAGATGCCTTTTTCTAAACAGAATAATAATTAATCCTCTTTTACATACTGCTCCCTACCCAGAGGTTATTCTATAATCAGTTTTATCAACTGAAGTAAACATTGTAATTAATACTGCTTTCTAGTGAGAGCACATCATTGGATGTTTCTTGATTTTTATTTTACATAGTTTACTTAAAATTATTTCCTAATTTTCTTTTTATTTATATTCCAAAGAAATTAAAGACTTAAATAGGTAAAGATATTTGGCAAATAGAAAACAATTACAGGTGGGACATGTTTTGTCCCTGTGTCATGTTATCTTCTGACCTTCTACTGGTCAACCTTCCCGTAGACCCATGGACTAGGCTGCCAGCTAACCCACTGAATACTCTAACCAGAGCTCAGAATAAACTTATAGCTCTCTGAACTAGATGTACACTTGCAGAAGTGTGGGGAATCCCCAGTATACTGACTCTCAGCAATGGGATTCGTAAAAGATAGCAGGCAACAGAGATGGACAAATCAACAGCACTAGTCCATGATACATCAAAACTTACCATCAAATTTGGGATCCCTGGTAGTGCAATCTGCACAATTTCAACACGAGTCTATGACTGTTTACGCAACATCTATGGCCCAACCAGGCATCTCACTATACTTATTCTCCTGAATTTTCTCTCTTCCATAGACCTATCCCCCATTCCATAACTCCTCTTCACCTTTCATCTCTTCCCTATTATTTACTTTTATTTATCTTTTATTTTCCCCACTTTTCCAATAGTTCTGTCTTAAATCCACTATGTGTAGGTCTCTCCTACCTGCTTTATATTCCTTGTAGCTTTTATGTTTGATTCTCTTTTCTTACCTGAATATGACCATCCTAATGTGCCCTCCTGGGATTGAAATGTTATCATACTGCTATTGTAATACAGCCGTTTCGATACCCACGGCTTGCCTCATCTATTCTGTGTGTTATGAATTTCGATTAACTCTTATAAGAAAGAATTTGTGTTTCGGCCGGGCACAATTGACCATCTTTCTTACACTACCCACGGTTTTAACTTATTTTGTTCCATAATAACCCATGTGGATAATGCATAATATTTTGCTGGGAGCTTTATGACTTTTTATAATGTATAATGTATACCTTCAAGCCCTTTATTGCTTTGTTGTTTTATTCCTTCATTGATTTCTGCATGGGCAATGTTTTTTTGCCTTCATTTGAGGCCGTTGCATTTCTAAATCTTATTAAAACTAATAAATAGAGAATAAAAAACAAACAAACAAAAAACAAATTACAGACGAAATTAATAATGTATCTTAAAGGGAGTAGTATGCACTTTTCAAAGAGATCTGACGAATACAAGATTTTTTTTCCCTTTTTGACTTGTTTCCTGTTTTTCAAATACTTTTATTGAAGGGATTCAACAAGGAATGCATATTATCCAAGATCTTAAAGGGACAATATAGAAATAAAAATGTGGCCCTCTTTTTTACATAAAAAAAAAAACTATTTACTTACCTTTAAGCCTTCACTCTCTGGCTGATCATCAAAAGAATCTTAGCAAAATCAATGCTTTCCCATAGGGAGGTGTTGAAAGCTAGCGCACATGTGCAGCAGATTGCCACACAGCACCAATAAAATGCTCTTTATGAGTCTCTATACAAATGAGTTGGACTCTGTTCTCACAGGGGATGTGCCTCTAGATGCTGTTATGAAGACAGCCACTAGAGGTGTGTTAACCCTGCAATCATAGCATTGCCATGTCTACTAAAAAAACTGCACCTACTACACCCAGACCGCTTCATTGAGATTAAGTGGTCTGGGGGCCTTTAAAATGAGAGTGGTAGAAATACACAAATGTTTAGAATTTAGATATAAAGAGATATTTTATGGTAAATATGAAATAATTTCTGTTTTGTAAACTGACCATGGAAACAAAGATTTAGCAATTTCTAAATCTTACATTTGTGAAATCGTGAAAAATCTGGACTAACTACATGCTCTAGTGGCATATCTCTACCCATTATTTTTATTTCTCAATAACACAAAACCAAGATAAACGAAACATTATATTAAACACGGGGTGGAAAAGAAGGGGGCGAGGGGGAGGCGACTGCCACTATACTTTATACTAAAGAACATCTTGCAGATAGTTATTGTAAATCCCACAGGAATTGGAGTACGCTGCTTCTTACGAATGAGAGACAGAGGAAGATCAATAATCTGTATGTAGGTCAGTCACAGGTACTGTAGAGAAATCCTAAGGGATCCAGTGTATCACAGCATAGGTACCAGATTCTATTATACATCTGCACAGAATCATACAACTTCGAGGAACTATTTATCATCCAATATATACAGACACCTGGCACCAGTGATCCTTCATACTTCATATGAATGTCATTATCTGTGTGCTTTGGGACATTCTCTTGGGTTTGCTTGTATTTATAATAAATCTTCTTATCTAAATAAAAACTTACAGATAAGAAGAAATATATATATATATATATATATATATTGTTGTGGACATGAACTATTTCTCAGATTTTTCGCATTAGTAAAATGTCTATTTACTTTATATAGTTCTTAATCAGCATTTATAACTTCATAATGTGATTTACTTAGTTTACCTAAAATGGCCGCTAGGGCCAGGGAGTTTCCCTTAGTCATCGAATAACATCCTCACTAACAAGATGGCGCTGGAATCTGGGGGAGACCCACAAGATGCCAGTGACATCACACCCGGTAGGACGAGCAATGAATCAACCACTTAACCCTAACCAATTATTGATGTATAAATCAATGTTATCTCTGACAATGCTTATGATGTAATTTTGCTTTATAAGGGGCATGCCACCCCCTCTAATAAACATTCCTCAAGTTCTTCATTAACCTGAAACTTGTGTCTGGTGTGAATTACTTCAGGGAGCGTGCACGCACTGTTTCTTTAATTTGGTCAGGGGAAGATACACAAAATAATCAATTTATTGATTGATTTCCACTTCATTTGGCGCCCAACGTGGGGCTCCGGATTGGCCGGTTCGGAGGGCCGGTTTTTGGCTTGTGACATCGTGAAAGAAAGGGCAGGAGAGGAAGCAATGTTGAAAATAAAGAAAATAGCTAAAATTTTTGGTTTCCAAATGTCACCTAGCGGTAGATTACAGCCTGAGTTTTGGAGGAAGTTGCTTGTCGATAAGGAAAGATTGTTGTTGGATAATGGGCTGACAAAGGCTGTAGAAGCCTGGTATCGGGTTGCTAGGGGACTCAAACGGGAAGGTTGGACAGAGGAAGAGCTAGAATTTGAAGGTCATACAATTTATGTATATCATCGAAATGTATGTAATGATGATGCACCCCTCACTACCCCACGGCCACCACCCTATGATGGCGCCCAGAGTGTGCTGAATGGCTCCCGCCCAGCTTCCCCGGTTAACGCCCAGACACCACCCCCCAGTAACGTAAGACATGTCCCCACCCCTCTGTGTCCTGTGTTTGGAGCTGATGGAGCTTACTATTACCCCGTGCCAATTCATTCTTTTCCCCATGCTCCTGTTCCACAACTGCATTTCCAGGTTCCCACAGCCCCCGATCCGATCCCACCACCACCCCATCCCTCGACCCCCACCGATGTCCCTACATCTCCACCACCTCCTTGTCCACCACCCCTCACGCTGTCCCCGCCTATTCCTATTGTTCCTCCATCAATCCCTCCTTCCCCCGCCCCCGATTCTGTCCCATTTCCTTCTGATACTTCTTCTTCTTCTTCGCTACTCCCACCTGCTTCTCCCCTTACTAACATCTCATCACTACTCTCCGCCATCTCTGCCTCTTCAGCCCGCCCTACCACTCCGCCTCTACCTACTCCTCCTACTGATCTGTCGTCACTCCTCACTGCTATCTTTGCTGTTCTCGGCCATCCCATTAATCCTACCCCACCTGCTCCACCCACTGACGTCTCATCCATCTCCGATCCTCTTCCTAATTCTCTCAACACTCCTCCCTCTGATCTATCATCCCTCCTCACTGCTCTCTCCTCCTTGACCCATCCTACTACTCCTACTTCTCCCACTACACCCTCCAACGCTCCTCCTAACCCTCCCACTGACCTATCATCTCTCCTCACTGCCCTTTCTACTTTAACCCGCCCCATTATTCCAGACGCCCATACCCCTCCTATCCTCACTCCTCTCGTGCCTACCCTTGTTCCCTCCGACCCATTGTCTATTCTTGCCTCTGCCCTGTCTGCCCGGTTCCCACACCTAGCTCAACCTATGCCTGCCCCATACCTCCCCTATGGCCCTCGTCCCATATTCCCCCGATGCGGATCCAAGTTATCCACTCATGGTGGTCGGCTCGGACGAGTCTGCTGCCTCGGGACCACCCCGTGCAGCCGGCAGCCTCAGGTTACCATCCCACCACATCACAGATGGCCACTCCCCGCAATATAGTTACCGAGCTCCCCGTTCCAGGGCCCTCAGCTGTGCAAGCCCCGGTTTCTCTTGATGTAGCCTCTTACCACGACCTCCCAAACTTACCCGATGATGATAACGTACATGGACATAGCTTGTTTCACTCTCGAGATCACAGACCTTCACAGAGACAGTCCGCTTCTGGAGTGCACCTCCAGGTACCCCTCTCTACTGAAGGGGCTCCACCAATGTATGTCACGTTCAATCCTTCACAAGCAGCCACTCTGGTCACTTCCCTCCCTGACCCTGAAAAACAACCTATGCCCTTCTACCGTAGGATGGCTCAAATACGTAAAACATATTCCGCCGCCTGGCGGGACCTTTACAGTTTGTGTGAAATTAAAGCTGATGATGCTTATTGGCCAATTATGGCCAGGAGTTTTAATGATGCAATTCTCACCACTGACATGGACTTCCAGTCAGGTATTACATTCTGTGAACAACTCCGTGCTTGGGCCCAAGATAAGCTGGCCGACCAAGCCACCTGTATAAACGATATTGTTCAGGATAAACTCGAGTCTGTAGAGAAGTATCATTCACGCCTCACCCAAACTTTCTCTGATCTTGGTTTCAGTGTCTACAACAAGGCACATACGCAGATGTTGTCTGCTGCCTTCGTGGCTGGTTTAAAGGAGAATATACGTAAAGGTTTAGTACTTTCTCACCCTGAATACAGAATAATTCCCCTGGACACACTTTTGCTGGTAGCTAAGGGTCTAGAGTCAGTGTCACAGCCTGTACAGAGAAGGAATAACTCTCTGATGCTTGCTGCCCCAGCCCCCGTTACGGGTCTGACCACAGTCCCCCCTCCCCCAGTTTACCCCATACAGCAACAGTCCACGAACCCCACTCGGGGTCGCATCCAGACTGCAGCCAGAACTTGTTATAATTGCCACCAGACCGGCCACTTCCGCAGGGAATGTCCTCATCCCATGTTGACCAGGCCTCTACTTCCCCGGTATTCCAACCCTTCTGCTACTGCCTATGGATATTTCCCTCCAGGGTACTTTCAACCTCCACCACCTCCACCTGTTCCGTATTTCCCTCCTCCTGAGTATTCCCAAGCTCCCCCACCCCCTCCAGACGCCCAAGCTTATCCTCCAGCTCCTGCTGAAGGGTATGATGCTGATGATTTGCAGGAGGAGCGCCCCGCACCCAGACAGGGCCGTACTGTACGTACAGCTCCCCAGACAAGCCTTCCTACTACCTCCACACGCCGCTACAGTGGTCCTGACCAGGCTCATTTAGATTTATTGCAATAGGTAACCGGCAAGCCTGTGTCTGGAACCCCTGTTATGGCAGTGTCTACAGGGGATAGGGGGGGCCTCTTGCTACAGTTGTCCTACCCGTTGAGGGACATCCTACTACCTTTCTGGTTGACGCAGGTGCAGCCCGCAGTGTCCTTAGAGAACAAGACCTGCCAGACCCGTCCTGTCTGTCAGACACCGATGTATCTTGTGTAGGTGTTGACAGTACTCCCCGTAGCAACCCGCTAACTAAGCTCCTGCGTGTGGGTTCTAAAATACTCTCACGGTTTGTTGTTTCCTCCACATGTCCCATTAATCTCTTGGGAGCAGATGTTTTGTCCCGCCTCCAGGCTTCAATTACATTTACTGCAGATGGCCAGGTACAATTACTCTCACCCCTATCACGCAAAGACACCTCTGTTCTCTGCTCCTTACCCCTGCTAGTGCACCTCACCTCCCCCACAGAGGAACCAAGGGTCATGGATGCCCCCAGTGCTCTGGACAGAATCCCTGCTAAACTATGGTCCACAGGCCCCGATGACATAGGCCGCCTGCGTGTCCCACCAGTTGTGGTCACCCTTATACCAGGGGCTGCCCCGCCACGGAGACCCCAGTATCCACTGAAGCATGCACAGGCTCTCGCTATCTCTAAACAGGTTGACAGTCTTCTAGCAAAAGGAGCTCTCATCAAATGTGTATCACAGTGCAATACTCCATTATTTCCTGTTAAGAAGAAAACTGAAAAGGGCCAACCAGATCAATACCGTATTGTCCAAGATCTTCGTGCTGTTAATGATGTCACTGTCCGAGACACAGCTGTTGTTCCCAATCCATACACCTTGCTGTCCCAGGTTCCACCCACAGCCAGGTTTTTCACAGTGGTTGATCTTGCTAATGCCTTCTTCAGTGTACCCCTGCATCCGTCCTGTCAACATCTCTTCACCTTCACACATGACCGTCAGCAATATACTTGGACCGTCATGCCCCAGGGGGCACAAAATTCCCCCACACAGTTTGCAAAGGCCATGTCCGCTGTTTTGGAACCTTGGCAGAAATCCCATGCTGATGTGGTCCTACTCCAGTATGTTGATGATTTACTTCTCTGTGCTGACGACCTTTCAACTGCTGAACGTGACTCTGAGGACCTTCTTTGTTACTTGGCTGAAGAAGGATGTAAAGCATCTAGATCAAAGTTACAGTGGTGCCGGCCCTCTGTGGTCTTCTTGGGACGTTGTCTCTCCCATGGCACCCGTCATCTAACCAGACAGAGAATTCAAGCTATTCTGAACTTGCCGCCTCCATCAACACATCAGACCCTACATGCCTTTCTGGGCCTGATTACATATTGCAGATCTTGGATTCCTGAGGCCTCTCAACTTATGCAACCACTCTATGATGTCTTGAAGAGCAAACCATTCTCACTGCCACCTCCTGCAATGACCTGTTTTTCAGCCCTGAAAAAGACGATTTGTTCTGCACCCGCCCTGGGCCTACCCAATTACCAGTTACTGTTCTTCGCCTGCAGACCTCCCTCCTGTTGCCTGATAATGTGACACTTCAAAGATGTTACACCCTGAACCCGGCCACTCTTCTGCCACTTCCCAAGGGGGGAGTGCCACACTACTGGTACAGTCTAGACATTAATCCTGATGTCCGGATGGCGTTTCAAGTACCTACTCCCACGGCTCCTCATGATGAGCAACCCGAGAACCTGTTACACTGTACCCTGTGGTTCAAAGACACCCCCGGCCCGGACTCATACTATGAAGAAGAGTTATTCCACTTGGTGGAAATACGTATCACACTCACAGATTTAATATGGGATTCCAAAGGAAACATGGTCTCGTTGGTGTACTTGCCAATGGAAGTATCACACCTCTACCATCACTGGGACGTAGCAGTTCCACATGTTTCATTTACCAAGTCCCCTGACCTTTCATGGGAAGACCTAGGCCCATTAGCTAAATCTTGGAGTACCGCAACCCAAGAGCAACTTACATCAGCAGGAGTCATTAAGAAGGTCATTAACTGCAACACAGTCAGTTATCCCTGATATCATACTGAAATATGTAAAGACGGGACAAGATCCAGAGGCCCCCCATGATTGCTTTGAACAGATGAAGATGGAAACTACTCACTTGCCAACCGTGCATGAAACTGCCTTGCCTAATCCAGATTGCACGCTATTTGTGGATGGCTCCAGATTTGCTGATGAACAAGGACAATATCATAATGGGTATGCAGTCACTACAGAAAGTCAAGTCTTACAAGCAGCTGCACTCCCACCATCAAAATCAGCTCAAGAAGCCGAACTAACCGCTCTCACCGTAGCTTGCAAACTGTCCGAAGGAACACGGGTCAATATATACACAGATTCGAGATATGCCCTAGGGGTGGCACACGACTTTGGCCTAATTTGGAAAACCAGGGGTTTCCTCACAGCCACTGGTACTCCAGTGAAACATGGAGCAGCTATTGAAGAATTAATGGATGCCTTGTTACTGCCTGAAGAGGTGGCCGTGTTGAAAGTGAAAGCGCACGGCAGATTAAATTCAGAAGAGGCCCAGGGTAATCATCTGGCTAACTAGGCCGCCAAGGAAGCGGCACGACAAGGATGGAAAGTGGACAGAAGAGTGGCCATCGAAGAAACCCCAATTTACACTATGCAAACCTTACCCACGGATCTCAATCTTTTGAGAGAACAACAAGCTGCAGCAACCCCTCAAGAGAAGAAGAGCTGGAAGGACAAGGGAGCAACCCTTCACAATGATATTTACACTGTCAATCTCAAGTTTTGTCTCCCCAGGAATATGTATCCAGCTGTTGTACAGTGGGCCTGTAGATACAAATATCCATTTTGCTATCTATCCTAGCTGTTCATATAAGGGTTAATTTGAACCAAGGATACATTTGGCATTTTATCTCCTATTCTCGGAAATAGGATTTATATAAAATCCTAGTTGTGTTAAGGGCTCCTGATAGTACAGAAGATACAAACACTGTTAGGTGTGGGATGGTATTACAAGAGCAAGTCGGTTGTGGTGTGCCGGAACCGACGATGAGGTAGACCTGTAAATAAAGAGGGCCCACCTAGAAGAAATGTAAGAAAAAGGAGTTGATAAAGAGGAGTGGGTGGGAGGGTGATGCAGCGCTGACCTCGGACGGTATGGAGCCAGGTAAGGGGTGTCCCTTAAGTAGGTAGAAGGTGAGTCATACGCCCCTCCCACAATTACAGGCCAAAAGGCCTTAATACTTGTGTTAAGGGCTCCTGATAGTACAGAAGATACAAACACTGTTAGGTGTGGGATGGTATTACAAGAGCAAGTCGGTTGTGGTGTGCCGGAACCGACGATGAGGTAGACCTGTAAATAAAGAGGGCAAAAGTAGAAAATCAAAATTTATTACGAAACGAGCAATATACATACTTTAACCAGACATATCTTGAAAGGCATTTCTAACTTCTTGTACTGGGTTAGGTGTGTATCTAGAGTATGCAGAGGACTTCCAGCGCTGTAGTGGCTGCTCCTAAGCGGAAGGAGTGGCCTGAATAGTTATTTGCTTTTAGGCCTAGTTGTGTAAGTAATGACCTGACGTGGGTCATGAAGGTGGTGGTAGTGAGTACCGAACCTTGTAGACAAAAGTGGTTGAGATGGTGATGCTTGTAAAACCTGGGTATATGTGTCCAGTAATGTGACGGGGCACCACTCGTTGTGGGTAGGATAGTATCTAACCTCTACCGGAGGTGCGTGTTGATTGGTTTTGGAGTGATGCAGAGGCAAGATATAGTAATCCATGTGTTTTGTTAAGTGTGAGTGAAGCAGAATGTGAGTGGACTGGGTTGTGTAGATGGCGGTAAATTCTCTTGGTCTTAAAACCCATAAAAAGCCATATAGATGGCGGTTTTAATAACAAGGTTTGTGTTGTTGGCAAAGGGTTTTAAATCCAGTAGTTTGGATAGATCTTTGAAAATATTGACGTCTATGGGTAGCCTTTGCGCAGTACGTGGGGGTTCGGATCTCTGAATACCCCTAAGGATATTTTTTTTTTTCTGGTAGGAGGACATGAAACTTGTGTTGATTGGTTGTAATGTTAACATGTGATGTTGTATGCCTGTTAGATATAGCTTGATTGTGTTGTATGATAATTTGAGTTTGAGGTGGCAAAAAGGAAGCAAAACCCAACAAGGATGTCATAATGAAAGGTTGTGCGATATTGTGTGATGACAGAAATCTTTTGAATAGAAGGAAAGCCCTGTCATAGGTCTTCCGGGTATTGGCGGATAGCGCTAATTGTGACAATGTCCTGCTATGTTGCATTATAGCGTCTAGTCCATGACTAGTTGGTGGAAAGGTGGAGTGGTCGTGGCTGTGCGTGCAGCTGACGGAAGTATTTGTCGAAAAGCCTGTAAATTGAAACAAGACAAATGGTCAGCAGCCGTGTTGTATACACCTGGGACATGCACACAAAACAAGAAAAAATTGTGACACGCGGACAGCCAGGTGAGTTTCCTCAAGAACCTCATAATGGTCAGTGATTTGGATCGACCTTTGTTTATGATGTGGTGCGTTGCTTGGTTGTCTGAGTAGCAACGTACTGACGAACCTGCCCATAGATGCCCCCATGTCACGGCAGCTGCCACAATGGGATATATCTCAAATAGAGCTGAAGTAGTTGGAAAAACTCTCCAGGTCCTGAACCTCTGGAGGCCAACTACCCCAAAGCCATTCATTCCCGTAAATTACTGCGAAACCTGTGGTAGACCCGCGTCTGACCAGATGGTAGGTGAAGAGTCAGACAATTCAGGGGGAAACATGCTTTTCCCATTCCAGGTGGTTAAAAGTTTCTCCACATAAGTAGGTCTGCCGTGGCCTGGGTATCCAGGGGTAACCTGTGTGCATCATGCTAAACAGTGGGAACATGTTTAGGAGTCGTGAGATGAAAGCCCGGCCTTGGGGTATAATGCGCATGGCAAAATTTAGTGACCCAAGTAGAGATGTAATTCTTGCGGTTGCAAGTACCGAGGTGTAAGTAAAGGTTGATGTTGGTAAGAATGTTCTCTAACTTGGTGTGTGGCAGGCTGGCTTGCTGGCTGTGGCTGAGTCTAGTATGATTCCTAGGAAAGTGATAACTGTATCTGGTCCTTCGGTTTTGGTGGGGGAAACTGGGACGCCCACCTGTTTAAAAAGACTGATGGTTTCTATGAGGCTACTGGGTGGAGAAATATTCTCTTCGATCAGTAAGAAATCATCCAGTAGTGTATAACTGTAGGGCATCTGGCTACATTTAACAATAATCAGCATAGTGTTTCGGCGAATACGTCGAAAAAGGCCGGACTACTTTTGAACCAAACGTTAAACGTGAGAAAAAATAGTAGTGCCCGGCCCACTTAATGCCATGCAGGTGCCATAGTGTACGGTGGATAGGCAATAATTTGAAAGCATGTGTTATGTCAGTCTTGCTGAGCCGTGCTCCGACACCTGCCTGCATGATAGCCGTAATGGCGTGATTATTGGCAGAGGTGTGAGGTGCAGACAGATCGATGATAAATCTTTGTTTGTGGGAAGATTTCCCTTTATATCCGTTAAGTATTGCTTAGGGTACATTTTAATTGGACACATAGTTTTCGCCTGTGCTCTAAAGCATGTTTGAACATATATGCAATAACCTACATCCACTGTAATTACATGCACAGACATTGAAATTATTACATATTTGGGATTTTCCCAAAACTTGATAGGACGACCCAGTTTATCTTTGGGCGTTTCCTCTGCTGAACCAGCGGAACCAGTGCCCTGTGAGGTAGTAGGTTCGTTTGCAGTGGTAGGACAAAATTGGCAGTATGGCCATGGAGGAGCAGTATGCACGGGCCGGTGTTCTCAAACCTGCAAAGTGTCTGCAGAAAATGACAGTATCAATCTCGCTCCAGTTGGACCTTGTCCCGTACTGTGAGAATGCGCCAGACACTTTGGAAAAATCCTAGGGGATGTACTGGCAGGCTAATTATGCCGGGTAAGGCGAAACCATTAATCTTGTTCTTTGGTGACAGGTGAGGCCCTGCTAGTTGCCAAGTGGCTATGAGAGGCTCTGTCTATGAGTTGGCGCGAGGGGTTATTGAGGCCACCCGTCGTAGTGGCAGGAATCGTAGGCCTCTCGGTGATAGTAAAAGAAAACAGGGGGAGGGAGTGACAGGTGAGGCCCTCTCTATAAATATTGCGAGGCGGCTAACTCACGTGTGGCCCGATGGCGTTTGCCTCCGAGACTTGGAGGCGGGGTGTTGGCCTCGCGGACCACTAAACGATAGGCAGAAATGCCAAGAAGGGAGATACCTATTTGGGCCTATACCCCTAACTTGCCAGTACTCTATGGCCTAGAAGAATGAAACGTATGTGAACTACAACGTGAGCAGGCTTACGTACCTGGTAGTATGTATAAAGTTTTGAGAATCGACAGGTATGAAAACCTGGATAAACCTAAAAAGGGGTAGAGTGAGAATGGATCCCGTGAGACCTGTGTAATCTGTATAGGCTGGGATTATGGCTTCTAGCAGTATGTGTGGGAGGTGTAAAAGTCTATGAGTAGGATAGTGACATGACTGCCCATGCTTGGTGACAAGCGTTATGCTGAGTCCGATACCTGGCAGCAGGGGATTGGCCGTGTAATGTGTATATATGGAAGGTGATCAGATGATATGCATGTCACTAAACTGATCTGGGAATGTAAGGGACTTTTTAATGTGAAAATGACAATATGCAGAATCATAAATGTTGCTGTAAAGTGACGTATGAATGTATGAACCAGAACGTGTGATTCAAAACGGAAAGTCTTGTGAGACGTATATGCCGTGTTCTTGAATACTCGTGTTACGTCGTCTGAGTGTGTCAAGAAAAGGCCTGAGTTTGTAAATGCCATGTGAAATTATGTGAAATGACAATCTATGCAGAAAATGTTGTGACGTATGAGAGGTTGAACCAAGCGTGTGATTCAACCCGAAACCCTCTGTGGAAGGTAGGACCGTGTTCTTATATACTCGTGGTATTTCGTATGAGTATGATAAGAAATGGCCTGAATAGTTAGTGCCATGTAATCGTAGTGTACATGGTTGTAATAACATCTCCATTATACTCTTAGAAAATAGGACTGTGTCCTTGAGCTTGTGGTATGTGTTCGAGCATGACAGAAAAAGGAGCCGTAATGTAGGCTAACCATAACTGTTGTATAACAGGATGTTATACTAATATATCCTAATTTAATAATATATCTTGAGCCCTCACTTAAGTATAATTTATAACACATGAATAGGGAGGATATGCTTAAACATCATATGTATATAAAATACAGTCTGTGTGTGTGTGTGTGTATGTATAAAATAGATGAAGTATCAATATGAAAATATATATACAGAGGTACTTAATAAAAAGACTAAAATTAAACTTATTTACCAGGATAATTGCCAAGTACAGAAAATTTTATAAGGATAAATAGAAACATGGTAACATACTGTGAATACTGAATAAGGATGCATACGATTGCTACATACACGGTACATAGGTTTCCGGAAACCAGAGGGTTAATTCGCCTGTGACTTGGCCGTAAAGCGTGCGGCCGTAAAGTAAGGCCGTGAAAAATCGTGACGCCGTGGGAAGTGATCCGGGCGACGGACTTACGTTTTTGAAGACCTGAGGACTCAATCAACAATGAAGACCGGGTTTTTGTGCGTGGCTGGCCGGGAGGAAAGACCTGAAAGGAGTTCCTGGACACAGCTAACACCAACGAAACGCAGAGTTCCCCGAAAGCAAGATGGCGCCGTCCGTGAACCGGAAGTGGATTCAGGATGCAGCGCTGACCTCGGACGGTATGGAGCCAGGTAAGGGGTGTCCCTTAAGTAGGTAGAAGGTGAGTCATACGCCCCTCCCACAATTACAGGCCAAAAGGCCTTAATACTTACGGGAAAAGTACTGATTTCGAAATAACTTGTTAATTGTCCAAGATATCGGTATTTGTAAATATCTGGTTTTAATCAAATGTGTAATGCGTAATGTGTAATAACTAGAAACAGCTGTTTATAACTTGTGAAAAACATATTATGTAATAAATGCTCATGACCCCCACCGACATGAAAATGGGGTATAAATGTTACTGACGTATAATTAAACTTTGAATTGGTTATAGAACACATCTCTTGTCTTCTTGACTGATTCCCAGGATCCTGTCTATCACATAGGGTGTGGCTCTAACAAAATATCCATCTAACTAAGAGAGTTTCGTGTATAGCTGATTTTATCCCCTACAGGGCCCATGGACCAGCCCATCTGTCTAATCATCTGATGAATTCTTTCATTGATAAATACTTTGAAGCACCTGGTATTACTACCCTGACACAGAACTATTGTAGGTCTTGCACTATTTGTCTATTTGCTGTCGCGTAATGTAGTGTCCTTTGCAAACAAACATTCCAAAACATATTGAAAGTATTTTTATTTTTACGAATGTTCCTTTAACCCCTTAAGGACACATGACATGTGTGACATGTCACGATTCCCTTTTATTCCAGAAGTTTGGTCCTTAAGGGGTTAAGTAACTTCATGATTCCAAACTATCTATTAAACACTTTGTTCTTCGTCTGTTGAAACTTCCACTTTCTGACGAGGCAAGGTGTTAAATTTAGTTTGGAATGACTCAGCTTGTACCTTAAACTGCTTGCACAATAACACTCTCTCGATCCAGAACACTTACCCACAATTAAACACGCATTGTCTTCATTGTAACAGTTACTCAGAATAAAATTTCGAAATTGTTGAAAAGATTTAATTGGCACCGAAAATGTAGCTGTGAGCCAAATAATGGTATCACCATTAATTTACTTTTAAGTAGTTCGAGATTAGTAACCCTGACCTCCCCTCGACTCATAAGCCACTTATTTTTTACAGAACCCCACGGGGCAGGTGAATAGTTCCAACTCTTCCTCTATTTTGTGTGTGGTGAAGTTAAGTTTAATTAGAAGTAGATAGAAGTACTCTTATTAATCACCAAACCCTTCCTGCGATCCTATCTGTGGTGTCCCAGTATAAGTATGTTATCATATGTTGCCATATGATATTTGAAGAGCTGGTGGGTCTTCATGCCCCCTTACTAGCACAGGTAAGGATCACAGAGTACCGATTATCCCTATGGTCCTCAAAATATATGGAGCATTGACTTATGTCCTCAGTTCCTTATTATTTAATAAATATGTTTGTGAATATCGGTCTCTGATCTTAACAATGCACCCACATCTACAGGACCAATCAATTTCATCTCAATTAAGTGTTCTGGGTTCAGTGGTTCGTTAGTTTTAACTATTTAAGCCTTTTGTAAAACTGGAAAAGTTTATATTAAAGGGGATAAAGGGACACTCCATAGCCCAAATATAAAATGAAAAAAATCACCGTTAAGTAGATATACCCCGAGTAAAAACGTACATGCGTTTAATTTTCCAATTTTTATTGGAGTTATATCTAAAAACAGCTTGCAAAAACTGCAGATCTCTTGTCGGCAGCTTCTTCAAGCCCTCCTCTTCTAACCCCGCCCAGACTTTCTGTGGATGTCCAATCACAGACTTTACATTGCAGCTCAATGAGAAGCCTCTGCAAGGCAAGTGCTCTGGGCAATTGCTGCATCTTGAGTTTAGTGCAAATAGTCTAACCAAACCAGGAAGTAACACAACCTGTGTGTTGTCTGCTTGAAAAGCAAGGGTGATCTAACCAGTAAAACTTATAAAAGTGTCAATTTGTATTGAAATCTGCACTATTTCCAAAGTGAAAAAAGAGAACACACTCTTCAAACAAAGTTTTTCAGCAATCCAAACTGCTTCATGGGTCTGGAGTGTCCCTTTAAGTGCCTGCACTCAAACCTTAAAAGACCACTATAGTGCCAGGAAAACATACTCGTTTTTCTGGCACTATGGTGCCCCCACCCTTAGGGCACCCCTCCTGCCGGGCTCTAGGAGGTGGAAGGGGTTAAACTTACCTCTTTCTCCAGCGCCGGGTGGGGGACTCTCCTCCTCCTCTCCTCCTCCATATCAACGTCATCGGCTGAATGCGCATGCGCGGCAGGAGCCGTGAGCGCATTCAGCCAGTCCATAGGAAAGCATTCTCAATGCTTTCGTATGGATGCTGACGTCTTCTCACTGTGAAAATCACAGTGAGAAGTGCGGAAGCGCCTGTAGCGGCTGTCAATGAGACAGCCACTAGAGGCTGGATTAACCCATAGGTAAACATAGCAGTTTCTCTGAAACTGCTATGTTTACAGCAGGCAGGGTTAACCCTAGATGGACCTGGCACCCAGACCACTTCATTGAGCTGAAGTGGTCTGGGTGCCTATAGTGGTCCTTTAAATAAAATTAATGCATGTTTTCAAAGAATAGATTACAGCATATTCAGCTTTTAGATCTTGTCAGGACTCACTTTCATTTACGCATCTATAGTGTAATTATAGGTAACTAGAAGATTTTACTTCTCATTCAAAGGAAAGCTTATATGTTTTTTATGTCACAAGGAAATTAATCATTGATTTTATTAATAATAATGAATAAACGAGTTGCTGTTAACTGTCATACTCTTTGGTACACTGCTATCTAATTCAAGAATTCTATGTTACTTAGAGGTGGTCACTGAGCCAAACACAAGTCAGTGATTGGCACTGAAACCAGCTGTAACGGCACCCCCAGACATAAAAGGGGTTAAACCGCTGTTTAGGAGATCTTCCCTTTCCAGAGATCAGGCACAGCTACTGCAGAACACCAAACTCCCGAACTGGATACAAAATAGCACTCCAACTCCTGAACTGGAACCTCACAAATAGCTGCTAGCAGACGAACAGGAACAGCAGACAATCAGCTTACACTCCTGGCAATCAGTCTCTAACAGCATACAGTAAATCCCCCCAAGAACGAGACAGAGCTCCGTGTTGAGGGTCAAGCAGTGGTCTGTTTAATGGCACCAAAAGAAACTTCTTTTATGACAGTTTCCCTTAGGTAGGACCACCCACAGGGTGTTACAAAATAACCAATCATGAACGTACATTACAGAAGACACTCCCAGCATTTACACACAAAATCCTCCCTTCTGCCTGTGATACAATTATGTTACACAATGGTTTAACATAATTATCACAGACAGTAAAAATACAGTTTTTCCACATACCCTCTAACTTTAAAACCATACATCCAATCTCCATAAATTTGCATATTTAAACTCAGCATACTTCAAACATAAACACTCTCAAAAATCATACAAATCCCCCCAGTAGATAAAAAGATAGCCTGAAGTCCTTTATGACCGACCGCAAGCACATTTTCATGCCTAAAACAGTTCCATGGATTTGGGCTGTGCGGTCAGTCTATTTTGCACCGAGAAAATGACTAAGTCCCATTTGAACGAGCGTTCGAATCTTCGAACGGGACTTAGTCTCCAGCCGCGGTGTCGAAGAAGGTACAGGTCAGCGGTGTTCGTGCAATTGGGTAGCCGCAAACAGTTCCATAGATTTGGCTGCACACACCGCTGACCGCGTTCGCATGAATTAAAATGGCCCCACACCAAGACGCCCATCCTGATAGATGAGGCTGGGAAGCTTACACATAGCCCCACGCAAGCACTCAGAAAACACTATAGGTCCATTACCACAAACCTGAAGAAACCGAAGAGTTACGATCGACACATGCAGTCAGCCTGTACACAGCTTGTCCCATACAATATACTAAAAAGTGCTTTAATTTTTTTTTTTAAATGGCCGCCGCCACATGTTCGTTTGTCGAATGGCAGCCACTTCGACGACTTCGGCAACTACGGCACTTCGGCTGCATCCGAAGTGCCATATAAAAAGTGTCAATCCTTCCCCACAGTATTTAAAGGGCCAGAATGAGTGACATACACTCTGGTATGGCCAAATACTGTTTTTAAAGGGCCCAATCTCCCAGGGCCCTAGTCCAAAGGCAGCAGGCGAGCAGCCAGGCTTCTCCAATGCAATGTGGCGAGATTGCTCTCGTCACACCAGCGTATAACAGAAGATACAAAATAGACAACCCAAAATAAAGACAAACATTCACCAAGTAAATGATCTGTGACCACCGCTTGTATAGAGAACCACAGATGTAAAGCGAGATAGAAATAGTTTTTACTCATAATGTGACATTGTTAACACACAGTGTAAGTGCAGGTGGGGGACACAGAGCTTATGCATGAGTGTTAATTTTGTCAATAACAATTTTCGTCAAAGTTTCTAACGGATATTTACTCGACTAAATGAGACTTAAACGAAAACAATTCAGATGACTAAAATCCGACTAAAACGAAACTAGCTAAATTTAAATTTACCGTCAAAATGAACACTGGTGTACACAGTTTGACAGAGAAGCTACATAGTGCGTGCAGCGTGCACATTGTGACAGTCGAGACCCACACTATGTGCACAGTGTGAGGGGAGGCAGAGAGAGCATGCATGTATTATTGTAAAAGGGGGTAAAAGTGTGACAGAATTTACATAGGCACAGAGTGCATACAAGACACAAACAGTAGAGACACAGTACAACAGCTTAAATAGAAAGATACAAAATAAAGAGATAATGCAAAATAAATGTAAAATAGACATCTCCATGATAATGTGATATTAAAAACCTATGTTGTGTAAATGTGCATAGGCATTTTGTTTAGTATTGTTCTCCGTATTTTGTTTTGCGTGTTTTGTTCTGTGCATAAGTCACAAACCGTCACAAGAAAAGAATCTGAATAAATGAAAACCAGGGAGTGTGACAGCAGCTATAAAGTGGCTGTGTATGTATGCATTGAGTGTTATTTTTACACTGAATATTCATGACAGTGAGAGATAAGGGATGATATGTGTTTGCGGTAATTGGCGTGATCTCTCTTTCCATATTTATTAAATAAATAAGAGAGCTGATGGAGTTATATATATTTTAACTATGCCTGAGTTTTCTCTGCCCTGCCGCTGACTCACTGTGTGACCTGAAATGAGTTCTTAATCTCAGGTGAGAGAAATCTCAGGTGAGGGGCAGTTGGTAATCAGGATTACTTTAAATACCTTACTAAAATACCGGTCTCATTGCACAGTCACGCATAGCAAGGTCGACAGGGAAAAGGAAAGAAAGTGAGAGAGAGAGAGAGAGAAAGAAAGGGAAAAGGAAAGAAAGTGAGAGAGATAGCAAGTGAGAAAGAGAGAGAGGAAGCAGGAAAGAAAGTGAAAAAGATTTGATGCAAGATAGTAAGAGCGAGAGAGAGAGAGAGAGAGAGAGAGAGAGAGGAAAGGAGGAGAGATAAAGAAAGAGGAAAGGAGAGAGAGAGGGAGGGAGGAAAGGAGGAGAGAAAAAGAAAAGAGAGAAAGAAGGAGAGAGAGAGAGAGAGAGAAAGCAAGAAAGAGGGGGATGAAGGATGCAAGGAAAGCCTGAACAGGAGATTTATACCTTAAGAAGTCACAGATAGAAACCCAGAGATACACACAGGGTTAATTAATAAATAGAACCATTCACAGGATGAGGTGTAATGTGCGTATGTATGAATGAAACAGCGAAACAATGAGGGGGGGGGGGGAGATGCTCTGTGTGAAACGTGAGGTCAATATGAAGGTGGAAAAATCATTTAAAGTTAGTCGATTGTCAGATAAAATAACCGTGGTAAATGGTTGGGATGTGGGATAAGCAGGCCGACAGAAAAGGATGGAAATAAAACGCAAAAGGCAACAAAATAGAATGAGTGGTTGAGAAAAATAAGAGAGACATTTAACTGTGTTAAATTACAATCTGCAACTCTAAAGAGAGATGGGGGGCTGCTGGCTGCCTGCCAAGAACATTTCAGAATTGTCAGATGCAAAATATTACTGCAAAAACAATTTGCTGTACGAAGCCTATGACGATGCGCAGACACAGGTGGAGTGGTTTAAAAGAAAGGAGAGCAGAAAAAATGTCTTAACAGCTAATGTTATGGAATATTTCGGCTCCATCAAAAGGCAAATAATGCTCGATTTGGCACGTGGTATCATCATCAACTCTGACTCCCTCTAAAACTGGAATGATGTTGGTGATTGGGCCGCCTCCAAATTTTCTTTCTAATGTGTTGGTAATTGATACAATTGCATTGCACTTAAGGCTAGTGTGAGACCAGATTCTAACTCTCCACCTGGAGTTATGTCCGAACTCTTACAATCCATTACTGGTTGGCAGCAGATTAAAACAGACTAAAAACTTGGCATCCTGCCGAGGCGTCAGTTCATTAAGGCTGGCCTTTTATTACAAGTTTCATGTCAGTATGCAGATCTGAGGTTTGCATATTTACATATTTACTGGGTGTATAATATTAATACTCAGCTATATAATATGGCTTATAATATGGTTATCAAAGAGACAAAGGCAGTTTAGAGTCGTTTAGACCAGATTCAACTGCATAGATGCTAATCATTCATAATGATGACAACAATTATCAGTCAAAGCTGAGTTAGTCCAGTTTGGAGATCTATGAAGGATTCCCATTTTCACATGATCACTAGGCAGCTGCCTACTATATACCCTTATCGTTAATTCCAAACCATCTGACTGCATTCTAAAATAATGACCTATGATGTTAATACGTAGGGGCCTTCTTTTTTGAGATATAGTTCTAAAGAAGGAGCAATTACCACAGCAACCAATGGAATGTTCTTGTTGAGAGCTCCACTACTGGAACATACTGGAACTTCAGTCTCCTGAAGCACTTCAGCTTGCTGAAGAGCTTTTGGTGTTAACGTCATGTCCCTGTAGTTCATGCAAGTCAAACTCGAAGGCTAACACGGGCCAAATAAACAAGGTTTAAGTTAATTTGACCCACAAAAAAACCCCCAAAAACTTCAGTTTTCATAGAAACATAGGTTTGTTTAGGAAAGCACAGTATAAAAAAAGTTTCCTAACTGACACTGGATGTCCTCACACTTGTAGGGCTTCAAAGTAAACAAAAGATAATTTTTTTTAAGGAGACGTGCATTTAACCAATGTTACAGTCCAACTACCTTGACATATTAAGAAAAGTTTGGTAATGGGACTGAAATGGTGAGCGCTGTTGCAGAGCTGTAAAAAACAAATTACAAATGACGTTAGCTTGTCCTGTGAAGTCCTATGAGTGCGTTCTTCACTGTGGCTGAGATCATCAAACTTGATGATCTCAACCAATCAAATGCTTTCCCATAGGCAAAATGTTTTGTTGCCAATCATCATCTCCATGTGGAGCTTTTAGCGCCTCCATGCAGACCCAATCTAACACACTGCCACCTCCACCCATTATAATACACTGCCCACAAATACAATACATTGCCCCCAAATACAATACACTGTCTCCCTTTCTCCCCCAAATTTAACACACTTCCCCCACCACTCTAATACACTGACCTCCTCCCTCCCCCAAATGAATACAATGCCTTTGCCCCAATTTAACACACTGCCCCACCACTCTAATACACTGCCCCACGTTCTCCTTCAAATTGAATAGACTGCCCCCCTCCCGCCACTCTAATACACTGCCCCTTAATCTAATACAGCCCCTCCTCCCTTCAGTCTAATACACTGCCCCTCCACCTAATCTAATACACTGCCCCTTAATCTGATACACTGCTCCCCCTCTCTCCACTCTAAATGATTACACTGCCCCCACTACCACCACTTTAATTTAATACCTCACAAATTAATACACTATCCACCCTTCCCCCAAATTTAATACACAGTAGACATGTGCAATTTGTTTCGTTACGAATGTTAATTCGGAAAAATTTCAGGAAATTTGGACATTCGAAGTCCCAAATTTTGGAATGCCGAAGCGAACCGAAAATTTCCCCCATGCACGTCCCTAATACATAGTTACATAGCTGAAAAGAGACTTGCGTCCATCAAGTTCAGCCTTCCTTACATTTGTTTTTTGACGTTGATCCAAAAGAAGGCAAAAAAATCCCAGTTTGAAGCACAATTTTGCAACAAGCTAGGAAAAAAATCCCTTCTTGACCCCAGAAATACACATCCCTCCCTCCCATTTAACACACTGCCCCCTCCCACCACTCTAATACACTGCCCCCCTCCCACCACTCTAATACACTGCCCCCTTCCCATCACTCAAATACACTGCCTCCCCCTCCCACCACTCTAAAACACTGCCGCCACTCTAATACACTGCCTCCCCCTCTGACTCACCACTCTTATACACTGCCCCCCTCCCACCACTCTAATACATTGCCCTACTCCCTCTCCCAATTTAATACACTGGCCCCTTCCCTCCCCCAAATTAATACACTGCCGAATGCCTCACCCAATTTAATACCCTGTCTCCTCCCTCTCTAAAATTAATACACTGCCCCTCCCCCCCCCCAATTTAACAAACTTCACAGTAAGGTCCTCCAGTTCCCTCTTCCCCTACCTTAAGATGAGCCGCCCATCCTCCAGCCAGTCCTTTTCTCTGCTCAACCAGGATGGACGCTCCTCTGGCACTGCAAGCAGGAGGGAAGGTGGAGTGACTGGCCTGCTCTGCAGACAGACACTCTGCACTTTTGCAGCCACGGGAGCATGCAATGGGCCATGGGAGAAAAGACAAGAATCAGACAGGAAATATCTTTCCTGTCTTCCGGCTGGTTGCAGCCACAGCAGAAAGCAGCCCCATGGTAGGTGGGCCGCAAATATATTCATAGTGGGCCGCATGAGACCAATGGGCCGCAAGTATGACATGCTTGCTGTAAGCCTATTGTATGATTGTAAGTGCATATTTAAAAAAAAAACTGACACTTTTCTAGTACACCTTAGCAATAATTTTAATTGTGGTAATTGCTGCAAATGTGTCGTGTCCCAAAGCTACTCTAACTTCTGAGTGGACACAATTCATCAGTAATCAGTATTGGTGCCTTAATGGTGAAATGAAGAGATGGGCAGAAATATAATAATGAATATATATATATATATAAGAAAAAACAATTTAGGAAAAAATTACTAAATAATACTCTGGTCAACAAATTGGGCATTCATTAACATGTTAGGTGTCATTTTGTTTTTTTAATTTTTCCAATAAATGCTAAGTTTTATACTTAAATAACTTTGGACCCTAGAGCACTCCAGCTTGCTGAGATGCTTCATGCACTCAAGAGGCATTAATAGCCCAGAGCACCAGCCTTGCAAAGACTTCTCATTGAGCTGCATTGGGAAGTCTGGGATTGGACAGCCACAGAAAGTCTGGGCGGTGTTAAAAGGGGAGGGCTTGCAAAGTCTACAGACAAGAGATCTGCAGCTATTGCAAGCTGTTTTTATAATATACTCCCAATGAAAAAATGCTAAATTAAATGCATGCAGCTTTTTATTTTGGTTATATCTACTAAACAGTGATTTTTTTAAATATTTGGGCAGTGTCTCTTTAAGATGACTGTTGGCACTATCCACTGTGCCAGCATTGACTAAACCCTCTGATAATGTAGTTATTGGAATGGTTTTGATCTACACTCTTTTCAATGTTCCCTCTCTTGTACAATACTATCTCTTTCTTGTTAATTTCTCCGCTTCCTTACTGCCATCGCTTTTTTCGCTGCATATTCTTCTAGTCTATCTTCTCTCTTTTTCCTTGTTCTATGCGGCTTTTCTTTCTCTGCTGTGTCGTATCTGTCTCCGTCCATTCCTGCCTCTTTAATCTCTTCCTTCTTTAGGATTCTGTAGGACAATTGAAGGTCACTCGCAGAATGTCTCATAAAAACAACTAACAACAGAGTTCCAAATTCCAATCAATGAGCTAATTCTTCACCGCCCTGCCTGAAGTGCGGATTTGGATAGCTTACAGTAGGGTAACTCTGCATTCCCTCTGTATGAGATAGCACTCAAGAATTCTCCAGTAAAGCACTCTCATGATCCATTATAAGCATATAAATACACAGGCAGCTGTCTGGAGAAAGCTTGATGTGCTTTTAAAATTTTTTTTATTTTTTTTATTTTTTTTTTTATTGGGAGCTGTCCATTCAGCACTAGTTTAGCATATACAGTTGGCTAGGTTTTAGATTCCATTTGTTATAAACAAGATGCATATAATCAGCTTAAGGCATGCAGAAGAGGGAATCCCTATCTCTCCACCCCCCCTCCCCGAGTGTTCTCCCCCACCAGGAAATCAACCACCTCCCTCCGCATTGTGACACACTTACAAGGTCTGTCAGCCTGTCACATCAATCTCGCTTGTGTGGGAGGAGAATCGTTTTTATGTGTTTGAACATACATGCAAGAGCAAAGAAAACAGGGGCAGTGTAGAGAAAGAGATCAGATATAGATAGATTGCCAAATTATAAAAAGCTAGTTTGGCCTAGAATTTGGAGTGCCATGGTGAGCTCTCTACAATATTTAGTTTAGTAAAAAACTAATAGTCATAATATTTCATATTTCAGAATATTTCATAATTATAATTTTACATTTGTACATTCCTATGATATAATTTAACTACGTAATGATACATAGAATATAATGTCAAACAGTGACATGGTGTTTAAAAGGTGCAACACAATTTCAAGACTAAAGGGCATTATCCACAATTATGGATTTTAAATTGTGGAAAATTTACCTGGAAATTACAAATTATTAACACTTTATCAGTAGAATCAGACGTGAATCAGAAATTCAAATGTACTAGCCATGAAAAGCAGGTGCCCCTACTCCAAGGAACATATTCAAAAACATTGATATTTCTAGGGGTCGTTTTAACTCTTATAAATGCTGGCCATTTATAGTGGGAGTTGTAGTTCAAGAGCAAGTGCTCTTCAGATCAGACTTTCAAATACATGGGGACATCTAACAAGTAACAAATGAGCATTTCCATTATACAAGTTTCAATGTGTCACTGTTCTTTGCCCTATTGCTATTTGTAATGTTTTTGAAGCTGCAGGTAGACCCCTCTCCAAATAGGAAGAGGATCCCCATTCATACATTTTCCTTTCTGGTCTGTGAGGTTTTCTTTTGCAAAACAGAGGTTTATGGGACAAGTGGTTCAGTTAGCAGCCACAGGTACTGATAGCAACCTTTTTTAAAGTCTCGTTCCCAGTTTTGACCATATTGAAAATATAAGGGATAATTATAGAAGTGTTTATATTAATGAGCATCATTACAAGGGATTACAATACCTCGTGCAGTAATGACATGGTGTGTAATGGTCTAGCCATGCAGTAGGCTCGAGAGGATTCAGGGTTACATTTAGGGAAACATATCAAGAGGTTTAAATTATATTTAGGGTAAGTGAGAATTGATGTTAGACATGTGGATTAAGGGGGACCTAGGTTTACACGGGTACGTGCTTTCAAGGTGCTGTTTTTTTGTTTGTTTTTTTTGTAATCCTTATAACTCTTATTATCCACCTAACCCAAAGCCCCACCCCTAACCCAGAGCCCCAAAAATAAAATAAACACAAAAATAATATGATGGAATATGCCCAGGCAACCAAAATAAGTATTCTGAAAATATAGCCAATATGTTGTATTCACATATTATAGAGCCACACATTGCTCCGGAAAGACAGAGTCTGGAGGTATAATCCCAGCCCTGGTATAGTATTTATTTGGTATGTGAAGCAAGAAATCATAGATATATAGTGCATTATAAAGTCTAATCCCCATGTGCCATCCTAGAAGGCACATTTCCATGCACTGAGCATTGCAAGGGAGCATAGATGGGATTCATACTGAAAACAGGAAATCCAGACTTGAATACACAGAACTCCTGCAACCCTCACTATTTAATTGTAGTTACTAATATTGGACTGTAAAAATCGTACATTGGTGATCTGGTCCTGCGTATATTGTTTTTTAATACATTATGCACATAATTTATTCATTAGTCAAGTAAAGGGTTTCCCTTTAACCCCTTAAGGACACATGACATGTGTGGCATGTCATGATTCCCTTTTATTCCAGAAGTTTGGTCCTTAAGGGGTTAAACATAACATTGATGGAATGCAACCTAAAATGGAGGCAGAGAAATTTAAAGGTAACATCAGGAAATATTTGTAGATGCATGGAATATTTTTCCAGCAGACGTGGGAGAGGTCTACTGACTAGTTTACAATCAACACAATTCAAGAAAGCTTGGGAATGGGATAGATACAGTCCATCACCAAGGAGGAACCACAATCAGTGATAAAGCCCGGGTTATTACATAGGCAGTAAATAGTACAGGTGACCCATTCAACATTATCTCATTAACGTCAACATTTCTAATGATAGTGAGATGATTTGTATAACGTACTATGTTTTGCTGAGAGTGGTGAGTGACATGAAGGTTATGGGAAAAAGAATTGTATGTATTAAGATTAAGTTAGGTACTCACCTACTACTCCCTATCAATTGGGACCATGCAAACTGGGGCACCAATAGACGATGTTATATCCAAATAATAATGTATAACATTGCTTAAAACACTACACAGCAATTATCTATCTCTGGTAAATTCTAATAATTAGATATTATCAGGTATGCTTTTCAAGCTTATTAAATAAATAAATTGTGGATATCCAGGTGATATGGAGTGATATGGAGTAATTGATTATTGCCATCTATAACAACTGCATAAATGTTTGTCAATGTCATGCAATTACATGATATATTCTGGTGAATATAAATACAGTTAGCGAAACTCCCAAAACATTAGACAATTAAGTTATTGCTGATTCTATTCCAACTATGAGACAGTTTATATTCAGATAAAGAAAAATATCATCCGGAAACAAAAACCCAGAAAGGAAACATTGGGGGGAGATTAATTGCCTCACAAGGAGGTCCAAAGTTCAGTGAAAAAAATGTAAAGTAATGAACAGAACTTCATGGTACACAAACAACCTAAAACCTTTATTATACAAACATAGAATAATTAGCAATAGTTAACATTACCCTTTTTATACTGCAGCACAGTGTGTGAAAGATCTGTTCTCTGAAACAGCACAAAAACAAAACAAATACAAAATATTGAAATTATTGTTGGGGTCCTCAGGTATTCTTTAACTAGAGGGGACCTAGATTGGACTACCGTAATTAAAATAACAAGAGTTTGTCTGTTACTCTATAGGAACTCTTGAAGACAATATAATGCAGTTTCCTACTGCATATTGACGCAACAAATGGACCCCCATAATCCCTGATTGATATAGGGCTTTCATTTAGTAGCCCCCATGTCCTATATACTTATGTGTGGGGAAGCAAAGGGTATTCCACCAGCTAAATGTTGCTACTCCTTTCCTTACTCTCTGTGTGTTGGAAGAAAAAGAACAAGTTTATGTTTGGATGGGGAGGTCTCCAACGCACTGGGCCACAACTGACAGAACTAGGGAATGTGCAGACCCCAATATCCTTAGGTCAGGGGATTCTTTGAACCCCCTATTCCTAATACACCAACCGCCACTACCTGACTACATGCCTAATGTATGACCAGTTCACTGGTCCTAGGTGTTTAACTTGTTCAGGCCTACGATTCGGTGTAGCCTTTGTTATTTTGACAAGCCTGGCATGTCACTAGTCTGGAAATGGTAATAGCTAGCCAATCACAATTATCACTTGTTTTTCATTCATGCAAGGGGTGACCCAGTGACATCAACAGTCAGGAATCCTCAATATAGTAGTCTGTTTGTGGGAGTTTCTGGATGACAGTTAAAAAGAAAAATGATACACTCCGTGGGAAAGATAACAAGTAAGCAGCTCTAAACACCTAATATGTGGTATCCCCTACACCACCATAAAAACAATAGTATACATACAAAACAATAGGTGGAACCGCTTGAGTCTTTGATAATCTGTAAAACAAGGGTATATGCAAAATAGCGTAGTATGTCTATACAATAACATAGAATGGGAGAAGTAAATAGTAGTTGCACTCACAATGTTGGAGTCATACCCTCATATGACTCTCTTTGTATGCTCCTTTGGACCATTCAAAGGTTGTCCAAACCTATATGCTGCCAGAATCCTGGTTGTCCTTCTTCACCTGTGCCTGGTGTCTTGAAATGAAGTAGCAGGAAACTCAGATATCTGCTCAAAGGTAGGTTTATTTCTTTAAAAAATGCTTAAAATAAATATGCTTTACCAGAATACAACTGGTTAAAGTGCAAAAGTAATATAAAATAAATCCAAAATTAAAGTCTTTAAAAAGTGTCCTTCAATAAGGTGTCCAAGTGTCCAAAACGCGTTTCGCCTCTCAATCAGGCTTCCTCAGTTGGATAAAGTTCACTTCAAATGTTTCCATTTTTATGGGGTTCCCGCCGGACCCTCTCCGCCAATCAGACGTTTCCTTCCTGTAAATTGTTAACTTGGAACGCATCGTGCGTTCCAACCATTGTCAAAAATAACTTCCGGGACATATTGGGGTCGGGCGCACGTGCGTCTCACACGTCGGCGGCCATTTCCGCAATTCATCGAGATGGAACGCACGTGCGTTCCAATCGAGGCTTGCTATACAGCGTCTGTGTCCCACCTCGTTTAGACGCATGCGTGTTCCCGACCGGCCGACTAGCCAATAGGCTTACTACCCCCATGGAACGCACATGCGTTCCAAAATTTCTGCGGTCCGAAACCTCATAAATATCAAAAGGGGGGAGATGTATAAAATCAATAAATATAGAATCAAATGCAGATAAAATTACCCAGTGCTGCGATGCTGAGTTGCAATACCATAGATAAGATATATGTAGCAGGACTGTGCAACACAACAAGAAAATAACAAAGATGGAAATGTTAAACAATCTATAATAAGAACATATACAACATAAGACTTCTTAAATATATGGTGAAATGGGTACAGAATAAGTGGTATAAATAGTAAAATAGTACCTCCTAATTCTTGTTATCAAACTAAAAGGTGTGTATGTGAGGTGGATTAACTCATAAAGTGACATAGCTCGAAATCGTTATTTAAACCTTCCGGTATCATAGTGTTAAAGTTAAAGATAAATTTAATTTCTTCTTTCCCTATTTTATTGGAATAATCCCCTCCTCTCCAATCTTTTTTCACATGTTTTAATGCACAAAAGAACAATCCTTCCGGATTCTGTCCATGTGTTTTTTTAAAATGATTTGAAACACTGTGAAAAAAGATTGGAGAGGAGGGGATTATTCCAATAAAATAGGGAAAAAAGAAATGAAATTTATCTTTAACTTTAACACTATGATACCGGAAGGTTTAAATAACGATTTCGAGCTATGTCACTTTATGAGTTAATCCACCTCACATACACACCTTTTAGTTTGATAACAAGAATTAGGAGGTACTATTTTACTATTTATACCACTTATTCTGTACCCATTTCACCATATATTTAAGAAGTCTTATGTTGTATATGTTCTTATTATAGATTGTTTAACATTTCCATCTTTGTTATTTTCTTGTTGTGTTGCACAGTCCTGCTACATATATCTTATCTATGGTATTGCAACTCAGCATCGCAGCACTGGGTAATTTCATCTGCATTTGATTCTATATTTATTGATTTTATACATCTCCCCCCTTTTTATATTTATGAGGTTTCGGACCGCAGAAATTTTGGAACGCATGTGCGTTCCATGGGGGTAGTAAGCCTATTGGCTGGTCGGCCGGTCGGGAACACGCATGCGTCTAAACGAGGTGGGACGCAGATGCTGTATAGCAAGCCTCGATTGGAATGCACGTGCGTTCCATCTCGATGAATTGCGGAAATGGCCGCCGACGTGTGAGACGCACGTGCGCCCGACCCCAATATGTCCCGGAAGTTATTTTTGACAATGGTTGGAACGCACGATGCGTTCCAAGTTAACAATTTACAGGAAGGAAACGTCTGATTGGCGGAGAGGGTCCGGCGGGAACCCCATAAAAAGGGAAACATTTGAAGTGAACTTTATCCAACTGAGGAAGCCTGATTGAGAGGCGAAACGCGTTTTGGACACTTGGACACCTTATTGAAGGACACTTTTTAAAGACTTTAATTTTGGATTTATTTTATATTACTTTTGCACTTTAACCAGTTGTATTCTGGTAAAGCATATTTATTTTAAGCATTTTTTAAAGAAATAAACCTACCTTTGAGCAGATATCTGAGTTTCCTGCTACTTCATTTCAAGACACCAGGCACAGGTGAAGAAGGACAACCAGGATCCTGGCAGCATATAGGTTTGGACAACCTTTGAATGGTCCAAAGGAGCATACAAAGAGAGTCATATGAGGGTATGACTCCAACATTGTGAGTGCAACTACTATTTACTTCTCCCATTCTATGTTATTGTATAGACATACTACGCTATTTTGCATATACCCTTGTTTTACAGATTATCAATGACTCAAGCGGTTCCACCTATACTTCTGGATGACAGTACTATTTTAAGATGTCTTCCAGGTGATGTAACCATTGCCTGCAGAAAAAATAATAATTTTCATACTAGATTCGTATTCTCACTTCCTGATAATTATCCTTTGAAGAGAAACATTAAGAGGGTAATTCACTATAGTCCTGATGTTGTCAGTATGGACACAATTCAATGAAAATGCCCAAATTCTGACCGGAATAGCAATTCGCATATTTACCTAACCCATTTCTGATCTATTTAGCTGCATCTGTATTATTTCGCCAGAGGCATTCAGGGGGGTATAAAATCAGTCCTTTCGCATCCAAAGCCCATAAAAGGTATCAGATTTGGAATATGTACAATGCACTAATTAATGTAGAAGAATGGAAAGTTATGCACTTAGGGGTAAAGAATGCACAAACAACTTACACCCTAAATGTTAGTGAATTATGGATAACACTCGAGAAGGTTTTGGGAATTGCTACATACAACAAACTGGTCAACAATGTGTAATGTCAATCAGCAGTTCCAAAGGCCAGTAAGGTATTGTCATGTATGAAAAGGGCTAATTCTATGGATGAAAATATAATTTTGCCTCTTTATAAATCACCGGTAAGACCACACTTTGAATATGAAATGCAATTTTGAGTACTTTTTCTAAAAAAGGTTATTATGGCACGAGAAAAAGTTCAGTGGCAAAATTAGTAAAAGGAACATATTAGTTGTGATGAAAGGTTAACAAATTTAAATCTCTCATTTAGAAAAACAGGACCTCAGAGGGGATATGATAGCATTATACAAATACATGCAGGGCCGATACAAGTCATTGTCTGGAAATTTATTCATAAACAGGACTATACATAGGACACAAGGTCACACATTTAGACTGGAAGAAAGGAGATTTAGTCAAAGACAAAGGAAATGATTTTTACAGTAAGAACAATATGGATGTGGAATTCTCTGCCTGAAGAGGTGGTTTTATTAGAGTCTGTATGTTTAAACAGCAACTGGATGAATACCTGCAAAAACATAATATTCAGGGATATAATTTTTAATTTGTGGGATAATAACTTCTAGATCCAAGGAGTGGAAGCATATCTACTAAACATTGAGGGGCCAGTTTCTGCTCATTGTAACTGAAACCTGGAGACTGGGCAGTGTTTTGTGCCTAGTCACTAGAAAGGCCACATTTCATGTGGATGGGCCTGAAAAATAATGAGGTGGGATCTAGTTAACTGTGTCCAAAGGGATTAGCATTGGGTGGAGGCTTTTGAAGAAACAATGGAGTGGACAGGTCAGCATGTTGGGGCTATTAAGTAAAACTAAATGGGGGGGGGGGGGGTCTTCTAATTCCCCCCTTGCCCTCAATTATTTTTATGGGTGGGTCTACTCTTTAAACAGTTGGAACCTAGTGTCTGATCAGCCTCCACCCAATTGGTTGCAGTTGAGGGCTATTCATGTTATAATATAATAATACCTAGGTGGACCAAATGTTTTCCCCAGCCCCCACCCTTAGGAGGTAGGTGGGGCTATTCATTTTATAATACCAGGGGAACCTTATGTCCCCCCTCCCCCCCCCAGCATCCAACCCTCAAGCAGTGGGTGGGGGCTAATAATAAAATAAGCAGGTGGTTACACCCAACCAGCCCTTCTCCCCAGGGTGTATAGGGGTTCACTAAACAGCAATTTGTAGACAATAAAAATGTGAATGATAAAATTTAGACTAAAGTAGTTAATTTGAAATAAATCTCCACCTTGGCTTTATTCATAACTTGGCTATAATTAGTTTAAGGTTATTTATTTTTTAGCTTTTTGGTTTTCAAATCACTACCATTCGCTGTTTAGTGACTATATTATACTTTCTATTAATGTGATTCTTCCAAAGTGTAGGTATGTATGTATAATGTAATAACTGCAGGAACAGAAAAAACAGTATGTGCTGTGCTTATTGCTGGATTGCATATCCCATCTTACTCCTAACACTCTGAGCATACTACAATATATACGTTTAATGTGTAACACATTTTCTTGAAGGCTCTTAAAAAATCAGATTGGCTTACTGATTTTGGGGATTTGTGTTCGTTGATACTGTAAGCATTTGCAGGTGCTTTATAAATATTTATGTGTTTGTAATATATATATATATATACTGTATATATATTATACATACACAATGTGTTTTTATTACAATGAAATAATAATATAATATTATTATTATTATTATTATTATTATTATTATTATTATTATTATTATTATGTGCGTTTTAGAATCCCTTACTGCATGGATGATGACGTCACCCATAACTCCCCCAAATTTGTCATTACCATGCAGTCTGTGGGACCCTTATCTCGGGTGGACTGAGAGATACATGTCCTAATCTGCGCAGTGTTAGTGGAAATAAGGCTGTATTGATGCTATTTTAATAAGGGCAGCTGAAAAGGATGCCTCCCAGGACTGTAACTCCCATTCTTCTCAGGCAGTACTGAGACATGTATGCAATTACGGTAATATTCACATTTACCAAATACTCTAACCTAACACACTACACTACCCATTAACCCTTACATTAGCCGAACACACTAAACACATTAACCCTTACATTAGCCGAACACACTAAACACATTAACCCTTACATTACCCGAACACACTAAACACATTAACCCTTACATTACCCAAACACACTAAACACATTAACCCTTACATTACCCGAACACACTAAACAACACATTAACCCTTACATTACCCGAACACACTAAACAACACATTAACCCTTACATTACCCAAACACACTAAACACATTAACCCTTACATTACCCGAACACACTAAACACATTAACCCTTACATTACCCGAACACACTAAACAACACATTAACCCTTACATTACCCGAACACACTAAACACATTAACCCTTACAATACCCGAACACACTAAACAACACATTAACCCTTACATTACCCGAACACAAACACATTAACCCTTACATTACCTGAACACTAAACACATTAACCCTAACATTACCTGAACACAAACAACACATTAACCCCTACATTACCCGAACACACTAAACACATTAGCCCTTACATTTCCCCAACACACTACACTACACCTGAACACACTAAATAAAAAAAATGAACCCCTACAATACCCGAACACACTAAACACATTAACCCTTACATAACCAGATAGCACTGTACTAACCCTACACATTAACCCCTACAATACACATTATCCTCTACAAAACGCCATATATTAACCCCATACGAGACCCTAAAACTAATAATTAACTCCTACACTGCCTTAAACTAACCTTAACTTTTATCATGTAATATAAAAGATATAAAACAGGAAAGAGCGTATCAGGGTTAATGCTATATAAGGGTTCTTTGAAATTTAACCCTTTAAACCCTTTGATCTTGTGGTTTACCAAGATGCCTCTAGAAGCCCTGGAAGGCATTATTCTCCCACAATATAAGGTTCTCTGTTACGTGTACACATACACTGGTTGTATAGTTGTAGAATTCATAGGTTACATAGTTACATAGTTACATAGCTGAAAAGAGACTTGCGTCCATCAAGTTCAGCCTTCCTCACATATGCTTTTGCTGTTGATCCAAAAGAAGGCAAAAAACCTAGTCTGAAGCGCTTCCAATTTTGCAACAAACTAGGAAAAAATTCCTTCTTGACCCAAAAATAGCAGTAGGATGTCTCCTTGGATCAAGCAGCTATTACCCCACTAATTAGAAATTATATCCCGGTATGGTATGTTTTTACAAGTATTTATCCAATTGCTGTTTAAACATCTGTATGGACTCTGATAAAACCACCTCTTCAGGCAGAGAATTCCATATCCTTATTGCTCTTACTGTAAAAAAAACCTTTTCTTTGCCTTAGATGAAATCTCCTTTCTTCCAGCCTAAATGCATGACCTTGTCTCCTATGTATAGCCCTGTTTATGAATAGATTTCCAGATAATGGTTTGTACTGGCCCCGAATATATTTGTATAATGTTATCATATCCCCTCTCAGGCGCCGTTTTTCCAAACTAATGAGATTTACATTTTTTAACCTTTCTTCGTAACTAAAATGCTCCATTCCTTTTTATCAATTTTGCAGCTCGTCTCTGCACTTTTTCTAGTGCCATGATATCTTTCTTTAGAACAGGAGCCTAAAATTGCACAGCATATTCAATATGTGGTCTTACCAGCGACTTATAAAGAGGCAAAATTATATTTTCATCCTGATAATTTATGCCCCTATTTATACATGACAAAACCTTACTGGCCTTAGCAACTGTAGACTGACATTGCATATTGCTGCCTAATTTGTTGTCTATAACAATTCCCAAATCCTTCTCGTGTGTGGTTATCCCTAATTCACTACCATTTAGGGTGTAAGTTGCATTCTTGACCCCGAAGTGCATAACTTTGCAATTCTCTACATTAAATTTCATCTGCCATTTTAGTGCCCAGTCACCCAATCAATCTAAATCCCTCTGCAGCAAAGTAATAACCTGCTCACATTGTATTACTTTACTGAGTTTTGTGTCATCTGCAAACACTGAAACATGGCTTTCAATGTATAATTATGTATATGCTGTTTTTAGACCTGCGAGTGAAAGATGTATAGAAAACCAGTTAAAATGAAATGTACAAAATATATGGACCCCTGTGCTGTTTTACTGAAACGTTTTGCTGTTTTTTGTTTTTTTTTCTCTTACCTTGTCTGTTTTGCTCATAAAAATTGCACACATATACGCACAGCTATGTACAAGGGTGACACAGCAATTATCAGACTTTATACTATTCTGTGCAAGAATAAGGGGAAAGTGTTAAAGACACACACACACACACACACACACACACACACATTAACAGATTAATACATAAATAGGAGTAATACAGAATGATAGCTACATATTAGATGTCCTTTCACATCAGCACAATTACACCCACACCAACCCATTCATTGCTCTCTCTCTCCCCCACACACACAGTCACACCTGTACTCACATACAAGACACACAGGAGCCCCCACTCTCTCAGCCTCTGTCACAGTGAGCAGGTATCTGCTCAGACTCATTGGATTTAATTATTACTGCCACACAGTCTTACTCCTGCAAACACCTTCTGACACTTGTAGATGCAGACACTCATTTGCCCACAGACTCTCACACTTACCCCCACACTCCCTGCACTTACACTCACCTTCAAGAAGGTAACAGCTGCAATAAAAGGGGAGGGAGCATCTGAGTGGGAAGTGAGGGGAGGGGGGGACGGATACCCAGCGCTGATTGGCTTGGAGGCACCTAAAGGTGTGGTCTATGTGACTGCAGCATGTGAGGAACCAACTGTGTGAGAGGGGGGAGAGAGAGAGGGAGCGGGAGGGATGTGAGAGAGCAGCAGCCTCCCTGAGCACAGAGCTGAGTCCTGTTCATCATCAGCTGCCTCTACCTCTCCTCCTCTCTTTTCTCTCTCTTTTCCCCTCTTTATTTTTTTCTGCCTCTCTTTCTTTCTCCTTACCACGTCTCTTGGGCTCAGGTCTCTGTCACCCCTTTCCCTGCGGAGGATTCAGGTCACATCTGTTCCCTGCCTGAGAACAAGACATGGGGGTGAGTATAGATCCTGAGGGTCACATTTTCATTTTTAAAAATCCCTGTTTAAATGTGTGGGAGGCCATCATTCCCAATCAGTCTTATCTGCAGCATGGGCGATGTCCATAGACCAGGACAGGGGCTAATCCCAGCCTGTTCACTGCTCTGTACATCCCCTCAATGCTGAATTCCCCCCTCCCCCCATGCTCTGTGTGTTTAATACCCCATGGCTATCCCTGGTGCTGAAAAGCTGCACACACCATATACTCGCTGATTAATGCTGTGTACCTGTCCATGGTGCTGAATTGACTCAATTCATTGATTGATGCTGTGCACCTGTCCATGGTAGTGAATTGACTTTCTGTACACACTGATTGCTGTGTGCATGTTCATGGTACTGCATTGACTCCATTGACTGTAGGAAGGGATGTTCCTGGAGTGGAATGTAGAATGTTTGTTCTAGATTAGAATGTCTGTCTCTCAGTGTTCTATTGATCATGTGTTCAGTGTCCTTCCCTGGCATGATACATTTATATGTGTAGATCTCTCTGCCTCTAAGGGATGCACCAGAAACCCATTGTTCCGCAGTCTTGCTTGGGAGAGAAGGGGTTAAAACTCCCAGGGTGACTTTGCTTGTGGATAATAGTTGTGCGCTGCGCATTGCGGTGTCTTTCCGTCTGTCTGTCACCATACAAGGCAAAGGGAGGGCTGGAAAGGAAATACAGAAATGGGATGAGATCATGTATTCTTGAGAGAGTCACACACAGAGAAAGGAGGAGAACGAGAGAGAGAGAGAGAGAGAGAGAGAGAGAGAGAGAGAGAAAGAGAGAAAAAATCCAGAGAGAGAGAGCAGAATGGAAAAGGAGACATGATGACAATTGTGGAGATGTAGAGATTAGGAGGGTGAAAGAGAGAGGGGCAGGCAGAGACATGTGATGACTCAAAAGCCGGTAATGGATCAAGAGAGATAAGTTAAAAGAGAACTAGTGCAATCTGTTCCCTAACCAGTCACACCCGGCATGTTAATTGCTCTCTCTGGCATTGAATAGGTTAAACATAGCAAAAGGCACCAAGTGTAACCTGGCAGACAGGAATATATATGGAGGTAAATCACATTTTTTTTTTTTAAATGAGGCTGCACTGTGAGAAGGGCACCTCAAGGTCAGAGAGTGGTTTGCTGCAGTGGGAATCTGCAGAGCAGCAATGCATCCGGCAAGCATAGACCATTTTCTTGTTGCTTCATCCCTGTTGTGCATGCAAGGGTTAATGCTATAATTAATTCTCCAGGGTTTTCATATTGGAGCAAACAGTCCCATTGCTGCTAGAACTGTATGCAGAGAATTGCTTTTTCTGTCTGTACTATAGCAGATGAATAAAATTACTGTAATTAAGGAATTCATCAATTTCTCTTATTATTAGATATAGCTTTTGATATATCATACTTCTTTTTACAAAGTACTGTTTGTAACGCAAGTAAAAACCGGTGTCTCCCAGTGGAGTAAAGGTTCAAAACTGGGCAATTGAAAAATTCTAATGAGAAGATAGAGAAATGAAATATACAAAAATGCAAAATGATTAAACAATTTGCTGGAATCACTAACTGTTGGAGAGATCTGCAGAGCATTGGTCAGTTAACCCCTACTTTGCTGGTTGTCTGCAACGGACGGTAAAGAAGCTTGCTAACCAGGCTCTGCTTTTCACTAATGGAGAAATTGATGCATCAAGACAGCTATTTTATTAAACTGTTTAATAAAGTGCTTTGGTTCTCAAGGGCATGAACATACATTGTATAGAACCACCAGTAGTTGGCAGTTGCTCAGAGAGACTGCATTGAATGCATTAAAGGCTCAGGAGTCCATAATGTCATTTCTCAAGGTCATAGTGTGTGCCCACTCATACTCATGTAGTGCACGCCCCTCACTCACTCACTCACAGACACACATTCACTCAGCTACAACCCCTTGCTCACACACATTAATTTACAGACACATTAACTAAAATATAATACTATCTCACATGTGTGCACTATATGTGCAAATATGTACTCCTCTAAGCATAATCCACCATATTTAGAATAATACATGGATTTAAGGGCAAGCACAATCTTTAATGACCGACAAATCAAGTATATGGGTGTCTTTGCATTTATGTAAGGCATTAACAGGCGCATGTTAAAAAAGCCTCTAACCCAGGAGAGAGTGCTGGGGATGTAGAGGAGGGGGTAGGGGGACGGAGTGACATATGGCAGGGATCTCACTGTGGATAATCTCCATGCTAGCATAAAGGAGGGGTTTGATTCAATTCTGTATTTTGCATGTGGCAAAAGATCAAAGATATCAGATGTAACCTTGATAAAAGAGAAAGTTAAAAAGAGATGAGAGATAAATAGGGTAGGTTAATAAAGGCCTTGGAGTGATGGGATGGGTTAATAAGGGAGGGGGCGGAAAAAAATTGGGAAAGGAAAGAGACAGGGAATTGCTGATGGAAGGGGTATGAGACAGTGATAGGTAACCTTGGCTTTCTGAATGACTCTGGACTACATGTCCCATGATGCCTGACAATCTTAAAGATTGTCTAAGCATCATGGGTAATACAGTTCTGAAAACCTGGCATGAAAAAGCTAGATGATTGAAAAAGACTGATTTAAAATAAAAAATAATATATTAGTAATGGAGATTAGGCAGTAAGATGTAGAGAAAGGTGGATGTAAGTGAAATATAGACAGAGAAGGGAAGGACGAGGAGACACAGGCGATAAGCTGTGCATGGCAATCTCATTAAATTAAATGATAAATAAGGACGAGATGGCTAGAAAGGATGCATATATGAGGCTCGTGGAAAATTACAAATGAAATGTGTGTGAAAATGATATGGAAAAGACAGTAAATTAGGAAGGAAAATTAGGAGACAAAATGGAGGCTGAAATGAATAAAAGGGAGAGGTTTAGAGAGACTGAAAGAGAAGGATAATTAATGTTTGATGTAAAAAGGATCGCATAGCGGAGAGTGTGGGAGAGAGACGTTTATATAAATCTTTAAAAAGATTTTTTTTTTGTTTTTTTTTAAAGAGAAAGATTTAGAGAGGAAAATGGATGAATGAAGGGAATGAATGTCTTTGAGTGGATCCCAAGATGGCTGCTCATACTGAGTCTCTGTAGGACTTGTATCAGGAGGGACTTTGGTATTAACACACTTGGTGCTGGAACTGATACTGATGCAATGTAGGGATATAAAAGACAAATACCCCACCCAACGAACGTTGCCAACTGTTCACATTATGTAATCAGCTCTCTGAATGAGAGTAGTTTTAAAGCTACAGTCTTGATGCATTTATTGCAAATTTACAGGTCTGAGTTAACCTTTTTATCCATTGTTTGGAACCGAGAGCTAACATTCATATGATGTAATGTGGAAAAAGGATCTAACTGGTGCCTCATGCCCACCACTCAAGCTTATTTATAGAGTGTTATTCACTATCAGAAAATGATAATGGAGTGCAGAATTAAGGCTAAAATTGTCAAACTGAGCCTTTTTTTTTTTTTTTTTTATATCAACCATTGTTGCCATTTGGCTATCAATTCACTTCAGTTCTGTATTTAGTGAATACAAAACCTCATTGATTTTGTTTCATACAATTGATTTAATGAGCTTTGTGAATGTGATATCTCATATACAACAGCCAAAGCTCACGTTTGTTAACGATTTGTGTGTTTGCGGGCTGGTGTTCTGAAATTAGGGCGTCCCAGGTCCTCTAACGAGCCTAGTGGCTGAGAGTGAGAGGGGTTGTAATCCAGAATTGCTAATAAGCAGCTGTTGTAATCCAAAATCTAATATCGTTGACAGCTTTTGATTTGCTCATGTGTTTATTAAACCATCACATTTATTGAACAGATGCAACAAAGTCCTTGATGCAAGGCAATATCATTTTTGTTTAACTGTCAGATGTCAAAAATCCTTATGGCTTGGGCAGGCCTCACTGAGCAGAAGTACAGTGCAATTCTAATAGAGAGAGATAAACAGACCACAAGACAATAGCCATTATTACACATTATATAGCAGGCACAGGACATAAATTAACAGCTCTGCCAATGGCTGAAGAATTGCAGCTGCTGTAAAGAGACATAAAGAAAGATGGATGGTATCGTTATCCCAGACTTTAAATCACTGTTCACCTTCCCAAAGTCATGGACCACAATGCATTGTGTTTAAAAAAAAAAAAAAGTATCACGAGATCTGGCAGCAGCCATCTTGGATTCTCAATACATGTGATCAATAAAGATGTCTTTTCTTCGTTAGTCCATTCATGCATGGTGTCTAGAGTAGTAAATTGTGGGAGATGGATAAATAAATTTGGGTAACTCTTGCATTAACATTCTCATGAACCATCTGTCAAGGGTGACTTTCAAATAAGAACTGTCTATATATTTTACTTCTTACTAATTATTGATACATGCAATATGGATACAAAAAGGATTTAAATTGCGGTGTCATAATCAACCTATTGCTCCTGTAACATTTTGTAATTGCCTAATTTATTGTTACATTTCCCCCTTTTATTATATTGAATGCACTGCAGAATAAGTTGGAGCTATAAAAATTGACAATAATAATTAATAGATCAGTTAGTTTTAGCATATCAAAATGTATAAACACACACACACACACACATATTGTGATCTGCCTGTTGTTGTAACAGCAGGGCACGGTTTAGAATACTATAGTGTTTAGTGTTCTGTATGTAATGCACAGTTCACCACCATACATTATAGAGAGGTAGGGGCCTAAGCTCAGGCAGATCCATGACATACATGCACTTACCTGCTTGGGATTAGTGGGAGTTACACTTCTGAGTGGTAGCTGCCACCTTTTATACCTCTGCTGCACCAAATTATTATTGGCACCCGAAATAACGGATTATTATTATTATTATTATTATTATTGCCATTTATATAGCGCCTACTGATTCAGTAGTATCAGTGTAACCCCCACTAATCATGAATTGAATCTGGATGTATTTCGAAAACATCTTGATGTGCCCAAAACCCCTTCATAGCATTATTTGCACACAATACACATTTCATTATTATTAGGCTCATTTCCTAAGGTGAGCATTTTTGTGACTTCAAAACGTAATTCAAACTTAAGGCCAAAATAACCCAAGTTGAAAACATAACCGACTTTTCCTAATTCAGCTTTTTTTTGGCCTAAGTTTTGAAATTCACTTTGAATTCCCAGTATTGTTGATTTTAGTGAATTTAGTGCATCCTCTTTATCTCATATATATCTCATATGAAAGCACTCAATCGTTTTAAGAAATGAAAAAAAAGATGTATTCACAATCGCATAAAAAAGATCAACGTTTCGGCCGACAAACCGACCTTTATCAAGATATATATATATATATATATATGCAGGTGGCAATGGCATATATGCTCAGCTCTTTATATCTTTAGCTCTGCAGTCTATAATTCCATAATGCAAACTAAATCACAGATGTAGATATATATATATATATATATATATATACTACAAGAACAGTCAGAAAGCAATGAGTTAAACATGCATGTAAACCGTATCATGCATGTAAAATATAATACATACGGAGGTACTCTTAAAGGAACACTATAGTCACCTAAATTACTTTAGTTAAATAATCAGTTTTAGTGTATTTCACTGCTCAATTCACTGTCATTTAGGAGTTAAATCACTTTGTTTCTGTTTATGCAGCCCTAGCCACACCTCCCCTGGCTATGATTGACAGAGCCTGCATGAAAAAAAAAACTGGTTTCACTTTCAAACAGATGTAATTTACCTTAAATAATTGTATCTCAACCTCTAAATTGAACTTTAATCACATACAGGAGGCTCTTGCAGGGTCTAGCAAGCTATTAACATAGCAGGGGATAAGAAAATCTTAATTAAACAGAACTTGCAATAAAGAAAGCCTAAATAGGGCTCTCTTTACAGGAAGTGTTTATGGAAGGCTGTGCAAGTCACATGCAGGGAGGTGTGACTAGGGTTCATAAACAAAGGGATTTAAGTCCTAAATGGCAGAGGATTGAGCAGTGAGGCTGCAGGGGCATGTTCTATACACCAAAACTGCTTCATTAAGCTAAAGTTGTTCAGGTGACTATAGTGTCCCTTTAACATTTAGTGATATGGAATAAGGACATTGAAGGACAATAATGCAAATGTAAATGTTTCTTCTACAGAATGTACTTATATGCTTACAGAGCTCACAAAATGTGTCAAATTAAAAAATGATCCAACTCAGACAGTTATGCATTAAAGTGTGAATGGTCTGAAATTTCAAGTGATGTCAAAGTGAATTCATTTGTATCGTAGCAGGCCTGAGAATATAGCTGTTTGGCAGATCTTTTCAAATTTAGCTATAGTGACTTCAAATTAGAAGTTCACTTTCAAATCATTTGGAATTCCCTAATGCCAATCTTTACTCCCTGACAGCAATTTTTCTCAAGGAATGATGTTTCACAAAACCAAGAATTTCCAGAATAACCAAACTGGAATAATAGGCTGATTGAAGATTTTTTTCAAATTCCTTAATATTGGTGTAACTTTGAAATTCCCTTGTCGGCTCCCTATTATCCACAGTTTTAAGAATAATCAAATCATGGCCTATAATTAAGGGCCTATTTGAGCGTAAATTTGCATTTCCATTGTAAATTCTCCACAATTGTTGTTTTTACGAAGAAAACTAGTTTTCAAAAAGCTTATGTAATACTTTGTCTATAACTGATCATCTACTTTAGGGGTTCCAAAAAGGTAGAACTCCAGATGTTTTAAAACTCCAACTCCCATGATGCTTTACTAAAGGCTGTAATACCATCATGGTTACTGCAGTTCTACAACATCAGGGGATCTAACTTGTCACTCATGAAATTCTGTTTTATAGAATGTCTTGTGCATTTTTATCAAGAGGTTGATTTGTTATGTATCGAAGGTCTATTATCAGTTTCTACATGAATCAGTAAGCAGAGGAATTTGTAGCTGGTCCAGAATTTCTCTTGGTAGTAAGAGATCAGGAAGTGTTCTGGGAAAGAACAGGTGATTCGTGTATTTTATGAAGAATCATACGTTGTCTCAATATATCGGTTTAGGTATAAAGAAGGTATCAATAGAAAGTTCTATGAAGAGGTTATGTGCAGTTACAGGAGGCGTTATAGGGAGGGTTATTTGGAGTAATAGGAGGAGTTATAGGGAGAATTATATGGAGTAAAGAGGGCTTACAGGGGAAGGTTATATGGAGTTATAGGAGGATTACACACTGATCAGCCACAACATTAAAACCATCTGCCTGACATTGTGTAGATCACCCTCATGCTGCCGAAACAGCTGCCGCTTGAGGTATATAATCCACAAGACTTCTGAACATGTCCTGTGGTATATGACACAAAGACATTCGCAGCAGATCCTTTGAGTCCCGCGAGTTGCGAGGTGGGATCTCAATGGATCATATTTGTTGTTCCAGCACACCCAACAGATGCTCAAAAAGGTTGAGATCAGGGTAATTTGAAGGCCAAGGCTGCACCTTGAATTCTTTGTCATGTTGCTCACACCATTCCTGAACATTTTTACAGTGTAGCAGGGCACATTATCCTGCTGAAAGAGACCAGTAAACATCATTGCCATGAATGGGTCTACTTAGTCTGGCACAATCTTTACCATCTCTAGGTAGGTGGTATGTGTCAAAGTAATGTCCACATAAATGCCAGGACCTAACCAAGGTTTCTCAGCAGAACATTGCCCAGAGCATAACAATGCCTCTGCTGGCCTACCTTCTTCACCTTGTGCGTCCCGCTGACATCTATTCCCCAGGTTCACAAAGAAAGAGAGAAATAGATAGATTGATAGATGATGAATAGGCTTATGTATGTGTGTGTGTGTGTGTGTGTGTGTGTGTGTGTGTGTGCGTATATATATATATATATATATATATTTGACTTTCTCACCCCAACAGGTAGTATCTTTGTTTAGTCCTCTTTCTCGTGTCCTTTTACAAAGACCTGGAAGTTTGAGGGTTCTGTGCAGTATACTAGCTGTTACTAGAACTTCACTCTGGACAGTGATCTTAGATATCCACCTGGAATCTGCTGAATCCACTTCCCCAACTTGGGAGTCACAGCCCTGAGTGCTGCTATCATAACTGGGACTGCTGCCATCATTTGTCACATCCTTTCTAGCTGTTCTTTCGGTCCCTGGTATTTGTCTACCAACTCAAGTTCCTTCTTCTTGATGTTATGGTCACTGGTTATGAACACATCTACCACCACTGCAGACTTCCGTTCCTTGTCTACCACCATGATTTTGGATTGGTTGGCCAGTATTTGCTTCTCTCTCTATGGATAGGAATTCTCAACTAACCTGTGTGGCACCTCCCATCCAGACTTAGGCAGGTCCAGCCCATATTCTGTGCAGATGTTTCAGTACTCGGTTCCAAAAGCTAAATATACTCAACTGAGTGGGCACTTAAAACAATTCAACAACTATGCAAAATGCCCGTTATAGCTTATCACAATTTATTATAATTTACTAACTAAAACACATATCTATAATAAAAATCAAAATTTTGTAAATACAAATGTATCAATTTAGTATTCAGTGGCCACTATAAAACTTAATATGCTCTTGGAAATATGTGGGGGTGTAAGCTGCAAAAAAGTCCCCTTAATCCAGTGCGCCCAAATGATCCCCCAGGTCCAAAATTGTTGTGATGCCGTAGGTGTCCATGTGTTAGCAGCAGTGTGAGGCTATACAACTTGTTGTGCCTCTCAGTGTATGCTGTCACTACTACCATCTTGCACCCACCAACTATGTGCTGAATTGTCTCTGAGGCTTCTTTCCACAGTCTGCACCTAGGGTCCAATCTGGAGTGGTAGACCAATGCTCCTATTGATTTGGTGCTAAGTGCCTGTTCCTGTGCTGCTAGGATTCGTGTATCAGTGATGTCTTGCATAATCTATATTTAGTAATCTATATTATTAAACAACTCAGTAGCTCAATAAGGAGCCCATTGCATTGCCTCAAAACAGTATGTCTTAACATTGTGTCTTAACAGCACATTAACTGGTAAGGTTTTAGAGTTGTTTAGTAGAAGCCTCTGATCACGGTACAGCATGTATATTAAATATGCAGGACTTATGAAGATCCATAAAACAAACAGATAAATAAATAAAACAAATACAGTGAATCTCCTTCATTTATTTGTGTCTCCGAACAATTGTCTAAAAGTGAAATTACTCTATGTTGGCCAACGTTTTTTAATCTTGTCCACGCTACAGTTGTTAGAAATATAATGAACTTTGAGAGTTTGTGATAAGTGAAAGTTTGTTGGGAGATCTGCAATTCTTATTCTTAATATTCACTAGATAATTCAACAATGGAGATTTGCACAGATGTTCATGCTGTGTTATTCATTAATCTGTAAATTTTTAGTATTTGTAAAGGGAATTGCACACAACTGGCCAGAGTAACCAAACTGGGAAAATAGAGAATATGTCCGGTTCAGCTATTACAGCCCATAAAAATTGCAACTCCTCAGTCATTTATGAACAATCCCCAGTTTACAGAATACCGTGAAATTTGGGATCTGTTGAAGGTGTTTATTTTTGTCCCAGTAGGCTTGTACGATGTATCAGTTATATTAATATTTGGGTTACGAGCTGTGGATCCTTAAGATAATAAAATGTTAATAAGAAAGTTCAGCATTGATTAAGTCTGTGGTGTGCATTGGGATTGGAATGAATGTTGTAGGTTGTAATATACGTGCTGGGGGTTAGGAAACTAATTGATGTTAGGGATTGAGTTATGGCTTTCATAATTAGTACATTAGTTAGTGTTACACAGATGACTTTGCAATGAATACTGCTTGAATATGCATTGGTGGAAGCCCTACATATTGCTTCATTCATTGTATATGTTAGTAGTTTATTGTTTAAATATGCGTTGAGTGTAGTGGAGGCTTGTACAAGGGTTTGGGAAATCTGTGATGGTTTAAGTAACATGTTGATACTTCGTTGAGTCAAGTTAGTTTCTGGGAAACCTTTGTGGGGTTGTTACTGTAGGATTGTGTTATAAACATGGGTATTCAATAATGTCTGTCATATGTGTTGTGAATATAATTTCATGATGATCCCATGATTCAGGTCCATCTCAGTGTCAGATTTTAATATGTACCAACACAATCCATGGACATAATAGTTATTACATCAAAAACAAGAAGGGAAGATTTCAGTCACCCTGGAAATGAGGACGAAAGTCTTCATTGTGACCAAAATCATGTCTCTTGATTGTTTGGTATGGTAAATATCACATGCTTATAACCTGAATTACACACCAGACCCCTATGTAAAGAGAGAGGGGGAGGTAGAAAAGCACATAGGGATGGTGAGAGTGATTTTATCCCTTGTACAGGATGTCCTAGTGTCCACAGGGAAAAAAAGAAGTTGGGTAGTGGTTTGGTCATAAAGATAGCACACTAATTTGCCATAAATTCAGAATCTGATGATAATGGTAATAAAATATGCTTTTGGCACATTGGCTCTGGTCAGGGCATGGTATATTGGGAATATAATATGTTGTGAGTACAGGGCTTTGGGTCAGACAATGGTATTGTGGATATGATATATTATGCATACATGAGATAATGGCCAGTACTTGTTGATGGGGGTGATCATTTATTAGGGGGTGTATTTGTTCAGATTTTTGCTTGATGTCAGTGAGGTCCGGTATTGTTGGACCACGGGGCTTGCTTCATATTGCTAGAGTTTTGAGTTTCTGGGTTTAGGCAAGTGTTGGATATTTGAGAGATAATATTTGTTGGGTGTAACCAATCATGTCAGTGTTTGGTATAGACAAAATCAAATGTTTTTGTGGTTTGATTTTTTTTGTTAAATGTTTATGCTTAGCGCATGGTTTAATGTCATTACTATGGAGATATTATCTTGATTGGCACATAGATTGCAGGTTGGTTGTATTTCAAGCAAAGTGAAATTGTTTATTGCAATATAAATGCTAGGTATTTTAAGAGACAATTCTTTGTGGTGTGAGGCATAATACAGAGAAAACAGCATGTAATTATAAGATTACCATTTTGTTCTCTGGCTGTAGTCCACAAATGGACAATGACTTTCCTGGCAACTAGGTGGTATTTATTTCTGGAGAGATTAGATGCATTTCAGGTGGTGGAGTTTCTGTTCAGTATTACTTGACTTCGAAGGTCAAAGTGTGGATACAGGAAATAGGGTTTGGGTGATAGGGTTATTTCCATGTATTTGAAGTTTGATTCTCATTGAATCTGTTTTTACATTTAGGTGTAAGTTTTCTTCTATTTAGAGGGTAGTCTATAGAAGATCAATATGTTTTGTGCTAGGAAGGTGATTACATTTGGGAATCTGGTTGATAGAATGATCAGATTTTAGGAAATTCTCCATTGTGCTAACAAACTATGTGCTTCGTGTCTGTTTTATCTGTTATAAATTACATATTTTTGTCATTTTTATGTCTTGGTTTCTGATGTGCCTGTCTACAAAGGTTAATGAGATGGTGAGAAACCCACATTTCATGCTGCAGTTTTATGATTAGACCCTGGAAATCAATTATTCAATTTAACGTTGAAAGAATAGTAGGGAGGATATACTTACTTAATGATGTTTTGTAGTATAGTGATAATGTGTATATATAAATTAGAAACAAGTTAAAACTTAAATGTACAATCCACTGTACTCCAAATCAGATACATTAAATATAATGTATGAGTAGTGTGTTTTATTTTTTTCATTTTGAGAAAAAAATAATAATATAAATATATATATATATATATATATATATATATATATATAATCTATCTATATCTAATTTTTTTTATAATTAGGAGACTTTTAGGATTTTGAGATGATGTACGTGAAAGATTTATTATTTAATAGTGGGCTTGAGCTATATTTTTATAGTATCCTTGTGCTTTGTAGAGAGAAATCAATGAACAGATGTTGCGGACTATTGTCTTCCATTGGAGTCATGGGTGAAGTCAGCTGTTGTTTTAAGAATCGGTTCAGATTTGGGGAAATTATTCTGCCTTGTTAGGTTTCTTGTCTGTCTTTACAAAACGTTTCTTTTTCAGAAAAGGTAGATTTTATGTCCATGCTGGTACCACGGGATTCAGCCAGAAATTGTGTTATTTGCTTTTGTTTTGTTTGTTTTTTGTTGGATTTTTCTATTGAGTAGTAACGTGTATTATTATGCCTCTTGTAAGATGCTGCATAGCCTGGGAACATTGATGAGGAATGATTTCACATTAAGAACACGGTTTGGGGTTCTTGTTAGATGGTCAGAAATGTAAACCCTTTGTTGGGACATGAATTTCCATCAATAAGTATTGTGTGAGCTTGCTGCTAGATTTTGAGAGAAACAATTCCTCGTCAATAGTTGTGATGACGGTTTTTTAACATTGGTGAAAATAGCCATAGACTTGATGTTGGAAAAGTTTCTATACTAGGACCTCTTGCTAGATTTTGAAAATCCTAACTTTAGTATTTGAAAATAATATTCTCACCATAGTTCCTGCTCGTGGCATAAGATACTTTTGAATAGGAAGCAGGGGATAGGGGGCACACTGAGAACATCATGTCGTTAACGGGTTCTGCACTGGATGTTGGACTTGGTGTTCTTGCAAGATTTGATATATTTGTGTTGGTTGCTCAGAAGATAATTTTAAGTTGGAGGTAGATGTTGGAGGTAGCTGTTGAAGCATAGGACACTGGAAATGTATTTACGATCAGGTTAGTTTGATGTCCTTAAAAGATATTAATAAAACACGTAAACATCGAGGGGCAATAAAGTGAATATTGGATTCAGAATTTATGATTCTATACTCCTATTTTCTAGGAACTGAGGAGATAACCCTCTGACGTATATCCATAGTAAATTGCATTAAACTGAAAGCTATAATATCACATTTTGGAAAATAAGCAAATTGGACAATGCTTAAAGTTATATTTTTTTGGACTACATTTTGTAAAATTTGAGGCTGATTTAGAACAGATCTATAAAAGAGGACTCTGCCAAATTAAAATTTGTGCTTTTTGCATAATGCATAAAAAAATTCTATTTAGGTTTATAGTTTTTTTTACATATTTGTAAAAAGAAAAATGTGTTTGTGATTTCTTCCTTGCACTTTCCTTGTATTTCTTGTAAAAAATAGAAGACATACAGTCAAATAACAAGATGCCTTCTCAGGACTGAAATTCCTGCAAAAGCGTAATATTAAGTGCAAACTTGGAAAAAAAAGCTCTATACTGGGTTCTTTGCCATTTTTTGGATCAACAGCAAAAACACATGTGTGAAAGGCTCAACTTGATGGACGCAAGTCTCGTTTGAGCCTATGTCGACATGGACATTGTACGCAAGATGTGTCATTCAAGAAAAACCCCCGCCTAAATTACATGTAACTTATTACCATACCTATATAGCATGTATAGTCCCTGCTACATCTGCAAAGTATTTAAAAAATCATGCGCAATGTAAGGATCGTGCATAGTGTTATAACTTTGGCTCTTGGTTTTTAGTTTATCTAAATCACTTATAAACAAACCCTATGTTGGGTTCTTAAAAGTGTCATGATAAATGGCAGGTAATCTGTGCTGCTGTAGGCGCGGAACTGACTTTTGCAAGTATTTATTATTGCTTTAAAATCTCAAGCAACTCTACTGGGGGTGGGGATAGTTTCTGATGAGCAATCTGTGATTTTTAAAGAAGTTGAAGCCAACGCACATTTTTAGGTCCCTACTTTTTTTTATGAGAGTCTCTGGTGCTCCTCTACCGTAGGGGTGCACATGGAACCAACACGGATGAAATTAAAAGTATTTTGCACCTTGGGCAGAATAAACTACCGATGCCGTCATGTCTACAGAACTCGGAATCCAAGGAGACATTAGTTAATCTGGCAGATCATTACCTGGTGCCAGCTCTGTCACTTTGCACCAGCTCTTCTTGTAATGTCCCTTGTCCAGACATAAATAATTTAGTAGCAGACAAATGATCACTTGCGCGTGCAGTACGGTAAATTGCACAATATTGCCTTTCACAAAGTGACGGGTCACTAGTCGCCAGTTGTCGGGCCCTGTATATCTGTGGAATCTCCTCATTCTCCACCTGTGATCCCTGACTGCTCCGGTGGACACGGTACATAGGGAGTAAACTGCAGTTGCTGCAGCACTGGCTCTGCGCCAGAGGACTTTATCTCTCACTACAAATGGCTTCTCCCGCAGTGCTGCAAAGACAAGGTCACCGTAGGACCATCATGAGCAAGGTTATATGTGTGACAGGGAGAGACAGAAAGGGGATGGGGACGATTGGTTGCAGTGGTTTTCTAACAATTAAAATCAATTTCTCATTATATTTAGCAATTCTTTGTAAAAAATATGGGGACTAAATTAAATAGGTGTAAGTGCAGCAGAAGAGAGAATGAGAAAAGGAGGGAAATGGGATGAAAGGGGAAGAGAGAGACAGAAAGAGAGGGAATGAAAGAGAACAGAAGAGAGAGGGAGAATGAGAAAGAGAGGGCGAAGGAGGTAAAGAGAGAGTGAAAGAGTGTGGGTAGTAGAGAAGAAATTAAGAGAGAGAAAAGGTGAGAGCGCAAAAGATGAAGAAAGAGGGAAAGAAAGAGTGGAGAGAAAGACAGCTATAAAGAGATATTGAGAGAGACTGTGCAATAAGAGAAACACAGAGAAAGAAAGAGAACATTAGTGGAAGAAGGGGAGAGATTGAGTGTAATGAAGGAAGAAAAAAGAGGGAGAGAGGGAAGGAGGGAAAGAAAAAGATGTCGAAAGCAAAAACAAGGGAAAGAAAGATAGCAAGGGGGGGGGGAAGAGATAGCGGAATGAGTGAGCATAAAATGTAAAAATACAATAAATAGTGATTAATGTGACAAAGAAAAGGAGGAAGGGAGAAAAGACTGAAAGATAAAGAAAAATTAAATGAGAGAAGGAAAGAAATAAAGGACAAACAGAGAAGCAAATGAGTTAAAAGCAGACAGTGATAAATAAATATATAGATTGTGTGCATTATCTGAATGGAGTGATCCCATACTGTGCGTATCCTTGCAATTATTCCCCGTAATGAACAGGTAATAAGGCATAGGCTGCAAATTAACCTCTACACGACACAAACGTTAAACATTAACCCCTACAATATCCCACCACTAGCTGTTAGTTAGTGTTACCTTAACACTAACATTAACACGAAACCTAGAAATATCAGGTCTACAAAGGGAACATGCATACTGTATTAGGGAAATGTAATGCCATTTCGGTGCTATATAGGACTATTCTGGCCAGGTTAGGGTGGAGGAGAGGTAAGGGAAATGTAATGTTAGCAGATTCAGAAAGAGGGAATCACAGAGGAGAGGGAGGGGAATCTGTCACTGCGTCTCTGCTGCCCATCCGTCCGTGGCAGGGTTTTTCGCTCAGCGCCATTTTAGAATGTTGATTCACTTGCAGAAAATGTGTCTGATCATTGACTCTTCATGAATGTGTATCGTAACATGTTAAGACGAGAGAGGACTTTGCTTCAATACACATTAACCCATTCACTGCCAAAAAAACACATACGCAATTCTACTCTTATTTTGTAGTTCAAAGCTCCACTTACCTTTCTGATCCAGGAATTTATTTTAGGCTGTCGAGAAGTGAATATCTCGGACTCATTCTATTACCGTACATCTCTGCAAGAGGCCTCAAAGGGACGCTGTGACTGTGAGCACCATAACCATTATTGTAGGAGGGGATTGTAGTGCAGGGAGTATTTGGGTTTTTCTAGTGGTTCCTAAGGCTCAGACCCTGATCTACTACTTTCATAATTTAAACGTTTCCCTTTCGCATTTTTTTTTAACTCAAAACCAATTTGTCAAAAAAATAAAGGGGATGGCATCCAAAGATTCATTGTTTCATATCCACCATTATGAGATATTGAGACTGTGGTGCTTAATGTGTCCCGAATCTAGACATGATACAAAATGCAACTCTGGATTCTCAATTAGAAAAACGTGTCGCCCGTACAGCATTGCTGTGATGCATGATCTTATAGCAGCCAGATTTATTTACTATTAAAATGTTAGATTTTTTTATAGAATTTTGTTACAGCACGCAACAAACGTAACTACAGTAAACCAATGAAATTCAATTTCATTAGTACTACAAATCAAGGTTAGTACCAACCTCTTCATTCTCACCTTATAAAAACAGGTCTAGCCCTGCTTATGTGGGATAACTGACGTCATTACTAATGCATGAATATTGCCCATTAAAGTTTAATTCAAGAGACCTGTTGGAGTCTTTAGCCACGATGTCACTTTCAAGGCCCTGGCATATTTTGCAAACACTTCCTGTAGGCAGCATGCCCGCATGGTGTGCAGTGATCTTTCGAATAAGAGAACAGGATATGTATTTACCTGAAGCTGATAATGTGTAGTCCAACGTCTCTGGCAGACCAAGGTCTGCTGGTGGAAGATTCTGTGCAGTGTGCTTTCCAGCTTCATAGACAGTTCGACCACAAAACCCAGAGATGGTCTGAAGATTGCGTTGGTGTTCCAGGCCTGCATGTGGAGGAGAAACCACTGATGCTCGAAGCTAACCTCTGAAGTGAGAAAATTCATCTGATCAGATGACGGTCTGCTTTTGATATATTTGTAAAAAAAACAATAGGTGGCCAAACTCAGACTCAATGGAAGACAGATGAACTGGCAAGGGTAACCCTACCACCAGAACTGAATACAAAAAAAGACATTCAAGAGTTGTTGTAACCAAAAGATACACACGTCCTTGAGATCTAGGTGTGCAAACCAGTCATTCCTAAGCAGTAGGTCCCACAGAAAATGGATGCCTTACATATTGATGTGTCTGAACGAGTTGCGGTGATGCAAGTTTTTGACTTGAATCTCCAGTTTTCTTTTTTACTAGGAACAGGTTGCTGAAGAAGCCACCCTCAACTGTGAATTGAACAGCCCCACTGGAGAATAGTTACTGAATTTCCCAGTCGAGGGATCTCTGTTCCTCTGAGGTCTAAATCGGTAGAGGAAAGGATGCCTGAACCAGATGGAATTAAACTCTACCACATAGCCTTGCACTGTGTGCAAGACCCAGGTGTCAAAGAAAATCACCTTCCATTCTTGCAAGAAAAGAGACTTCCTGCAGTGAATTTGTGTGAAGAATGAAAGAAAGTCCAAGAGGCTCACGTGTGGATAAGCATGCACAGACTCTACCTTGGGAACCTCTGCCTCTGTCAGTTCCCTCTGAGTGGTGAAGCCCCAGTTCCTTTGATCCCAATTCAGAGAGTTTGGAGTCAATACGAAGGAAGGCCATTTTGCTTCTCTCAGTGCTAAGGGCTGCATTTATATTTCCCATCAGGCAAATGGAGCATAGGGCCTACACTCTAATACAATTAGGGTCAAGTTTGGTATCCAGTGACAAGGCTAGGTCTGGGAAATAGAATTTCTTTGCCAATGATCTCAAGAAGTCGAAGCATTTATCCTGCTTGGCCTTTAACCCTTTAACCCCTTAAGGACCAAACTTCTGGAATAAAATGGAATCATGACATGTGTGACATGTCATGATTCCCTTTTATTCCAGAAGTTTGGTCCTTAAGGGATTAAACACTTCTCAAATCCCTGTGTTGGATATCCTCTTGTCTGGGACATGAATACCACAACGATAGAATCTAACTCCGTAGTCTGGGCATTTGGCCCTGTGGAGATTTTATATCTTCTTATCCAACTGCTTTCATAGCTGATCATATCTGGATAGATGTTTAATAAAGGACCAATCTGAAGATCTTGGGGGTCGAATGTACCTGAGATCAAAACTGCATTCCTAACTCTATATGTCCCTCTGCCCCTGCACATCCCCCAAGTGAATAAAAGGTTAAAAAAACCTTTTTTCACTTATCTGATTTCAGTGCTGAGGTCTTCGGCATCTCCAACACCAGTGGTGGGGTCAACCTAATGTGCGTGCGCTGCAATGCTCATTGCTTTCCTATGGGGATTTTCAAGATGCTGGACGTCCACATGCAGTGTTGTTTCATGGAGTTAGACCCGGAAGCACCTCTAATGGTTTTCTGGTAGACTAGACTAGAAGCAGTCTTAACCTTGCAATGTAATCATTGCAGCTTCTCTGGAACTGCAATGTTTTACATTGCAGGTTTAAGGGGACAGAGGCATTGCACCCAGACCACTTCAACTAGGTGCTCTGGATGCCTATAGTGGCCCTTTAAAGGCATAAAGTTGTACACCAAATCTAAATTAAGCAGTCATGAATCAGAATGATGTAACAGATATGAGCAATACTCTGACCTGTGCAACCATCAAGGAGCAGTAAAGAAAGAGGAGGTGTTTATCTAATGCTAGCCTTTTATAGCCTCCTAATGTTTTTTGATTGGTCAATAGTTCATGTTCTGATCTGCCTGCTTTTAAAGTACAGTAAAGAGAGACTAGCACAATATGATGCCTCCTGTCATGCAAAATTCACCTTGTTCTTTCAGCTTTCGAAGCTGCCTACCAAACAGACCAGCAAATCCACCATCCTTCTATCCGTAGTTATCTCTGAGTCTCAAAGTCTCAAGGGCTGGCATTAGAGGTTGAGTCAACCACTTCTTAAAATAGCAACCTTGGATATAGAGTTACACAAAAAGACAGATGCAGCACACAAATAATTGGAGATTACAAACAGAGCTACACATATCACTCAAGATTACTGAGAGATGATCCTTGTTCATAAAAAGCTTACAGTCTGAAGACAACTGTCTTTTTTGCAACAACGCTGCTTATTTCAGTTTTCCGAAACTTTTTATTTAATTGGCAAAGCACTAGTGGGCATCCTTAAAACTTTAAAGCAACACTTGAAATTGTTATAGTGCCTGCAGTCCTGAACGCTTGCAGGATGACTCAACCCTAAACTTGGCAGCGGAGAAATGAGTAATGTGTTCATTTTTAATTTATTTCATTTTATTACATGGGGGGGGGGGGGGGTGGGAAGAACTAATTGATGAGGGGCATCAGGGCTGTAACATTAGGAATATAGATATTTATTTCTAATGCTACAGTGTTCCTTTAACTTACGGAGAAACACAACCAAATCATCATGGTTATTTGAACGCCACAAGTATCACACATCAATCGTTTCCCATTGTTGTGTTATAATCAACAAACCAGTGGCGTCTACAAGTCTAGGCATCCATTAGAAAAACCTGAGGTTACAGACCAAAGATAATGCTGCCAAGAAATGAAGATATTATTTAAATCCCTCTTGTGGCCATAACTGGTGACGCAAAAAAAATGAAGAAAGATATATTAGTCGTGGTACCTCTGAAATCTCACTTGTAATAAATTATTTAATTTTCCTGTATATAAATGTACAATAGACAAAAATGAGACTGGTTTCCAGTTGCCCAATTTTTGCCCTTTGCATGTTGAGCTATACACATCTCAGCATCCATTTTGTTTACAATTTCTCACATACCCACGGCCATTTTGTGTTGTGAAAATGGTTTTCTAACAGAATAGTGAATAGCAACCTTGGATTCTGTTTCTTAGTAAAAACGAAGATATAAAATATATAGATTTAAGCAAGACAAAATTACATCCTAAAACATGATTATATGAATACTAGTTCATAAAAATTTAATTCCCATGATGCCTAGCAATCCCAAATATCATTGCTAAGGAAAGCGTTACTTGTTGTGCTGACAAAAGTAAAGCTGTTTTTAATTCCCATTACATTAGTAGACATATTGCACATTATATCGTTTTCATTATTCAATAGATTGCTCGGGCTCCGATAATTTAATTCACAGCTGAGATAATAACAGCCACAGTCAGAATTATTATATTGATCTAAGGAATTAAAGAATACGGCAGCTATTCAAATCAAACTGTAAATTGACTGAAGAGACTATAGCACATATTTAGACATAAATAAATAATAATAATTCATACTAAACTAAGTTTATTGCCTCGATAGTCTCCGTCAATCCAATGTTCTCCCATAAGAAGGCAGTGGGAGGCTAGTGCGCATGCACGGCAGAACGCCACAATGCACCAATCAGATCTGATTGAAAGAGTGGAGTTTTAGTCCACTATTTTGGTGGAAGCTTCTCTAGTGACTGAATAAATGGGGGGCTTGGGGGGTGGGGGACATGGAGATGAAGTGGCCTGGGTGTCTGTAGTGTCCCTTTAACTGCGTGGCATTTTGAAAATGGCAGGATTTTAATTCATGCTGCCCCCACCCTGATAGCGTTAGTGCTCTGGGAGTGCAGATTTAGTTCCTTGCTTTGAGAAATTCTGATCAGTAACAATAAAAGAATGTTCTCATCTAGTGCCACTGTTTTAACCGCAAACAAAACTATAAAAATACATCAAATCGAAGGCATGGCAGGCCCAAAAATAGATGTTGGCCTAGGTTGAATGGCTGACGTCCCGCATAGACAGTTTTGCAAGTTTTTTTTTGGCTGTTTTTGACACAATTAAATCTGCTATGTTTTTTCATCTGTTTCTTTCCCTGACCACTATTTTTTAATGTATTATGTTGTTGTTTGTTTTGTTTTTTCCAATTTATCAGTCTTTCAATCACTTGTCCTGCCAACAAAAGTGTCCTAATTCACTTTTGGATCAACAGCAAAAACAAATGTGAGGAAGGCTGAACTTGATGGACGCAAGTCTCTTTTCAGCTATGTAGCTATGTAACTATGTAACTTTGTATTTTTCTGCAACTCTATGCTTGGCAGTCTTTTTTGAAATAGATAAACTATTTTATAAATATGAACATTTATTTATTTATTTTATTTCTTTATAAAATATTTTTACAGGAAGGATACATTGAGATTTCTCTCGTTTTCAAGTATGTCCTGGGTCCACAAAACATTGCATTGATACAATAGGGTACAATAAAATACAAAAACAATATTAATACACAATATATACACAATTTTACATATTGGAGGACCTCTTTAAAAAAACACTTCCCAAAACACTTTGATAAATCTTGCCGAATGTCTTGAAATTGTTAAATGAAACAAAAATACGCAAAATAAAAAACGTTTGTTGTCTCTACTTTGCAGCCTCTGGTGCTGAAAATGTGTGATCAATTTTATTGTCATTATAATATACTGGTGCGAATTTTCCTAAACTACACAACCTATGTGGTTCCTAAGTTTCCTAAATAACCTGTTGTCAGAAGTTCGGCACACCTGGTAATAAAATTGCTCTGGGTGCTCGGAATTCCAATTCGTATTTTGGTTAAAGGGGTGTTACTTTTCCAATTACCACTGCCTGAATGCTGTATTGCTAACTAAAAAGGTTATTTACCAAAGAGGGAATTCAAAGTGATTTTCACATTTAAGGCTAGAGTAGACAAATGTGTCCAGGTTCGGCTCTACTGACCTAAATATGAAATTCACTTTGAATGCCAGGCTGGTACCATTTTGAGATATAGTCACGTAGTGCCCAAATACAAATTGTTTTAATAACAGAGAGAACAAAATAGGGCTGAATTGAAGAACTTAGGGCAGTAATGTCGAATGTTGAATTTAGGGCAGCAAGCCATAGCAGCTAAACATCACATGTTTAGGGTATAATTTATCTTAATCTAATTTATCAGAAGTGTAATTATTCCTTAGTGGCCCTTTAAAGGGACACTCCAGTCACCATAACAACCTCATCTAAATGAAGTTGCTATGGTGCCAGGAGGCCCCCAGGGACACTCTTAAGTTGTTCTCCAGGGCCAACCCGCAGGTGCCCTAAGAGCCATCCAGTTTCAAACACTGAATTCTAGGGATGCCCCATCATATGTAAAATATACATTTATTTTCCTGTTTTACTTGCCCTGTTGAAATTGGATTTTTAAAAAAGGCTCTTAGTTGTCTAAAGCCTAAGAGTAAGTGGCAGCTGTATTCACATACGAAGGTATATGTGCATGCATAAGGACGACTGCGTGTTTATGAGCAATTAAATTGACCAATTATTTATTATGACATATATGGCATATAAAAAAATAAACAAGCCCATTCTCAATATGATAATATAAATAAAAGGATAATACATATGATAAATGAAATACGTAAAAAAGATGACTGTGCAGAATAATCTCAAATCCCAGTGAATAAGATTTTGAGAATGAGCGACATAATTTACTATGTATACAATGGTGATCTGCGCATTCCATGGTGTGTTTAATTTATAGAAAGACTTGCAGGGGTAGTTTCTAAATTCAATTGCTATTGGCCATAAAAATGGAGTGATATGCTTTTAATTAATCTTACTTAATGCAGTTTTAGCATAGATTAGAAAATGAATTGTTCCACTTCCTAGGTGGTTTTCTAATGTTGATTGGAGAGCCACTTGATTAGATTAGTAATTCAGAGATAAATGTGATTGATGTTATTTTAAGCTCTTTCCCTTGGAGATTTTAACAATGAAATTATACAATTGATTCCTCTGCTAGGAAGAATCCTCTTGCTGAAAGGAGATACAAGCCCAATGTAATCTTGATAATTTGTATTTGATAGCTCTAACCACTGGCTGTGTTTATTAGAAAAATATAAGCAAACAAAGCTGCTCCCCTGTAGTTTACTTAAATTAAAGGATGATATTTTGATTTTTGAGTATTAGACAGTATCTTCAGAGACGAGCGTACTCACTAAACATCACATTTCAGGAATTTAAACTCGGCTGATAAACCAGCTCGGTATCTTAAACGTTTCAAAAAGTCAATGCTTTCTGAGCCGAGTTGTCTTTTGTTGAATTACACAGTTAGTTCAAAATGATCTTCAATTGGCAATCAACACAAGTCAGATGAAATGTATTGGCTAAAAGGACAGGGCTGCATCTAGGAAAGGAATAATGTCACTCGGGCCCTAGGAAGGATACCAGCACCCCATATCCCCCTTAACACTTAGCACATGGCTGTTGAATGGGGCCAAACTTGGCCAGGTATCTTAAAGGTGCCCAGCCCCATCTCACCCCATAGGTGCCTGAGGTTTATTTTGGTTAATTGGGCTATGTTTGCATCTGCATATTAATTTGCCCAGCCCTGTTTTAAGGTGTCAAGAAGTCCTGGTGAGAGGAGAGGGGGAGGGGGGGAGGGGGTTAACATGACCGCCATGTTTGAGGGATCCATGTTTATTTTGCATGGAAGCTGTAGTTTTAAAACATGTGCGGTTCTACGTTCTGGGCACCCCTGTTGTAGAGAATGATTTTTGTCTTTTTTATCAGAGTCACATAATATAAGAAAGCAATACTCTGCATCAATCTAGTTCCTATTTAGGTACATTTATTTAACAGATACTTTTCTAAACAGTTACACATGTTAAGCTAGTTACATATGTTTGCTTAATTATCTTTGTCTCGTCTTTGTTCTATTGAGTTGTATATACTCCATCACATGTTGATTACACTGCCCTATTTCTATAACTTTTTTACACTCCCAGAGAATTCCAGATCCTATGTGATGTGATGTTGTTTTCCAATTTCGTGTAGTGCTTCATTAAAAAAAAAAAAAAAAAAAAAGAACGCTAATCCTCATAACCAATAGAGCACACCGTAGTAGTTATGGTGCCAGGAGTTGCCATGTGCACCACCGTGCTTAGCGCAGAGCTGAGAGCTTCATTCTGAAAGGAACCAAGGTGACGAGTGGATCCCAGGGTAGAAGCCAAACTGTTCTAAAATGGTTTGAGTACATTGGGGGGGCTAGGACACTCTGGCACCACAACCACTGCAATAGTTATTGAGCTTGAAGCGTTCCTTTACCTCAAATATATTTATGTCTGGGGACCTTGGGATTTTTGGGGGGGTGGCGGGAATTTTTTCTGTTGTCCAGTTTTGGTAGTTGACCTTCTGTATTTGCTTACATAATGTCACTGTCATGACATCCTCAGCTGTCAATAATGTAGGTAACTGAAAGCATAGCAGATACAAAGTAAGATGTGTCCTAGCCCATGCCTGTGGTTTAAAAGGTTCTCCTGCACCACACTACTCTCTGTGGTCACCCCAGCTCCTTGCTGAGATCGTCAATCTTGATGATCTCAGCCAATTCAATGCTTTCCCATAGGAAAGCATTGAGAGGCTAGAGCACATGTACGGCAAGACTGCACACTCTGCCAATCAGACGGTCTCTATGAGTTTTATTTGGCTATTCTGACAGAACTTCTGTCAGAGTGACAGTCACTATAGGCATTTAGACCCTACAACGTAGACATCGCCTTTCCTGAAGAAGGATAATGTTTTTATTTGTAGGGTTAAAGATGAAGTAATCTGTTTTAATGGGGCACTTGTGAATCGAAGTGTGGGGTTGCTCAACCAACAGAATCTGATCAGGTCCTCAAATGTAGTTATTTGAATTTTACCAGCAATGTGTGTCTCGCATTTCAAGGGACTGCGTCTCTCTCTATATATAGTGTTTTATGTTTTCAAGTAGTCTTATTCATCTGTTACTTCTCCATCATAGATTGAAGATTTAGCTATGACTGCTATACATTTGTTAATGTTTTGTGTGTTCTCCACTGATCTTGGGCTTCTTTGTCTCCATTTTAACAGTACGGCAGGTCAGACAGTTACCGCGTGGCTACCACGCAGGACAATCAGGATGACCAATCCCCGAAGAAGGGCAAGGGGATCCAAAAAAAAGAACTGGATGAACTGAAGAAAGAGGTGGCAATGGTAGGTAAAGAAAGGTCTGGACATTAATGGGTTGGCAGCATGTTGAGATAACTGACTAATTTTTAGGAGAGGAATGGAAGCATACTTGTATGCAAAATGGCATGTGAGAACAGAGGTGAATTGGAGCATGGTCAAATGTGTCAATAACATAATTTTGCTAAAGTAGTTTAAAGATCAGTTCTGTATGACTGTGAAGAACATCTGCATGTGTACGTATGTGTATGTGACATCACTCTAAGAGGCCAACATGTATTAATGGAGATTGTAAACAGTGTGGAATACAGTGTGTGTAAAAAGTTCATATCTGTTGCATGAAGTTAAGTGATTTTTATTTTGTTAACCTAATTTCTGTTTTTTTTCACAGACAGAGCACAAAATGTCAGTGGAGGAAGTATGCCGGAAATACAACACAGATTGTGTGCAGGTCAGAGACGGACTCATGTGGCGCAACACACCAAACATTGAATAGAAAATATAGTTTGCTTAATCTATGGTAGTACTCTCCAAAAGAATAGAAAAGATATGTGTACACTATCAGAATAATTATATGTATTAGTGCACTACATGTGTTAGAGGCAGTCAGCGTTTTGCCCCACAGTGGAAAAAGACGTCTTCGTCAAGATATGTATAATATATTAATGCAATTACATTGTTCTTTAAATTCTTAATTTAATATATTTTGTTTAGACTTAAAAATTTGTGCTTTATCTGATCCTATGGAAGACTGATTTCTCTTTAAAGGATATGTGACGCTTTAAAACATTTATACTGGGGGTTTCCCATATCCTATCGAACTACACTGACCACGATGCTTTGTCAACCACCAGAATAGCAAATTGTTAATAGAATTTGAAGTTATAAAATATCTCGGGATCTACTTTTGGTCAACCCTGATTTAGACTTTCTCATACCTGGAGTGTTCATGATTATTTCCTTTTTCACACATATTTATGAACACAATCACATGTTTGCTAACGTACACATACAGCTTCTTCTGTGTTTTATCGTGTTAGTGTTTATTTATCTCTTACCCTCTTTATATTTGTTTTTTTAGGGGTTGACAATCAGTAAAGCAGCAGAGATTCTGGCACGGGATGGACCCAATGCACTTACTCCCCCACCCACCACCCCTGAATGGATAAAGTTTTGCCGTCAACTGTTTGGAGGGTTCTCCATTCTTCTGTGGATAGGAGCCATTCTCTGCTTTCTGGCATATGGAATCCAGGCGGGCACAGAGGACGATCCAGCAGGAGACAATGTAAGAAGAATAGTGACCTGTCTCTGTATGTACAGAAAATTGTAGGGATCCTGCTGATGTACCTAAAAACAAAGATATAACATACTGCAATAATGCCTGATATAGAAAAAACACACATTTTACAATTGCACTCACAAGTTAGAGATAATAAAAACACCTTATGGGTGCCACCTATGATTTCAATAGGGGGCTAAAGCTCCTCCTTCGGACTTGTCAACGGATAGGGCTTTTGTGATGTTTCAGCTCACCAAACGATATTCCAGAGGTTTCTTCAAAAGGATATTTATTAACAAATAAAATTAATTACACAAATAGTGTTAAACATGCTGGTCCATCGCTTTTCGTGCTCAAATGAGACCTTCCTCAGAGACCCGTGTAGGTAAAAGCAATGACAACAATGTAATAAAACCTTATGGTTTAAATAACCCTCTCCTACAGTCATTATATAGGGCTAACCCCCAAAAAGTCATTGGTGACGTTGTGGACGTCTTCACCTTATACATACGGATTGGTTGGTGTATTTCTTCCTGCAGCCATCTCTATTTCCTGTTAATTTCGTTCCCCGCTGACGTTTTTAAAAGTCCTGAACTTCTGCCAAAATGACCATGCCTTCCAGGGTGGGAGATCGTAAACATGCAAACACAGGCTCCCCCTGGCGTTCTCCAAAGTGGAAAAAAAAACACAAACTTGTGTTAGTCACATATCTCTGTATACAATTAATTAACTAATGTGCCAAAAATTCGATAGAGTCAACCAAAAACAATTTACATAAACTACTGATACCATCCCACTGACATATACCTCATATATTGCAGTGAGCCGTTTTTGTCACTGATTTTTAAATAATGCTTATGTGTTAATGTTCAGAAAATGATGTATGAACTAAAGAAAATAATTATCAGAATCAATTACAAAATGTCAATGATCAAAAAATTAATAAATCAACAAAAAATGAACAATGAACAAAAAATGTAGCCTCCTTTTGAAATTTAGCGCCTTTATCATCTCTAACTTGTGAGTGTACTTGTAAAGTTAGTTTTTTTCTATATCAGGCAATATTGCGCTATGTTATAACTTTATTTTTAGGTACATCAGCAGGATCCCTAAAATTTTCTGTACCATACATTTCTGCTGTGGTTGGTTACCCTGGGAGGCTGTGGGCCTAGAAGTTAAAGGAGCACTAAAGGGTCAGGAACACAAACATGTATTCCTGACCCTATAGGGTTAAAACCACCATCTAGCCACCCTGGTCCCCTAATGCCTCCCTAAATATAGTAAAATCTTACTTGTATTCAAGCCTGAAGCAGCAGACTTTGTCCCTGTTTCCTGTAGATCTACCCACTGTCTGCTGGCATCAGCAGAAGTGGTAGCCGTATCCAATCACAATGCTTCCCCATAGGATTGGCTGAGACTGACAAAGAGGCAGATCAGGGGTAGAGCCAGCATGATTCAAACACAGCCCTGGCCAATCAGTATCTCCTCATAGAGATGAACTGAATCAATGAATCTCTATGAGGAAAGTTCAGTGTCTGCATGCAGAGGGAGGAGATACTGAATGTTTGGATGCATTTTAGGCAGCCATAACCCAGGAAGGATCTCTAACAGCTATCTGAGGAGTGGCCAGTGAAGTTATCACTAGGCTGTAATGTAAACACTGCATTTTCTCTGAAAAGACAGTGTTTACAGCAAAAAAACTGAAGGTAATGATTCAACTCGCCAGAACAAATTCAATAAGCTGTAGTTGTTCTGGTGACTATAGTGTCCCTTTAAGTTTAGATTTTTTTTATATTATCACATTTCACTGGTGTCAGGTGGAATTGTCACATCCATAAAATCTATACAAACTTGTTTGAGAAATCAAATATTTAAAACATAGGATTTCAATGATTAATGTGCTAAATAAAGACATTAGGAAGGCTGACCACCCCTCTGCTGTATTTATATAACTTTAGATTTTTCAATAAAGCTTGTTTATTTATTTATTTATTTTTTTACTGACACTCTAATGTACTTCCCAGTGCCCGGATATTGTTTTGTTGAGTGATGTTTCTTCTCGTGTAACATTAATGCCGAGGGTACTGATCATATTTTGTACGGCGTGAAAAACGTGATATACACACAATAGATTTTCCTTCCATATTCATATCTTTCAGTTTTCAGATCCACTAGGCAGCAATTATCTGACTAATTTCTGTAAAGGTGGGTGAGCATATTGTATGGCGGAGATATCTGACAGATATAGTTGCATGTTCTGGCATGTCTAACAGCTCTTATCAGCCTGGGAAAGATGACAATGTATATGAATTTGAGAACCAAGAATGGCAATTTAAAGAGCAATGTTTCTTTAGGATGTGCAGGGCTATCTACATGCTGCTGTATGGTATTGGGAATGATTGTATCGTGCCAGTTGGGAGTATACCATATTAACTGCAAACTGTTTGATTTATTCCAGTTATACTTGGGTATTGTCCTGGCCGCAGTAGTGATCATCACTGGTTGCTTCTCGTATTATCAAGAGGCCAAAAGCTCTAAAATCATGGAATCGTTCAAGAACATGGTGCCTCAGGTGAGATGAAATAGGAGTGGGGGTAAGACATGGGGAAAGAAAAACCGCAAAACACAATGAGGGCAGAAAGCACAATTTAGAGGATTTATAAGTTGGTAACAGTTACTGAGAGTAAGAAAGAAAAACAAAATTACAAAATGATCAGATGAGTGTGATAGATGAGGAGAATTAAAGATTAAATCAAGTCGAGAATTCATGGTGAATTCAGATTTAAAACTAAAATAGCTGAACTGGAGAAATTCTCATACTTAGCAATGCTTCTACTTTGGCTAAGCTGGCCTTAAATTTGAAATTCACTTTGAATTCACTTTAAATTCTCACTTTAGTAAATAAGCCTGTTAGAATTATATAGAAATGTGGAAATATGCTCTTATAATTCATGACCAATGACCATCGGACTACCATGTCCCTCATCTCATTCTCACTTCCTTCTTCATTGACGTTCTTCATGACTGGTTCTACTGGTTCTCTACACTTCCTTTGCTTCTTCTCTGAGAGCCCATGTCTCTTACTTTCCCTCTGCAAATTTCATGAAGTTTGTCCTATTTTTTTATGTGTCTTTTCTGTTTTTGTGGTTTCCATGTCTCAGCATTTTGTTTTTCAGAAATGTCTATATACAAAATTAAATTATTCCCCTCTGTTTCCTTTTTATAAATGTTTTTTTTTTTTTTTTTTTACTCCAGCAAGCTCTGATTATTCGGGAAGGTGAAAAAATGCAGGTGAATGCCGAAGAGGTTGTAGTTGGAGATCTGGTAGAAATTAAAGGTGGAGACAGGGTGCCGGCTGATCTACGTATTATCTCAGCCCACGGCTGCAAGGTAATTTAGGACTTCTCTGTGACAAAACCTTGTATTTCCTTGTCCCAGTTATTTTACCTGCATTCGGTAGATTGATCTACTAAACACCGACCACCCCCCAGCTCATTTAACTTCAAAGAAAACCACAAACTTAAGTGCTCTCTCTGTGTGGCTACCGTCCGTATAACCGAACAACACGTGTGCTGGAAAAAGGCAGCCATCTTGTCTCCCGAAAGCAGGCAGCGGTACTTGGTCATCGAGTGTCTGGAACTCTAAGTCGGACACTCGACCCCGTGAATAATGGTAGCTTTCCGCAAATGCCTGCTTCTATACTCAACATGCCAGGAGAGCGCTATTCGGTGGGATTGTTCGCACGAACCAGGGGAACAATCGCTACCTCTGAGACAGGGGAACCGTTTGATATTTTGTTCATTCTGGAACTCCCGAAAGTGACCGACCACTACCAGACGCCACATATGCGGTGGGTCAAAACTTTACCCCGGTGGCGATTTGGCAGTGTTCGCGGGATCTGAGTGCTATTTGGATATGTTGTGCGCTCTCGGGGAATATCGGGGGATATAATACTTGTGGGGGTTCCTATGTGTCTTATGTGTATTTTGGGGTGTTTTAGGTTTTATTTTCTGTACCTCTCGTGCTTGGGAGATAATTAGTTTAAGCAAAGTACACACAATTATCACCCAGACACAGAGACTCCTGGGTGTGTTTTACCAAGCTATTGCTGGAGACCCCATGCTGGGGATCTGTGTATAAAAGTGGGCCATCTGGCCATAATAAAACACTCCTGTTGTACCCTTCATCGAGTCTCGACTGATCTTTGGGTATGCGAACAACAAAACTATTGATTTTTCTCACGACCCGCTTGGATTTCAGGAGAGTACGAACTAGCGTACTAAGTGAACGGGCTATAATCACTCAACCCTCTAGCAGTTCGGGAGTGTGTGACCGAACGGATCATACGAAATGCAAGGGGTTTGTTACATTCTCCTTCACTACACATGTTAAGTCGCGAAATATTAGTATTCCCCAAGGCTGGACAAAGTCATAGCAAAACTGTGTCTACGAGGAAGCCGCTGGTTCTAGAGGTTTTTGTGACATACAGAGAACTCAGTGGAAATAATTTTCCATTGGTTTTAACGTCTTAGTAAAAACAAAGTTATTATAAAATGTCTAACTTACTAATATTAATTATATTTAATTAGTTACATATACAACTAACCATATGTCTCCTTCCTTTCATTTCCTTTCCCTTCCTTTCCCCATCCCTTTCCCCTTCCCCTTGCCCTTTCTCTTCCCCTTTCCTTACTTTCTTCCTTCCTTCCTTCCTTCCCTCTCTTCCTCTCGTTTCTAATTCACCTTTCAGGTAGATAACTCTTCTTTGACGGGTGAATCTGAGCCCCAGACCAGGTCGCCTGATTGCACTCATGATAACCCTCTTGAGACAAGGAACATTACTTTCTTCTCAACCAACTGTGTAGAAGGTAGGTGTCATAGTTTCATGTTCATATGGATGATGTTTGTACAATATTTGCCATTGCTTGGTGGACAGGTCAGCAACATGATTTCCTCCTCTGGAATTTAAAATAGCAATATTTGAACTTTAATGTATTGATGGTGTCTAATCAGAGTCAAGTGTCAAAGTAAGACATGAAATGTACAACTTCCATTACTCTGTAGTTTGAGTTACAAATTAACAGGGAATTTCAGAATTGTTATAGACAACAAATTAGGCAGCAATATGCAATGTCAATCTGCAGTTGCTAAGTCCAGTAAGGTTTTGTCATGTATAAATAGGGGCATAAATTCTCGGGATGAAAATATAATTTTACCTCTTTATAAATCGCTGGTAAGACCACACCTTGAATATGCTGTGCAGTTTTGGGAACCTGTTCTAAAGAAGGATATCATGGCACTAGAAAAAGTGCAGAGACAAGGTACAAAATTGATAAAAGGAATGGAGCATTTTAGTTATGAAGAAAGGTTAAAAATGTAAATCCCTTTAGTTCGGAAAAATGGCGCCTCAGAGGGGATATGATAATATTATACAAATATATTCGGGGTCAGTACAAACTATTATCTGGAAATATATTCATAAACAGAGCTATACATAGGACACAAGGTCACGCATTTAGGCTGGAAGAAAGGAGATTTCAAAGAAAAGGTTGTTTTTACAGTAAGAGCAATAAGGGTATGGAATTCTCTGCCTGAAGAGGTGGTTTTATTAGAGTCCATACAGATGCTTAAACAGCAATTGCATAGATACTTGCAAAAACATAACATACACGGATATAATTTCTAATTAGTGGGGTAATAGCTGCTTGATCTCTGACTGCTATTTTGGGGTCAAGAAGGAAATGTTGTTGCAAAATTGGAAGCGCTTCAGACTGGGTTTTTTGCCTTCTTTTGGATCAACAGCAAAAACATATGTGAGGAAGGCTGAACTTGATGGATGCAAGTCTCTTTTCAGCTATGTAACTATGTAATAGGAGTACTCATCATTGTATCTACAGTTTGCATTCCATACAGTGACGGGTGAAATATATTAGGATGATATTTAGGAAGAGGATGGAAGCATCCGTAAGAAAACTAGAATGTTTGGTTACTTACAGGTACAGCTCGTGGGGTGGTAGTTGCTACAGGAGACAGGACCGTCATGGGACGTATTGCCACCTTGGCTTCTGGTCTAGAAGTTGGAAAGACACCAATTGCCAAAGAAATTGAACACTTCATTCACCTTATCACCGGCGTTGCTGTTTTCCTGGGAATCTCCTTCTTTATCCTCTCCCTTATCCTGGGCTACAGCTGGCTGGAGGCTGTCATCTTCCTTATTGGCATCATTGTGGCTAATGTGCCAGAGGGACTGCTGGCAACTGTGACTGTAAGTATTGGTTAAAATATCCCCCTCTCTGAGCACATACTGAGGAATGTATCCACATGGTGAGATTTCATATGTCATTGTGATAACAACCTACCTAACCTCATGACAGAGGATATTTGGTACCCTACTTGACTGCTGTGAATATAACATAGTATTCTTTCCGAAATTGTGTTTAAGTTAATATTGGTTTCCGAGAATCTTAACACTCCACTGCCCAAATATAAAAATAAATAATTGTCTGCACCTTCCAGCATTCCAGTCATGCTGGATCTCCCACCGGTCTAAGGTAAACCTGAGAGAGGGGGAATAATCTTTATTTTTTTTTTGTTTTTTGTAATATTAACATTTTTTTCCCCTGCCCAAACATTCCACTCAGTCCAAACCCCTTTTCAACCCCAAACCCCAACTTCAGCCCCAATCCCCCTGCTTCACCCCTCACTACAGCAACTATGCCCCCACTGCAGTCCCTAACCGCCTATCCCTCACAACCGTCTGTTTCTCCCCAGTACAGTGCCTATACCTTCTACCACAGGTCTAAGCCCCCACTGCAGCCTCTGACCCTCCCCGACCCCCGCAGCTTCTATCCCCCACAACCCCCCCCTTCCCCCACTATCTATAGAAACACCTATATGCACCTATAGATACTAATACGCTTTTTTTAAAATTATTCTTTATTTTCATTTTGGTGCATCAAAATCACATTTTCATACATTCGTGACAGAGATCATTCTGTGAGATATGTGCAACATTTTGGGTCAAGCGATATCAATTCAGGTATAAGAGTAACAATTTGAACAATATGTAGAAAGAAGAACAATGGTATACAGTTGTTTTGTGTTTTTGGGTGTCCGTTAAGACAAGGCGTGCTTTTGCAGTATACGTGTGCGATAGTCTTGGAGATGTTAACACTTTGCGTGAGTGTGTGGTAGTTGGGCTGTTCATTAGGGGGCAGGTATGTGGTGTAGTCATGTTCTGTAGATTAGCCCTGTGTGCAGAGTTGAATGAGTGCCTATATGCCTTAGTGGTGTGGTGCTTTTTGTCGTTAGTGGTTTATCTAGCTTGGGTGCCCCTGACCCAGGGGGTGGCGGGAGGGGGGTGTGATCGTATGGTGGACGCCAGGTGTTTGGGTTTGCTGTGTGTGGGCTTATGCTATGGTGTGTTGTACAGCCCGGGTCTCTGTGGATGGGTTATTCATCTGTTAACCTGTGGTGGTAAAGCGTGTGTATCGGTAAAGGAAGAAGAGGAGATTGTACATCCATTGACATAAACGGTTGTCTATAGGTTATTGAACATTTGGAACTCTAAGGCACGGGTGTGCAACTGTTGTATTGGCAAAGCTAGTAATAGCGGCTCCCAATGTTCACGGCACTCGATGTTGCGATCCACTGGGTCTCGGTTCGTGCTGAGTGGTGCTTTAAGGGCCCCATGTTGTTTCGAGTGGGCTTCTCTGATGTGTAGTCGTCGGGTTAGGCAGTCCCAGGGTGGCTAGAAGGGGAGATGCTTCCTCCACTGAGGTTAATAAATGGGTAGTTCCCTCATGGGGTACTTCTAGAGTCCCGTTGGCGCCCCATCTGTAGGCGATACCCGCTGATCGGAGTTGTGTGGTAAGTGGTCCATAGGTTTTGCGCCATAAGAGGTTGGCTTTCAAGAGGTCCTGAAAAAACGTTAGTGAAGAGTCTTCAAACTTTAGTGGTGTCTTGTCTTTCAGGCTTGCCATGATGTGAAGCTTGTCTTGCACTTTGACGCATCTGAGGATGACGTCTCTGGCTGCTTTGTTCTTCAGGTGGGGGAATCCTGGCAGGTGGTATATTCCGTCTATGTTTATTTTCTTTACCACTGTGTGTGGGAGCACTGTGTTTAGCAGGCGCCTGATATATTGCGGCAGTTCTTCGGTTGATATTGTCATGGGGATGCCCCGGATTTGTATGTGTGAGCGGCATTGTCGGTCTTCCATGGTGGACATTTTGATTGATTGGTAAGTTTGCTGTTGTTGTAGTTGTTTAATAGATTCTCCCATCTTGTTCATGTGAGTGTGGACTAACACCACCTCCTTCTCTGTGGTGCTCACCCTTTCTGTGACCTTGTTTAATTCTGTCTTGAGGACAGCTGAGTCTGCTGCCAGGAGTTTGTGGATGTCTGCCAACAGGATTTTCAGGTCCCTTTTAGTGGTTGGGGCTGAATCATCCTCCGTCTCCAATAATGGTGACTGTGTTGTTTGTAGGTTTCTGGGTGAGGCAGGTCTGGGCTGCGTTAGAGATTGTGCCCTGTCCTGCTGTGTTGCATGAGGGTGCCCCAGTGTGTCTTGGCTCTGTTTTGCCCGAGTGTGTGGCTGTTCATGCTGCTGCATTGGAGAGTGCCCCTGGAGGTTGGGCCCCTACCCTGCTGCCCTGGGTGCCATACCTGGTTGGTTCATGTGGGGGCTCACCGGCTCGTCTGGGCACTGCTGGGTATGGGGGGGCGCCTGGATACGGTTCTGCCGTAGGTACCGGCCGGGTGTGGGCGGGCTTTTGGAACATGGCCCCTATATCCCTGTCTCTGGTACCTTGGTGCCTTTGGGAGCGACGTCCCATGGCCGGGGTGTGTTCCGGTATGTCAGGGATGTCCAGCAGGTACGTCTGGCCTATGCATTTCGCCAGGTGTCTGCATAGGATTTCCTCGAGGCCCAGGCTTGATGGTGCGTGGTAGGCCCCGATCTTGTGTTTCCGCTTCTGTAGCTTCTGCGGTTGAAAAAACGGCATTGAAAGGTGCGGTGTTTTCTGCTGTAGCCGTCTAGGTGTGTAATATGGCTGGATGCTTACAGGAAAGTGTTTTTTTTTTTTTGTGGATTTAGTTTGTGTGTTCTTGGAGCTGTTAGATATAGCGTCCGTTCATGTTGAGTTGCAAGCTCCGCCCCCCACTAATACGCTTTTAATTTAGAGTATATGTAAAATAACTGGTCTGCATGACACAAAGCAAATCGGACATTGTTATCATAGTTTATAATACTCATCCCAGAATTAATTACTTACAAGCGGAATTGAGCCTCTGATGTAATTTCAAAGGATTGTGTTAATTCTCTATCTCCCGTCTGCTGTATCTCATGGTGGCTGATCTGACAGGGGATTGGTTTCCAGTAGCACTGTTGCCAGGGGAACGGTGGATTCCTTTTAAAGCTTTTATAATTTAGCCATAATTAAAGTATTTTGAGGACTATACTAGTCGATCTTTTTATTTATACGAGCGAATGCTAGAATGCAGACTTACTGCTTACACAGGAGGCATGTTATCTTTAATATCAGATCACCATGAAATTAAATATTTATGAATAAATGACTTACGAGGGAAGTACTCACCTAAAACAAGCATTACTTGTTTGCTGAAGTGATTCCAAATTATGCACAATACACAAGGGAGCCAGTCCACACAAAAGAAGCTCTGAATAATTTAACAGCTTCAGGAAATGCACCAATCACAGATGGAATGACGGAATGTGGTCATATCATGCGTGATCAGCCATTGCATCAAGGCAAGCCTGGATTATGCATTTTCTATTGTCATTTTGTCTTCTTAAATTTTGCTATTAATCCGTATTTACAAATGCAGAATCTCCTGAAAAAAATACTATGTTTTGGTAAATACAAATGCCCCATCTTGTGGTGCCATAAAAATGGGATTGAATTCCCCTTGCTCATTGCAAGACAAAGTCGTGTTTTTATCCATCCTTAAAAGAATCTGTAATAAAAAGATAATAAACTGTTCTGAAAGAAAGGTTAGTAGCTAGAAGCAATAGGTCACACGTCTACTTACATTTCTATAGAAAAAAAATAATCTAGAATATAATGTTCCATTTGGTGGACCCTATTCCAAAATTCCTTTAATAAATTCTCAACGCGCTTTATTTAGATTAAACTTCTCCATATAACTGCATACACAATACACCATAATTCTTTGTATAGAACCACACCATTGAAGTGTTAAACAGCAATGTGAGTGGATAGATAAAAAAAAATATTAATTTTACTGATCAATAAGGTTTTTAGAAAACAGTCCAATGGATATCATTAGACATCATTTATGAGTGGTTCTTTCTCAAAGAAAAGGGTATGGCTCGTGAAAATCTATACAAATGTTTTCAAACATGGTAAAAGAGATATGTACAGAAGGAAGTCTAAGAATTGTATAAAATGTTGACTTTAAGCAATTCTGATTACGAAATCAGGGTAACAATAGCATATGTATAATGGAAGTAGCTACAGAGTAGTATGTAGTAATTAGTAATCTGTGAGTCTTGTGGCATAGATCTAAACTAGAACAACATTCTAGATGCACTGGGCCTTCTCTTAGTCTTTACATCCCTATTAAAATATACGATTCCTACAGCGAATGCCCTTACCCGAAAAATATTGTCACTGTATAAAAAATAACAGTGTGCTGTTCTGAAAACATTTAAAATATAGGCTAAGGTATGCAAAGGAAGTCGTTGTTTCCTAAGCTTCGAGTTCGGGCTTCAATTCAAATATTCATGACATTGACAGAGTAAATAAGATATGTATGAAACTAAAATATAAATCTTGGTAGATTTCATTGCAGGAATATTCTCGTTACATTTTAGTGAAGGGATACATCATATGAAGATATTAGATCCATGGCAGGCAGATAAGTGCAAATATTTCCTCTGTAGGAAGAGCAACATGTAAAATGACACTGGTGGGCCTAGTCATCATTAAAAAAGGATTCCATATAAAATCTAAATGATTCCAATTAATCAAACGGTTTTCAAATAATTTAAAGATACAGTACTAAACAGAGACAGGGATGGATAGGAACAAATCACACATAAATCACAAAAAAAAACACAGAATAAAAAAAGCAAAAGGCCTAAAATGAATCTTGTATGTAGATGTGAATTCCTGTGGGACCCACCTAATACAACCTGGAAATCCCCATGAAAGATTCATGTCTCCCAGTGTGGCGCCTTATATGTAAGCCTCGTGACATCACCTCCAACAAGCTCCGGAATCAATAATGCCTCTCAACTGCTACCTAATTATTGTTGCTCTGTGAATGTGTCATGAGACTCAAGGATTATCACACCACCATGTAAAGTTCAGAGACATATCAATAGAAGTTTAGTTAAAATTGAATATACATTAGTTCCTAAATAAAAAAGAAGGCACATATCCCTTTAATCATATTGTCATAATATTGCTATGTAAATTAACGTTGACAGTATAAATTAGTTGAACTGCACACAGTTTGGGTCTCTCCTGGTTTTTAAATTTACAAAGGAAAATAGTGTTTTTTGTTTTTTTAATTTCAGCTCACACCAATCTTGGATTGTATATAGAAAAAGATGAGGTACATCAATTATCCTTTCAAAGGCAGTTTTATTGTGACACAGACAACTGCATTTTGTCACTCCCAAGACTCGATAAAAACTCTTGCGAGAGCCAATTCATTACTGTTTGCGTCTCAACAAATCTGCCTCCCGATGGCGATTATTGTACTTCATCCTTCTCTAGATACTGTCTTACTGAGCTCTGCTGCCCCAGTAAACTAAGCATTTGATAACGATCACTTGCATCATGTGTGTCTTCTTTTTCAATTTGCAAACTTAGTTGGGTTGTCCTCCGACAATTCCAGACCGATTGTTCTCCAAGAATTCCAGCTTGGTTCTGTTCCACCATATTTTTATAGAATGTGTTGAAGTCTAGCTAAGTTGTGTCCATTCCCATAGGAACACATGATCACTATTATTCTGTTTATTCTTCAAAGGTATGTTTGACTCTAACAGCCAAGCGAATGGCCCGAAAGAATTGCCTGGTGAAAAACCTGGAAGCTGTGGAGACTCTTGGGTCAACTTCTACCATTTGCTCAGATAAGACTGGGACCCTAACACAGAACCGTATGACTGTGGCACACATGTGGTTTGATAACCAGATTCATGAGGCTGACACCACAGAGGATCAGTCAGGTGGGTAACACACAGAGCTTTGTTGGCTAGGGTATCATTGTCCGGCAATGCGGCCAGACTATGGTGAGTGTGTATGAAGTCCCTGGGATTATCTATGGCTGCAGGGTTAACAGAGCTCAGGACATTCATAACTCATGAATAACAATGTTGGCAATGGGGGTCACAAGAAATATTTTCTGTATATCCCTGGTACACACATATCTTTGTGAATGCTCCAGCATAGTACGCAGGTCACACTGATATAGATTACAGAGATATATATGTCATGCCTTGTAACTTCAGAAGCCTCCATCTGTCAGATCCATAGACAATCTGTGCAGTAGCCATAAGGCAATCCATGCAGAGTTCTGTGTACATAAAAAAAATCTATTTCATTTGTATTCACATCTAGAACAAATGTTTCCAGTCTTTTACTATCTCACAACCACGGCTGATTTTGTCTTCATATGCCATCCTGTGTTTTTACACTGGTTATCACACTTTCTCTCTTTGCACTGGAAAAGAGCCTATTGGGTCTGGTGTTGCTGTTAAAGATGGACCTTATCATAGAATCATATAGATAGAAAATACTAAAATAGCCATATCTCCCAGGTGTCCTGGATCTGGTGGGACAGTCCCAAATTGGGTCCTGTGTTTTGCCATCCAAAAATATGTATTCAGTATTCTGTTTCTTGGGAACACCGGAGAAAATACCATACTGTCCTCAAGCAATTGGTATATAAACGGTTTAATTGCCATATAAATGGGAACAATTATAAGGGATGTGTTACTAATGCAGATTGCATCGAGAAAAGAGTAGGCCAGTGTCATACAAGGAAGTTTCTATTATAAAACATGTTTGCTTGATGCACGTATATATTCCAAGAGAACACAAGGAAGGCAAAACTGAGTTTGGTTGCTAGCTGACCATGTTATTACAGCATATACAATCAGTCAGCAGTAGTGCACATCCTCTCTAAATGTACATGGCTACGTACCCAGTATTATCCTTCCCATCCAAGGCAACACCGCACATTTTACACTTTCTTATTGTGTTCTGTCCATTTTATTAATAGTTTTCTGAGATTAACAGAAGTCTATTCTTAAAAATATATAATAATATAATAATTGCCTTACACAAATAAAATAAAACACATTTATTTGATTTAGAGCAGGAGGGGAACTTGCAAGTTGCAGTTCATTTTTTTTTTTTAAATCATACATATACCATGCGACAGTCTCTATATACCATCCAGGAATACTGGGGGGGAGGAGTTAATGATTTATAAAAAAAATTTATAAAAAATATATATATTAATCAAGATTTCGGAGCCTATTGAAGAGCCTTGGCCTGGCTGTAGCTTCACCAGTCCATCTTTTAATAGGGCCCAAGTGTTACCTCTTTGGCTTTTTTTTTTTTAAAACCATATTTTCTCTTTAATTTACACCCTGATGATATTCTTTGTCTCCATCTCTCAGGTGCATCATTTGACAAAAGCTCTCTTACTTGGGTGGCCTTAGCTCGGGTTGCCTCTCTCTGCAATCGTGCTGTCTTCAAAGCAGGAAATGACAACATTCCCGTACTGAAGGTGAATTAGCTACAATACTGGTACTTTGTTACAATATATGTTAATACGTATAGTTCAGTTTTTTTGTTTCATATGTAATGCTTTCTGGACTATGGTCATTCAATCCATGAAAATGTATTGTTTCTTGCATCTTGCTTTATATCTTTGTAATTTATCGTCCTAACTGGACAATTTAGATTGAACATCAGATCTACACTGACATGTCGATGTCTCTGTGTCTATATCTCCCTTAGAGAGATGTGGCAGGTGATGCATCCGAGTCCGCTCTCCTTAAGTGCATTGAATTGTCCTGTGGGTCTGTGAAGCTTATGAGAGAAAAGAACAAGAAGGTAGCAGAAATTCCCTTTAACTCCACCAACAAGTACCAGGTTAGTTCCACAGCGAACTGCAGGTGATGAAGTCCATTTCCTCCAAAGGACAAAAATGTAAAGACGTTCGTTGTAGTTTGTGAACACATGGTGAACACCAAACAGAAGTTTAAAAATGTGACTCAGAACATATTCCAAAATTGCCGATCTTAGTAAACCGTTACTTGGTAACTGTATTCACACTTTTGTTTAATTGCGATATCAATTTTAGTTCCTTGCGTGATAAATTAGGGACAAATAACCAGACGGTGCATCTTAGCCTTGCCGAATGAATAATTATTATCTCCCAGCTGTAGAGCAATTATGTCACGGCTCCTTTCTTCTCAATGTCTTTAGTTAATGTGAAAAAAGCAGAAAGTACCATATAATTGCTACTGCAATTGAAGAAAAAATTGAATATGTCTTCTGCCATTTTCGATTTTGGTATCATTTGTGGGGAAAAGCAGTGCTATGTAAGACACACAGTGAAATTACAATGAACTATTGATATAGAACGTGGTCATAAAAAAAGGACAATTCTGGGACAAAGTTCTAAACGTGAGGCCATCATCATGGACACAATGGAATGTTCCTACTGGCCCAGTCATTGGTCTTTAACCCAGAACTTTGCTATATCTATCTTTGCAGATGATTTATTGTCTTTGTCTATCTTCTGAAGCCTTGTTGACTGTCAGAATTGCTACTGACTAGGCCAAGTTTTCAAAAACGGCTTCAAATTCCGCATGTTTTAGGAGGCACATGATGAATAGTGTTTCCAGGCAGTATGTAGAATTAATATGCGGCCAGCATAAAATTAGTTAACTAATCTCAACGTTCCCTATAAGATTCTTTTACAGATTATTTTTTTTCTAGTTCTGGTCATCTACCACTTAATTGCATGTGGAACTTATAGCCGTCTGTAAACATATGGCCAAGGTGACATCTTTAATTCTTTAAATCACCATCACTTTTAATCTATTTTGTATACAGTTCAGCTGTGTTTGTCTGATGCAATCCATATCGCCCATGGCAACCCCCCCCCCCAGTTTCCCTCTCTCCCTGAGCCCTCTATGTCCCCCTGTCATTTTCATTCTCTCTCTGTGCAGATTAGGTCCAGGCAGTGTAGGATCCAGCTTGATCCTCCTTAACACCCGTTTTATGATAACATAAAAGCTTTTTAACTATCTATTCATCACACTGCCCTGGGTCACGCTGACTTTAACCCTTACAGGATTATTTACTAAAGTTAGAATTCAAAATACATTTTATATTAAAGGTTAAAATAGCTGAAATTAAAAAAAAAAAATTCTAAGTTAGCTATGGTTTCAGACCAGCTACTCTGCCCATAAATTTTTACATTCGGTTTGAATTCCCACTTTAGTAGAAAGCCCTGTTCGTTTGAACACCAAAAAAAAATGTGATGGGTGCAAAATTAAAGGACAACTATCACCCAAAGACTATTTTTTAATATAATAATAATTTCATCAAGTTTTGCATGGAAATATAATTATTTTTAAACAAAGTATATGTACAACTAGAAGAGCTACAATTTCTGGGGAAATTGTGTGAAGTGTTCTTGCCTCCACCAGTAGTCTACAACTGGAGTGGGCGGAGTAACTGTTATTATTTATTTATATAGCACATTTAATTGCAACGTTGTTGCCCAAAGTGCTTCACAGTTACATTAAAACATACATTTATAAAAACATTAGCAGGTGCAAAAGGCCCTGTCTATGACATCACTTGCTGCTGCAGCCTGGCACAGGTCAGAGTATTTTGGCGGTTGCCATCTTCAAACGGTCGTATTTTAAAAACTATAAATTCTACAGCGAAGAGCTTTATATTGTGAGAATCACAAGACCCAGACCTACATTTTGATGCATAGTATGTCTCTGAAGTATTACAAATGAAGGCATAGTCGCAGTTTAGAAATTGCCCTTCAAGTTTGAGCTGGCTTGAGTGAAGTTTCAATGAATGTCAATGGAAGGCGTGAGTTGCAAACAAATGGTCATATTGTGAAAACTATCAGGACTATGGCTTAGCCGTGGACATTTCTAGTGGCAGCAGGGATAGCTGAACGTTTTGATATAAAATTTGTGTAGGTGGGCTTGAAAATGAGGGAGTGGTGTCAGTTTAGATATCATGTCCTGATTTTTCAGCTTTTGCCAGCTCCCACTGTAGTTTTGAAAATTTTGCCATTCATTCCTATGGGACCAATTTCGCCACAAGAACGCCGATATTCCGTGAACCATTCGGCGAAACGTTCCACAAAGTAATAGCACACCAATCGGGAACAATCGCACGTTTCGGTATATTACTGTCTATGTAGTGTAAAAACTGTGGGAGGAGTTAGGGTGGTAAATTTGTCTATAATAAGAATAATAATATATATGTGAGATAACAGTAAGTGGTCTTGCTATGCAAGAACACTTAAATATGAGAAACTCATCCCTACCTTTAGTGTATGACAGGATCTCTCAGCTGCATACACCTTAAAGGGACACTCCAGTGCCAGGAAAACAAAATGTTTTCCTGACACTGCAGGTCCCCTCTCCCTCCCACCACAGGTTGCTGAAGGGGTTTTGACAACTGACATGCATTTTGGACCTGTACAAATGTGTAACCTTACATTCATTGTTAGTATGTACAAATGTGTAGCCTTACATTCATTGTTAGTATGTACAAATGATAATAGAGATCATGTCAATTGTGTATCTGTGAATTTCTTTTCGCTAATGTGAAGAACCTTTCTGTGTTCTCAGTTGTCCATCCATGAAACCGAGGACCCCAACGATAATCGCTATCTGCTGGTAATGAAGGGAGCCCCAGAGAGAATTCTCGAAAATTGCTCCACCATACTAATACAAGGCCAAGAGCAGCCATTAGATGAGGAGCTAAAGGAAGCTTTCCAGAATGCCTACCTGGAGCTGGGTGGCCTCGGAGAAAGAGTATTGGGTATGTACATAGAAAACCTGTCCATCAGGCTGAAATAATGTCTAAAAGCAAATAGTGCATTTTCTACATTTATACTTATACGGAATGCTGAGCATACTTCAGAAAAGGGACTGATTGTAAGTATACACAGTATATTAAAATTGTATAGGAAAAAGTAAAGGTAGAATTGAGAAAGCTTGGAATGTCTAACTATAGGAGGTGGTTGAGTACTTCTGAGAGAACTATCTTAAGTATTTAGTCAGTGCAATTATGGAATAATATCCACATAAATATATACTTCGGGTGCCAGGAAATGAAGATATGTAGGTGTTCATTGTGGTGTTTGAGATTAAAAAAAAAAAAATACGTAAGTGTTTTGACACCGAGAGAATAACTATTCACCCTTTACACTGAATTTGAGACACGGAAGCCAATTATCTGAAAAAGAAAAAAATAGGCTTTTATTTAACCGATAATGCAAACAAAAATAATCTAAATGTATATATCCAACAAGAACTGTCCTTTTGCATTCATGTATACATCTGTATACTTCTTTAATGAGAACCTCCATTTTGGTATCGTAATATGTTGACCATGCTAGTCTGGGGTGTACACTTTTTCTGATCTGCAATCTACTTGAATAGGCTAGTAAAGTTGTCCCCAGTGGCTTTACCGTGTTGTAATCAGTAACACTGTTATAGTCCGTAACTAGTTACTCTAATATCTAAATTCTAATACACTGTGAAAAATAAAAACAAAAAAATATACAGAGTTTCTGATGGTTACATCTTATAGAACAGTTAGATAAATACTGTAGTTCAGAACAGGTTATTGTACTTCTGCTGCTGGTATGGGATCAGCTCTTCTACAAACCCTAGTTTGGGGAATTAAGCTGTGCTTAGGACTTGGTTGAGTATCTTCCTTTACATTTTGTTTGCTGCTTCGATCTTCCAGCTTCCATGTCATGATTTGGAACAATAAGCTATTGAATGCTTTTTTTTTAAAAAGGTTTGTTACAAATTAATTGTACCCAAGATTGGTACACAAGTTCCAGCTGATGATTTTAGTGTCCATCATCTCTCATCCATGTAATCCATTGTCAAAACCTCTTTCTTGCAGGGTTCTGCCATTACTACTTCCCAGAGGAGCTGCATCCCAAGGGCTTTGCTTTTGATACCGAAGACCTGAACTTTACCACAGAAAACATGTGCTTTGTGGGACTTATGTCTATGATTGACCCTCCCAGGGCAGCTGTGCCAGATGCTGTTGGTAAATGCCGAAGTGCCGGAATCAAGGTGAGGGGGAAAATGAGGAGGGTAATTTGAGGAAAATGGTAAATCATTGTAAGCATTGAACACATCTTTGGTTTTGACAATGGAAGGAGGTACAACAAGCTTGAAGATCATTAGGTTTAACATCACGACCACTCACAATAGAGCGCTGCATAAGATGTCCATTTATCCAGTACAGCACCCACCCTGGATAAAATATTGACGCAATGTCTGGCTTATCCCAGATTCTCTCTGTAGTAATATGTGGAATTGCAAGGAAATAAAAAGCTGATGGTTCTTAATAAATTGGGGTTGTGATCAAATTCCACTGCTCTCCAGCTGATATCTGGTCAACTGTTACCTCGACTACCTCAATAGGGACCTCAACTAGTTTAGCTGTGGATCTCACCAAATCAAACCCAAACCTACTATAGTGAATACCACAAAGTGTTCCCCTTGGAATGGCAACAGGAGCCAGACTAACTATGGTGATTGGTGAATAACGAAATTCTTTCCACTACTTTCTGAAGGCCAAATAAGTCTCAGACACTTGCAATTCCCTAAGTGGTGTAGTCGGCAAAAGTTGGGGTGGAAGTAATTGCACTGTTAAGAACTCGCCCACACTAGTGCTATTTTCCCTAAATAGTGTCCAACCCCTACACAGAGAATAGTTCTAATAATACTGCCAGCCAATCCCTCGTCAATTAAAGGATTTCTTCAAAACGGCTTCAAAATCACTCCATCCGGCATACATTTATTTTTGGCAGATTTAGCTTTTCTCATTTCCAATATATTTGATTCTAAATGATACTAAACTATTTATGCATGTATGCTATTTAAGTACCGGTAATTCACTTCTAAAATATGTTATTTGCATTACTTTAGTTTCAACGGGTTAGCTATAAATTAAGCTCATCTGATATCTTTTTACATCTGGCATTAGATTGAAGTCCCTGAGTGGTATTATCTGCTAGAGCAGATAAAATACGGGTCAGTGATGGATCTCGATATAGTGCATGTGACTCACTCAGTAAAACAGGGATTACTGAGATTATTCATTCTGGATCAGACTAACCACTCTTTGATCTTCCACAGGTTATTATGGTAACAGGAGACCACCCGATTACAGCTAAAGCCATCGCTAAAGGAGTCGGTATCATCTCAGAGGGTAATGAGACTGTAGAGGACATTGCAGCCAGACTAAACATCCCCGTCAGCCAAGTCAACCCCAGGTGGGTTTTTCACAATGAACATATTTACATGTTGATGAAAGAGGCCAAGGGAAAAAGGAAGTGAAGACCATCGTGGACAATAAATAAAATGCAACGAATGTGAACCCATAGAAAACATATGTGTTGGGTACAATTGTGACAGGATGATGTTCTTACGATATTATGACAATCATAGTAATCGGACTGAATTTAGTGAGGGATTTATCCAGTGATTACCAGCTGCAGAAAATACAGCAGAAGAGTTGCTACTAATTGCACTTTTATCTTATTAAAATCTTAGCAGTTTTACTTTTTTTACAATATTGTTTTTACATGGCATGGCAGACATTGCATGTAAATTACTGAGCCTTGCAGTTATGTACACATGGCACTATTGAAGGGATGCCAGAGTGCTGGTACCTCATTTCCGTACAGTGCATCATGGGAAGTGAGGTCACTCTGAACACAGAAGTGCCCATGGCAGTACTTATTTTCAGAGAAAGGAACAAGAAACTGACATTTGCTACAATGTTACCAGTTTATTGTTAATTGACAACCTACTTCATATCATGTGCTACTGGAATAATACTGAAACAATCTCTAATGGGAGGTCATATATCTTTGAATTATCCATTTTAATATCTCATGGTTGCAGACTACATACGGGCATAATGTGAACATTTAGGTAATGTCTTTTAATACAATTCCCCCAACAACCCATCAACCAATGAACACATATATTTATTCATTAGTTTTAGTTTTTTAAAGAACATAGAAGGGAAAAAAGAGTGAGATCACATCACCACATGTTGGTCTAGTGGTGAATTGTTTTGTTTTAAATTATTTTGCTTTTTATTAATAAAAATTAATGTTGGTCGCTAGTCATCCACAGCCTGGTCCCAACTGGACGTATGGCTGTGGTAAATATTACATACTTCCTTCTAGCCATACCAGTTCATACCAGAAATGGGCACTGTGATACACTCTCAGCCAATCACAGCCATCCATTGCTGTTCAGACTAACTCTTCCTCATTAGACCAATTGCACAGAGGGGCTGGGCTGCTGAGGAGTATCGTTTAGTATTAAAACATGAAAAAGGTTTAGCACTGAATGGAAAGATAACACCAGGGTACTCCAAACACTATAACAACTGCCATGAGATGAAGCAGTTATAGTGCCTAATGTGTCCCTTTTAATTTTCAATCTCTCTGCTATGTAATATTGTAGCATGTCACCCATATTAGTAACTCACAGAGAATCTGCCCCAAAACATCCCTGTCATCATAATGATGAAAATATATTCTATGATTACTTTGCTTTAGGAATAGTAGATTTGGTTCATAACAATAGCTGTTTTAAAAGTGCCAGGGGACTGACATACCCTAAATTATCCTCTCCCCAGAGACGCCAAGGCCTGTGTAATTCATGGGACCGATCTGAAGGATTATAGCGCAGAGCAGATTGATGAGATCCTGCAGAACCACACGGAGATTGTCTTTGCCCGAACCTCTCCTCAGCAGAAACTCATTATCGTGGAAGGTTGCCAGCGACAGGTGAGAGTTCTAGAATTACAGAAAGCATTACGGCCAGAGGCATTGCAATGGTCAAGAAATATCCGGGGCTTGAGCCCAAAAGGTGAAAGTCTTACCTCTTCCAAACTCCAGCTCTACAAGATACGGCTCTTGACACCCTCAATTACTTACAGCAACACACACACACAAAGTTACACACATTTGGGCACAGAGAACAAACACAGACAGACAAACACAGGCACTGAGATACAATCACAGGCAGTCACGGACAGGCACAGACATGGACAGGCAAAGCCAGGCAAAGGCACAGACACACAAAGACAGACAAAGAGAAAGACAGACAGGCATAGACAGACACACAGACAGACACACACACAGTCAGGCACATGTGTATACATACATAGATATGATTAAAAAAAAGCTACTAGCTGAGCTCCCTTCCAGTACCTTTGATGCAGGCCACTTTATTCAGGGCCGGTGGCCAGCAAGCTCTCTGTGTATAGGACAGAAGGTTAAGGAGAGCAGACAGCATGCCGCCAGCCCTGCGCTTCAAGTTTAAATGTCTAAATACAGGCAGCAATAAACAATCCAGATTCACTCACTATAGTGCTTGAAAGTACAAGAATAAATCAAAGTAAAATATACAGGCATACAAGAATAAATAAAAGTAAAATATAGAGACATACAAGAATAAATCAAAGTAAAATATACAGACATACAAGAATAAATCAAAGTAAAATATACAGACATACAAGAATAAATAAAAGTAAAATATAGAGACATACAAGAATAAAATAAGAGTAAAATATACAGACATACAAGAATAAAATAAGAGTAAAATATACAAGTTTAAATGTCGCCGTGCTGGGCCCACTCCTCCAGCATAGCTTTGTGCTCTCCCTCCTGGTCAGTGAGTTTCAGCCAGAAGCAGCACAGTGATTGATTGATAGTAATAATATTAATATACATATATGGTAATATTCCCTGTATCCCTATCACTACGCTGATCAGCCACAACATTAAAACCGCTGACAGGTGAAGTGAATAACATTGATTATATCGTTACAATGGCACCTGTCAAAGGGTGGGATATATTAGGCAGAACTTAGGCCTTGAATTTCATGTGTTGGAAGCAGGAAAAATGGGCAAAACGAAAAGACCCCTCTGACTCTGACAAGTGCCAAATAGTGATTTGTAGACACCTTGATCAGAACATCTCCAAAACAGCAAGTCCTGCGGGGTGGACCAGCTATGCAGTGGTTAATACCTACCAAAAGCGGTTCAACGAAGGAAAAACTGTGATTTTAATGCTGTGGCTGATCAGTGTCGATGCAGACTCACCATAATACTGCACAACATCATGTTAATTTCAATTTACTCAACATTAAACTGTAGTGAAATGAAAACTGAATTATAACATTTCTGTCGAAGTAGCCATATACATGACTTTAAAGGGACTCTCCAGTGCCGAAAAACATATCCATTTTCCTGGCACTGCAGGACCCTGCAGTGTGCCTCTCCCTCCTACCCCCCATCCCATGTTGCTGAAGGGGTTAAAACCCCTTTCAGTGACTTACCTGAATCCAGCGCCGATTTCCCTCGGCGCTGGGTCAGGCTCTGCCCACGCTCCTCCCCCGCCGATATCAGCCGGCGGGGGAGAGCTAATGCGCGTGTGCGGCAATGGCTGCTCGCGCATATTAAACCTATTAAAACATTAACATTGAATAATGCTTTCCTATGGGGATTACGGTGACGCTGGAGGTCCTCATGCATAGCGTTAGGACGTCCAGCGTGTTCTAAGAACATGGAAGTCCCTCTAGTGGCTGTCTGATAGACAGCCACTAGAGGAGGCATTAACCTGCAAGGTAATTATTGCAGTTTATAAAAAACACTGCAATAATTACACTTGCAGGGTTAAGGGTGGTGGGAGTTGGCACCCAGACCACTCCAATGGGCAGAAGTGGTCTGGGTGCCTGGAGTGTCCCTTGAATTGGGGATTTTTGCCAAATCACCTATTGTTGCTTAAGTTTTGCAATTCAGTTTTCAATTCAATACAATTCAGTGTTTAGTGAATCAACTACATGTATGTGGAACATCTGACAACAAAGCTAAGATGGAGCCGCCTATCTACATTATAAAGATTATTGTTTTTTATACCTTACAAATCCACATTAGTAACACAGGGTATAGGTAAAGATAATATAATACTATAGGACTACTTTGCTAATGCACCAATGTTTAAAGGGTCGAGTAAATCGTTTTTTTACAAACAGCCCTCAAGCTTTAACTGTGTTGATGCACCCCACTCCCATCAGTGTTTTTTTAAAGTAAAAGGTTTTGCAATTGATATTATGAACTTCTTCCAGCCTATTATTTAAAAGTCATATTTATCTTTTTGTTTTACTGACCCATATATATATATATATATATATATATATATATATAATTCCCATGCTGCTCAGTACTATAACCATCTGCAGTGCCAAAGTTGACCATCACTGCTCTAGCACCAAGCCCAAAACACAGATCTGTAACAACACGCCTTCGTTCTTCATGCTTCCTTCTTAACTTCTCGCCTCTGCAGGGTGCAATTGTGGCCGTGACAGGCGATGGTGTAAATGACTCCCCTGCTCTAAAGAAGGCTGACATTGGGGTTGCCATGGGCATTGCTGGCTCGGATGTTTCAAAACAGGCTGCTGACATGATTCTCCTGGACGATAATTTTGCTTCAATTGTCACTGGTGTTGAGGAAGGTAAGAAGATACCAGGGCATTTGTGTGTGATATCGGAGGGGTACCTGAGTGATTTGATTAAATCTGTAGGGAATTTCAATGCTTATATTTCTGCCACCAATATGTAGGTCGCCTTATCTTTGATAATCTGAAGAAGTCCATCGCCTACACACTGACAAGTAACATTCCTGAGATCACACCCTTCCTGCTTTTCATCATGGCCAACATTCCACTGCCCTTGGGTACCATCACTATCCTGTGCATTGATCTGGGCACTGACATGGTGAGTAGACGACAGGCTAGCAACACAGAATTAATCCATACACCCCAAGAGCTCCACAGTAATTATCCTCACAGTAATGTGTTTTTTGTTTTAACTTACATTTTAGCTGCATAAATTGTTATTAGTAAGTCACCTAAAATTTCTCAGGACAGCCCTACCCATGGCCATCACCCTTCCACTCACACCCCTGAAATTAAAGCATTCCTTTTTGTCCGTTTGAAATATTGAGCAGTGTGATTAAGCTATAACTAGTGACGAGAATAGGGTTAGGATTGTTATTATTTTCACTTAACTCCAAAATGTAGCGAATTGAAATGCAAATTGCAAACAGTTAAAGCTAAAATAGCTGTGCTCTTACAATAACTTTAAGTTGGCGAATTTTCCCAAATCAGCTATTTTTGTAATTTAGTTTTACGTTCACTTCATTAAAGTCTTTTGGATAAAGTTTGGTAAATAAACCCAGGAGAAGTGAATTGTTGTGGTGAAATGAAAAAGTATCTTGCTAAATTAAGGCAAGAATAATTGACTCCGCTGGTTTGACCTAAATCTAGCAAATGGAGTTGTCAGATCAGTATGGTTCACAGTTTAAAGAATTACAGATATAATGTTGCACTCCATCTCCAGGTTCCTGCCATCTCCCTCGCCTACGAGGCCGCTGAGAGTGACATCATGAAGAGACAGCCTAGGAACCCTCGTACAGACAAACTGGTCAACGAAAGACTGATCAGCATGGCGTACGGACAGATTGGTAGGTACACTCTGTTTATGACAGGGTCATCTCAATCTTTCATTTCTCCAACATGTATTATTATTATTATTATTATTATCATCATGTGAGGCAGTGCACTTAAGTAACCACAGAGAGGCAGTATAGTCATAATCAGGGCCGAATTTAGATAAGAAGAGGCCCTGGGCTATTCCACTTATGAGGCCCTTTCACCTCCCATTTTTAAGTTTGTAAATTACATGAGAGACAATAAAATACATCATTACTGTGATATATATCAATATGTTAAATGAAACATGTTGTGATTGGTACTAACCTTTGTAAAAAATGTGGCACGGATAAGAAATTAAAAAAAGTTGAAATGAGGAGAGGGGGGTGATTGTGAGAGGGGGTGATTGTGAGAGGGGGTGATTGTGAGGGGGGTGATTGTGAGGGGGGTGATGAGGAGGGGGGGTGATGAGGAGAGGGGGGTGATGAGGAGAAGGAGGGGGGGCGAGGGGGGGTGATGAGGAGAGAGGGGGTGAGGGGGGTGATGGGGTGGTGGTGAGGAGAGGGGGGGTGATGAGGAGAGGTGGGATGGTGATGGGGGTGAGTAAAATATTACCTTAAATCCCTGGTGGTCCGGTGGGGTCCCTGGTGGTCCGGTGGCCCTCATTTCTGGTCTGCAGCTCTCATGGATCTCGCGAGACCCAATCAGAGCGTTGCCATGGTAACCCGCGGCAACGCTCTGATTGGGCAGTGCACGTGAGATCCATGGTATGCAGCTTTGCACATTGCTGCTGGCCCATTAGTAATGGGAGAAAGCGCAGGACTTCTCTTTTTGTATTTGCACATTGCGGAGCTGCAGGAGGGGCATTGCAGTCTGCCCCGGGCACCCCCCTAGTAAGTGGCACCCGGGGCGGACCGCCCCCCCCTTAGTACGCCACTGGTCATATCATATGCGTAGAATTTCTCCTTATTTTCGGTTCAGTGTTTTAGTGTTCACTGTTTTTAGAATAGCGTAATTTTAATTTTGCTAACAATTTGAATGTAGGCCCCTCTTGATCTTGAGGCCCTAGGCTGAAGCCTAGTTAGCCTATAAGAAAATCCGGCCTTGGTCATAATCTTGTTGTTTATTAATAGTAGGTTGGGTGCTAGTGTCTCTTGTTGAATGAAAATTACGTGTTACTTATATGGGAAACAGGTCACTATAAGAGTGCCCATGAGCATGCTAGATGGCCGTGGCACGGGGTTCGGTTGAAATACCATAAACAGGTACACTGTCTAGGTTATTCACTAAAGTGAGAATTCAACGTGAATCCAAAGAGAATTTGTAATAAAATAGTTTCTCCTCTGTGTCTTTTTCCAGTTGATTTATGTATATGTCTGCTTGGGTAAAAGGCTCGCCAGGTTGATATAAGTCTATATTAACCAAAAATACTAAAACACATTCTGAATTATTGTTTCTTCAGGTTTATTCTTGCAGTTACTGATACATAAAAAAACAACAAAGGATGTTACAGGAGATTAGATGTTAAACAGGAGATGGTAATTGCTGGACTCCTGAAGTGAGAGTTAGTCTACATAGTTAGAGGACAGCTGGACAAGAAGAACAAGACCTCGTGGTCCTTTGTCCCCTATTCTGTATAGGTATGACCATTATGACGTCAGACCTTTTAAATATACCCATGGCCATATAAGGACAAGGCCCCCAATTACCACATTCCAGAGTTCTCATGGTACAGCATAGCAAAGTACCATCTGTTCTCTTTAACCCATTAGACATCCATGCCTACCGTAAATATAAATAGGAACATAGTAAAATTCTACAGCATTCAAAGAGAATTAAAAATTTAAGGTCAACCTAACTGAAGTAAAATAAATTCTCCAAGTCAGCGATGCTTTCCGTTTGGCTACTTTAGCCTTAAGTTTGATAATTACTTTGAATTGACACTTTAGTGAATAACCCTGTATGTCTTGTCTCTCTCTACTTTTTCCCTCATGTCTCCTTCCTCTCATTCCCACATTAGGTATGATCCAAGCCCTGGGTGGATTCTTTGCCTATTTCGTAATTCTGGCAGAGAATGGCTTCCTCCCATCTCATTTGGTCGGAATCCGGTTAAACTGGGATGACAGGACGTGCAATGACCTGGAAGATAGCTACGGGCAGCAATGGGTTAGTTCTACCCCTATGTGTCGATGTTCATGTAATCCCTAATCTAATTTGATATATTTACCTAGTATAAATCCGATGGTGGAGGTGACTGTTGCAGATATGCATCCCTGACTCTTTACTCTTCCCTCTAGACATATGAACAGCGAAAAATTGTGGAGTTCACGTGTCACACATCCTTCTTCGTCAGTATTGTGGTCGTACAGTGGGCAGATGTCATCATTTGCAAAACTAGGAGGAATTCAGTGTTCCAGCAGGGCATGAAGTAAGATACAAACAACCCAAAATAAGGCAACTCTAAACAACATAAATATTACAGCCAGAATATTACAGCCAAACACCCATACCATATATCCAATTGACCGGGACCAGATGTCCACAAAATACCCTCTAGCTAATTGTTTAAGGTGGCTACATTCTAACCTTGCCTAGATTTCAGTTGACCAATCCATTAGCTTGAAGTGGCTGGAAAAATCATCTCTTATTCGTACCCAGTGGGTAAAAACATTTCTTCACAACACACAGACTCCAGTCTTACATGAGCTGTATCTCTTTCCTATGTCGTCTTTTTTTCTATTCTTATCAGAATATCTCTTCCTCTCTTCCAGGAACAAGATCCTCATCTTTGGTCTGTTCGAAGAAACCGCTCTGGCTGCTTTCTTGTCGTACTGCCCTGGAATGGACATTGCACTTAGAATGTACCCGCTAAAGTAAGAGATGTTGTGGTATCCCTGAGGGTTCTCAATGATTGTCGTTGCATAGTGTGTCCTTTTCCTCCTAGAAACTACATCAACACATTATGCAGAAAGCATACATCCACACACAACAGTTTATAGTACAAAAAATATCGACAATGAGGCAATTTTGCAGTGGTAAAATAGTTTGAAAAATTACATATTATAATGAGACATGTATTAGACCTGTTAGAAAGACAAAGAGTCCAGGTATTAGTGGCTTGGAGTGAAATGAAAACAGAAAAAAAAACTCTCTAACTCAACTATATTCCAACTTGATGTTTACCTTACATTAAAAACTTGAATTTGTCAACAAAGTGTAGGGTTACTATAAGCGCAACATGTGAATGTCCTGTAACTTGGCTGAGAAGGTGCATCAACACGCTGTGTCCTATACTTTAATGTGGACTATGTTCTTCAAGGCTTGCATATCTATTGATTGTTTTTGGATCTTTTTTGTGCCCAGGCAAAGAGGCAAATAATCGATCTATTGCTTTGTTTCCTATAGACCCAGCTGGTGGTTCTGTGCCTTCCCATACAGCTTCCTCATCTTTGTATATGATGAGATTCGAAAACTCATCCTTAGGAGACACCCAGGAGGTAAGAGCAGAAATGTCATGAGAATATAAGATATTTTTTCCTATTGATAGTAAAGACCCGGTGACTTCATATTTAGGTTTAATTGGTTGTATCAGTCACGTTAATGTTTGTACTGCAATTGGGATAACATGATATATAATTCCAGAAGGTGGTACAATAGGTTGTGTGACATTGTCAATGTCAACCTTTATGAAGATAGAGAGACAGAATGACTGTGGTTTTAAAATAATCTAAAATAACCCATTAAATCTTTGAGTAAAATGGACACACCACAGCGACTGTGGTCATGTGGCTTGTGTAAGTTGACAGCTAAGCTTGCACACTTGCTATTCTCAGAGCGCTACAGAAGTGCTTGTTCTGTGCTTTTGGGGGGATTCTTTTGGCGTCACCAATAGGAGGAACACAAGAGGAATAATCTAGAATGGAGCAGTCCTAAAAGGATTTTACCTCTAGAACCATAGTACTTGTGAGATAAGTGTTAGTAACGAAGTACAATTAAAATACACTGTTAGAATACTGTTTAATTTCAATTTTTTTTTTTACAGGTTGGGTAGAAAAAGAATCTTATTATTAAATTCCCAGAGAAGAGTCTCCCAGACCTGGACCCTCTCCAACCTCTGAATTTCCCCCTACCCGAAAGAAAATAAAATCAAAACATAAAAAACAAAAAAAACAAAAAAAAAAACAACAACCCCCACCAACAGATTCCCTTGGAAAAAAAAACAGCAAATACCACTGGATTTAAAGTAATGCAATGTCAGCTGTAAAACCCACTCCCAAACTTTCTGTTCCAGGTTTATTTTGGTTCTTTTCAACTCATTTCTCTCCTCTCCTTTTTCTGTAAAATTATAAATATATATATATATATATTATATATAAATATAAATAGTACCAGGATTTTTTTTTCTTTGTTTTCCATTTTGTTTTGATTTTAATGTTATGATATAAAAGGAGGGGGAGAGAGAGAGAGATAAAAAGAGATAACGGATGGTGGCAGAAGTGGGATTAAAAGGGGAATATGGATTAGGAGGAAAGGTATATAACACTTGGGGGATAAATTAGGGATGGACAAACTTTGCAATGGCACTGTCTTGATTCTAGTCCAGTCTTTTGGCAGACACAGTCTGCAGCAACTGTTGCGTCAAACGTCGACTGTCTCTGAGAATAAATATAAATGGTCAAACTCTGTCACAGACACAGTAGAAATTTAGAATATAAAATATGGTAAAAAACTCTATGCTAGCAGACTTTCAAGCAAATGTACAAATCAAGAGCAAACAGGATATTATTTTGGCCTCATCCCCAAAAATGGGAATCACACGTTTGCATATATTTTACCAGAGTCCAAATTATGAGATGAGCGAGTTTAAACCGTTAGTTCTCTCGATCTCTGCTTTTGCATGCTATGCTGCTAGAGCAACATATAGTTTTCTCCATTTAGTCTACATGTAAAATATTTAAGCTGTTTAAGTGACAGAGTCCATTTAAGGCTTGCAGTGCTAGATAGGCCAACGTGGCGATACTTTACTTTAACAGCCCCCTCTAGTGCAGAAAATATGTAAAAACAAAAAAGTGTATAAAATATAAAAAAAAAATAAAAAAAAATAAAGAGAGAAAAGAGATAAAATATGAGAGAATAGGGGGAAAAAAAAGGAAATATGGTTAGATCAATGTAAGGCTGCAAGAGAACTCTCTTCCAAATAACCTATTTGCTGCCAAAGGAGTGCGAAAACGCTGCTCACTGTATCCCCGCAGCGTAAGGGGTTAATCCAGGGATATTCTAGGGCACCAGTAATATTATGCTTTATGAACAATCTGACTGGTGTACAGTGTAGATTTTATTTATTTTTAATGGGCATTAAGCCTTTGAGTGCCAGAAGGGGGTGAGTTACCCACTGCGAAGCAATACATTGCTAAAATAAAATAATTCATCCCGGCCAGGAACTCAAAAGTGTTGATCGATCTCTCCTGTTAACCCTTCAATTTCCAGAGAGAGACCCACAGAGCATCTCTCATATCGGAGTCTTGTTACTGTAATAATATTCTCCCCCTCCCGATCCCCCCAAGCCCCCCCCCCCCCGCACCCACCTTGCCACTTCCTATTTCTCCATATCTGCTTTATTCAGAGTCTATGGGAGTGAGAGGTTATGTGTCTTTGGTATGTGTGCGTTTATTAGCAGGGGGTGAGAGGTAGGTGTCCTTATGTCTCTGTTTTAGAAGGGGGTGATGCTTACATGTCCCTCTTGTCTTTGTACTAGGCAGGGGTGAGAGGTACGTATTCCTGCTGTCTGTGTACTAGAAAAAGCATGAGAGGTGGGTGATTCTCTGTGTATTAATAGAGCGTGCGAGGTGGTTGGTTTTATATTAGGAGGGGGGTGAAATAAGGGTCTGTTTAGTAGGACGGGGGCGAGAGAGATGTAATGGCAGGGAATGCTATATTAGAAGGGCAAGTGTTTGCAATAGGTGAAAGATCTATATGTTATCATGTTGGCAAGGGTTGAAAGGATTCACTGCTGTTAAAGGTGGAGGGGTGATTGCCATCAGTGTCTGTTCTGTGTCTCCACCCCCCTCTTAACATTAGTTTTTGTCAGGTTGTCAGAATTTTTTTTTTGTTTGTTTGTTTTTTTAAACTTGTGTTTTCCTGCCATTTTCTGTGATTTACAAAAATAAATGAATAATAAAAAATACCCCAAAAAACTGCAAACGGGTTGTTTTCTGATCTCGGCGTGCGCGTGCATTCTCGTCTAAACGTGATTATTGGAGCAGTGAAGATTTATATTGGTAGTCCTATCAGCATAATTGCATTACACCATCGCACAATGAATGGGAAATGCCTTATCCGAAGTCATTGTCCGTCCATTTATCACTGGAGACTTTAATGTGATTTTGCTGCTTACATTTTCTCTTATATCTGTCTCAAACAACAGGGTAAATTGCAATCCAGCATCCAGAACCGATCAATAATGTATTCTGATTTTTGGGGGGCAAATATCGAGCGTCAGTTGTCAAATGGTCAAAATTCAATATTCACAAATAATTTTTCTACCGCTGAAGTCAGAAACACATTGTAAAACCAGGCTTAACTCATGAGTTGGGTATTAATCTTGTGATGTCAAGTTCAATACGTTGACATTGCAAGATTAATGCCAAAACAAACTAAATAATAAACTACGGCACCTTTGCAGGGTTTTCGACTACAACACAAGTTGCTGTTTACACAGAGCCAAGTGCATTGATGCGAATCACTGACAGGTGTTCAGTTGGCACATTTCCAGTGAATTTTGCAGTGTGTGTCTCTGGTGTTCAGATGGATGCGTTAGGTATTTTTAAATTATTTTCATTGTATTTACACTTCTTATTTGTCCTTTATTTTTTATTTTAGATTTTTTAATTTTTTGCAGTATGCACTCAAAAAGTATACAGAACGATTTATAAATGGTTCACAATTGTATCTTGTTACAGAGGTAATGGTCATAAATGAGATACAGGAATTATACAGTACATTGTAAGTATGCAACCAGAGGTGTTACTAGAAATCACGGGGCCCCAGTGCAAAAATTACCCTGGGGCCCCCCATACTTCTCACCCCCCCAGCCTCTCCATGTGTCACATACACGCCCCTCAATGTGACTCATTCACACACTGACATACATGCAGATACACACCATATAACACATACAGATACCTACACGGACATATGCTTATACACAGACACACACGCAAATGCAGACACACAAACCAACACAGACACATATATACACACAAACACACAAGCAGATACACAAAATGACACTCCTATAGATACAAACACTGACACAAATACAGATATACAGATATACCGACACACACATGCGGATACACAGACACATACAGACAGATACACAAACACTTAAGGACTAACATTCAAATACACAGACATTCATACAAATACAAACAGACACACATTCAGATACACAGGGCACACACTGACATACAGATACGTAGACATACAGACACACACATGCAAAATAGTTTAGTCACCCTCCTGTTTCCTAGCTTTTTTAGGTGCAGGAGGGTGACTTCCATGGGGTCTAGTGGCTCAGGCTGATGGGAGTCAGAGTTCCCACTGCCGCACGGTGCTCTGTGTAAGCTGGGAGTAGTGACCTGGGTTGTCACTTCCACCCAGCATCTGACCTCAGCAGAGGGGTCCTGGTCGTGCTGTTAAAGTGCCGCAGTGCTGACCGGGCCTCCTGGAAATAATTTGCCATCGGGTGGCCCTGACAGAATGGAGCACCCGATGGGCCCCTGAATGCGTGGCCCCGGCAGTTCTATCACGCATTCCGGGGCCGCATCACATGGCCAGCGGAGTGATGGGCCTGGTCGCAGCTGCGACCCCTGTGACCGCGGTAGTTCCAATGTATGCAACATATAATAGTGAGTATTTGTTAGCAATGTCTATTCCCGATATAGTAGGCAATGTATCAAGTAGGGTAAAAGTGGTGACCATAGTAGCCATAATGATCCTAATATGTGGTGGCTGCTGTGAGCCTGGGTGTTCATTGTACTGATACTTTGGGGATGAAGTTGAGGGAGATGGGAATTCTATTCTAAGTTAACAAAACCTGTTTAACCATTAAATAAAACAAGTCAAACAAATGAAATGCCCTGGAGATTAATTGTAGTGTGTCTGTATGTGTAAATCCTATATTAGTATAGAGATTATGATTCTGATTTATGGAGTTTTTATTTGTGTTGCCCGGTAAGAGGTTTAGTGTCCTCTGACTAGAGCCAGATGCATTGGTACCTGAAGTTGCCTAGGGCGGGCCACCTGAGTTCTTATGTACAGAAGTGTCCAATTTTGGTGACTTGTGACTTGACTGTGGGGGAGCAGTCGACCTCCACATGCTCGTTAACATGTTGGCTGCTGTTAGTATAAAGTAAGTAATAGAAGCCTTATAGTCACGGTGTGTTGCATCAGTGTTGTGAAAAAGAAATGTTCCAGTTCTAATCTTGAGCCCACTACTTCCTGGATCAGAGTCTGGACTTCCCCCCAATATGTTTTAATATCCTTACTGGACCACCATAAGTGAAATCTAATTTGTCCTTTAATGTTTCCTCATTAAGCATTTTAAACAAGTAAAGAGTAAGTCCAGGCATTATAACCACTATAGTGTGCTGTAGTGGTTATGGTACCAGATACCCCCTAGTGTCATCTCATGGAAAGGAAGCAAAACTCTATGAATAGTTTGCTTACCTGGAATCTCTGGTTCAGCCTCCTTATATATAGTTATATCTATGCAAACATCCTCCTGCAAAGGATGTATCAATTTTATCTCTGATGTTATCATAATTTGGGATTAAAGGCACACTACAGGCACTATAACCATTTAATCTCAGTGAATTGTTTACAGCACTATAGCATTTTCAAGCAGTTCATCACTGAATGAAGGTGCCTGGCCCCCACTTGAGCTGTGGCTAAGATAGTGATTACACACTTCCTTGTAGCCATACCAATTCATACAAGCAAAGGGTGCTGTTATTGGCTGAAAGCAGTCAGCTGACCAAGCACAGATCATTGCTTCTCAGACTAATGCTTCCTCACTAGCCCAAGCAACATGGAGGGGATGGGCTGCTGGGTACTCTCGCTTAAACTTAAAACGGTTTAAAGCCGAATGGAAGGACGGGCCAGGGGACTCCAGACACAATAACCATGTCAACAAGATGAAGCCGTTACAGTGCCTACAGTGTCCCTTTAAGGCAGTTGAGATTATTAAATCACCGCAATAACTGTGTAACTGCTGTACATACACTGGTTAGGGGGTTTATAAAGAAACCATTTTTTTTGTAAATAAAGGAAATATGGCAAATGAAGCAAGCTAAAAGTGCATAGTTTTAAATAAAAAAATGTTAACATACTAAAGAGTAAGGGTAGGCAACCTTCGGAACTCCAGATGTGGACAAATCTCCCAGAATGCTCTTAAAGCCATAATGATGGCCAAGCATTTCGGGAGATGTAGTCCACAACATCTGGAGTGCGGAAGGTTGCTTTTATATAGGTAAAAAGCGATTGAAGTATTTTATACCATGAGTGCCCCATTAAAATTCCTAAAACTGCAGGACTTGCATTGGCAAATGTTGTAAGGAGGGATACCATTGCCAGATTAGAAAGAAGAGACATCAAAAATCAGGAGACAATCTTAACCTACAACTTGTTTTTTCCTCAGAAAATCTTATATACAAGAGACTCTAGTAGATCTTGAACTGGAGCCACGATTAAACTCATTAAATAGGAGAAATGTAACTTCGGAATTATATATAAAATATACCAAATAACATGCCCATAGCTTTGGCAGAGAGAAGTGGCTGTTCAAATTGTGTGTGTGTGTGTGTGTGTATGGGGCTAATCGGGACAAGTTGTGACAAAGTGTCATAACACTAACATGGTTATTTACTTAAAACAGAATTTAAAATTTAAGGTAAAAAAAAGCAGGACTGGATTTAATTTTTAAAGTTAATTATGCTATCAGTTTGGCTATGCTGGCCCTTGAAATTCTCACATTAATAAACTTTGAATTCTCACATTAATAAATAACCCTGTGAGTAATGTTTTGATGCTTATGGTCCCAATAATGGTTCACCGAAATAAAACAACATACTACAAAATAGTTCACAGGGTAAGGTTTCTAGTGCATGTTTAAAGTTCAGAATAGGCGGCTTGGACATCCAAACCCAGAGTCTCTCCTTTCTGGTCTTAGTAAGTATTGGTAGAAGTAGACATCTAGGAGCCCTGTCCACGTAGATGCTTACATTAAAGAAGTACAAGGAAGCTTATGTTTACTGATTATGCCATTGTGATAACACATCCCTTTAGGTGTCCAACACTGCCATCAACCTTATTACTGGGTATACATGGGTCATGAAGCTGCCACACTGTGTACACATTTCATTGTCATTCCAACCTAACAGCCTGAAATCTCCCCACTTCATTCCACACTCATGAGGTGCAGAGAACCGGTACAAAGCAGTGTCAAACAACACACTTTGTAAAATACTAAAGCTTTTTTTGCAGCGTACTAAACTGAGTTTGGCAGGACAAGTCTTTTCCATTCTTCACCTATTCTGTACCCTGGTTTCCTCACCATTTTTGTTGAACAGAGTTTAGTATGCACTCCAATCTTTGTATTACAATGAGTGTATTCTCATTGTACAAGGAAACATCACATTTTGGTGCTTAGTGAGTAATATTCAATGTGTCACAGGGATCACCAGGTAGAATACTATTTAGGTTACAATTCTAGGGTAGAGAAGGGAGGCCTTTTATCACCCTGTGTTCTGCACGAATTGCTGAAATATGCAAACTAGTCGTAGAGAACAATATAAACATTTATAGAAACACAAGACAGCTTGGAGAGTGGTTATTATGTAGAAACCATGGGTCAGAGACTGCACACCAGTCAGGCTCATCGTGAATATTGCTGTCAAGTAGAAAGATATAGAACTTTGGATCCGCAAACAGGTGGGACCAACTAAAAACCAAGAATACATGGGAGACCATTAACATACACAACCATATTGACATAGAGAAGTCTTAGTGAAGAAGCAAATTTGTCAACACTTTAATCCTTGTTGTATCAACCAAATCCTTTGATAACACACTGTATGGAATGGTGATCCAAGTCTCTGTTGAGTCTCCGGATCGTGTTCCTAGGATGAGTTCATATGTATAGGGCGAAAAGAAAGAAGAAAAAAAAAGTCTATGCTTGATATGGGACATTTAAACTAACATTGCACAGGGAAATTAAAATGTAAGCTGTGTTTAATACAGGTTTAATATATTAAGAAAACAAGATCACGATATTTAGATAGATACACATAATGTTTACAATTTCAAAACATATAGAAACGTTCCTTCCAATAATGAATTCTACACCCACCTTGGGTGGTCCACACTTGCCCACAGGGGGCTGTAATACAAAGGGCTGATATAAAAAGAAAGTACACTTCCACCTGTGTTTTGTGCATACTGGGTCACGGGGAGGGAGGGGGGGGGGAGAGTAGGGGGGGGTGGGGGGACAAAACGCAGTTTCCAGAAGCTGGCTTAAGCCACAACTTTGTTGTAAAGCTGGTAGTCTCATCAGGTTTGGCTAGTCTCAATTAAAGAGGGAAACGCAGCTTCTTGCCAACTGTCACTGATACATGGAATTAAATATGTGCAAATGCTGCGGATAGAAAGTTCCCTGTTGGAACAGTAAAGGTTATATTGAAAGGGGAATGGGAAATTGGCAAGGGAACCCCAATACTGCCCAAAAAGGAGGACATTCCATCTAGAGACTATTAAACTGGTTCCATCTGCAGCTCCTCAACATCCCCCTCCACTTCATGGAAAGACGCGTGGGACCCGATCACCACAAGAGTGGCTCCTGCAGGAAGGTAAGGGGGAGAGAAAATGTTATTGTCTCATTAGACAAGAGAACATGAAAAAGGAAAAAAAAAGCACATTTCAGGTTAAGAGAGGACAACGAAGACACAATCCAAACAGGACTTCATTTAACAAAAGTGTCAGAGATTCACACATTAATTTGCTTACCCAGAACCCAGAACACCGCTGCTCCAGCACCAGCTAGCCAAAAAAAGGGGAACGATACCGCTCCAGCAATGCCATATTGATTTGCCATACTAAGCTCACGACCTGTAGAGAGACGTTCAATCAGAATCAACACGTCTCACGTAATCGCAAATATTAAAGTGTAATTTCTACGAGAAATGGGATCATTACCTAGTACTTTGAAAACAGGCTACCATTTTTAATAGGAACCAGATATAAAAGTTCACATTCCAGTAGGGAAAGAAGTAATTGACACACTGTTCAGGCACAGTTTGTTTTTATTTTGACATGTATCCAATTCTCCATATAAGTGACGCACTTAACACTGTTTTCAACAAATTCCTTATCTTGTAGCCGTTTGTAACAGGAGACCTTTTGTAGAACAGAAAATCTGACTCACCAAACAGGACGATCTTAGACTGTAGGGTCTTCAAGTAGATGATGTAACAGGCCCCAAAAAACACAGCTAATGCAATGAGTAACATGGGAGAGGTGATGCTGGGAGAAAACACAAAGCAATAATTAGTAAAAAATGTAAACTAATACAGCATTAGATCAGAGGGGGCAGATGGAATCCGATTCATAACAACGAGGAGAACATGAGATAGAGTGGTGTGGATTTGTACTGATGCAATATGTGTCTACTGAAACCCACACAGTGTAGTTACACTATTGCATGCAACCCATTGACACACTAACATGTAGTGTAATAACACTCTTCCATCGTTTCAGAGTAAAGTAGGCAACAACAAAAAAGACTGAAGTCTATCAAATTCAACCTCACACACACCTGTTTCCGCTATTGAAGAAGGCGAAAAAGTCAAAATAAAGAGATTTCCAAGTTTGACACATATTAAGGAATATATTATTTCTTAAAGCTTAACTTCCCAAATACAAAAAAAAATCACTATTTAGTAGATATTCTCTCAATGAAAACATTCATGCATTTAATTACGCATTTTTCTTCAGTGTGGATATATCTAAAACAGCTTGCAAATGCTGCAGATCTATTGTCTGCATCCTTTGGAAGTCCTCCCCTTCTAACCCCGCCCAGACTTTCTGTGGCTGTCCAATCATAGACTTCACAATGCTGCTCTATGCAAGGCAGGTGCTCTGGGCAACTGCTGCCTATGGAGTTTAGCTCCATTGAGCCAGGCAACCAGGAAGTAAAAGTAATGTTAGTCTAATAGGCGCCTCTGGGGGAGGTAGCAAGAGTGTCAATTTCTATTGAAATCCGTATTTAAAAAAGAAAAAAAAAGACATGTTTAACACATAAATAACTTCAGCAATCTGAAGTGCTCTAGGGGGCTGGAGTGTCCCTTTAACCTCAAAATGGTATATCGATCCTGGATCAACAAGTGGTTTGGTCGCATATCAACTACTATATATTATGTTTTTTTAAAAAGAGCATCCACACATTGTTTAAAGATATGCCCAGAGTAGGATAAAATCACCTCTTTAGGCAAAGGATTCCACTACATAATTGTTCATATTTTACAAGAACATTTTCCTTTTCAGTAGGTAAGATCTAATTTCTTTAAGCCTAAATCTGTGATTATTTTCCCTTTGTACAGTTCTATTAATTAACATGTTACCAGATGGCTGTTTCTACTGGCTATATTTATATTTGAATAACGTGATTCTATTCCCTTGAGCCTTGTATTTTTCTAAAGCAACAAGTTCACATTTTATAGCTTTTTGTTCACAACTAAAACTTTCCATTCCCTTTATTAATTTTGTAGTCTCCCTCCACACTTTTTCTAGTATCAAGATATCCGTTTTTAAAATGTTGCACTTTACTGCATATTCAAGATGGGGTCTTACTACTGATTTATAAAGAATCAAAATATACTGAAATTACGTGAATTAATAAACCTTAATATGAATGACAATACCTTAATGGCATTTGCAACCACTGACTGACAATGCATATTGTTGGATAGTCTGTTGTAGGATACATCTCTCATAATGCTCTTACTGACATAATGCTGGCACAACATCTGGAGTGCCGGAGGTTGCCTATGCCCCATGTAGGGTATACAGTGCTGGTGGGTTTTTCACCTAACATGAAATCCACTGACAAACTCATCTGCAATATAGTGAAACTCTTAAGGGCGATACATTGACACACTTACATGCAGTACATGATGAGCCCCATAAAGATAAAGATGTAGTTGCTCTGAAAATGTTCCACATTTCTGGTGACACGCTTACACAGATCCCCAAAGTTCCCTGGGCGAGAAAAGCGCCGCTGGTCAACAAAGTTACTCCACGGGCGGATGTGCGCACGGCGCCGGTCAAACCAGTCTTTTGCTGTGGCTTGGGTGATCATCTTGGGAAGTATTCTGCATAAAGCACAGTGGGAAAAAGGTTAAAAAGCAGGATGTGAAACCCAGAGAGAGGAAATGTATTTTCTTTTTATATTTTTATTCATTTAAGCACATTAAGTTTGAAACCAGCAAAGCCACGGAGTGCGTGATCTACCAATGCTGCAACAGAAGCAGATTTATGATCATAAAGCAAACATTCCAAAACAGCCCAAACGTAACAGGTAGCAAAGAACCAGCAGCAATAATCAATATTTCATAACAAGCCTAATGCAGACAAAGACTTAATAGTCCTTCATTTTAAGGTGCTGTTAAAAGTGCATAGAAAAATAATACAAAAAAAATGAAAAAAAATAAAACATTTATAAATAAATATATCATATCCAACTCAGAAAGAAAAGCTTATTGGTTATTTTAATTTTGTCCTTTTCTATTTTCTCTGGGACTGAAAAACTCTAATGTGGAAAATGTGACACAAGGATGGGGTGAAATTTTTTTTATAGATAAGTTTAAAACTATAGAATATAGTTGCAGAGTGAAGCACTGCTATATAGATGGTAAAATAAATAGTACTGCTGACGGTAGATATGTGAATTGAGGAATGCAAGTATGGCTATTGGCTAAAAGAAAATAAAAGATGGAAAGGGGTGCACACATGACGTAGGCAAGCAATGGAGACCCTGCATGCATCCCAGACAGATACATAATAATATTTCCATTTTTGTCAGAACTTATTTAGCTTTTGCTGAAATGTCACAGGCATAGAAGCATAAATAAGGAGCACGCAGGCATCCCTAAGCTGCAGGACAAGGTTTGCTGTGGCAAATCACATTTAGGCTTCAATAACTTGAAATCTTGAGCCTTCATATATGAAACTGGGTGATTTAAGCGAAGTGAGAATATATAGTTCGAGCTAGATATTTTTTGTTGTTGTTTTGCTGCATAAGGTTGTGTATTTGTCCTGAAGCAGGGGTAAGCAACATTAAGCACTCCAGATGTTGTGGACTAAATCTCCCTTGATGCTTGGCCAACATCATAGCTGTAAAAGTATTATGGGAGATGTAGTCAACAAAATCGTGAGTTGTCTACCCCTGCCCTAAAGAATATAACTTATTGTGTGTGCTTGATTACATTGGATTTAAAAAAAACAAAAACATGAATTGTGTAAATAAATGAATGGACAACACAAGACACAAGAGGGAAACGTAATATATGAAAAGGAAATGTTTGCTTTTAGCATTCTTAATATGTTTAATGACATTTTTGCAGCTTCATACCACCTCCTGATTGTGAGGACATGGGAATGTTCGGGGTGATCGCTAAGCTTGTTCTTAGAGCTGAAAGGTACAAGTGTCTTACTGATCACAAACATTTCCAAACAAATCAGGTGATGGCTCGTTACAGCTCATACTTGTTAATAATCCCACTAGGTCCCTCTTCAGCTGCAGGACTGAATGCGTCCCCGTTCTTCCCTGCCATGACCGGCTATGAGTGCAGTTACTTTGGGTTCCTGTTCCCAATGTCCTTCTGTAAAAGGAGACACACAAACAGGGCTTTAGTACGCAAACACGACTGCCTCCTTGCCAAGTCATCTGCCAGACTCCTCCTCAGCTCAATTAGACTTAAATCTCCTTTTCTGCATGAGTCACTAACTTGGAAAACCTGTTTAAAGTTCTCCAATTTAGAACATTACAAGAAAGGATGTTTAGTGATGAGTTCTGTAATAAAGTGACTAATTGAATTACCATGCTGGGTGTGAGGTTACTCTGCCTGAAACACTACCTTATAGATAATTTACAGAACCCCAAGCCTGGTCGGCTTAATGAGAGACACACGGAGGAGGTGACAATTGCAATTATGGCGATTTCCAAGAATCCAGAGCTTCTAAAATTATTACAGTTATCCCACAATGTGTACATGGCTACACATACACATACACAGCCTGCATGTCCATTATGGTGGCTACACTTGCCCTCTATGCATGTATTGCTACTAATACTTCAAAGCTAGTTCCTGGCAGAGAGAGGTGATTAAGAGCCAACTTAACATGTGTAACATCCTTGTTTGTAAATGTGTATTTATTAAACCTAACCAGGCGAAGGTGACATTTATCATTTTTATCAGCAAAAGAACCCAGAATACAGGAAATTCGCTCACAATTTGGATTCATGATCAGTTTTACCCAGTGAAATGGTAAATTACTCTTAGAAAGATTTCCCTAAACACATATAGATACTGAGACAGCAATTTGTTCTGCTTATTCCAACATAAATAACATAATGAATGAGGAGAACTAACCTTTAGTTTGTGTCACACAGTTACCCCGATCTAATGTGTCAGACTCCACCCAACCTAGTTAATGATAAAGGAACACTATAGGGTTAGAAACACAAACATTTTTCCTTACCCTATAGTGTTAAAAACACTATCTAGCCTCCCTGGCCTCCCTACATATAATACAATCTTACCTTTATTCCAGACGGCTCGTGCTGACTCTGCGCCTGATCTGCCTCCCTGGTTGACATCATCAGAAAAGATAATCTCAGCATTGGATAGGCTGAGATTGTTAATTCTGATGATCCCAAAGAGGCAGCCCGGGGTGAGGGCCCAAACGCTGCCCTGGCCAATCAGCATCTTCTCATATAGATAAAATGAATCAATGCATCTCTATGAGGAAATTTCAGTGTGCAGAGGGTGGAGACACTGAATGTCAGTCACACCGTGCAGCACTGCCCCGGGAAGCACCTTTAGTAGCCATCTAAGGAGTGGCCACTGGAGGTATCCCTAGGCTGTAATGTAAACACTGCATTTGCTCTAAAAAGACAGTGTTTACTGCAAAAAGCCTAAAGGGGATTTATAAAACACACCAGAACAATTACATTAAGCTGCAGTTGACTATAGTGTCCCTTTAAGCTGTACACGTAGATGCACAAATAAACAGCACAATATAAAATCACATAATTTCTAATTTCATAGGGTTATTTTTCTCAGAAATGGGAAAGGTTGTATAAAAATCTCAGGGTATACTAGATGAGAGATTCAAATGCTTGAAAACAATGTATTTGCTAGTAATGCATGTTTACTTTCCATGTGTACACAGCAAGTGACCTCCAACCCAGTCATGTATCCACAATGTTCTGTTCCAGGATCTAAACTTCTGAATTTACACTTGGCTGCATGTCAATCTTTCATGCACAACATGTGTATCATCTATGTTAGATCATATCACATGGCTAAGAATAGTACAAGAATCCTCTCTTACCAACAAGGGGTAATACGATTCCTTACTTAAAGTATAGCTATTTCAAATGAAGAATCTCAATTAACATTAATTGATCTTGTGTTCGCTATGGCAACCTAACAATTCACTACTTTAAGAATATTCCAAACCGGCGAGTGAGCATCCTTCATTTTTATAGAAAGAGGATATGTCTATTGGGCAGAATAGATGGGCCGAATGGTTCTTATCTGCCATCACATTCTATGTCTTTCACAAAGCATCATATAATGAAATACTTAATGTTTATATACAGGGTTTTAATCCAAGATGATATTAAAAAGGGTTTCCATTGCCAACAGCAAGCTGCCACTTCACAGGATTTTTAAATATTCTATTGGCCGCTAGACATCAACATTAGCCCCACCTATCTGATGATGTCAGAGGAGGCAAAGCATGGACTCAGTGCTGAGGGACACTGGCTCTGGAATTGGATAAGTGTTAAAAGAGTTTATTAACTCTTTCCATGTTTGGGTGCGGGAACAGAGGAAACTATATTCTAAGGAATACTACTTTGTATTCCTTACAGCAGAGAATCCCTTTAATAAAATAAATGCTCCCAACATTCAGGATGATCATTTGTCACAAGTGGAACACTACAGGTTGCGGTGTGGATGTGTCAGCAAGCTTCACACTTTGAGAGGATTTAACATGTAAAGCTGGGTTCTCCAAACTCAAAGCTGCAGATGTTGCTCAACTACAGCATAATTCTTTGTATGTAATAGATAGCCAGAGAATCATGGGAGTTATAGTTCAGCAACATCCGGAGCCGGAAGCCAGAGTTTGGAATACTCTGTGTAGAGCCTATATACACTTTGGTTGGCCATGCATGCACAAAAGTCATCTAAGATATCTCTGTGAAGGATTGTTATTTAACTTAAATGTTAACTGCGGAAAATTCATAGGCATTTAACATTTTAGGTCAAAAACTGAATTTGAAAAATTCTCCAAGTTGGCAATGTTTCCAGTTCAGCTATTTTTACGAAAAATGTTGAATTTGCTTTGAATTCTTGAAAATGCATACCGTAGAGCAGGGATAGGCAGCCTTCGCACTCCAGATGTTGTGGACTACATCTCCCCTGATGCTTTGCAAGTATTATGTCTGTAAGAGCAGCTGCAGTTCTGAAGGTTGCCTACCTCTGCGTTACAGAATAACTGTTCATTTTTCATATTAGACTGTTGCATATACTGCAAACAGAGCAGGATTATAAGCGGTAATTATAATTTGGAACTTATATAGTATTATACTGTCCACAAGCAATAACATGGGGTTTCTTGTATAATACCGATAACATAACATTCCAAAAAGAATACTGTACAGTAACATACTTAGGCAAGATACTGTACAATAGAAATAACATATAAAATGGGATACTGTACAATAGTAATAACATACACCATACCACGAACAATTGCATAACCTGTATAACAAATAACATACCATTCCATGAGGAAAACTGTCTCATAATAACAACATAATAACTGTATAATAATAACATATACCATGGTGTACACTGTATGATAATACTAATAACATACACAGTGTTGGACACTGTATAATAATCCAAATAACATATACCATGGTGTACACTGTATAAAAATAATAATAATAATATTATACACAATGTTGGACACGGTATAATAATACAAATAACATATACCATGGTGTACACTGAATAATCATAATAATAACAACATTTACCATGGAGGGCACTGTATAATAATAATAATAATACTAATAATATACACAATGTTGGACACGGTATAATAATACTAATAATATACACAATGTTGGACACTGTATAATAATACAAATAACATATACCATGGTGTACACTGAATAATCATAATAATAACATTTACCATGGAGGGCACTGTATAATAATAATAATAATAATATACACAATGTTGGACACTGTATAATAATATTAATAACATATCCCATGGTGTACACTGAATAATCATAATACTAATATTATACACAATGTTGGACACTGTATAATAACAACATATACCATGGAGGACACTGTATAATAATAATAATAATAATAATAATAATAACATATACCATGGAGGACACTGTATAATAATAATAATAACAACATACTCTATGTTGGACACTGTATAATACTACTACTAATAATAATAACAATACAATATACTTACTGCCTCTGTTAGGTGTGAGATCCCTCTAAGAACTTGCCACTTCCTATTCCAGTCACCGGAAGTGATATGGCAGAGACAGGAAGGACCCTGGAACATACAGCTCTTGCTGCTGGTCCCATAGCAACAACGCCACGTCACTTGCTGCGGCAGAGCAGGGGCTAGGTCGTGACGTAATTTCGCGATGGCTCAAGGGAGTTGTAGTTGCAAGTTGCTCTTCTACGGGAAGCAAACTGTGAGCTGCAATGCCAGTGTTTGAACACTAGATGTCACCATTATCATGGCGCACAGCCTGTGGTGTATAACTAGGCATTATATCCACACACTTTATCTGAACAGTTTAGTTTATTGTTAATATGTTAGCTATACAGACCAGCCCTAATACTGTGAATGGGTGAGCAGGAAAATAACTTCACATGCACAGTTAAGTGATATAAAGTTTGATTATATACAAACCGGATTTATATTTGTTATAGTGCATGCAGCTGTGTTTCTCAGAGGTCATGAAGTATGTTTGGATTTTCAGCAAAATCTCACATTTCATTAATAATTATTTTTCTTATTTTTTGATATTATAGGGCAGAAGCAGTTAGCTAACATACATATAGACATGGCTGTCTCTGCACCAGTCTGCTTTACCTACTGCTAGTGTGAGTTGTGGGAACTGTTCCAGTGTGATAGAGGTTATGTGCTACTGTATGTTTGTGATGGGAGTTGTGTGGGTATGTGAAGGAATACATGTGTGATGGGAGGTGTGTGAGTGTACGGGGACTGTATATGTGATGGGAAGTGTGTGAGTGTATGGGGACTGTGTGTGTGTGTGATGGGAAGTGTGTGAGTGTATGGGGACTGTGTGTGTGTGTGATGGGAGGTGTATGGAGACTGCGTGTGTGATGGGAGGTGTGTGAGTGTATGGAGACTGCGCGTGTGATGGGAGGTGTGTGAGTGTATGGAGACTGCATATGTGATGGGAGGTGTGCGAGTGTATGGAGACTGCGTGTGTGATGGGAGGTGTGTGAGTGTATGGAGACTGCGCATATGATGGGAGGTGTGTGAGTGTATGGAGACTGCGTGTGTGATGGGAGGTGTGTGAGTGTTTGGGGACTGTGTGTGATGGGAAGTGTATGGGGAATGCCTGTGTTATGGGAGGTGTGTGAGTGTATGGTGATTGGGTGTGTTATAGGAGGTGTGTGAGTGTAGTGGGACTGTATGTATGATGGGAGGTCTGTGAGTGTAGGGGGACTGTATGTATGAGGGGAGGTCTATGAGTATATGGAGACTGCGTGTGTGATGGGAGGTGTGAGTGTTTGGGGACTGCACGTGTGATGGGAAATGTGTGAGTGTATGGAGACTGCACGTGTGATGGGAAATGTGGGAGTGTATGGAGACTGCATGTGTGATGGGAGGTGTGTGAGTGTATGAAGATTGCGTGTGTGATGGGAGGTGTATGGGGACTGCATGTGTGATAGGAGGTGTGTGTTTGGGGACTGTATGTGTGATGGAAGGTGTGTGAGTGCATGGAGATTGCATGTGTGATGAGAGGTGTGTGAGTATATGGAGATTGCATGTGTGATGAGAGGTGTGTGAGTATATGGAGATTGCATGTGTGATGAGAGGTGTGTGAGTATATGGAGATTGCATGTGTTATGGGAGGTGAGTGAGTGTATGGTGATTGTGTGAGTGTATGTGTTATGGGAGGTATGTGAGTGCATGGAGATTGCATGTGTGATGAGAGGTGTGCGAGTGTATGAGGACTGCGTGTGTGATGGGAGGTGTGTGAGTGTTTGGGGACTGCATGTGCGTAAGTGACTGGTAATTAAACCTGGACCCACTTTCCATATACTGTTTTACTGCAGTTGAGGTTATTCACTAAAATATGCCATATGTCATTTACAAAAATATTCAAAGGCAAAGTTCCTGTGGCCTTCAGCAAGGTTTATTTTTTCCTGAAGATCCATTTCTGAAATGGATTCCAAATTAATTTAAAATGTTTCTGAAATAGATAGCTCTTGTTAGCAGAAATATAGCTTAGGAATGAGATAGTGAACATTGCTGTGTAATTCATCAAAGAAGTAAGCCAGGAATTCTAAAATGCACCTAATTCTTAAAACTTCATACGGGTCCCTGGTATATCCTATAACCTGGGTGGGATGAGGCTAGAATCTAGAATGGCTACGAGCCTACGACTAATCCTTCATATCATCAGCTACCAGTGTGTGGGTTAATAAAAAGTATCATGCTGTTCTGCTGTGTACCATTAACCCTCACGCTGCTGCATGGTGTGGGGGGAAATGGAGGCGCTCTGCAGACTCATTATGTCATGTATTGTTGAGTGACCTTTACATATTGGTTGCTTCAGTTACCAGATTGTGCATTTCTTTGCATTTTTCCTGTCATTCCGACCTCCAAAATTGTGGAACCAAAGTTCTTTAATAACGCCCCTCTAAATTCAGTTTCTATTTTGTGTTTGATAAATGTCCAAATACCTTTACTGTGTGCATCGGACATCTTTAGGCTGTTTTGTTTAGAGGATCCCATATCCAGTAAATTAATTTGGGGCAGTTTGGGATTTGGAGCACAGAAAAGCTTCTAGTTTGATTTGATGGGTGAATGCATGGCCATCCCACAGTGCTGTTAATTTTTATATAAATGTCAGATTTATTTTTTTCTTTTTATCTATCTTCTATTTATACTTGGCTGAGGCATTTAATGCTTACTTTTCCCGTAATTCCATTGTGATATTGAGGGAATTCAGAAGCAAATGCTCCCCTGAATAAAAAAATCAAAAAATCATGTTTGTCCTAGTTGTATTCTACTCTTGTACCACTAGAGGGCGCCCATTCCTTAATATTCACTTGTATCTAGGTATCGTCTTTACTTGTATTTTGGGTATATGTATAGTACTATTTATATCTAATTTCTCCACTTATTGATGGACTGTTCTTGCACATACATGCATAGAGATGCTCTTTACAAATAACTCTGAGCCATAATAGTTTTTAGTGATTTAGCTTCCACAATATGGTAATCATTGGTTCCTATCTTACAGGGTTTACTCCACACACCATGACCACCTCACTGAGTTGAAGTTGTTATGGTGCCTGGAGTCTGTATTTGCAGTGTTTTACTATAAACCCTGCAGATACAGAGTTATCCAACTCTGCTGCCAGAGATGTAACCCTACGGCCACGTCGTTGGAGCATCATTAGCCAGCCCAGGGCTAAGGTGAATTCTGTGCATATCTTGCATCTGTGCTGTGTGTGCAGGCACCAGACAGACAAGCCCCACCAACACCCATGTCTACCCCTCACCCTGTCCTACCTGACATCCATCTCCCGCCAGCGAGGGGGAATAACATTAGCCAACGAGGCCTCTGCCCTGTAAAAGAGGTACGTTTCAGCTATTTATCTTATTGCCGATACAGCCAGTAGACTGTAGATCTGAACTTCATTTTATTGAGTGAAGTTTTAATTGTAGAATGCACACAGGAAGCGGGGAGCATCATAAATGGTTTTCTTTTTTCTTAAAACACTGATTTCTTATCTTCTAACATTATTGTTCTTCATATTTCTAGCTTCAGGTTGGAGTGGAGTTTGAAGCAAGCACTCGCATGCAGGATACTAGTGTTTCCTTTGGTTATCAGTTGGCTATTCCCGAGGCAAACCTGCCATTTAAAGGTATACGTTGTGTCTATTATGCCCAGTGTTCTTGCAGTCGTATTCTTGTTCACCTTGGTGCAGTTTTTAATTTATTAGTGATGGGGGGGGGGGGGGGGGGGACAAGTATAGGAAGGGTTACCTTGGCCAAAAGCAGTTTTTTTTGTTAGAGGAACCCTTAAAAAAAAGAAACACTCCAAACACCTAAAGCACGTTAGCTTACTGAAAAGCTTTACGTGTGAAGACTAATTTCAATAGAAATTATCGCTATTATAAATTATATATTTATATATTTGGAATGCAGGCCAGATTCCTTTTTGGTTGAGCACCCCATCCATCCACTATAGGTGCCCCATTGGAGGTCACTACACAAACATTTGAGGAGAATCTCTGGATTTAGTTTAAGCAGTTTATCGCCTGTGGTTAAACTAGTATAGGACCAACTGTGCCCCCAATTACCTTTTTGTATGTTCCTTAATCTGTACTTATTTTAAATTAACCTTGTTACAACCTCCTGGCTGTCAATCAGACATCCTGTCCTGTAACTTCCTGGTTTGGTTAGTTAAGTAGAGCTAAACTCAAGAGGCAGCAATTACCCAAAGCACCTGTCTTGCAAAGACTTCTCATTGAGCTTCATTGGGTAGTCTGTGATTGGACAGGTACCTGGGCGGGGTTAAAATGGGAGCGTTTGCAAAGGCTGCTGACGAGATCTTTTTTTTGCAAGCTATTTTTAGATATATCCCAATTTAAAAAAAAAATGAATGCAGGCATGTTTTCATTGTGGTTATATCTATCAAACAGTGATGTCTTTTTTTATTTAGGGCAGTAGCGTGTCCACTTAAGCATACTAAAGCCATTTTGTGTAACAGGAACACATTATTGTACTCAAGGCAGTATTTCATCTTGGTGACAAATTATTCTGGAGCAGAATTGTTAGTTGTAACGGATCACCTGGCACCCTGACTGGGTACCTCCGTTAATGGATGCTCCTAGCGCTTCCTGAGGACTCCAAGCACTCTGGCAGACACCACAATCACCGAACCGATGCAGCATATGAATCTTCTCAAGCATAGGAATGCTGTAGACCGTTGAATAGGAACCATACGAATAGGCTTACACTCCTAGCAGTCAACTGAAACAGCATGAAATAAATCCTTCCCCCAATAATGAGACGACACTTCACTTTGAGGGTAAAACAGGAACTCAGGTCTGGCACATCCAGCCTGGCTTTTATTACAAGAGTACACATACAGGCCACACCCAGGGGGAGGCATAAAATAACCAATGACATAGATGTTACCTCCCACACATCCCCTCCCCTTAGTGTGACACATAATCCCATTATTCATACAGTTTAAAATATACTTTTTACACAATATTTATAACTTCAAAACCATACATCACATTCACACAAAATTACATATCCACAATCAATCCATTCAGCGGAACAACATATTAAAAAATGGCATGGATCAGACCAGGGGTTCAAAAGTTACTAAAAGTATCTTTTGTCCCTTACTAGCCGCATGGCAAACCGGTTTAGACAGGTTTTACATAGGCCTCTATCCTGGAGACAAAGAGGAAAGTAATCCAATTATCCAGGGCTAGAAGCAGACTCCATTAACCACATGGTTACAGAAAGACATAAAACACTTTAAAATACAGAAAGTCACCTTTTACACATAACACACAGACATTTCACATATCCCCAGATAGCTGGGATCTGAGCGCACAAAACTACCGAATAGCGCGCAGATCCTATTCACACAGTTCAATTGCCATGGAGCTAAAGTCTTTCCGATAGTCTTTCATTATATAAATAGGCTCCATGGCATAGCTATCTGGTTTAACACATTCACATAAAGTCTGGTCCATAGTCCAAAGGCAAGAGGCGGGCAAGCAGCCCCCTCCAAGGACACGTGGCGAGGTCGGTTTCGCCACATTAGTATACTAAGGATGAATCCAGGTAGGAATGCTATATCCACCATGATGTTTGTCTGGGCAGTTCTTACTATAACATTAAATAGGGTTTTCACAAAGGGAGTTAATGGCAGGTCCAATCAGGTCGGCCCACTGAAGGCAGGATATGCAAGGAGCACTGTTTCGGTGTTCTCTGCAAGATCCTAGCAGGGCCGGACTGGCCCACCTGGACCCCGGGAAATTTCCCGGTGGGCCGCCGGCACCTGGGGCCGGGCAGACATCTGGGTGTGCAGGCGGCCGCATGGGAAGCTTTGCTGTGCTGTCTCTGCTCCCAGCGCGCTACTGAATGAGACCGGGGCCGGAATATGACGTCATATTCCGGCCCCGGTCTCATTCAGTAGCGCGTGAGGGCGGGGGAGCAAAGACAGCACAGCACAGCTTCCCATGCGGCCGCCACAACAGCTCCTTCTGCGGTCGCCTCCCCAGCTTCTTCTGCAGCCGCCTTCCCAGCTCCTTCTGCGGCCGTCAGAACTCCCAGCTCTCTGCCCTGCATGACCCATTGGCCAATCACCCACATGTAATGTGTAATGCTGTCAGTGTATGTATGTGTGTTTGTGTGTGTGTCTGTCTGTCATGGTGTGTGTGTGTGTGTGTCTGTCATGGTGTGGGTGTGGGTGTGTGTGTCTGTCATGGTGTGGGTGTGTGTGTCTGTCATGGTTTGTGTGTGTGTCTGTCATGGTGTGTGTGTGTCTGTCATAGTGTGTGTGTGTGTGTCTGTCATAGTGTGTGTGTGTCTGTCATAGTGTGTGTGTGTCTGTGTCATGGACTTTCTGTGTCATAGTGTGTGTGTGTCTGTCTGTCATGGTGTGTGTGTGTCTGTGTCATGGACTTTCTGTGTCATAGTGTGTGTGTGTCTGTCTGTCATGGTGTGTGTGTGTCTGTGTCATGGACTTTCTGTGTCATGGTGTGTGTGTCTGTCTGTCATGGTGTGTGTGTGTGTGTCTGCCATGGTGTGTGTGTTTTAAAAATAGTGTTTTTACTCACTAATACAGGAAGCACCTCTAGTGACCGTCTGAGTGACTGTCACTAGAGGTGTCACTTGGAAGCAATGTAAACACTGCCTTTTCTCTGAAAAGTCAGTGTTTACATTGAAAAGCCTGCAGGGACAGGCTATAGACACCAGAACCACTACATTAAGCTGTGTGTGTGTGCGCCTGCTAGTGAGCTTGCTTGCTTGCATGTATGTGTGTGTGTGTCTGCTAGTGAGTGAGCTTGTGTTTTTATGTAAATTAGCTTATGTATATCAGTGAGATTGTCTATGAGGCTGTGTATCAATAAGCTTGTGTGTGGCGCATGCGCACAATATATGGCGCATTGACTTATGGGGCTGGCATAGATTTTTTTTCCAGGGCTGCTTTGCATCCCCAGTCCGGCCCTGGATCCTAGTGCCCTAAACATTGTGCTACCATATCTTATGATGTGCTTGTGCTCTGATTGTTGGGGATAGTTCCCTGGTGTCTCCAAAAGCAGAACTCTAGGGAATTAAGTCGGGACAGAACCGGGAAATTCAATTGTGAAGAAGGAGAATTATGGTTTAAGTTTCTCTCCTCTCTATGCTAACTGACACGTGCAAAGGACACGAATGACAGAGAGCAAAGATGGAGGCATCCAGTCCAGGACAGAGCTAAATGTACATTACATTTTATATTTCAGACCTCTTAAAACAAAGCTTAAGATACCAATATCTTCAGCATATAATTGCATGCAGTATATATAATTACATAGACTGATAAGAGACTTGCGTCCATCAAGTTCAGCATTCCTCACATATGTTTTTGCTGTTGATCCAAAAGAAGGCAAAAAAACCCAGTCTGAAGCTCTTCCAATTTTGCAACAAACTAGGAAAAGATTCTTTCTTGACCACAGGTTGGCAGTCACATCTCTAATTGGATTAAGAAGCTATTACCCACTAATTAAAAAGTGCTATAGGGCATCACTTTTTATGTACTGCACAGCAGCACAAAAATATAGGTGTCTAGAACAATATGGTGAAATTACCTACTAATCAAGGCCACATACCATTGGTCTCCCCAGAAGCCGAACTGCCCCACTACAATGAATAATGAATGCTGCCGCCAGGCTGATCTTTCTCACCAGCCGTTCCTCCCATACCTCCCCCCTCTGTCGATCCTTACACTGGCTTCCTCTGTCCTATTGGTGTCAATTCAAAATACTAACCCTTACCTGTAAAGCTCTAACCAACGGTTACATTTCTTCGCTGATTCACAGATATGCCCCTTTTCGGTCTCTCCGCTCCTCTGCTGATCTTCTCCTATCCGCTGCTCTCACACTTGCAGGACTTCTCGCGAGCGCCTCCCTTCCTTTGGAACGGCCTGCCTACCCCGTCAGACTCTCCCCTAGTCTTCAGTTGTTTAAGAAGTCCCTCAAAACACATCCATTCAGAAATGCTTATGGACTCCCAGAGTAACTTATCTATACTTATTCAAATCTGTCTCTTGCTCTCCTAAAGAGCCATACTCCATTCATCTCCAGCTCTGCTACTTTTCCACCTTGTTTGGTGGCTGTCACCCTTGCTGCCCTGTTGTGAATTTGTACCGAAACTCCTCTAGACTGTAAGCTCGTTTGAGCAAAGCCCTCATCTACCTATTGTTCCTGTATCACTGTGTAATTGTCTTATTTATTGTAAATGTCCCCTGATTTCATAATATTGTAAAGCGCTGCGGAATTAGTTGGCGCTATATAAATACCAATAATAATAATAATCATGGGTGAGTGTTTTAAATTTAAATAGATGATGGCATTGGTTAGTTCATTCGTGACATAAATATTTTGAGGGTGTAAATGTGTAGCTCTTCTCAAGGGGGGAATTTTTTTGTTAATTGATTTATTTCAGACAGCAAACTTTTTAGTTTTTCATTTGTTGCGATCTTGGCACTCAGAGTAAGAATGTACTTTTATGGGTACACAAGATAAAATGTTGAATAACTGTTTTTAAGGAGTGTCATGTCTGTTGAAATCATAAAAAAAAAATTAAACATTTTTGTGTTGTATTATTAAGCCACTGCATAACTAATAGGACCCTGGTGATACATCATCCTTCCTGATAAGGCAAGAACGTACCTTCATTCAATATCTAGCGATTTGATAAAGCAGTTCAGAACCTTTTTATAAAGTGTTAGGTGAGGTGTAATTAGCTCTCTCTCAAATAACACCTGAACAGCAAGCTGCTAGTATGAGCCCCGGCTTCTTTTACGCTTCTACACTTGGTGTCAACTTTAATAAGGCCGAACACGCTGCCTTTTTAGTTTGTTTTTGTTTACACCTTAGAGTAAAAATTGTGCTATATATACCTAAACCCTGTTAATGACGGTGACACTGAAAGTGTTTCTCTGTGAGCCTAGTAGAGAAACTCACATTGTGCATTAACATCAAGCAACCAATATGTGCACAAATAACTAAGAAATTGCATTAAAAAGTAAATTTTTTAAAATCCTTCACTAAGCCAGGGGCCCCGCTTTGCCAATGTGTATCTGTATGTGTTATAGAAAATACAATTTGATGGAATGTCTGCTATTTCTCAACTTGTCTGTTATGTTTTATATTGTACATTGCTGCAGAATCAGTTTGTTTTATAAAAAAATAAATAACATACGGATGCCTTATACTAGACGTTATCCAGGACAGCACCCGTTATGGGGGATCTGTATGCTCCAAATAACTCAATGCCCCCTTTTTTTATGAAACTGCTTAATCTTTTGATTCCAGGTTACAACTTGATTATAAGTGAGGATTTTAATGCAGTGGTGGATGGTCGAATGGATAGGTCTGGCTCTGCTCCACCGACCCCCTCCCAAGAGGACCAGCAACTTCTCCATTTTCTGAGATGCCATTGAGGTCAGGAACTACACTCACACACATCTAGAGCTCACAACACCTCATCCAGGATTGACTTCTTCCTAACTTCTCCATAACTAGTGCCCAAGGTAACAAAGGAAGAAATCTTTAATATTTTAGTCTCAGACCATGCGCCTATTGACCTGGTCTTGAATTTGGGTCCACCTTTAACCCACAGTAGCGACACAAGACTCCTCTAGGAACATGGTGGTGGGATGACTATTTTTACCATTTAGATGATTCCGTGCTATTCTAAACATCTAAAACAGTACTACATAGACAGATAATCACATATGTGTCTGATTTTATGAAAAATATATATGTCCCCACCGTTAGACACAGCAACAACAACACAAAACTCATGCAGAGGCTCTTGGACTCTATTTTGCTTGAAAATGCAAAAAAAACAAAACAATTAGACTTCTCTAGAAACATCTTCTTCTGCTGGGGGGATGGTGGAAACTAATATAGCTCAGCCTAAAATCAGGGCGTAACTATATCACCCGTATTGCCAAAAGAGACCCAACCTTTACCACAGACTCTGTGGAAATAAATAGTTTTCCACACTTATTTCTCTTAAATTTTTAAATCTCATCTGGATAACCCGGTGATAGGGATGAGCTCTTAAAGGATGCAGATCCACCTAGACTAACCAATGATCGAAGATAAATCTTTAATTCCCCCATTAGGAAGGAAGAGGTAGCTTGAGCAATATGACTGGCATTTTAACATCCCTTTTTCATACCATTTAGCTAGACAAAATCCCAATTACACCCCTTACATCATCTAGAAAAATTGCAGTCTTAAAACCCGACAAAGATCCAGTCCCCCTTACTTCCTATAGTCCAATCACTATATTAAATAATGATTTCAAACTCTATTTTACATCTTTAACAACTGCATTCACTAGAGGTAGACCGTTCATTCAGGGAATAGGGTCGGCAATTGCTGCCTCCTTGTATGATAACCACTTAGAAAAACACAAAGCAGTTTTACTCCATTTCGGCCCCCCTCCCCCAGACCTATTGTCCATGTGGCCTGATCAAATATTGCTTTTTTTGGTATCCCAATCTTTAATCTCATGAGGACTTTTTTCACACAACAATCCACTAAAATCAATATCAACAGCCTGGACTCGGAAGACCTCACGATTACTAGAGGGGTGAAACAGGGCTGCCCACTGCCACCTGTTCTTTTTAACTTAACTTAATAAGGGGGCCCTATATCCCTTTATCAGATATATTTACTCTTCCCCAAACATAAAGGGAATCCAAGTGGGATCCTGTAGTGTAAAACTGGGCTTTGCAGACAACGCCATGACTCTTTTTGAGCATTATAGCCCAGTAACAGGCTTTCAAATTAATTGGTCAAAGTTCACAGCATTGAGGTTGAGGTTAGGCCTAGGTCCCCCAATATGTTTAGGTGACTGACCACCTTATCATGGACGACCTCAAATTTTAAATGTCTGCGAGTGCTCATTCCGAGGTGTGTGATCTCCTTTCCTGACGGGGACATCTCTTTCTTTCTTTATTTGATAGAGCGACCCCTGTAAAATCAGTCCTAGTACCCAAGTTTCTATATCCCCTGCAGACCCTGTACATAATTCTTGCACACTCCAAATTTTAAATACCTCTGGCAATATAAACACCCCAGAACTTTGATGCATAACCTATCTCAACCCAGATTTAATCTACGTCTCAATATTCAGAATCTAAAACTCTACACTTTAGCAGCACATTATCACCATGTCCTAGATTAGATAAGAGGATAAGGAAAATTCACAGTAGTATCTATTAAAAAAACTACTTTGCCCGGGGGTGGCTCTTTCTCAATTGATACACACTCCCTACTCCTCATTTCCAGAGGAAACGTGAAAATCAAAGGAAGTTGGTGAGATAAATTATCAGGCTTCAGTGGCAATACATCAGATGTATCCCTTTTTATGTAACCCACACTTTCAGGATGGGGAAGCCCATTACCCATACCATTCATGGGAGGCTGCAGGCCATGCTAACATACACAATTTCCTGGATGACCATAAGAAGTTAATGCTCCCGTTTCTCTCTCCCTCCATGTTACCGGCACCACCGTCAGCGTCACCTCGCAGGCTCGCTGCCTAGGTGATCTCTATGACTCCGACCTCTCCCTCGCCCTCATGTCCAAGGGAGGCAGTATAGACTGAGAACAGTAGGGGACCAAGGACTGAACCTTGAGGAACACCAACAGAGAGACCTTCAGGAAAGCATATCACTTAAACTGCTAATAGCTCCCCCCACAACCGGATTCCTCTCCTGCAAATGTCACTATTCTACCAACCTACTTTTCTAACCCACCCTTACCTTAGCTGACTTACAGAATCGGTTATTGCAAGCATAGCTGACTTACAGAATCGGTTATTGCAAGCATAGCTGACTTACAGAATCAGTTATTGCAAGCATAGCTGACTTACAGAATCAGTTATTGCAAGCATAGCTGACTTCCAGAATCAGTTATTGCAAGCATAGCTGACTTCCAGAATCAGTTATTGCAAGCATAGCTGACTTCCGAAATCGGTTATTGCAAGCATAGCTGACTTACAGAATCGGTTATTGCAAGCATATCTGACTTACGGAATCAGTTATTGCAAGCATAGCTGACTTACAGAATCAGTTATTGCAAGCATAGCTGACTTACAGAATCGGTTATTGCAAGCATAGCTAACTTACGGAATCGGTTATTGCAAGCATAGTTGACTTATGGAATTGGTTATTGCAAGCATAGCTGACTTACAGAATTGGTTATTGCAAGCATAGCTGACTTACAGAATCGGTTATTGCAAGCATAGCTGACTTACAGAATCGGTTATTGCAAGCATAGCTGACTTACAGAATCGGTTATTGCAAGCATAGCTGACTTACAGAATCGGTTATTCCAATCATAGCTGACTTAAAGAATCGGTTATTGCAAGCATAGCTGACTTACGGAATCGGTTATTACAAGCATAGCTGACTTACGGAATCAGTTATTGCAAGCATAGCTGACTTACTGAATCGGTTATTGCAAGCATAGCTGACTTACAGAATCGGTTATTGCAAGCATAGCTGACTTACAGAATCGGTTATTGCAAGCATAGCTGACTTACAGAATCGGTTATTGCAAGCATAGCTGACTTTCGGAATCGGGTATTGCAAGCATTGCTGACTTACGGAATCGGTTATTACAAGCATAGCTGACTTACGGAATCAGTTATTGCAAGCATAGCTGACTTACTGAATCGGTTATTGCAAGCATAGCTGACTTACAGAATCGGTTATTGCAAGCATAGCTGACTTACAGAATCGGTTATTGCAAGCATAGCTGACTTACAGAATCGGTTATTGCAAGCATAGCTGACTTTCGGAATCGGTTATTGCAAGCATTGCTGACTTACGGAATCGGTTATTACAAGCATAGCTGACTTACGGAATCAGTTATTGCAAGCATAGCTGACTTACTGAATCGGTTATTGCAAGCATAGCTGACTTACTGAATCGGTTATTGCAAGCATAGCTGACTTACAGAATCGGTTATTGCAAGCATAGCTGACTTACAGAATCGATTATTGCAAGCATAGCTGACTGACTGAATCGGTTATTGCAAGCATAGCTGACTGACTGAATCGGTTATTGCAAGCATAGCTGACTTACAGAATCGGTTATTGCAAGCATAGCTGACTTACGGAATCGGTTATTGCAAGCATAGCTGACTTACAGAATCGGTTATTACAAGCATAGCTGACTTACGGAATCAGTTATTGCAAGCATAGCTGACTGACTGAATCGGTTATTGCAAGCATAGCTGACTTACAGAATCGGTTATTGCAAGCATAGCTGACTTACAGAATCGGTTATTGCAAGCATAGCTGACTTACAGAATCGGTTATTGCAAGCATAGCTGACTGACTGAATCTGTTATTGCAAGCATAGCTGACTTACAGAATCGGTTATTGCAAGCATAGCTGACTTACAGAATCGGTTATTGCAAGCATAGCTGACTTACAGAATCGGTTATTGCAAGCATAGCTGACTTACAGAATCGGTTATTGCAAGCATAGCTGACTGACTGAATCGGTTATTGCAAGCATAGCTGACTTACAGAATCGGTTATTGCAAGCATAGCTGACTTACAGAATCGGTTATTGCAAGCATAGCTGACTTTCGGAATCGGTTATTGCAAGCATTGCTGACTTACAGAATCGGTTATTGCAAGCATAGCTGACTTACAGAATCGGTTATTGCAAGCATAGCTGACTTACAGAATCGGTTATTGCAAGCATAGCTGACTGACTGAATCGGTTATTGCAAGCATAGCTGACTTACAGAATCGGTTATTGCAAGCATAGCTGACTTACAGAATCGGTTATTGCAAGCATAGCTGACTTTCGGAATCGGTTATTGCAAGCATTGCTGACTTACGGAATCGGTTATTACAAGCATAGCTGACTTACGGAATCAGTTATTGCAAGCATAGCTGACTTACTGAATCGGTTATTGCAAGCATAGCTGACTTACTGAATCGGTTATTGCAAGCATAGCTGACTTACTGAATCGGTTATTGCAAGCATAGCTGACTTACAGAATCGGTTATTGCAAGCATAGCTGACTTACGGAATCGGTTATTGCAAGCATAGCTGACTTACAGAATCGGTTATTGCAAGCATAGCTGACTTACAGAATCGGTTATTGCAAGCATAGCTGACTTACAGAATCGGTTATTGCAAGCATAGCTGACTTACGGAATCGGTTATTGCAAGCATAGCTGACTTACAGAATCGGTTATTACAAGCATAGCTGACTTACGGAATCAGTTATTGCAAGCATAGCTGACTGACTGAATCGGTTATTGCAAGCATAGCTGACTTACAGAATCGGTTATTGCAAGCATAGCTGACTTACAGAATCGGTTATTGCAAGCATAGCTGACTTACAGAATCGGTTATTGCAAGCATAGCTGACTGACTGAATCGGTTATTGCAAGCATAGCTGACTTACAGAATCGGTTATTGCAAGCATAGCTGACAAATTTCAATTCACCTAGAATTCACACTTTAGTAAATCATTCTGTAAATGTCACTATGAGTTGGTGGAGATGTAAAGATTTGTGCTGGACACATTCTGGAACCTACAGGGTTAGTCACTAAAGTGAGAATTTAAAGTGAATTTCAAATTTAAGGACAATTAATGCCATAACAGTCAGATCTTCCATTCCTACTGATGCTGAATGCAAAAGGGTCTAAGTGACCAAATCTTGCTCTCAATTCAATATTTTTGAATAAGGTTTTCAAATGATTTTATATTTTTGGATAAACTTTTTAAAATTATTTTCTCAAAATATTGAAATATCTAAAAGGAAATCTCAATATATAAAAAATATCATAATGTGTGTGTGTGTATATATATATTACATCTTTATAAAGTTTGTCCTAACATTAAATCATTTAAAAGGTTTATGTGTGTTTGATTTCACTTGTTGTAACTGCATGTCCACTGATCTTTGTCTTATTATATCCCTTTATCTCCCCTTTGCTGTATGATAACAAAAAATATAAGTACGTTCAAGAACACATTTTCGTCTACATATAACTATCTATACCTTGTGTTTGTACAAGTATGGTTATCCATATCCATTGAAGTGTTGGAGGCAAACTACGGGTCATCTGTTTTTTTTTTTTAATTTGTGTGTGTGGATTAGGTATGAGTGGTACCAAGTTGAAAACTCAAGTGAAGAATCTTTTGTACTTATGTATGCCTGGAAGAGTCATTTCAAGTGGTATAGCTAGTTGCAAATGTGAGTGGCTTCTCTGGTATATTAGAGAGGTCAATGCGTGGCTGAAGTCTAGGTGTAGGGTGGAAGGTTTAGGGTTTCTAGAGCACTGGGCCAGTTTTGCACTTGGGTGCAGTCTTTATAGTCCTGGTGAATTGCTCATGAATTGAAGAGGGTTTGTTATGTTGGGGAGAGGTTGGCTGGAAGGTTAAACAAGGCTTTAAACTAGGAGAAGTTGGGGAAGGACACAGATCGATACATGTTGTAGATAGTATAGAAACAATATGGAATTGAGCTGAAGTCCAGGATTGGAGGGAGTGGTAAGCTTAGAAGACAGAGTAAGAAGGTATTAAATAAATGTTTAAAAGAAAGGGTAACTTTAAATGTCTACTTGCTAATGGAAGAACATTGTGTAACAAAATGGGGGAGCTTGAGATATTGGTATACAAGGAGCAGTATGACATGAATGGGATTACTGAGGTTTGGTTGGATCATACATGTGATTGGCTATTTATTTAAATGGACATACATTATTTAGGATGGATAGGGAAAAATAGGAAGGGGTGGGGTATGTCTATATATTAAACCTATTTGCATATGAGGAAAAAGGGGCATTCATTAATGGTAGGAATATGTTACAGACCCCCAAAGATCAGTACTCAATTAATACAACTGCACATCAGGGTAATTTGTTAATCATTGGGGATTTTAATTATCCAGACGTTGACTGGGCCAGAGGGACTAGTAGTACAGTTAAGGGAAACAGGTTTAAAAAAAAAAAACAACTTTATTTATTTTTATATACGTGCATGCATGCCAGTTACAGACCTTCATGTATGCATTATTAGAGCTTGGTTAGAACATATACAGAAAACATTAAACCATTAATGTATACAACGGTCAATGACCCAGTGAAACATAACGGGTACTGTCAGTACAAATATGCTGTACATATGACATTGTGACATAAGACGAGACAGGGGGATATGATAGAAACATTTAAATACATACAGGGAATCAACACAGTAAAGGAGGAGACTATATTTAAAAGAAGAAAAACTACCACAACAAGAGGACATAGTCTTAAATTAGAGGGACAAAGGTTTAAAAATAATATCAGGAAGTATTACTTTAACGAGAGGGTAGTGGATGCATGGAATAGCCTTCCTGCTGAAGTGGTAGAGGTTAACACAGTAAAGGAGTTTAAGCATGCGTGGAATATGCACAAGGCTATCCTAACTATAAGATAAGGCCAGGGACTAATGAAAATTGGGCAGACTAGATGCACCAAATGGTTCTTATCTGCTGTCCCATTCTGTGTTTCTATGTTGTTTGTTATGTGGTCATCATTTTCAGTTTGTGCTGTCTTGCTAGGGTTGGACACACTGCCCACGCGTACAGGTTTATATGGGTTTGTGGTGAGGGGTGAACCATTTTTTAAACCTGTTAAATGACATTTTCGTGTCTCAGTTAGTAGAACCACCAACTGATATAGATGCTTGCCTGGACCTTGTCATTACTAATAATGTTGACATATTTTCAAACATTTAGATTAGGGAGTACTTGAGAAATAGTGATCATAATATGGTGTTATTTGCGATTTACAAAAGCAAAAAAACAAAACAAATTTATATGGGCTTTACAAAAACTCTCGATTTCAATAAGGCACATTTCAATAAGATAATGGCATCTTTACACAAATTAACTGGTAGGAACTATTCAATGGCAAAAGCAGAGAGGATAAATGGAAGGTCTTTAAACAAATTTTGCAAAGTACTTTTCTCACTTCATTCAGTTGGGAAACAATTATGTAAGACGCAAGTTAAAACCAAATTGGTCTAGAATGGGGGTTAGCCAAGTAATAAACAATAAGAAAGGGGCATTCAAAACATTTAAATAGGTCTGAATAACATCCTATAACAAATATAAGCATGCCAGTTGGGATTGCAAAAGGGCAATTAAATGGGATAAATTTGAAAATGGGAATCTCATAGAGCACCATCAACCCCCTCCCTTCCCACCTCTCTCCCCCCTACAGTTTATTTTTTTGTTACATTAATGTGAAAGTGTTGGTCCTTTTTAATCTGAGAAAGGTATGCTAATCAAGGAGGATCAGGACAATGCAGTAATTCTTAATATTTTTTTTTTATGTATATAGCAAAGAAGAATCTATGGCTGTAGTTTTGCAAATCCCTATTACAAAAGCCTTACTGCAAACAGGTGATCATTTAACAAGATAAAGTGCTGAATCTTTATTTGTACAGTTAAAGAAAGTTAGTGCAAAAAAAAAAACCGAAGTCCAGATGGTATTCACCCATTAGTGCTTACAGAGCTTAGTATAGAAATATTCATACCGCTGTTTTTGATCTTCAAGGGTTATTTTCTGTACTGGAATCATACCGAGGGATTGGAGAAAAGCAGATATGATGCCTATATTTAAAAAGGGTTCAAAAGCTCAGACCTGTGAGCTTAACATCTGTGGTTGGGAAATTATGTGAAAGGCTGTTAATGAATAATATTCAAGAAATCATTTTGAACAATATCATTAGCAGGAAGCATAGTTTTATGAAAGCTGACCATGCCAAACTTACTTAATTGCATATCTGGCAGTAATATGGATCAGGGTGTTACAGTGTATGTAATCTACGTGGATTTTTCTGAACACACAAAAGGTGACTATTAAAATTGACATCAGTTGGTTGCGATGAAAAATAGTGTTGTTGAATAGAACACTGGCTTAAAGATAGTGTAGAGTAGTTGTAAATGGAAAATGTTCAAATTGGACAAAAGTGGTAAGTGGAGTGCCTCAGGGTTCTGTCCTGGGTCCACTTCTCTTTACAAATGACCTTGAAGTCGGCAATGAAATTCACATGTTGTTGTTTGCAGATGACACAAAATTAGGTAAGGTAATACAGTTCGAACATGATATAACTTCTCTACACAGGGATTTGGAAAAATTGTGAGACAAGCCGTTCCAGATGAGATTCTGCACAGTCATGCATTTTGGAATGAGGAAGCCACAAGCCTCTTAGAAATTAAAGGGCTTGAATTAGGGATTGCATTAAATTTAAGGACTTGTGAACAATTAGAGATACATGTAGCAAGTATGGTGGCATTTCAGCATCGTAGTCTGATGATGTTCTGGCATCACTCTGAATATCTCAGACACAAGGGCTATTTAAACTCAGTCTGTCAGAGGTCCAATGCCCTGTCATGGCCTCTAGTAGACCGAAAATGTAATTGTCCTGTGTTAGCTTATTCTGGAATTTAAACTTGGCTGTTTTTTTTTTACTATTCTAATCTCTCCTGTCCTGACCTTGGCTTGTCATACCATCATGTTGTCTCTCTACACCCCTTGACCTTGACCTATTCTTGTTATTATTATTAAAGTGAAGTCCAGCCATTTCAGGACACTTTGTCAATCCTGACACTAACAATAAATATCCGATCTTGAAAAAGCTTGAGCTGCCCCAAGGAAGAAATTAAATGTTTCACTAATCAGGCATTGTTCCCCCAAAATTTTATTGAAACCAGTAGAAACTAATTTCACTGGTGAAGTCGTGATTTTTTCAGGATATGATTCACTTTATAAGCAGCAAACTTGAAGCCAAGAAATAAGCATGGCTATCATTGAAAGTTAGGGAGAGAAAAAAGCAAACAGACAACAGCTCAAATAGCCTGCCCTTAGGTGGGTCCACGCTCAGATCTTAAGCTGGTTTTATGGAATTGTTTATTTATATGCACTTTACAAGTTACTATAGGTGCCCATTTACAACATGGAGCCTTGGCTTCAATTGGGCAAATGAACTGAATCAAACTAAACTGATGGAATTAGCGCCGAAAAATACCGGAAGTGACATCAGACGCCGGCCAGCCGAACTTCCGCCCACGTGACCAGCAGCCATAGAATCGGCAAATTCAAAAGGAACAGCAGCTGGGTGTTCTTTATGCACGGATGAAAACTCGGACTGAGTTGAAACGCGTCTGCATAGCTGTGAGCTTGTGTGTCACCATATGTGACCTGCACAGTTTGTTTTTTTTTACTTTTATTTGTAATAAATTAGTTTACTTTTAACATTATCATTGCTGCTTTTTCCTCATTTTGGGGGACACCATTCAAGGTCATCCACATAGCCTTTTGAGGCACCTTTGGGCATTAGATACAGAGCCTGGCACGGCTCTGGAATTCGTGAGTGTATCCAATTACCTCTATACTCATTTATTTGTATATACAGTCTATACTATGTACTATTCTTTTATGTTGTTGTAGGAACCTACTACATTGAATATTATCTGCATACATCGGCACATGTATAAGTATTCTTAATTATTTTTGGCCATTGTTTATTGGTACCATTGGTACACAGGGAGTGGTGTGTGTACTTGGCACTTGTTGTCTTCAAGTACCTTTATTTTACCATTTGACTTTAGGGTGTTGGGGAACACCTTTCTCACTCCATTACTGTGTTTATATTGTCTATTTTTTACTGTGTAAGCGCCATTCACTCATTTCCTTTTTCTATTAAGCTGGTTTTAGCTTATCTTGTGCCATTACAAAAAAAAAAAAAAAACAGGGCCCATTTGCATTTGAAACTGAACTTACAGCAACCCCAGACAATCGTTTCACTGAAAGTTATTTTATACGACAAGTCCATGCTTTTATTCAGAATTTGCTTTTCTATAACTTTGATTAATCTACTAAAAATATATGTCAAAACAATTATTTTGGCTAATTATATTTAATAATCTTGTTATTGAGTCAGGGATGTAAAATTTGGGTAGTGCTTCCCAGGTGCTATTTGCTAGTTTCTAGCTGTGATTGCGTCTTTACATTTTTTTCATCATTGTGTATAATGTCGAAATTTAATTTATTCCCCATCTTCCAAAGGAAGAGAAGGTCCATCTGGCCTACAATTTAAGTGAAACTATTGTGTTTCCAAGTGCAAATGTCTGTGTGGGCATACATCTTCATGTTTATTTGTATAATTATTACTTAATATTCATACATTCTTCCTCTTTAGAGGAGGAAACAGGATCGAGAGTTCATTACAACCGGGTGACCCATCATGTGACATTAGGGGGCATTGGCACAAAAAGGCACAAGGTGGATTTTTTGAAATAGTAAAATAGACATGAATATCATCTCATATCAAGTTTATTGGCCAATAAATGTAATGTTTACTTAGTTTCTGGACAAATTATGACCTAAAACAAGGCACACTTTATTGATGGAACCTCTAATGTGTGTGCGTGTGTGTGTGTGTGTGTGTGTGTATATATATATATATATATATATATATATATATATATATATATATATATATTTGTATTGATTTAGAGATTTCACCCATCTTGTGGAGATTAATGACTCTTTATTTATGGTATATGGAGTGTCCTGTGACTTTTCCCATGATGATGAATGCTACTGAAGTTCTCCATGCTATTGTGCTACTTCCTTATGTGTCCCCATGGAAACATGTGTACCTTTAAAGATGCTATAACGTTCCATGTCTCCAATAAAGTTTGATGTGGAACTAGTTTATTGTTATTGTGTTTACTTGAGGATATTAGGAATTGTAATGACTGTGGTCTTGAAACTCCTGTCCTTATCTGTCTCGCAATGTAGTTTGCAATGATGTGAGAGCTAAAATTAAAATAGAAAAATCAATTTCCAACATGATAGATGTGCATACCTCCCATAATTTCCAAATATAGGTTCCAGTTTCACTGGTTTGGTTACCTGGTTACCTGTCCTGCAAGAAGAGACTCCAGGGAACTGCCCTTAGAATACACTTCAAGGGGGTATCAGTAGACATTACCGAAATGAGTAATCTAAGGACATCGAGAAAATGAGACGAGAGCTTCATTGATTAGGCTGGCTTGTCAGTTAACCCCAGGTGTAGACATTGCTTACATGCCCCAGCATACCTCCCAAGTGTCCCTACTTAGGATGAACAATCCCTATTAAAGACCCAAATCCCTCTGTCCTTCTTGTTCTCTCCTAACGTCCGACTTTTCTAGGAGCTCCATATTATTGGTGTGTCTGAGTGTATAACAGAGCTCCACAGCAAAAATACTCAGAGTAATGTGTCTTTAAACTACAATACATGTGTTTAGAAATCAGTCTAAATCCGTGTAAACAAGATATATTGTTCTTGTTCTAAATTAAATTTTAGTTTCATAAATTGTTATAAGTAAATTACCTAAAATTTCTCAGAACAGGCCCCCTTGCCACACTCCCACTCACACCCTAAAATTGAAGTGTCCCTCTCTATGCATTTGAAATGATGGGAGATATGGACATATGAAACTGAAAGAAGGGATATTTAAATCTGCAGCTAGATATAATTTACCTATAATACCATTGGGATCCTCTGCAGTGGCTTCCTGCCCTCTCTGTTATTCACAACATAGACCCAACTGGCTAAATAGTTCCTCTAATGCTCTGTCTCCAGGCACACTGTCACACTCTACAATATAATTTTCTGAAGCCACTTCTGACACTATGGGAACAGATTATAAGAATGGCCCAATGAAGGTTAGCAGGGACATCACACATGAAAGCTAGTTTTAATATCTTATGGTATGATAATGTCCACACACCATGTTATGGTATGATAATGTCCACATGCATTATGTTATGGTATGATAATGTCCAAACACGCTGTGTTATGATATGATAAAGTCTACATGCAATATGTTATCGTATGATAATGCCCACACACACTGTTTTGGTATGATAATGCCGTATTCAATATGTTATCGTATGATAATGTCCACATGCACTATGTTATGGTATGATAATGTCCACATGCAATATGTTATGGTATGATAATGTCCACATGCAATATGTTATGGTATGATAATCTCCACCGCAGTATGTTATGGTATGATAATGTCCACACGCAATATGTTATGATATGGTAATGTCCTCACAAAATATGTTATGGTATGATAATGTCCACAAACTATGTTATGGTATGATAATGTCCACACGCAATATCATTTGGTATGATAATGTCCACACGCACTATGTTATGGTATGATAATGTCCACACACAGTATGTTATGATATGGTAATGTCCTCATACATTATGTTATAATATGGTAATGTCCTCACGCACTATGTTATGGTATGATAATGTCCACACACAATATGTTATGATATGGTACTGTCCTCACACAATATGTTATGGTATGGTAATGTCCACGCGCAATATGTTATGGTATGATAATGTCCACACACTATGTTATGGCATGATAATGTCCACACGCACTGTGTTATGGTATGATAATGTCTACATGCAATATGTTATCGTATGATAATGTCCACACACTATGTTATGGTATGATAATGTCCACACGCAATATGTTATGGTATGATAATGTCCACACGCAATATGTTATGGCATGATAATGTCCACACGCAATATGTTATGGCATGATAATGTCCACACGCAATATGTTATGGTATGATAATGTCCACATGCAATATGTTATGGTATGACAATGTCCACATGCAATATGTTATGGTATGACAATGTCCACATGCAATATGTTATGGTATGATAATGTCTTCATGCAATATGTTATGGTATGATAATGTCTTCATGCAATATGTTATCGTATGATAATGTCCACACACACTATTTTATGGTATGATAATGTCCTTATGCAATATGTTACGGAATGATAATGTCCAAATCACTATGTTACGGTATGATAATGTCCACACACAATACGTTATGGTATGATAATGTCCACGCACAATATGTTTTGATACGGTAATGTCCTCACACAATATGTTATGGTATGATAATGTCCACGCACAATATGTTATGGTATGATAATGTCCTTATGCAATATGTTACGGTATGATAATGTCCACACACAATATGTTATGGTATGATAATGTCCACGCACAATATGTTTTGATACGGTAATGTCCTCACACAATATGTTATGGTATGATAATGTCCAAGTGTGGTTTGGTTTTGTAATGCGGAAGTCCTATTGTGTTTTACACCCCACCTTCTAAAGACTGTCAGCTCGTTTGAGCAGGGTCCTCTTCAACCTATCATTTCTGTAAGTTTTCTTGCAATTGTCCTATATTTAGTAAATCCCCCCTCTTATAATATTGTAAAGTGCTACAGAATCTGTTGGTGCTATATAAATGGCAATAATAATAATAATAATAAAGTACGAACTTTTGCTTTAGTATACAAACTCAGAGAAAGATAAAGTTCAAAATGTTTGAAACTGTCTTGATACTTTATCAGATGGAACCGGAGGACTCCTGCTACTATAACCACTACAGCATGCCATAGCTGTATTGGTGTTTAGAGTATCTTTTTAACAAATGTCCCAAATATTATCATTTCTTATTAAGTAACATACTTTTAAAAAATTAAGCTGGTGCCGATGTATCACCTGAATTATCCATGGGTCCCCCTATTGATAAGCTGTTTTACACCATGTGATAACCTTGTAGATTGCAGAGTGCATTGCTAAGACAAGGTAAATACTAAACTGCAATCATGTCTTTGTATGTATGCATTTATATACGTGAAAATATTTATATATGTATGCATGCGGTGCTATGTATTTTATTTACTTTGTGCCATAAATCCCTCAATGACACGGTTATTTCAAATGATCTCTACGGCACTTGTATCATACAAATTATTAATATAAGAAAACTGAATTTTCTGCTTCATTTTGCCCTTGTGTCTTTGTCTAGGAGGGAAAGGGTTAAAAGGCCGTCTGGGGTCAGGTTGAAAGCAGTTACCAATGTCTCTGCCTGAGACTAGGGAGGGGGGAGACCCTCAAGGGGATTGAGGAATACAAAGTGACAGATTTAATCCTTAAACCAGCAGAGGGGTGAGGAGGGGGGCGCTCGCAAATGATGAGAAAAATGGTAAAAGAAATGAGTTTGGAAAGATGTGATTCTCCAACTGTTGTAGAACGAACTCTTTCTCTCTCGCTCTCTGCCTCTCTTTCGCAATCTCTCCCGCTCTCTTTCTATCTCGCCTGTTCTCTTCTATCTGTTTTATATATATATATATATATATATATATATATATATCTATACTGTATATTGTAGAGTATATATATTTTTATTTGATTTTATATAATATAATAAAAATATCTAAAATATATACGTAGATCTATATTTTATTATCTATCTATCTATCTATCTATCTAATTGTTTTATATTGCATTGTGCTTTTTTTTCTCACAATTTCTTATCTTAACTTGTCGTGCTTTTCCTCTCTTGTCCCTTGTCCTCTCTACCTCCCTTCTCTCTGTCGCCTTCTCTCTCTTTTTTTTTTCCCTTCCTTTCCCTCCCCCCCCCCCCCACAATCACCCCCCTTCTTCCTCCGGGGGGCAGCCATGCATGGAAAGTCCCTTATTTAATTTAGACGCAATGAAAATCGATCCTGCCATTCGATACAAAATAAGAATCAAGCAGATTAAGGGACGGAAATTAACTCTGAAAATATTTTTGATGGAGTGTCTTGTACTCTCCCCAGTAAATGGACTGCAAAGTGGAACAAATGACGGAAGGCAAGTGCCTCAGACAGGGGCTCTCCATCTTTCTATTAGTGGGTAATGGGAAAGGTCCAGCACTGAGCCTGGGACCCGCCATTAATCACAAACTGCCTTTATGAAGATTTATTTCCTCCTCCATGCAGCCTGCACTGGGAATGAAGTCATAACGTAGCCGAGAGGAAAACGGGGGGGATAGGGTGACAGAAAGGGACAGTGCCGTCGGCCACACGGGACGCAAGAACTAGCAGTTCGGACCAAGCCGGAAAACGAAGTGCCGGGGAAGACCAAAAAAAATAAAAAAAAATTAAATCAGCTGTAAGATGCCAGAAATGTTCGGCTCTTGCTCAGCAAATGTAGCGAGAACAGGAACGCACGTTAAGTGCGTGCGGACATAGTCTATTGGATGCAACAATTAACGCAATTAAAGGTGTCATTTTAAAAATAAAAGTGCTTCTGAAGTGGTCTCTGGAAACAGTGGGGTTTATTAACTAAACAGTGATTTGTAATGAGTTGACAGCTGACTTACAAAAATAAATAAAAATTACCTCCAAACAAGCCAAGTGAAGAATTTATTTAAAAGCACGTAAAAATGCAAGAAAACAAGATTAAAGGTGGATATTTTATTCAATAAATATATTTTATACATGTGAGAAAGACAAAAAGAAAACGTAAATATGGCACTAAATAATCCATCTAAATGAATCCCTCTTAATGGCACAATTAAACAATAAATAGTGTTCCACAGCACTATTGATTTTTTGCACAGTTTATATTTTATGCAAACTCTTGTGTTCTTTTAAAACAGGGGTAGGCAACCTTCAGCACTACAGATATTGTGGACTACATCTCCCTTGATGCTTTGCCAGCATTATAAATGCAAGAGCATCATGGGAGATGTAGTCCACAATTATCTGGATTGCCGAAGATTGCAAATCTATTCTAGAATCTAGAAATAACATTTGTTTAAAAAAGACCGAAGCTTCGGCACTTTGCAATACAGTTCTTTTTTTCTTTTTTAAAAATGTATTTTACAATGTAAGGGGTAACAACAGTAAATGATGACAACATGGATTTTATATACAGCACACAACATGCGGAGGATTGAATCACAGGCATGGCCAGAAAGAAGATGTGCCAGGTCAGGTAAGTATGTGCCAAGATGCCAGAGCCTCTGGATGGGTAGGACACCTTGATAATGAGTGCATGTGTGCAGAACACACCCAAATCCCTCTTTAGTTGTACTCTGCTTGCAAAGATTTCACTCTGTGATTAATGAGAAACACCATTCCCAAACTAATACAATAACAGCCCTCTTGGCTTTGGAAATGTTTGGGGGCCATAAAGAACACATAAATTTCTCAACTTTCCCCGTGTATTTTCTGATTATAGCTCAGTTTTTTGCATTCTAGTAGTCGTAGATTGAACTGCACAATGTAGAGATGGATAGGATAATTGGCTATTTACAGTGTCTCGTAGATTGGGATTAAAGAGTATGATTACTTGTTATATTGAATGCTGGTCTTACAGACTTGCCTGCTTTCTTGATTTGAAGTGTAGGAAAGAAATAAGCAGTTTAGGGAAGGGAAAATTGAAAACAACATTGGGATTTTTGCCGTCCAAATTTTAAATTCATAACAGAACATTAGAATGTAATCTGTAGTAGTCTTTGGGTAGATAGAAAAGTTAAACGGAGAAAAGCAATTTAAATGTTACATCCACGTCTTACAAAATGTTCTTGGAGTTTGTTACATCCTTTGCATTTAATGGAATTCTCACGCAGTGATATAGGTAGCACAGAGATAAATAATGGCAGCAACAGACTAATTGTTGCAGTGTCCTATTTAATGTGACAGCTCTCTCAATATTACACATTGCACGGTTATTCAATAATGTGTGAAGTGTCAGCAATTCAAAGTGAACTTCAAATCTGACGTCTAACTAGCCAGACGCAAAATATCGCTGACTTGGAGAAATTGTCCAATCTACTTATTTTGGCCGAACATGTTAAATTCACCTTGAATTCCCAACAATTCACAGTTTAGTGTGATATATGATATTCCTATAATATTCCTAAAATATATATATTCCTATATATTTTCCTTTTTTTCTTATGACCACATCTAGATCCACGTTACCTTCCCTCTTCCCTGAATTGTTAGTAATTCTGATCTTCACGTTTCACATTTCTGTCTGTCTGTTTTGAGGCTCTGTATCGAATAGCCTGAAACTCCTTCTGAAATTCTATTTGTTACCAGTGTATTCGTGTGATTTTGTCCAATGCCCAATTGCTCCCCTCACTAAAAGTAGCAACCCACGAAATTTGTTCTACTGCATATTGCACTAAATAAAGGAGAAATATAACATACAATATCAGTAACCTTGGGATAGACAATTTACATTTCAAGTGTCTACTGAAAGAGAGATTACTCATATTTCACTGTAAAACTGCAATGTTGCAAAATGCATAATTCCCAAGTGTCCCTAATTAGTAATGTATCTTTAAATTACAATACATGTGTTTAGATATCAGTCTGTGTAAATAAGATACATTGTAATTGTTCTAAATTACATTTTAGTTACATAAATTATTATTAGTAAGTAACCTAAAAATTCTCAGATCAGCCACACCCCCAATCACACCCCTATAATTAAAGCGTCCCTCTTTGTCCATTTGAATTGTTGGGAGGTATATAAACAGCAGTACTCGAAAGGTGGCTTTGTGCCAATACCAACTACTTGTCTGGACCTCTAGGTGCATGTAACTTACAAAGGGTGGAGTTGGCTTACATAGATCTCAACCCAGTGACTGCCAATCTTTCATTCCATGAATCTTGGGCCTAAATCCATTGCCAGATGGAACCTTGGTCATATTAACCCCACATTTGTCATAAAATCCATTAACCACTGCTTCCTTTTTTGGAGATTCCATGAGTTCAGGTTCTGGATTAAAGGGACTCTCCAGTGCCAGGAAAACTGATGTTTTTCTGGCACTGTAGGTTCCTGCAGTGCCCCTCTCCCTCCCATCCCTTGTTGCTGTCTGGGTGCCTGGAGTGTCCCTTTAAGTTCCCATTGATGTTGTCACAGTGACTTACCTGAATCCAGCACCGATGTCCCTCGGTGCTAGGTCAGTTTCCGCCCATGCTCCTCCCCCTCTGACGTCAGCCGGCGGGTGAGACCTAAAGCACATGCGCGGCAATGGCTGCGCGCACGCATTAGACCTTCCCATAGGAAAGCATTATTATAGGAAAGCATTATTAAATGCTTTCCTATGGGGATTCCGGCGACACTGGAGGTCCTCATGCATAGCGCAAGGACGTCCAGCGTAGTTTAAAACACTTTTCAGGTTTTAGGAACCCGGAAGTCCCTCTAGTGGCTGTCTGATAGACAGTCACTAGAGGAGGACTTATCCCTGCAAGGTAAATATAGCAGTTTATAAAACACTTGCAGGGTTAAGGGTGATGGAGGTTGACACCCAGATCACTCCAATGGGCAGAAGTGGTCTGGGTGACTGGAGTGTCCCTTTAAGTTCCCATTGATGTTTTCGCAGTTCAACACGACAGAAGGCAGATTTTCTTAGTGCTTTCTTCATGCCTGTGAGCATTATTGTTGTTTGATGGAGTTACCGTTTAGGTAAAAAAAAAAACACCTTAAATGAAAGACACTAATGCTTTAAAGCAACTAGGAATTTAGGATGTTCAAGTTGACATAGAAGAAAAATAACTGGGATATTCATTATTATCAGTATTCTAGATATTAATTGTGCAACAGATAAAGAACTAGAGTTGGGTGTTTCCAAAACATTTTTCAAACAAGTGCATGTAAATACAGGATAAAGTCGAGATAGACGCTCACTATCAATAAATATAGCAGCAATTCGCCAACAAGGGGCTCCCTCACCGTGACATATAAAACAGAATGAATGAATAAAAGAGGTAAGCAGCGCTAAAAATGAATATAATATACATACGAAGGAAGGACCTACTTCTAATTCATATATCTTAAAGAAAAGGAGACAAATAATGGTGCAATACAGTGGGTAAATACAAATTGGGTGGATGTAGGTCAAAGGAGCACTCACACAGTATAGAACTATATCGGCTATATTTAGAAGGCCTGGACGGAATAACCCCCGTCTGTGAATATAACTTGGATATAAGTGGATATGGACATCATATGCAAAGAAACAGAAAGATTTCCAATGGTATGATATGTATATGGAAATAGCTATATAAAAAGGATATTATCCTACTTACGTAACCTAGAGCAAGGAACTGCTCTAGTATGAAGATTTCTGGCTCCCAGGTGTCTTTTATGCAGGTACCTCATTACCTGTATAAAAGACACCTGTCCACAGAAGCAATTCATCAGATTCTAAACTCTCCACCATGGCCAAGACCAAAGAGCTGTCCAAGGATGTCAGGGACAAGATTGTAGACCTACACAAGGCTGGAATGGGCCTCCTTCCCTCAGACAGGGCATTGAAAATGGGTCGTGGATGGGTATTCCAGCATGACAATGACCCAAAACACACAGGCAAGGCAACAAAGGAATGGCTCAAGAAAAAGCACGTTAAGGTCCTGGAGTGGCCTAGCCAGTCTCCAGAACTTAATCCCATAGAAAATCTGTGGAGGGAGCTGAAGGTTTGAGTTGACAAACCTCAGCCTCGAAACCTTAATGGCTTAGAGAGGTTCTTCGAAGAGGAGTGGGACAAAATCCCTCCTGAGATGTGTGATCAAACCTGACAAACCTGATGGCCAACTACAAGAAACCTCTGACCTCTGTGATTGCCATATAGGGTGTTGCCACCAAGTACTAAGTCTAAGGGGTAAAATACTTATTTCACTCATTGACATGCAAATCAATGTAGAACTTTTTCTGGATTTGTTTTCTGTTATTCTGTCTCTCACTGTTAAAATACACCTACCATTAAAATTATAGACTGATCATTTCTTTGTCAGTGGGCAAACGTTCAAAATCAGCAGGGGACCAAATACTTTTTTCCCTCTCTGTAAATGGAGTAAATTACTTGTAATTTGACTATTTCTGAAAATATATTTCTTGACCTTGTTCGATCAGTCTCTGTACAAATAGAGCATCACTTAAAGGTTCACTTCAAGCACTGTAATAACATTGAAAAACTGTGAACTGGGCTTTGTTTAAAATGATAGCAGCTGCATTATGGCTGTAATCATCATGACATGTCTCACAACAGTAATCCCAATTTGTGAGTCCTGTCCCGCTGGCCCATTCTAGTTCCCTGGTTTCTCTCATCCAGAGACATCAAGGCACTGTTCCTGGCCAGCAGCAGATCAGTTGACATGCTCACGCAGTACAGAGGGCACTAGAACCATGCAAATAGTGTTTCATCAGCGTTCCCTGTATGGTCCTGTCAATAAGCGCCAGCCAGACAAGCTGTCAGTCAACCTGGTGTGCTTGAGGCCAAGCTGACATGCACCTTCAGTGAGTGGACCCTAATCTTTTTCAAGTGGACCCACCCATTATGGGTGTCACCTTAGGGCCCACCCCCCTGTCCCGGTGCATACCTCTCAATGTCGGGAGTTATGTCAAGTGATCCTGTGGAACTGCAGCCAGAACCGGATTAACCATAGGTGACCTTGGGCGGCCACCCAAACCTGAATTTTCCAGTGTAAAGAATTGAAGGGGCCACAAAGCTGTAACCTGCCTAGGACCTTGTGGGACCCGAATTCTATGTATAAACTACTTATCCAATCAATCTCTCCTAGGCAGGAGTTTATGGAATGAGATCAGATGCCATAGACATGAGACAATGAGAGGCTGCAGATTGGTGATACCTTTTCGGGGTATGGAAGTGTTTGCCTGCTGCTTCTGCTTATATTGTTTTCTTGTGCGCATGGTTTTTAAAAATGTATTTTATATGAAATATTTTTTTTTTTTTATGTTTTAATGCATCATCTCCATGATGCATTAAAAGGTAGGTTAATATTGTCCTTGTACATTCCCCAATAAGATTATGCAAATGTATGGTAAGCACAACATTGTAACACCCAAATTAAAGGGTTACTCCAAGCATCATAACTACCACAGCCCGCTGCAGTGGTTATGGTGCCAGTAGTACCCTGGTCTGCATTCCCGGTAATGGGGCAAACTGTTTAGCAATGATTTGCCCTCTTACTTGGGTCCCTGCCAGGCTCTAAAGCTCCTTGTGCCTCCAGTGACACTCTTCTGGTTTCTGCAGAAGCTGGAAGTCAAACAAGTTGCCAATTTTTGGCTGAGCGCACCAGCTGACCACTCAAATAAATGGGACGCTGTGCATGAACATTCGCACAGAACTGACATTCGCTAGCCCGGAACTTGTGTTCCAGGTTGGCTAATGATGCCACAATTTTGCAGCAAAGGGGTTAAACTCCGTATGTGCAACGTTCCATACGTAAATATTGCACATATAGGCTCCAGGCACCATGACCACTACAAATCACTGTGGTTGAGGTGCTTGGAACAACTCTTTTTAACCTGTAAACTAAAAACAAAAATAGTGGGGGAAAAAATACATTAAATCACTGTCTACATGTGCTATTCTGTTAATCAGTTTTCAGATATTTTACAATAACCTAGCTGGTGTTAATCTAATGATCCAAGTGTGTGTAGCAGACAAGGAGCTTTCTAATTGTATGCCTCCCCAGAAAAAGCGGGATATTTAGTTTTTTTCCCTAATATCACATTTTGGTCTAATATGTTCAATTCTTCTGTCAAATATGTACAGTTGTTGGCTTAGCGTGTGAGCCAAAATTGTAAATACAATCACTAGGGCGTAGTCACTAAATCTTTAATTGCTCTGCTATTTACTGAACTTTATTTCATGCCATGACCCCATGCTTGCCTCCTAATTTGTGCCTTTTGTTAGCTATAGATCAATATCTATTATATACTTATAAAGTGGTTTGCCCATTAAAGCGTGTGTAAAACTAACCGATTAAGACAATTTGTATTTTCCACAATTTATTATGAAAGTCACTCTAAGCACCATAACAACTTTGCATCATTGCAAAGGTTATGGTGCAGAAAGCACCTTTATCTGTGTCTCTTTTTAAGGCTAGTCTATAACTGCAGTTTTAAGCCTGCCCTCTGGAGCTGACATAGAAAGCAACATTATTAAATCCACCTTTAATAATGTTGCCAATGTTATTCAAATGCTCGCCTATTTATTATTTCGTTATCTCTAACTAATCTTGGGGAAAAAACAAAAACGAACCAATAAACAAAGATTGACAAAAATAAATAAATAGAGAATATAAAGCGAGGTGTTCTACAAAAGCATGATGGCTGCTTCCTATAGTCTTATTACAATATCTTTTATGGTTATATAGCTAAATCCTGCAATATTGAAATTTTGTAAGATTAATCTCTGCATGCTTCCTAAAAAATACCTTAAGACGTGCTAGGTCATAAAGCTATTATCTGGCAAGAGTTACTTTGTCTCTGGTTAGAGACATTCCTTTTAACTCTTTGATTGCTGAATACATCAGCCATACATTGAAGCAAGTCCTCTCCATATGAAAGAAGTTAAAGAGACTTTAAGCACAATAACCGCTACAGTCCATTGTAGTAATCATGGAGGTTTCAGTGTATGGTTAGTGTTCCTTTATTTGTTTTTCAATTGTTTTGAACATTATGTTTTGATAAAAAACCTGTGCTCTCTCTGACACCCACACCCGCCCTGATAACCCACCTCTAGCACACCTGGCCCATCACTGTTGTCCAAGTTGGACTGAATTGCACTAGAATATGTGGAAGCGTACTTTCTGTAGGTGGGCTTTACTACATCTGACCCTGTTTTGTCAAGCTACTGCAAAATGGTTTGACAACAAAGCTGTGGGGGACACCTGCTATGGATTTATAGCACCATAACCACTACACTGAACTGTAGTGATTATGATGTTTAAACTGCACCTTTAATGTTTAAAGAAAATGTCTAACCATGGAATGCAGAACAGTGTGTCCCCAGACAGCTAGGAACCATGGTAAAGTGATTTTAATTTGCATATCACTCATGTAGACCCATAATAGGGCTTTCAATCGCCCTTACTCTGCTGCCTGAAAAGACCCATAATAGGGCTTTCAATAGCGCTTACTCTGCTGCCTGAAAAGACCCATAATAGAGCTTTCAATAGCCTCTACTGTGCTGCTTGAAAAGACTCGACTAATGAGTTAGTCATTCTGTTGTAGACCCATTGTGCACTTACTAATGGAAGGGGCTCCTTGTCCGATAACTTATAACATGATTTTAATTGCTGGTGTAAATGTACATTGTGAGCTGTGTAGTCTATATGTGTGATCCTGGAGAACATTGGCAATAAGATACCCTCTGATATAGGAGAATGTATTACAACCAAAACTCTTCGCATACCACCAAGAGTTGTGAACCTCTTTGCCAGAACCTGTCCTACTGTGCTGCAGCCAGTAGTAAACCAACGATAGTCAGATCCTCTATGTCCTCAAGTACCCCCTTCCAGTCCAGGATTTAGGGATTACCCTGTTGTGTCTAAAGTGTTTTTTTTTCTAAAAACACAACTGGGTAAACCCTAAATCCTGGACTGTTAGGGGTTACTTGAGGACTGGGTTGGTAACCCCTGCTCTATGTTAATATACTCATTCAGTCAGATCTCTTCATATTTATTACAAATCCAGGACTTTCTGAGCCTGTCCTGATAATGTGCACTCTGATCTCCTATATAATATTTTCATATTATAGTATAATAGTGAGTATTAATTTGTGACATACTTTGACTGGAATGCATTGTCCTGGGTGATGACAACGAGCTGAATGATATTCTCCACGTTAAAAACACTTCCTACCAGAGCCTGTCCTGATAGTCCCACTCCTGCACATGAAATACCAACTGAGCCTGTCCTGATAATGTGCAGTCAGATGACTCTACATTATTTGAGCCAATTCTAAAAATGTAAATTCAAATCCCTTTAAAATGATCTGAGCCAGTCCTGATAATAGTGAGCATAATCTGAGCTAGTCCTGATAATGCACAGCTATGTCTCCGCAAGACCTTATAATGTACGGCATTGTCTCAGCCTATCCTGATAAAGCACAGTATTGTCTGAACCAGTCCTTACAATGCGTAGCACTGTCTGAGCCTGTCCTGATAATGCACTGCGTGGCCTTATAAACAGTCAGACCACCTCACCTTACACAAAAAAAAAAACATCCTACCCCTCCTAACTATGGGACATACTATTGCAAATCATTTTGCTTTTTAGACATGTGTCTCTGAACAATGTATTGTGTTTGTTTGGTGCTCACATGGTGGGGGGGGGCTGTTTGTTTAATGCCGTCAGTTGGGATTGATGGGGTATCGCAGGGAATTTGTCCCTCGACGCGTCTCTACGAGCGTCTGATGGATTTGGGTTTATTATCTATTAGGAACAGCGAGAAAAGCGGCCACCCGCACCCATTCATCAAAGAGGGGGGGCACATGCAGATTCATAATCAAAACATTTGACTCTAAATGGTCTCGAACTAATTAAGTAACTGTTAATTAAAGTTCAGCAGACAGGGGATTGTTCTCAGCCTCGTCACGCCTTATCCATCTACCAGTTATTGATAACATCCGTTCAAACCAGGGTTGGGAGGGAGAAGGAGATGGTAAGAAGGAAGGGAACAGTCACAGATAGACATCGAGGGACTGGCAAAATATGAAGAGGGAGAGCTAGCAAAGGGGATGTTAAAGATTGTAACAGTAAGGAAATTAAGGAAATATTGGGTGAGAAGTAAGATGAAGTAGTGATGTCAACATCTGGGATTGATATGGCTTCTCAAAACTTTGTGGACTTCATCGTAACTGCTAGTGGGGTCAGGAAGTAAATGGCTTAGTCAGGTAAATCTACGAAAGTTCCCGAAAAGTGCTTATAAAGCAATAAAAACAGAGGTACAGTTTAAATAGGTATGGAGGTCAGCGATGTTTGGAGGCCTAGAGCATTTTTGAATTAAATGCTGGCTAAATTCAGTCAAAATGCTACAGAATTGTGTCAGGTAATGTTTACCTGGCAAAGTAACAGTGGAAAAATGTAACAGTAAATAAAAGTTTAGAATTATTGGATGAAATATTGAGAAATGAAGATATATCTGGCAGCTACCGAAGGTGCTGGTCCTTTGTCGATGTGCCGTGGTATATCTCATTAATCATAAATGTTCCACCATTTTAAATTTTATAATATAAGTAAATTCAATCAAAATAATAGCATATAGTAATGAGGGAACTGGACACATGGACAGGAAAAGGAGGGGAGAAAATAAAGAGGTTAATGGATACGTGGTGTGACACAGGGCCCCGGTAACATGGACTTGATTGGCGCTATTCACCATCCTTATGTAAAGAAGGTAGAAGTAGGCCTCAAACCGGTGGCCTTCCTAGGGTCTATTGCGATCTTTATCCCATCTCTCTGGGCAGAAGAAGATCCGTAAGGGCTAAAGTGAGGAAGAGGAGGGAATTACAGAACAAAAACCGAAAGAAAGTTTGACATTAAAATTATTAAGGACAGAGGGCGGAATCAAAAGGTGTACTTCTCAAAGTGTCAAAAAATCTAATGTCCGAGGGCTGCTACATACACTGGTTAAAGGTAAATCTCATTCTGTTTATACTGAAGGAATAAAACCTTTTATCATCCATGACAGATGTTCGGTGAAATACTTTAAAACTGATGAGTCAAGGTGCGTGACCCAAGTTTTAACAGACTGTGGTTTATATCTCATTCTAAAAATGGATTGCATGTTGCACGATAAACATAGCAATTGTATTATTGTTTTATTTACACTTCAAGCGCCGTAACCACTTCAGTTTGTTACAGTGGCTATGGTCCTAGGCAGCTATGAGTCCACTCATTTTATGTCAAGTAATGTGCAGTTGATTTGGAGATATTTTGGGTCGCACGATCAGCTAAAGCCAAGCACTCTGCTGTCAACATAACAATGCGGAAAGCTCACTTTGTCATCATCTGGACAAAATATTTGTGCAGGTTAGCAAGATTCCGCTGTGCCGAATTGCTAGTAACCCAGTCAGCGCTGCCAAATTGAGACATGCTCATTGAGGGGGGCAGAGGAGGGTGGACTTGCCCTCTGGTCTCTGCGACGTACTTTGCAAATTGTTTGGCAAAAACTGGAGGGACTGCACCCGTAACACTATAAAAATGACCATAAGCAGTTGTGGTTATGGTACTCAGGATGTCCCTTTAATGCCATTGCTGTAATCCTACTCTGTTATGTTTACCTATGAACTTGCACTAAATATAGAATATTCCTTTAGCAGAGCGCTTCCCAAGCATTTTCTATCTATCCAATTTCTATTTTCCATGAAAGTACCATCAAAAGAACAAGTTATTACTGAGCAACTAAACAGATTATCCCTAATCAAATTATATAACAACTACGACTAATTATCCTCTATCAAATAGAATTAATGTCTAAAATACCCTCTGGCCTCTTTGATATGTACCCAAATGGTGTACATGTTTGTTTGTTTGTTTCTTTCTTTCTTTCTTTCTTTCTTTCTTTCTTTCTTTCTTTCTTTCTTTCTTTCTTTCTTTCTTTCTTTCTTTCTTTCTGTCTGTCTGTCTGTCTGTCTGTCTGTCTGTCTGTCTGTCTGTCTGTCTGTCTGTCTGTCTGTCTGTCTGTCTGTCTGTCTGTCTGTCTGTCTGTCTGTCTGTCTGTCTGTCTGTCTATCTCCTTAAAATAATGTATATGTATCACTACGATTGCCTGTTAAGGCAGTATACCACTATGCTCAGGCACTGAGGAGTTAACTGATTGCCTGGGATTGATGGGAGCTGCCGCTGCAAGGCGTCGGGAGTTAAGTGAATAGATATATAACTGTACAGGATTATTACAGCAGCCTTTAAACTAATTAAAACAAATTACCGCCGAGACCGGCTGTTGATAAGCAAAATCTCTTGTTCTGGTTAGACACTTCCCTGATTGAAGTCAAATTATCATTATAAAGATGAGGAGGAGGAGGAGGAGGAGGAGGGTAGAGCGGGCAGGCAGCCGCTGTGCCAGCCTCCCCCACTCTGTGTCTCACATACTAGACTGGCAGGGCAAGCGGAGGTTGTGCCAGTTTTCCCACAGAAAACTGTTCCACACCTAGTATACACAGATCACAAATAGTATCAGTGCCAGGCTCCCCTACTACACCTCTGCCATGCCCAGTATATATATATATATTGGGCATGGCAGAGGTGTAGTATATATATACACAGAGCAGGCGGGTAGCAGCTGTGCCAATCTTGCCCACTATAAGTATGTTACATACAGGCAGTAGCACATGTGCCTGTGCCAGCCTCTCCACCAGTAACTGTATTCAATGTAACAACGGCACCAGACAGAAATGCCAACTTTACCGTACCATACCTATGCCACACTCAATGCGTACGCAGCACGGGCAGTCAAAGTTCTGAGTGAACTGTGATCATTTACTTGGCACTCAATCCATCGTTTAAATTTAGGGCCAACTCATTATGCAACAATATTTGTCATTTAAGAATTGGGTGACAATATTATTATTATTAATCTGTCCTGAGATAACAATTTTGTTAATAATAATAATATTGTCACCCAATTCTTAAATGACAAATATTGTTGCACAATGAGTTGGCCCTAGTTTTAAACGATGGGTTGAGTGCCAAGTAAATGATCACAGAGTATGCTTCTCAGCATATTCGTAAAGTGTCCATAGTGCACCAAGGACCTCCCATTTTTGGGTGTAGGCTTTTTTTTATATTAGTCATTGCTGGTACATTGGGCAAGTGTGTAGGGGCATCTTTTGGGCAATTGTGCAAGGCTTGTTATCCAGGGCCGCTGGTTTCCAGTATGTATCATTTTCAATTTCCAAGTGTTCCCTCAAAACTGATATCTTTATTGAAACCTAACCTCATCTAAGCTAAAGTAACTAGATTTCTGCTCGAAACAACCTTGCATGAGACCCATTGACACGAAGTTACCTTGCCTTTCATACTGCGCACAATCTATCTCTCATGTTCTAACTGGTGAGGTCTCTTCTATTTGATCTCATTTTGCCTTGAATGTATCTGTTCTCTATTTTGTCAGCTCCCTGCCCAGCTTACCATTTGATCAGTGTATATATCATCCTGTTTGTAATTTTCTACCCAGTCCTACAGAGCTGCGGGATATATTGACACTTAAACAGTAATAAACAAAGCTTAGAGGTGTTCTACTAACTACAGCTTAGAACCACAAATGAGAAATATCTCAACCAATGATAGAATTCAGTCAATTGAATTTGGATGTGGAGCTTTGAGTGAGTCGTCTCCAGGCTTTTAGATGGCTTGCTTGACCTCGTACTGGACCTTAAATGGATTGCAGAAATACCTCCTCTAAGGTAACCAACTGAAAAGATAATAGAATTTAGTTTACAAAGTAAAATCTAGGTGAAGTAGACTTCTGTTTTAGTTCTTCTTGGGACACAAACATAGGAAATCCATTGACCGTTAACTTGAATAAAAATAAATGTAAGATAACTTTTGTCTTCTGATGGGGGAAGAGGTTGGAAAGTGAAGATAAGTATCATTGAAGCTGTGTATGTCAGCCTGGCGTGCATGCTTGCCAAACAGACATTCAGTCATTCTTGCCAACCCCACTCATGGTGGCCCATACACTTGAATTGGGATAAATACTTTAGATTAACTTTGTTTGTTGTAAGCACATCTCATGATGCATTCATACTGTGCCTATTGGGGACTTATCTCTGGTTTCCCAAAACAGAATAATAGAGAGCAAACCTGTGGCAATGGGACAGGAGTCCTTAATCAGGACTTCCTTGCTGAATATTGTTGGGATGTATAATGCTGTGGGGGTTCCAGCAAATTAAAATCCACCTGAAATAGCATGAGGACCAGCTATGGGTCTTCAACTTTGGATTAGAAACCATTGATCTGGACCGAGCTAATATCAGTTTGACACTCATTCATTATATGCCATATGCCATTGCATGGATAGATAAATTGTGTATTCCTCCAGTAGTTAAAGCTTGGTTTTATTTGTTGTATTCATTGGCAGCATTGAATGGCCTACAGGCAATTCAACTGTTGGGTTTAAGAATCAAATAGTGTGGGGGGTTTTCTGGTATTAACACATGAGAATAATTTCAACCACAATGAGTTAATTTGAAAATCTCAGTGCAGATCAGGAAAATACAATCAGATCTGCACTATGTTAATAAAAAGCTGACCATGCCCAGCAGCTTACATCCCAAACTCTATGTACCTTGTCCAAAGAACTTACAATCTAGCTAAACTTGTCAATACTGTTAACCCCTTTGGTACCAAGCCTTTATCCCAGTGCAGTGCATTCTAATCTGATAGACAAAAGAAAAATATATTCATCATTTTACTATCTCTTCAGGGTTAACCTTCCCTCCCCTTTATCCACACCAAATTGGGTGCCATATATAGCCCAAGGTACATGGGGGGGCTGCTGATTGGGTGTCTTGGAAGCCGTATTCTGTGTGACCCGTAGGGTGAGAGCCCATATATCACCCACTGACAGCTACAGAAAAGCCGCAGATTAGCAACTAAATCGGTTATTGATCAGTCAAGCGCTTGGCTGAACGGGATGCGTTAGGGACGCGTCAGCCGAACCCTGAGTGTGTGAACGAGGAGGAGGGAGAGCTGAACTATCATCGGGAGCCTTTAACCCCTTCCTTACCGAAGTCTCAATTATAGGGTGACCAGATGGCCCCTTTAAATGGGGGCACCAAAGAAAATGTAAATTGTAGGTTCTAATGGGAACGTTTGTTTCCTGAGAGTTGTATTCTTTTTACTACTGTCCACCTTAACCCTTGCAGGACCAGTGTCCACCTTAACCCTTGCAGGTATCAGGATTACATATGTGATCAGTCATCCGGTAAAGAATTAAGAGGAAAACTGGTGTCACCTATCAGCACCTTCTGGTGTGACATGTTGTAGTCCTCACTGTGGTAGCAGAATGGTTACGTTAAAATTTTTAACACTTTCATTGCCCAAGGATGAGTTGTAACCATTACATTCCCTGTAACGAGCTATAAAGGTAACACCTAAGGAACATGTGGTTTATCAGCAGAAAAGAGCCACAACGTGACCCTTAGTAGTAAATAGTTAACCCAATGAGGGCCAGAGCAGGAAACCGTGCATGGCTCATCACTCTGTAAATGTAAGGGGAAAATGCCCACATAGCACAGTGTGCCAATAGCAGCACTCAACCTGGACCTGGTATATTATTGTGTTACCTGTAACCTGAAGAATGTGGATCAAGCCTTGCTGTGCTGTGAGGTTTTATTTTGTGACACTTTTTACAGCAGCCATTTTATGTAAAATGATGTCACTGATTTTTAACCCCCTACGCACCAAAGATGGTTTATGTCGTTATAATGATGCTGTCCTTAAAGACCTCACTCTGACATGAAATGTCTTACTCCTTTATTGAATGCAGGCCTAAATAATAAAATAATAATAATAATAATAATAATAATATAGCTGCTGATGCAAATTATTAATAGTGGGTGTAATGGGTGTTATAGGAGGTTATTGCATTGGGCTAGTGGAGTATGGGCTGTACAAACGGTTATAGGGACTGAGTGTATGAATTGTAGGAACAATTATAGGGGATGCATGTATAGGTTATAGGAGCCGTTACAGAAAGTGGGTGAGTGCGCTATACAAATAGTTATAGGTAGTGAGTGTACATTGATCAGCCACAACATTAAAACCACCTGCCTAATCTTGTGCTGCCAAAACAGCTCTGATGTCTTGAGACCTGGTCTCCACAAGACCTCTGAACGTGTCCTGTGGTATTTGGCACCGAGACATTAGCAACGGACCCTTTGAGTTGCAAGATGGGGCCTCCATGGATCGGTTTTGTTGTTCCAGCACACCCCACAGGTATTCAATCATATTGAGATCTGGGGAATTAGGAAGCCAATGCAAAACCTTGAACTCCTGTCATGCTCTTCAAACCATTCCTGAACAATTTTTGTAGTATGGTAGGGTGCATTATCCTACTGAAAGAGGTCACTGCCATCATGGAACACCACTGCTATAAGGGGTGCATGTGGTCTGCATCAATGTTTAGGTAGGTGGTATGTGTCAAAGTAGCAAGGTTTTCCAGATAATAACACTGCCTTTGCCAGCCTACTTTCTTCCCATATTGACTCCTGCGGCCATCTCTATCCCAGGTAAACAACGCACACACACCTGACCATCCACCTAATCTAAAAGAAAATGTGATTGGTCAGACCAGGCAACCTTCTTCCACTGCTCCATTGTCCAGTTGTGACACCCATGTCTTCATTGAAGGCATTTTCGGTGGTGGACAGGAGTTATCATGGGCACGCTGACCGGTCTGTAGCTATGCAGCCCCATACACAGCAAACTGTGATCTAACACCATTCTATCATGGTCAGCATTACGTTTTTCAGCCGTTTGAGTTATACTAGCTCTTCTGTGTGATCGGACCAGATGGGCTAGCCTGCGCTCCCCTGGTGCATCAATGAATTAGGCGCTCATGACCCTGACACCAGTTTTCCAGTTGTCCTCCCTTGCACCACTTTTGGTAGGTACTAACCACTGCATACCAGGAACACCCCACAATACTTGCCCTTTTGGAGACGCTCTGACCCAGCCGTCTAGCCATCACTATTTGACCTTTCTCTATCTATTTGGATCTTTTCACCATTTTTCCTGCTATTGACAAATTCAATTTAAGAACTGGCTGTTTACTTGCTGTCTAATATAACCCACCCCTTGACAGGAGCCATTGTAGTGGTATAATCAATGTTATTCACTTCACCAGTTAGTGGTTTTAATGCTGTGGCTGATCAGTTTATGTGTAGAAACAGTTACATGGTGTATGTGCTGTAAGAGCAGTGAAAAATGATAAGTTTAACTCACCATGTTCCATCACCATGATGGTCTCCTGCCAGCAGCCATCCCACCTACTGTGAGATTATAACTACAATCTAATGCTTCCTCATACAAAAGCATTGGGGACCAGTCGACCCTATTCATTGAGAAGCGTTTTATGATAAGGTTTAGTTGAGTTTAGTGTCATTACGCTGGGCCTGATATCGGTGAATGTGACTGAGTTCGAAAAGTGAAGTCTGTGGAGGAGAAAGTGTCAGATTGACGGCCGCTAAAGGTTTCTGGAGGCAAAATGTAAACACTGCCATTTGTCGAAAACAGCATTGCGTTACATTGACAGAGTAAAGAGACTGCATGCAGGCACCGAGACTGCAACAGGGGAGTAGGAGCAGTTATAAGGAGTGAGCGTGTGGACTGTAAAAATAGTTATGATTATTCCTACAGCCAATACATTCACTTCCTATAAGGAGTCCGAGTATGGGATGTAGGCACAGTGAATATGTGTGTTAGCTGTAGGAGAAATGATAAGAGATATGTGGATTTGCAATACGTGCAAGTAAGAGCTGTTATAAGTACTGGGTGTACAGACAGTAAGTGGATTTATAGAAGTATAATAAGTAATCATTTAAAGACCTCAATATAGGATGAGGCAAATTCATAAAGTGTTGTAACTGGAAATTCTATTGGTGGTAATGTTCTGGAGTTAGTGGAGACAGTTAAGACACTCCGAGAGGGGCCCCAACAGGAGTGGTGTGCTAAATGCCCAACTAGACTCCCCAAGTCCCCTTTCTTCCTTCTGAAAACTCACATTGTCCGCTCTGTAGTTTAATGCTTTGTTTTGCCAGCAGCTAGCACTCCATCAGAGCAGATGGACCGTTTAAAGCTTTGGGGAAAACATTTTTCCTTACCTTTGTGGCACTCTGGGGGTTAACCATATAATGAAGCCTTCTATCATTTAATGACAGCAGAGTTCAACTCAAACTTGCCCACAGAGTTTACTATCATAAATCTATTACCAGGACTTCCAGCCGTGAGACAGAGTTTTACACTTCATGGTTTTTGTACAAATATCTGTCTATCTCTCTATGTATTTATCTATTTGTCTGTCTGTTTATCTATCAATGTCTATTCTCCCTGTCTCATTTTCTCCCCCAGTCTCTCACTGCTCTCTCCCTCTCTCTCGCTAATATTTGTCTCCCTCTTTCTATTTCTGTAATATGTGTCTTTGTCTGGTCTCTGTCTCTCTCCTACTTTGTTTTTTTCCACAGTCTCTTACTTCCTGCTCATGTCACTTTCCCTGTCTCATTCTATCTTTTAGTTTCTGTCTCTCTCACTTTCTCTGTCTCTCTCCTTATCTCATTCTCGCTCTGGCCTCTGTCGGCCTCCATGTCTGTCTCTCACGATGTCTCGTCCTTAATCCTGGCCTCTCTCTGTCTCTCTTCATCTTTGTCTCTTTCCCTGTCTCTTTCTCTCTCTCCAAAGTTCTTTCTCCTGTGTCTGTCTCTACCCTTGTCTCATTCTCTCTCTTTCTCTGTCACTGTCTCTGTGTCAATCTGCTTCTCTCTGTCTATTATTATTATTATTAGCATTTATATTGGGCCAACAGCGATATACAATTATAGAAAGTGGATATTTGAGAGGTGAAGAAGGCCTTGCTCATATGAGCTTACAATCTATGAGTATTTCCCTGTATTTCACACTCATAGATGAATGGACCCTATAGAGACACGGTGTTGTTTATATATGTGTCCGTGCCATCACTGACAGTGCATATCTGTCTATCTATGTACGGAATGCGTCTAAATTGATCTCATTATCACATAGCGCAATAGGATTCTTCTCACTCTCCTTGGTAATGAGCTTTATTATGCAGATTGAACCCATACTGTGATTTACTTTCCATGCTTCCCGTCTTCATTGACTGCTTCTTGCCGTGTCCTTTCCTGTGTTGATCGCCCTCTCCCTCCCTTTTACTCTCTTCCTCCCCATATGTTCTTCTGCACTCTTTGCATTGATCGGTGTGTGACAAGTCGGCACCTTTGCTCTCACCTCCGTACCTCTTGCCGCGTTCGCCCTCAGGACTCTTCAGCGATGCAGTGAGACCCTCTGACAATTGCATTATTCTGCTACGTATCTATTCCATGCCTGCAAAGCATTGATGGGAGGTGGGTTAAGCTCCAAACAAGCTACGTTCTGCCCATCACAATCATCCGCATTCTCTGTCCATTGAGTTTGTGAATTTATTTACTCCCTAATTTTAATACTGTATCAAAGCCGTAAAAGAGGTGTGTTTTCAGATGTTGCCAGGTAGATAGATGGCATGGTTTAAGAGTGTGGTGTCCAAAGGTAGATACCTACCCAGATGTTGTATAACTTAAAATGAGTTGCTCTCTGTTGTTAAAATCTTTATGAAATGCCCACATTGCTTGCTTTGGAGCTTCACTGAATTTCATTCCCAATCAAAAGATATCCTAATACAAAGTAGGGACTACATTGTCTTATCGGACAGTGGTCTCCAACCCAGTACTTATGGACCACCAACAGTCCACGATTTATAAATGTTCCTGTTTTATTCCAATGGAGTTACTGACAAAACCTGGACTGTTGGTGGTCTATGAGGACTCGGTTGGAGACCATTTTTATGGGACATACAGCCGTTGACAAATGGCAGAGGTTTCTAAGTCAGGTTTTGTCAATTTCCACAGCTGTCAGAAGCAGACGGTTGTGGAGAACAGGTATCCTTTCATGAATCACTAGAGTTGGTCAATGGAGAATTCTGTGGTCTTTTAAGATACTCCAGAGATCTCTGTATTGTACATTCGCATGAGTACAGCAGAGTACAGCAGCTCAGGAGCTGAAGAAGGAAAATGGCATGCTCACAAGGGAGTGCGCTAGGTAAGCACATATTCACTCCACTTTACCCTCAGTCCAATACATCTAGGGGTCTTGAGGCAAGTACCCTTTGAAGGTGACAGAACCACTTTAAGGCTGACAAGAATGTTTTAGTACCTACAAATTCACTGTCACTGTCATAGCAACTCCCAACCAAGGCCACTCATGTAGGAGAGAAATGGACATAGGTGAGACTGAGAGTGGATTTTATATCACCCACAGACTCCACGTCATGGCAGCTTCATTGCCACTGAACTCATATTCATGCTGTACGAACAGAGTTTAAGTTAAATTGGGAGTGACCTTATTAAACATTAGGAGTGAGAGGGCCACATGTTGTACCACCGGTTCTTTTGAATGAAGAGTAAACATTTTTGGTTTTGGGGAGAGGGGGAGGAGAGCTGCTGCTCTTTTTATTTAAAGAAACACTATAGCATTAGGAACACGAACATGTCCTAGTCCATATTTAGATTCAGGTACTGCTCATTTTGTTCTGTAAAAAAAAAAAAAAAATAGAGAATAAAATATTTTACCTACTTTTTTCCCATCACAAAGTCATCCTGGAGACATCGCTTCTGGCGATGATCATCCAATCCGATGCTCCTCATAAAGTAGCATTGGAGACCATATACGCCTCCGACCAAATGCTTCTTATAAGGAATCACCGAATCCAATGCTTCTCTGTGAGCTGAATTTGTTGACATTCGACATCCTCACGGAAGTCAAACATCACATGACTGAGTGATACACTTTCATGACAGAGTGTGCCTCTAGTGGCTGTCAGGAAGACATCTACTAGAGGCATTTTTAAACATTACAATAAAAACATTACAGTATCTTCTAAACTGCAATGTTATAGACTGAGGGGCTAAAACTAAAGGACCACTTCATTGAGATTAAGTTGTCTGGGTGCCTTTTGTGACCCTTGAAATAGTAATTGCCTTCATTCACCAGGATAGGCCCTAGGAGTAAGTGAGCATTACTCTGTTTTAACCTAAATCAATTTAGCAGCCCAGATGATGGGTGTAGAAAGTACCCAGGATCTCTACTTCCATTTGTAACACTCCCACCACCACCACCGGCCCCACTTACCCCCAACAATGGGGGAATGCATTAAAAATCTATTCAGTGTTTCCGTATTTTTTTTTTTTTATGAATGGAATAACTTTATGAAATCTGCACGAACTGAATTGATTTAATGATCAAGTTTGGTTTGTCTGAAGTGGTTTTTAATTCCTTTGACGGTACAATGTTTTCCCTGCACAAATCTAATATATTTATAAAGCCGTAGATCTGACTACCCCCACCCCCTATTCTTTTGCTGTTACTGGAGGTTTTTGCTTTCAACTATCAATATTCATTTTTATTTTACAAATAAGGATAAGAGTTAATTAGTTACCTAACAGAAGTAATAGGAATCATGACAGAGATTTATCTGATTGCTCTCGACAGAGAAAGTGAGTAGGAGGGAGGAAGGAATGATGGAATCATTAGAGCTGGGGAAGAAATGAGATAACATAATATTCGATCAAATCAGACAGACGGTGGGGGTTCAGTCCTGATGTATGTGAACTTCGGGGTGAAGTGGATACATGTGACATTTTCTTGTGTTCTGTGTTTACATGTACTGTGCTGGGGTTTATATAAATCACATGAGTGACTCTGTTTTTACCATAGAACTAAAACAAAAATTGAACGTGGACCCTGAAGGAAATCTATTATAAATATAATCATTAATGGACAAAATACACACTCTGGAATGTCTGTTGTTTTATTTAAATAAATTACATGTGATGAACCGTTTAATTTATTTTTATTTTTATTTTTCTAGTAATAATCAATTGTGGTTTTTAAAGCCAACAATTCATTTGTAGAATTTCTACATCGGCCTGCTTGGAAAAAGGGGTCACTTGAAAAATAAGGCTCTGTAGGGGATGGAAACTCAGCACAAGGCACTGCAGGGGAAAGAAGCTCAGCACAAGGCTCTGCAGGGGAAAGGAACTCAGCACAAGGCTCTGTGGGGAAAGGAAACACAGCACAAGGGTCTGCAGGGGACAGAAACTCAGCACAAGGCTCTGCAAAGGACAGAAACTCAGCACAAGGCTCTGCGGGGAAAGGAAACACAGCACAAGGCTCTGCAGGGAAAAGAAACACAGCACAAAGGCTCTGTAGGGAAAAGAAGCTCAGCACAAGGCTCTGCAAGTGGAGAATGAGTAGCACAATGCAGGGGAAGGAAATTCACAATACTAGGCTCTGTGAGGGTAGAAGTCCAGAGTTTAAGACTCTATAGGAAGATTTAGAGCACAATACTGCAGGTAGAGACAATCACAGTGCATGCATCTTGTTAAACTGGTTATAGTGTATGGAGTCCCCAGGTCCCTTCATTTAATTCAGTGTTAAACAGTTTTTAATGTTGCTAAGTTTTAATGCTAACTGAGAGCCTCCAGCAATCCATCCTATCTGTGCTGCTTTGACTAATGAGGAAGTATTAGCCTGATCAGCAACAGGTAGCTGTGATTGGCTGAGGATGTCAGCTGACTGCTTTTAGCCCATCAGAGCTCCGGCTGATGGTATGAATGGGTATGACAGCAATGAAGTGTGTAATCTCTACCTTAGCCACATCTCGAGAAAGGGCCGGACTGTGGGTGGCCAAGGACCCTGATTTGGTGTTAAACTGCTCTAAAAACACTGATTGGAGGGACAGTGCCAGGGGACTCCAGGCACTATAACCAAATCAAGGAGATGAAATGGTTTATAGTGGCTTCAGTGTCCCTTTAAAGTAGGAAAGGAGATATCCTAGGGTTTCACAATGGAGAAGGAGGTAGCTAACCAATAGGGAAAAGGCAAGCATAACTCTCTCAGCACAAAGCTCTTCAATTGAGTTGGAATAAGGTTCTGCAAAGTGAAAGGAGACTGCACATGGCTCTGCAGTAGAGGATGGCGTTATATAAGGCTCTGCAGTGTACAATGCTCTGCAAGGGGTAAGGAGGTGGTACAGCATTTAACGAGTCACTTCAGATGGCTGCTCTCCCATACAGATACTACAGATTCATACAGTGTGAGCATGGGTTTATTAACCTGAAATTACTGAACTGGTTTAATATTGATCAATATGACATCCAGACTGATGTTGAATTTCTATGTGATCCGAGCTCAAAATATCCACTTACCCACTAGAGAATGGTGAGTAGAAATGTACCCCTTGTGAGTGGACCATGGACCCTCCAGGCTAGTAGTTGCAGGTAACTGTTTATGGACTAGCTAGTAGCATAGGACTTGAAGGTTTGAGTCCTGTATGTGGTTATACATGATTATACACGGAACTGTGCCACTTTATGTCTTCTGATCTGCTAAATAAAAGATTTCAGAAAAATGACCGGTCCAACGTTAATATCAAGAAATAATCAGCACAAGTATTCTAACACTTCCAATTATATTAGGCTGTAGCAGAAGCGTTCCTTGTCCATGATAATTTGACCTATCAACATTGAAACGTTGACCTTAATGGGTTCCTTAAAGCTCACTTTCCTTACATTACTTGGCGCCCATACCTTGGCTATGTTGCATTACTTGGAACAAGTTCAAACACCGACAACCTAAATGCATGTTGTCTTTATCCAATGGCTTTTATTTGTGTTTGTCCAGGCCATGCAGTCAATGCTAGCCAATGCTGACAGGTCCATTACTTCTGGTGACAGAGAAGAAATATTCTGAACGCCACCTAGAGGAAAATCTGCATTAAAGAGTACCTTTTTTGAAACCATAAAACTAATCAGGTGGAGTGCACCTTGATTTCGATAATCTGAAGAAAGCATGTTGTTCTCCTATACATTTGTTGACATGATGATGATAAGAATTGGCACCTAGAGGGGAGGGAGTAGTTTATTAAGGCATATTCTCTGAAGAGCGTTCTTAACTATGTATAAGTCATGAATATTTACAGTGGCTAAACAATTTGTACATTGTACATTGTACATTGAAATGTGTAATTTGTTCTGAAAATTGTTGTTTTGCTCCTGCTATCCATCAACTAAACTCTTATGTGGACTGGATTCTAGGTAGATCCTGTGGATTCCTTACCCTTAATTACCAAATAAAAAAACATCTCTGGAGCTGACATAGAAAAAAAACAGTAAACAGTACTAAATTCGCCTTTTCAATATCAGATCTGTCTGTTAAGCATGACACACACCTGACTAAGGTCTAGATTTAAAGGGACACTATAGTCACCAAAACAATGTTAGCTTAATGAAGCAGTTTTGGTGTATAGATCATGCTTTTTCCAGTTAGGAGTTAAATCACTTTATGCAGCTCTAGTCACACATTCCTGCATGTTACTTACACAGCCATTCTAAACACTTCCTGAAAAGAGTCATCTAATGTTTACACTTCCTTTATTACAAATTCTGTTTAATTTAGAATTTATTATCACATCATTTTTATGTAATAGACCAGACCATGCAGGAGCCTCCTGTGTGTGATTAAAATTCTATTTACAGAGCAGGCGATAAAAACTTCTAATGTAAGTTAACATGTGATTGAAGATGAAACCATTATTTTAATTATTAACTCTTAAAGTTAAGAGCTGAGACTGCAGGGGCATGGTCTATACATCACAACTGCTTTGTTACGCTAAAGTTGTTTTGATTTTTTTATTATTTAGGTAATGTTTATATTTAAAATGTAAGCTTGTTTTATTAGCCATTGCTCGTATTCGTTTACAGTGCGAGTGAGAATTACATTTTAAAATACCGTAGAAAGCAACAAGGAGACTTTTGTTTAATTATTTTAGGGACAAATTAGCTTTATTCCTACAGATATATATTTGGTAAAGTGCGGGGACTTCAATGTTTTTAAGTCAACATAGCTGTAATGTCAGGAGTAGGACAATTATGGAAAATCATTTGTCTTTTTGGAGAGAGGGTTCCACTAACAGGACTTTTTTTTTTTAACTAAAGAGTAAACTCTCATGAATTTAAATCGCATGTACTGTCAATCCCAAACTTAGGACACAAATAGTTGAACTGGATTTGTCCCAGGCAGCTATGTAAGGGTCTGTTTTAGCCAAAAATGTAAACCTCACTTTCAATTTTCTTTGAATTCACAACAATTCACACATTTATGAATAACTCCATAAAGGACATGGAAAGGAAGCATCTCCCGATTTTTTATTTTTTTTGAAAGGAGCAAAATATGAAAGAAAACCAAAACGGGATACGTATTGAGAGAGATACACCAAATTCAGCTGCTAGAGAGGATGACACTTATAGGAAAATAGCGTGGGAGAGAAGAAGAAAGGAGAGAGCCAATAAAGATAAATAGGAAGTGGTAAAGGTTAAACCAACCAGACAGAGACAGGATAGAGTGAGATAGATTGGGGACATGGACAGAATGACTGCATGAATAGAGTCATATCTGCTCTGTCTGTGACCTGAGACCTGACCCCATGTCCTTCCGTGACCTACGACCCATAACGTTTCTCCTCCTTGATCTCAGTACATGGATGCCAGTACCTTTTGCAGGCACTAGGTGGCACTGCAATAGTGGAAGAAGTGATACTTTATACAAACATGCCTCTTAGCCGTTATCCGGGACACATAGCTGATCCAGACATGAAAAGGTTGTTTACACAGATACGATGAACAAGCAGACTAATAAAAAGCCATCAGATTTATGTGCATACAACGATTGAAGCCGATTGCTTATATTGTGCATATTCTGTATATTTGTCAAGATTAAAATAGATTATGAGAACTCTGAGATCGGGCAAAGGCTCATAGAAACTCAGTAGCTCGCACTTTGTGGAGTGCCTGCTCAGATCACAAATTAGTTTTTGTTCATTTGTGCCATTATAGATAGAACCTATACGGTTTGCATATCAGAATTATCACAGCCATAAGGACAGTCCAGAAACGAAATGCCGGCAAGTTACCTCTGCACAAGAGGTACCGCAACCCCAGACAATTGTTTTGGCCTTCTTCAGGCTTCGGCAGCGAATTGTAACTGATACCCCAGTGAGCACAGGGTCCATGTCTGGATTACCCTTTTAACTTATGGAAAGCTTAGTAACTTATTTATTTAGTTAGTAGTATTTGAGCCTAAGTAAATGCATTGCAAAAAAAAAAGTAAATATATATATATATATATATATATATATATCTATCTATCGTTCATTGTATGATAATATATAACTCTAAGCTTTGTCCTTTGCACCTGCCATTCAGCATAGACAAACAGAGAGAGAGAAGAAGAGAAATGCAACAATGTTTCTATTTCTTTTCCTCATTTGCAATGTATGCCCTGGCTGTGCCTTGTCTGAACTGGATTGTGAAAGCATATCCTAATTGTAATGTATAATTTTAACAGAAAACCAAGCATCATATGAAAAAAAAAGTTAACATAAGTTATAGGTGATTACAATGCTTTTTTTAACGATGAAATGTCAAGAGAAGGGGGCGTGGTCTGACCGTCGATGAGACTGGACGTGTCTCACTGAGGCTCCCGACTAACGCGCCCTGGAAGCCTACAAAAGCGACCTTTTTTGGTAATTATTTGCCCCACGGAGGTCCCTAGTTTGGAGAAGAGACTCTCCAAAAAGCAACCTAAGCGGGGTGCGGACCCCGGAGGCACCGTCCTGGACCTTATGTCGGCGCAAAGACCGACCCATCAGGGAACCCAAGATGGCGCTGGGGCGTCCCCGCAGGCTTCCCCCCGTGCGGAGAGAGAGACTTCACCTGATGACCGGGAGGCTGTCCTGGCTAAGTTGGCGGAGGTGCGGTCCTTCCTGGCGGGGGAAATTGCTAAATCTACCGCGGTGCTCCAGGCCAAGATCGGGGCCCTAGTGGAGCGTACCGCGAAACTGGAGGACCGCGTAGAGGCCTCAACACAGGCCCATAACGCTGTGGTCGACCGGGTGAACCGAGTGTCGGACCACATGGTGGAAATGGACCTTGCCCTCGAGGACATGGCTAACCGGTCCAGGAGAAACAATCTCTGTGTGCGGGGCCTGCCGGAGGGTTCAGACGAGGATCTGCAAGGGACTCTACTCACCATTTTGAAGCCCCTGCTTCCGCAAGTCCCGGAGGAACGCTGGCACATGGAGAGAGCTCACAGGGCCCTGAGGGGTCCGAGGCCCGACGCCCGCTCCCCACGGGACGTCATCCTCCGCTTCCTCCATTATAGCACCAAAGAGGCTCTCATGAAAAAGAGCCGGGAGGGTCCCATCACGTTTGCCGGGAAAATTATATCCCTCTATCATGACCTGGCCCCGTCTACGCTGCAGAGGAGGAGGGACTGGCGTCCCATCACGGAAGCCCTGCGGGGTGCCGGCATTAAGTATGCGTGGGGTTTCCCCTTTAAATTGATGGTGTTTCGGGGAGACCGGGCGCACATCCTGACTCCAGGAGGGGATCCTCACCAACTGCTGAGTGGCCTTGGCGTACAACCACCTCCAGATCTTCCCAGTGTGGCGATGTTCCCGGATGACCTTCCCCAGCTGCAATCGGAGTGGAGAGGAGCGGGATCGAGAGCGCACCGTTAGCTGCTGCGGCTGGGTATAGTGTTCCATCTGGGGTCTTTCTTGCCCTTCCTCTCTTGCCCGGTGGGTCCTGGCCCTGAGGGTGGGTGTCCTGTCCCTCATTTTGGGTGGGGGGATTCGGTTTGGGGCCCCTTTTCCCGGCATGGGTAGTGTTTTTTTTCCCTGTCCCCCCCCCTTGTCTCCACCCGATGGCCCTTTCCTGTGGGCCCCTGAGGGGGGGGCCTGCCATTGAGATCGGGGCCAAGCCCCCCCCTCTCCCGGGGAGTGAGGGCGGTGGGGGTCACCTGCATCGGGCAACCGCTGTTGGTAGCTTACCACAGGCCGCATGGGTGCCGCTTGGGCCGCTCTCTTGTTGGATTGGGTGGGTTAGGGTTTTGCTGTACTAACCTACCACCTCTCTGCGGTGCAAGCTGATGGAGCGTCCTGGCCTGGAAGTCGGACCACAAGCACGGGATGGATGCGAGGGACTACTCCGGGACGCTTTCACAGGTCTCAATGACTATACTGTTCTGTTGGTTCTGTATTTATTTGCTCCCCGTATCGCAGGTTTTTTGATACCCTGGGGGGGTTGTTTTTTGTACTTGAGCTGTGGTAATGGGGTCCTTACTTGCTCCTAAGTGGAGGGAGGGGGACGGGGGCCGGTAATGCCAATGTGCATAGTTGCAGTTTCTTTCCTCAATTTGTATATATATATAAAAAAATATATATATTATTATTACTGAAAATAAACTAAAATAGAATAATAAAAAAGGGGGGCATCACTTTAACAACATAGAAGGGGGGGGGGGAGAAAAGAAAAAAAGAAAAAGAAAAAAAAAGCGTTACTCTAAAAAAGCATTACCTTCAATGGGAAAATGTTAAAAACCAAAGAACCACATAATTTAATCCTTGAACGAAAAACGCAAACTTTTTTGATAAAGGATAACAGAGAAATAGCAAACATAGATTATATTAGGGAATGTACTATCACAATGGCTCGCTAACTGTGGGGGGGAGTTCACTGCCCTGATAATATTATTGTTTTTGCCTCAATAGCTAACAGCTCAGTAGCAGGTTAGCTGTACAACACCAATAGGGGTTTGGTATATAACAAGGTTACTCCGGTGGAGTGGAGGGAGGAACATATTGCGGTATTTATCTCCGGGGGGGGGGGGGGTTCCACTTGGAAGAGGCATTGGCGAAGTTGAAATCAAACTATTGATTAAGGGGAAGTAGTGTGATAAGTGGGGAACCACGACGTGTCTGACAGGCATGTACTTCATAATCGGAAAGTAGGGACGTTAAGCAAGGGGGAGAATTCCGGATCTTATAATTCCACGCTATTTGCACCGAGTAGGGTCCACTTTTCCCTGTGCGTCAGGGGGATCAGCCGATAGTTGGCGGCCTCGCCCAGCCCAGGAAGCTACCTTTAACTGGTGGGGGGGTCAGAGTGGGTTACAGCTTACTGGTTACAATGATGCATGGGCTGTTTCACTTCACGAACTTAGGTGCCATGGTTGATGTCACTGTCTTGTTCCCCCCCCTGGGAGTATCGGAGGATGGCCACTGCTCAACTGACGTGGCCTACCCGAGCCGTAAGGCCATTTCTGTTAGGAGCGGGACCCGGGGACGGCTTAGTTCAATTTGGGGGCCGGACTACGTGACACTTTGCACATGGTTATGGTTTTTCAATTAAATTACTCGGGCTGCTGATGTTGCGGTTATTTGAATTTTCACTCCACCCGTTGCCTCAGCAGCCCTCATAGCCTCCTAGCCTCCTTGCCTGGGGCCTTGGCACCTCTGATGCTCCCAGGCCCGTATGCTCCCTATTATGTACCTATGCGGTTGTTTTCATTGTAATACGCTTTTAAACCTGTGGGTGGTGGGGGCCGTTCTACAACGGGAGGGTCGCATCGGGTGGGTAGACGGTTTCTGGTAGGGGTGGGTTCCGTATGTTAGCTGGGGTCTTTCTATCTCAATTGTTTGGTAATGGGAGGGGGCGGAGCACATGTTATAGTTTCGTATGTTGATTTGATGTTCAGATGGATTTTCTACCCTGCCTATCGGCCTCTATTCTTTAGTGGGTGTTTTGAGTAGTCAGGGGCTGCGCAGTGCAGGTTCCGATGGTTTACAGCTTGGGACTGTGGTTGTTTATGCAGCTTACCTGTGCCTGGGAGGCTGCTACCTGCACCTACAGGATCCCTGGGCATCCGTTCTCGGGTCATCCTGCAGTGACCACCGCAGTTATGAGTAGAGTAGTTAGGGTCTGGGAGGGCCGTGGGGATTATAGCTAAATGATTCTCAGGGTCACATTATATTGTAGAGGGCGTGTGGGAGGTGTGGCTTTGGGTTTTCTCAGTTCCCTCCGCACGTTGATCGTGGTCGGGAAGTGGGCGCACGCCACCCACTACCTTCTGGCGATTCGTAAGACCAGAATCTTCGCTGTGCTGGACGGTATATTCATGCCGTCTATGTATTTCTTTTCTTGCTTTTCTTTCCGTTTCTCCCCACTTTACCCTTTTGTTCTTTTTCCTTCGGGGGCGGCGGAGGGGGCGGCCGAGTGGTCGACGCTAGGGGACAGTCGCATCCCCCAATTGTCTCATTGCATTTCACCCCGGGGCGGGTTAGTCTTCGCAGTATCCGACAGGCTTAGATACGGTGATTAAACTTACCACTTTGAATGTTAAGGGCCTTAACGCTCCTAAGAAGAGACGTCTTATGTTTAGGGCCTTGAAAAGGATGAAAGCCAAAATAGCTTACCTACAAGAAACTCACCTTCCCAAGCAGGCCAAGTTCCTACTACGGGACCATGCTTACCCAACCTCATATGAAGCTAGAGCTTACCGTAAACGGAATGGGGTGGCTATAGTTATTGGACGTGCCTGCCCTTTTCAGATGTATGCCCAAGATGCCGACCCGGAGGGTCGATACATCATAGTATCGGGAACGCTACATTCGCATACCATCCATTTAATTAATGTTTACGCCCCGAATCAACCGGACGCCGGATTCTGGAATGCGTTGCGAGACAGGATCGCGGCATTGCCGCATGGCATGATCCTTATGGGGGGAGACTTTAATGCAGCTCCGTGCCCGACGGTAGACAGGGGCTCGAGGGATGGGGGCCCGAGGTCGCAGGGAGGGGGGGGGCAGGACCGATTACTAAAAATTTTTATAGCAGACACGGGTTTGGTCGATATCTGGAGGGCCCACCATCCGACGGAACACAACTATACGTTTTACTCTGCCCCTCATGGAACTTACTCCAGGATAGATTTCTTCCTGGTCAATGCAATAGGATTGTCCAGGATTGTCAGCTCGGCGGTTGGTAGTATATCCTGGTCAGACCATGCGGACGTCTCTATTGTTTTGGGTAATTTATGTTTGGCGAGTCCGTGGACATGGAGACTGAACGCATCGCTGTTACGGGATACGACGATAACTGATAACATTAGGGAGGCTATAACTGCTTACTTTGCCGAAAATGCCACCCTGGACGTGACCATTAGCACAGTATGGGCTGCTCATAAAGCTGTGATACGTGGGGACCTGATTAAATTGGCTTCGCGGAAGAAGAAACTGAAACACCGCCAATTGGAAATGTTAATGAAACGATTGCGGAATCTGGAGCAGAAACACCAAGCAGCCCCGGACAATGAATTACTCGACCGCCTACAGGCCGTTCGGAGGGAGGTCCGCACCCTTATGTTGGATGACACGGCCCGGGCCATGACGTGGTCCAAACGTATGTATTTTGATAAGGCCAACAAAATGGATACGCTGTTGGCCAGGGCGTTACGTCCCAGGCCGAATAGGCCTCACATCACGGCAATCAGACACCCTGATGGCTCGATAAAAACTAGGCCGACGGATATCGCGCAAGTCTTTGAAGATTTCTATAAAAACCTGTACAACCACACACCGGACGGACAGGCCGGGAGGGACAAGAGGAGAACGACGTTTTGCGATACTTAGATGGTTTGGGCTTGAACAAACTGACGGGGGAAACAGCAGAAAGCCTGGCCGCGGAGATCAGTGAAGAAGAGGTCGGTAGGGCCATCTCTAATCTGAAGGGTAACAAAGCACCAGGCCCAGACGGATTTGACGGGATGTACTATAAGACTTTCAGAGAGGAGCTCACACCCCACCTGGTGGCACTCTTCAACTATTTGAGGCAAGGGGGACGCCTGGGCCCAGAGATGGCCTTAGCTACAATCGTACTGTTGCCTAAGCCGGATAAGGACCAGCTCTGCCCTGAGAACTACAGGCCCATATCGTTAATTAACCATGACCTGAAGATTCTGGCTAAGATACTGGCGGCTCGGCTGAACCCTATTCTGCCCTCGCTTATCCACGCGGACCAAGTCGGGTTCATACAGGGGCGACAACTATTCGAGAACACCAGATGGAATGTGGATCTCATATGGAAACAAGCTACGACTGGAATTCCATCCTTAGTGATCTCCATCGACGCAGAGAAGGCTTTCGATAGGGTTCGGTGGCAATTTTTGTTCTCAGTGCTAAAACACCTCGGCATTCCGGAAAGCTTCATCCAAGTCACGAGGGCGATGTATCACGATGTGAAGGCGCAGATACGGATTGCAGGGGCTCCGATGACTCCCTTCGGTCTACACAATGGAACCAGACAGGGATGCCCTCTCTCCCCACTCCTCTTCGTAATGGCCATGGAACCTCTTCTACAGGCGATCCGTAAGCATCCGGACATACGGGGGGTGAAGGTTGGTGGGGAGGAATTCACAGTCTCTGCCTATGCGGACGATGTCCTCCTTACTGTCACAAACCCGATGGAATCGATGGCCGCGTTACAAGAAGTTATCCGAGAGTACGGGGGCCTGTCCGGCTATAAGGCGAATATCCAGAAATCTAGCGCGATGCCTGTGGGTTTACAGGCGGATGAAGTATCCCGGTTAAGGGATACGTACAGTATGCGTATGGAATTAGACTCCTTGAAATATTTGGGTCGCTTGTTCTCGAGCAATTACGAGCCTATGATAAGGACCCTGACCGGTGATATGGAAAAATGGTTAGACAAACCTATCTCTTGGCTCGGACGCATTCACTCGGTGAAAATGAATATTCTCCCTCGCATACTGTTTCTTTTCCAGGCTCTCCCGGCCAGGGTCACGAAATCTCAATTGATGCCACTACAGAGAGCGATATGCAACTTTGTGTGGCACAACAAGAGACATAGAATAGCCAGACAAATCCTATATAGACGCAAGGATAGAGGGGGGCTGGGCCTACCGCACCTGTATTATTACTATTTAGCGGCCCAACTGTCACAGGTGGCTATGTGGCATTCCCCGGTCCGGGATAGGAGATGGGTCGAACTTGAATCTCTGCTGGCGGGCCTCGACGCCCCTCAGTTCGCATTATGGGTGCCGAAAGCACACAGGCCCATCTCAAGGGCGATTTGCCCGGCTATCCTTAACTCCCTGCGAGTATGGGATGCGAATTGTGTCAAATTTGGTCTGGCTTCATCTCCATCCCCTATGGCTCCGATCCTTCGAAACAGAGAGTTTCCACCGGGCATGGCTCCTAGGGACTTCAGTAACATTGAACGGGCGGGGCTGCAGCGTATTTACCAACTGTGTAGAAATGGGGAGATCTTACCGTTTGAGGACCTTCAGCAACATAACCATATGACTCCTGCAGATTTTTTCAGATACATTGAGATCAGGGACTTCGCCAGGAAGCCCAGTATTAAAGCAGCGGCGCAGGGACGGTTCACTTTCTTTGAGAGGTTGTGTAGGGATGTTTCTGCCCCTAAAGGTATGATAACACTCCTTTATGCCCATATCAGCACCGAAACCAAGGAATGGGGTAAGTTGCAGTATACAGATAGATGGGAATCGGATTTGGGAGAGGAACTGGAAGGGATTGAGTGGCAGGAAATATGGGAGGCGACCAAGAGTGCTTCCATATGTGTCACACAACAGGAACAGGCATGGAAAACCTTACTCAGGTGGTATACTACTCCAGTAACCTTATATCACATGCGTAAGATAGATTCAGACGATTGCTGGAGGGGCTGTGGATCGCGAGGCACTTACCTCCATATGTGGTGGGATTGCCCGAAAATCCGAGGATTTTGGAAATCTGTTGAAGGCCTTCTGACGCGGACATTCGGGAGATCCCTGGCATTAGACCCATGGATCTACCTGTTAAACAGAACTATTGAAGGATGGACGAGGAGGGAGCAGAAACTAGTACGGGTGATCACCTTAAGCGCACGCAGGATGGTAGCAGCGGCGTGGCTCTCTCCTGAGGGCCCGGAGTTCAGGGGAGTGCTCTTTAGAGTGAGGGAGGGAAGAATCATGGAAGATCTGACAGAAAGAATAAGGGGAACAATGGCTAATTTCCAGAAGGTCTGGGAACCATGGGATTTGAGCGTAGTGGGTTCCGGTAGAGGCTGAGGAGCCGGGTATAGGATCTGGTCAGTGTATACCCGGCTCCTCAGCCTGGTGGTTTTAAGTTCACCTCGCCTGCCCCCCCCCCTACCTTCCCCTTCTCACCTGCTTATCTTGCCTATCTTCTTGCATCCCGTCTGTCTTTCCCCCCCTCCCTCCTTTCCCTGCATTGTCTATCTTCTTTTCAGCCATACTTGCTATGACCCCGGTGTCCGGGGAGCTTATGCACTGACATTCAGGTGAATTGGAGGTCTCCGGTTCTTCTTTCTTATTTTTTCCTTGGTTTTCTTTATTTTCTCTCTAATTTTACTCAATCAGGCCTGATCATATTGGAGGAGAATTGGGGGAGCCTTAATTAAAAGCTTATGGCGTAAGAGTTTGGGCCCCCTCTTAGGTCACACAGCCTGGTCATAAAAAACAAAATCCTCGATAGGAGGCATATATTCCAGATTCTAGGAAGTAGCTTGTCATAGGGGCTGTTGGCATGTATTATGTATGCACCATTGTTTCTCGGTATGTGGACTTATGCGCAAGCCTCACAGTTGTATTTTTCCTGCCTTACTTATCATGTGCAACTATATGGAATAAAAATCCTAGGTGGGAGGCAAGTGATGTAGAATTTCTAGCGAGGCTTGACAAGTAGGCCAATGTTAAATGTTGGGCTTACGAAACTGGACTCTTGCAATTTGGCTTCTGCGTAAGCCTCACAGCTGTCTTGCTCTCGCTGTGCCTCTCGTGTGTTTAAGCTTAGAATTTTAAAGGAACACATAATCCACGGTGGGGGGCGAGTTATGTAGAATTCAAGCTGAGGAATGTGATGATGGCTAATGTCAATTATTGTATCTACCCGACAGATTTTTTGTATGCCGGCTTCTGCGCAAGCCTACAAGTTGTACTGTTAATGCCTTACCTATCGTGTGCAAAAATAAAGAATAAAAAAAAAAAAAAAAGAAATGTCAAGAGAAGTGATGGTCTACTTTAAGAATAGCATCCATAATTCTTTTAAAAAAAAAATGATAGGGAGTCTGAACAACTTGCATTCTCATAATTAAGGTAACTCACCTGGCAAAAATGACTTAAAGGGAAACACGTTCTTTAACACCTTAAGGACACATGACATGTGTGACATGTCATGATTCCCTTTTATTCCAGAAGTTTGGTCCTTAAGGGGTTAAGGAATTTTGCAGGTGATGGTTCTGTTTATTCACTATGGCAAGCTAAAGCAGTATTAATCGAGACGTACTGGTTACCGCACTCCCCAAATAACCCCTTAGGCCCGGTAGGAAACATTGCTGCTTTTGCCCCAATAAAGCTGCTATTTTTGTTATCCCGGAGTGCCTAAACCTTTATTTATTCTGCATATCTTGGAAGCAGTTTTAATGACCTTTTCCTAATTCAACCCAAGCAAACAATTCTTTAATGTTTCTTCACTAGTGTTACAGGGGGGTTATAAGTGCGGAAGTGGTCATTTAAAAGCACACCTACACACACACCTACATTTGTTGTTTTAAAATTAATAGGGACAATTGAAAATTATGGCCTCTTTTCTGAATAAAGTCCCAATAAAATACACGAGGAATAGAGGGTGGCTAGATAGAAAGGTGGTATAACGTGGGCAGAAGACAACCTTAATGGGCGAGGGGCCCGCTATCCTCTCCGAAATACAGAGAATGAGAAAATTTAACAAGGTGGTTATAAAAGTTGCACCAAGTGACTACTTTAAAAAAAAAATTGTTGGAACGCATCGTGTTTATTTTAAAATTATTTTTTTTAAAGCTTTTTTGCTTTTTTTGAATTAATTCTTGGATTTTAAAAAGTTCTTGGTCATCTGTTTTTTTTATTTTATTGACTGCTTGGTAGGGAACAAATCCCTTACAATTGAAAAATAGAGTACTTGGTGCTCCAAAAATTGTAAGTACGCTTATTGCCTCACATGTACAGAAAGCACTATATATCTCTGTGTTTCTTATACCATGTCCATCTTGGGGATATCTGTTGTGCACATATCCTGGAATGGAGATTATACAGCTCAACAATGAATTGCTATTGCTTCAGAAAGCTTCTCTTATTATATTTCATGTGATCTAAGAACACTGTAACGGAGCTCTCTGCACCCCTGGCTGGGTACCTCCACCAAGGACGGTCTAGTTCAGTAGTTTAAAAATGAACAAACTACCGAACATAGTTGATGGTCTTATCCTGGAGCTTTTTCCCCTTGTTCAGACGACTATTCCACCGAACAGTGCCCTTCTAACTTATGTAGAACTGAACGCAGGTGATTTTGGAAGTCCAGCGGTGTTTGGGAGTTTCTGTGTCCGATTTTAGTTCCATGAGATTCATGCCCAAACACCGCTGCCTGCGTTCATGCGAATAAGATGGCCGCCACCTCGTGGTCGTCCCTAGGAATTGCGGCCACCCAGACGAACACTTAGAACACTGAGGTGGAAATTGTTACTATGTAGGCTCCTCCAGGAACTCGTGGCAAACTCACTTGAAAAGGGGAGTTTGTCACAGATACTACACTATAAGTTCCTCTTGTTGTATGGTTTGGGTTTTTTTGGGTTTACCATACCTTCCTGTGCTCCAACGATCATCTCTCAAGACTGTGCTGTTATTTATCATCCCAGTATGTTAAACTTTAAGGTGAACATAAATACTAATTTATAATTCCACACAAAAGACTTTATGAATATTTGTTCCCTTCTCTATGGTTTAAGTCATAAGATGTTGGCTATATTTGCTCAAATATCTTGTAATTTTTAAGTCTTCCTTCTTTCATTTCATATAACTTGACTATTATCTGCCTCAGTAATCATTTACACAGCAGAGATAGTCAAGTAAAATTCTCACATTACAATTACTAAATACTCACTACAATTACTAAATACTCACTACATTTGCACAGCAATATATTTTTGTTGCAATGCATAGTTACATAGGTTGAAATGAGACTTGCGTCCATCAAGTTCAGTCTTTCTCACATCTGTTTTTGTTGTTGATCCAAAAGAAAGCAAAAGAAAACCAGTTTGAAGCTCTTTCCAATTTTGCAACAAACTAGGGTCTTGCCCTCAGAATGGCAGTCACTTTTTAAAAATTATATCCTTGAATATTATATTTTTGCAAGTATTCATCCAGTTGCTGTTTAAACATCTATATAGGCAGAGAATTCCACATCCTTATTCCTCTTACTGAAATAAACCCTTTCCTTTGCCTTGGACTAAATCTCCTTTCTTCCAGTCTAAATGTGTGGCCTTGTGTCCTATGTATAGTTCTGTTTATGAATAGATGTCCAAACAATAGTTTGTACTGGACCCCGAAAATATCCGTATAATGCTATCACTCTGAGGTGCTTTTTTTCTAAACTAAAGAGATTTAATTTTGTTACCCTTTCTTCATAACTACAATGTTTAATTCCTTTAATTAGTAGCACTCCTCTGCACTTTTTCTAGTGCTATAATATCGTTCTTTATAACAGGTGCCCAAAATTGCACAGCATATTCAAGTTGTGGTCTTACCATTGATTTATAAAGAGACAAAATTATATTGTCTTCCCGAGAATTAATGCACCCTCCCCTCCCCCCCTTTTTTTTAACATTCTTTATTTTGCTCAGAATAACAGGAGACATACATTGTACAAATTGGCACATACAATAGTCTACAGAAATAATAATATCACACAAAAGACTTCCACAATAAGCCGCATAGTAGGGGGGAGTGAACAAAATATTATAGATGAGGTTAGGATTATGGCATTTAGAGGTATATAACATTTACAATTGTTCATGACAAAAGGGTTACAAAATACAGAGTTGAGGTTAGGGCTATGTCATTCTAAAATATGTGACAAGTCAACCGAGTATTTAGAAACAGCAATATCAGTAATACTCTCCTCTCGCCATTTGATGATAAACTGGTTTATATGGAGATAAAATGCAGTGCATCGGTTAGATGTGATACTCTGTCCCGGATCCTGAGGGTTTTACATTTTTAGGAAGAGAGAGAAAAGAAAAAAACTGAATAAAAGGGTTTCAGCAAAAAAGAATGAAAAAAAAATAGAGAAAGAGGAAAAAGAAGGATAGTAGTGAAGGATTAGAGGGTTACTGCCCCGTTTTATGTAAGACAATACTTACTGGCCTTAGTCACTGCTGATTGACATTGCACATTGTTGCCTAGTTTGTTGTCTATAACAATTCCCAAATCCTTCTCATGTGTTGTTATCCCAAATTCACTACCAATTACCCTGAAGTGCATTTTTCTACATTAAATTTCATCTGCCATTTTAGTGCCCAGTCCCCCAGTCTATCTAAATCCTTCTGCAGCAAAGTAATATCTTGCTCACATTGTATTACTTTACAGAGTTTTGTGTCATCTGCAAACACTGAAACATGAATTGCAATGCCTGTTTCAAGATAATTTATAAATATGTTAAATAGAAACGGTCCCAGGACAGATCCTTGAGGGATACCACTTACCACTTTTGTCCAGCTTGAAAATTTACCATTAATGACAACTCTTTGTACTCTATCTTTAAGCCAATGTTCTACCCAAGAAAAAGAATTTTGTCATAGCTCCTTTATCTGGTAAACAAACTCAGACTGGAACTGCTGCAAAGCCACTGCCGCAGAGACATAATAGGAATGGCAGATGGATCACTGTAGGATCTGGTAGACTTAGAGTTGTGGATAAAAGGCATATTGCACAGTCTGTTGCTCTACATAATTCATTTTCTGCACTTTCAGAGTGTAATGGTGTTATGGAGACAGGCACTGAGGCTAGTGTTGTGGAGAGAGGCACTGAGGCTAGTGGTGTTGTGGAGAGAGAAACTGAGGCTAGTGGTGTTGTGGAGAGAGGAACTGAGGCTAGTGGTGTTGTGGAGAGAGGAACTGAGGCTAGTGGTGTTGTGGAGAGAGGCACTGAGGCTAGTGGTGTTGTGGAGAGAGGCACTGAGGCTAGTAGTGTTGTGGAGAGAGGCTTGGAGACTATGGTGAGGCCCAATAGAAAGCAGTTGTTGGGGGATTCCATCATTAGAGGTGTGGAGATGGACAATGGTGGTCTTGTGAGGTGTCTTCCCGGAGCTACTGCTCACAGAGACAGGAGACGTATCTGTAATATTGTTAAGCGAGCAAAGCAAGAAGGGGAATTGGATGTACTTGTCCATCTAGGGACAAATTACTTGGCTTGCAATGAGGTTTCAGAGGTTAAGGAAGTTTTTAGTGTTTTTGCCAATGATATACGGCAGGTTGCTTCCACACTGTCATTCTCTGAAGTTCTGCCTGTGCATAACACTCAGAACGACAGGCGGATGCGTATTAGGGACTTTATCTTGTGGCTTGGTGAATGGTGTCGGGAGCAAGGATTTGGCTTTATTTCTCATGGTAGCTCTGTTTGGAATGGAAATAAACTGTACAAAAAAGATGGTTTGCAACTTTCTCAAAAGGGAACAAATGTTCTCAGTGAGCAGTTCAGAGGTTTTGCTAGGATGTATTTAAACTAGGAGGGTGGGCAAAAGGGTGATAAAACATCAATCCAATTGTACCCCAAAACAAGGACAGAAGGTGCCTGTAGCAAGTGTGTTAAAAAAATGATAAGCTTAGAGTCATGTCTACAAATGCTCGCAGTTTAGGGAATAAGATCCATGAACTTGTGGCAATAATGGCAACTGATAGTGTAGATTTAGTCGCTGTTACTGAGACATGGTATAATGAGAAAAATTACTGGAACATAGCAATACCAGGGTACTCTTTATATAGAAAAGACAGGGAAGGCAGAAAAGGGGGAGGGGTGGCCCTGTATGTGAAGGATAGCATAAAATCTAGCCTAATAAAAGTTAGTGAGGTGAACATAGAGTCCGTTTGGGTTACGTTAGAATTTGGTAATCACACAGTAATTCGTGTAGGTGTGATTTATAGGCCCCCAGGACAAATTGAAGAGTTAGATAATCTACTAGTTGAGAAAATAGCTAAAATGACAATGAAGGGGGAAGTTATCATCATGGGTGACTTTAATCTTCCTGATGTGAATTGGAAAACCAAAATACCTGCTTGTGCCAGGAGCACACATATTCTAAACTCCCTACTGGGATTGTCTCTAAAACAAGTCATTGAGGAGCCAACTCGTAAAGAGGCCATACTAGATTTAGTGTTAACAAATGGAGATTTGGTATCCGATATTACTGTAGGTGAAAGTTTAGGATCCAGTGATCATCAATCAGTGTGGTTTAATATAAGAACAGTGACTGAGTCACACCACACAAAAACAAAAGTTTTAGACTTTAGAAAAACAGACTTTTCTAAAATTAGAATATGTGTAAAGGAGTCATTATCAGACTGGAGCAATTTAAATGGAGTCCAAGAGAAATGGGATTATTTAAAAGTTGCACTACTGAAGGCAACAGAAAATTGCATTAGGCTTGTCAGTAAAAGCAAAAAATTCAAGAAACCACTGTGGCACTCCGCAGATGTGGCCAAAATAGTAAAAAACAAAAAGTTGCATTTAGTAATTATAAAAAAAACAGAGTGAGGAAGACAGAAGGATCTATAAGATTAGGCAGAAAGAGGCTAAGCAAGTTATAAGAGCTTCCAAATCACACACAGAAGAGAAAATAGCACAGTCAGTAAAAAAGGGGGACAAAACTTTTTTTAAATACATAAATGAGAAAAGAAAAGTAAAACAAGGATTAGCTAGATTAAAAACAAAAGAAGGAAGGTATGTAGAAGAGGATAAAGGTCTAGCTGATTGCCTCAATGAATATTTTTGTTCGGTATTTACAGATGAAAATGAAGAAGAGGGACCTCAGTTAAGAAAAAGGATAAATGAGTTATTTATTACACGTAAGTTTACAGAGGAAGAGGTTCTATTTCAACTGTCAAAAGTAAAGACAAATAAGTCAATGGGACCTGATGGAATACACCCAAAGCTATTAAAAGAGCTTAGTGGTGTACTAGCAAAACCATTAACAGATTTATTTAACCAATCATTGATAACAGGAGTAGTCCCAGAAGATTGGAAGTTGGCGAATGTTGTGCCCATTCACAAGAAAGGTAATAGGGAGGAGTCGGGCAACTATAGGCCAGTAAGCCTTACTTCAGTAGTGGGGAAAGTGATGGAAACCATGTTAAAGGATAGGATTGTTGAACATCTAAAAACACATGGATTTCAAGATCAGAGACAACATGGGTTTACTTCAGGGAGATCATGCCAAACTAATCTCATTGATTTTTTTGATTGGGTAACTAAAATTATAGATCAGGGTGGTGCAGTAGACATTGCTTACCTAGATTTCAGTAAGGCTTTTGACACTGTTGCACATAGAAGGCTTATCAATAAACTGCAATCTTTAAGTTTGGATTCCAATATTGTTGAATGGGTGAGGCAGTGGCTGAGTGACAGGCAACAGAGGGTTGTAGTCAATGGAGTATATTCGAAGCTCGGACTTTTCACCAGTGGGGTACCTCAGGGATCTGTACTTGGACCTATTCTCTTTAATATTTTTATTAGTGATATTGCAGAAGGTCTTGATGGTAAGGTATGTTTTTTGCTGATGATACTAAGATATGTAACAGGGTTGATGTTCCAGGAGGGATAAGCCAAATGGCTAATGATTTAGGTAAACTAGAAAAATGGTCAGAGTTGTGGCAACTGACATTTAATGTGGATAAGTGCAAGATAATGCATCTTGGACGTAAAAACCCAAGGGCAGAGTACAGAATATTTGATAGACTCCTAACCTCAACATCTGAGGAAAGGGATTTAGGGGTGATTATTTCTGATGACTTAAAGGTCGGCAGACAATGTAATAGAGCAGCAGGAAATGCTAGCAGAATGCTTGGTTGTATAGGGAGAGGCATTAGCAGTAGAAAGAGGGAAGTGCTCATGCCATTGTACAGAACACTGGTGAGACCTCACTTGGAGTATTGTACGCAGTACTGGAGACCGTATCTTCAGAAAGATATTGATACCTTAGAAAGAGTTCAGAGAAGGGCTACTAAACTGGTTCATGGATTGCAGGATAAAACTTACCAGGAAAGGTTAAAGGATCTTAACATGTATAGCTTGGAGGAAAGACGAGACAGGGGGGATATGATAGAAACATTTAAATACATAAAGGGAATCAACACAGTAAAGGAGGAGACTATATTTAAAAGAAGAAAAACTACCACAACAAGAGGACATAGTCTTAAATTAGAGGGACAAAGGTTTAAAAATAATATCAGGAAGTATTACTTTACTGAGAGGGTAGTGGATGCATGGAATAGCCTTCCAGCTGAAGTGGTAGAGGTTAACACAGTAAAGGAGTTTAAGCATGCGTGGGATAGGCATAAGGCTATCCTAACTATAAGATAAGGCCAGAGACTAATGAAAGTATTTAAAAAACTGGGCAGACTAGATGGGCCGAATGGTTCTTATCTGCCATCGCATTCTATGTTTCTATGTTTCTATGCTCCCGGCTCGCGGCAGCACGTGGTCGCACCCGATCGGTGCAACCACACATACAGGTTTAAGAGCTTAAAGAAGTGAAACAACGTTTTAACGGGATAGCACACCTATACCACTGATGAAATACCCTTCTAAAGTTAGATAGAGAGACCTAAATTAGACAACCATAACCACCATCTCACTGAAAAAATAGCCACCACCTGAGGCTGTCACTGGAAAATATATGTACGTTACTAATGAACCTAATCAATAGTGGATTCAGGACTGAAGTGGAAATGGAATAGGATAGGCTAATAAAACAATCTGCCAAAAAATATATAGAGAGAAATAGAGTGCTTGTAGCAATAGGGAATCAGACTGAATACAAATTTGATAATTGTATCCAATAGAGCTTACCTGTGCAGCAGTGAGTCAGGAGCCAACCCGCTGGAGCGTCCGTCCCCTTCACACGCGGGATCCAAAATGGCGCTGACCACGAAGTCGCAGGCATTTGTAGCTCCACCTCCAAAGGACATGCAAACGTGCGTGTGACATCATGACGCACAAGCATGTTCTGGGGTCAGAGGCCAAGCCCTGACCAGTCACAGCCCAGGGAGGGATATTTAAACCCCTGAATTTCCTTAGTTCATTGCCCTGTCGTGGTTTCTGCTCCTGGTTCCTGAGAGTGCGTTTTTCTTGTCCTTGTTATTGATATTCCCGGTATTCTGACTTTGGCTAATCCTGACTATTCTGATCTCTGGTTTCCCTGATCGATCTTGTGTATTTCTGGCTTCCTTGACCATTCTCTGTCTTTCAACGTATTAATTCGGCCATTCTAAGGACCGGTTTACGTTCTGTCTATTTGTCTATTCTATGTAGATCTTACATAGTTTTGCGTGTTGGATCACATTAGTAGTCATGAAAATTTTTAATTTAGACCAATTTTCTTTTAGTTTGAACACTATTGTGTGGAACCTTATCAAATGCCTTGGCAAAATAGATCACATCCATTGCAACACCCTGATCTATTCTCTCACTTGATACTTCGTAGAATGTTAGTTTGACATGACCTGTGTTTCATGAAACCATGCTGATTATTGCTAATAACAATGTTCTTCACAATTAATTCCTGAATATTATCCCTTAATAGCCCTTCAAATATTTTTCCAGCCACAGAAGTTAAGCTCACGGGTCTATAATTTCCAGGCAAAGAATTTTGAACCCTTTTTGAATATAGTAACTACATCTGCCTTCCTCCAATCCTTCAGTACAATTCCTGAATGTAAATAATCCAGAAAGATTAAAAACAGAGGTTCACTTATTTCCACACTTGGGAAGTGGTACACATTTTTTTTAAAGTCATACATACCAAAATTATTATTATTTTATTCTTTATATAGTGCCAGCAAATTCCGTAGCGCTGTACAATGGGATGAAACACAAATTGCTGAACCCTGAAGATACGTTTAAATTGGATTAGAAACTCGTCAACACTAACAGGGTTATTTACTAAATGTTATTTGTCTCTGTACTAAATGGGGCAAAACCATTTGCTGTAGTACAGGGCATTTAGAATCCGGATATTGTTTACCGTATGTAACAACCTCCGTATTTTTCATACCAGGCTCCAGTGGAGCCTGAATTTGGTCTGGAAATCAGCCTGACCGAAAGCTGCCAGACAGCTGAAGGTCAGTGCTCCGAAGGTTAAAATCCAGGTCCTGATCTTGAAAATCAGGGTCTAGAATTAAAAAATACAAACATTTTTGGCTACTGTCAGTGCTAGCAGCCTGCAAGCAAATATTTTTTTAAATCCTCAGTGGTGCAAAGGTTCACGTTAAAATTAAAAATGTAAAAAAGCCCCTGGGGGTTGGTATGACCCCATATTATTATAAGGAAGGTTTAACCCACCATGCCAGTGACTGCTCACTCTTTAGTAGACATGTCCCCACCTTTTCTATAAATCTTTTTTTTTAACATTTACTTTTAAATGTTGCAAGCACCGGCCATCTGCCACATTGTCAACTCTCATACCACCAAAGGTTTTTTTTTGTTTTTTTTTAACTACTTACCTGCAGCCAGTAGGTAAATAGCACTTCAAATTATTGTGCACAAAAGTAGTGAACGATAATTTGTGATTGTGCACCCTGCAGAATGCCTTCAGTTCCATTTAAGTTTTAAATCCGTGCTTTGTAATTATTGCAGATCCTATACTTTAGATAATAAACCAAAATAGACAAAAATCACTATAGGCAACAAAGTAAAAAAAATATACTTTATATCTTTGATATATATTCGGATTTCAAAAGAGTTCGGATATGAAAAGCACGGATTTTAAACCAGACTCTAAACTGTTGACAATTTGGTCAGGCTAATCAAACCCTAACCAGAATTGGCTTAAGATAATACAAGAATTGCAATTCCGGTCAGAATTCGGACATTTTCACCCAAATTTGTCTAAATGGACAAAAGCTGGTGTTTAAAAAATAAGAATTTTTTTTTGCCATAGTCTTCAAGTTATACAAAACAGTGCACTGTGATTACACACAAGATGGTCAGACAACATATATATTTTGTTCTGCCATTCACACTCTAGCAGATTATCTAATTGCCCACCACTGAACATGTTCTACATTCTATTTAGAGATTGTCAGAGTCCAGCAATATTACTCTGTGAACAGGTTCATAGATACAAGATGCTGGTTGTGTATTCAGATCCCTGGCACTAATCCCAACCTACACGTAGGCATATCAGCTGCAGGTATAAATCACATTTCTACATGCAGCTCTTCTGATAAGTGGCTTTATCTGAACAAATTTATCACAACTCCTGCTGCATAAATATATTTATATAGTGAGGGAGTGTGGAGAGCATGTTTCGAGCAGAGGAGAGACCGTAAAAGAGTGGGCGTCAGGAGGAGGTACAGTGTAGCGATGTGGACATTGATCTCAGACACGTTCAATAGAGTGGTTTGCCAAACAAGCAATACAAATAATGTATTTGTCACATATATCTTTAAATGTTTTCAGCAATAGCGCAAAAACATTGGACGTGCTGTTCATTACGGCTGCTGAAGCAGTCTTTCAGTTGGCCTGTATGCTCACTAATTTAAAAAGGGCCGTTGTACAGCTCTGTTGAATATGTTGTCGCTATAAAAAATAAACCTTAAGGCACGTGCCGTCCGTGACATTAACTAGATCTGCATTTCTATAAATGTAGAGATTCAGGGGGAATTTAACACACTTTGCCCATGCTCCTTACTGAATTGAATTAGCAGCTGATTAAAAGCATTACCCAACTCATCGAAAGCCATTTTATTGACCTCAGAAGAATGATGAATTGTATGTGTGTTTCCAAGGTTTGTATGGTTATAATCGTCTGTGTCAAAACTAAGTGGGCTTCTTCACTTGCTAAAACATTCACTGAGTATTTATTTGTCCAGAAGGCAACCAAAAAAACTAAACAGAACTGCAACAGAGCAATTTACTATCCCTGAACTGACCAGGAAATGTAAAATATTAAATTAAAATAGTAATTAGTATTAAAATAACTTGAGTTTATAGGGACATTAGAGTAACTCAGACCACTTCAGTTCAACTCTGCAATTTAAAACATTGCACTTTTTGAGGGTTAAGTCCACCTTTAAGGTTGTCAGCTACTAGAAGCGCTTGCGTGACACTGACGGAGTAAAACTTGGTTAAACAACACGGAAATCCCATAGTAAAACATTGATTCCATACTTTCATTTGGGGATGTTTTCATGTGCATCAGGTCCTCAGTGCTCTTCTATGCAAAGCAATAGGTTAGACTTGGGTGGAGGAGGTCATGTCTCTTCTTTGAGACTAAGTAAATCTGTTATTTTTTTTATTTTTTTATTACACTGGAATAAGAATAGGGACAGGGAGACTATAGCGTTAGGAATACAGATTTGTGTGTTCCTTTAATTAAGCAGTTTAATTTGCTGTATAGATCATTCCTCTGCAGTTAAATCATTTAAGAGTTAAATCACTTTTTTTCTGTTTATCAATGTACTGCTAAATATATACATAATATAAATATTAATATTTTTTTCCAGTATACTGATACAAACATTTCTCACCATTTGGTTCACAGCGCAAGTGAGAAAACCTATCCAACAGAGGCTTTAAAAAAAAAAAAATCTATATTCATATTTTTATTAAATGCATCAAATATAAACATACATTTTTACTGCTCCTAATTCCTTTATTGCTCCTCTGTCACATGAGTTGTGAATAAAATCCACATTTAGTGGGATATAGTGGCTGTTCCCTAAATAACATTTGTCCTCCCCCCTCAATCACGAAGCAAACATACATATTCATTGTGCAAGTCATTTATTCAGTTATATGTCCATATCGTGTTTCAGAGGCACAAGTTTCAGACAATCCACCGATCAGCCTAAATTCTGACAAATTGCAATTTGCCCAAAAACAAACGCACAGATCTACTGGTTTATAGAAGATACAGGGGTAATCAAATGTTGATATGGAACGTGACAGTTGAAATGTGATGTGATTTATTTATTTTTTTCTAATTTTTTTTAACATGAATTACTGTTTTTTTTTATATAAATTAAATTTTCAAGTCGATACACTGAGCCTATAGTTATTTAGGAGGTGAGATGTCAATCCTATTTAAAATTTCCCAATTCTCTGAGATTGTGAGATGTGTAAAATCACCGCTGTGCATTTCAGCCGTGCAGCCTTGTTGGTGGGACTCATGCGATCGTGCACAGTTGGTTCCATTTAGCTCAGATGGGCAAGCAGTAATGAACTGATGGAGAATTAACAGGGGTCTTTGTGGACAAATCTGTGAAAAAAAAGCATCTTGCAAAAAGTGAGGTCAGTATGGGATTGTTGACAAAATAAAGGGGAAAACATCTAGGGCTACTTGTGTCCATGTGAAAGAAAAAAAGAAATAGCATCATAACATGCATTCGTGTCACATGCATATGTGATGTGAAGGATTTGTCTAACCGGGCTGGCGATGATTGGGGTGAGAGTGCCAGGGCTGGAGCACCGTGACAGCACCATTACCACTACACTAGTGTAAGGTTTCTCATATTAGAACTACAAATTGCTTTTCTACAGAATAATGTGCTATGATTGCATAGAAGATGATTCAGGACCAATGAGGATGCATAGAAAGCCATGATTGAAAACGACACTATAGGCGAAGTGGTCTGGGTGCAGTGTCCTGTCTCCCTTGGTCCTGCAGTGTAAAACATTGCAGTTTCAATGTTTCTTCCAGACAGTCACTAGAGGTTACCAGACTCTAGATCGCCTAATAGATTCTGGACGTTCTCACACTCTGAATGAGGACATCTCGCATCAGGGAAAAATCCACCGGAAAGCATTGACTTTGATAGGGAGGAACTAACGCACTCGCAAAGCTCACCGTGCATGCGCATTAGGCCCCCCAGTTGGAGGAGGTAGAGCGTCGACGCAGGGCTGAGGGAGATTAGTGCAGGAATTTGGTGAGTAAATTAAGGTTTTTCTTTAACCCATTAAATGCCGAAGGGGGGAGGACGCAAGGAAGGGGGACCCAGAGGGCATTATAATGTTAGGAATACCGGTCTGTATTCCTAACACTAGCATCCCTTTAAGGGTTTTTATTAAAAAAAAATCTCTATTCAATTCACCTAATTTTTTTTTTTTTTTTTTTTACAATTTTTATTGTAAGATTTAGTTTTAGTAAGAGTCATGGCTATATGCACTGTTTCCATTTCTGGGTATTATATAGGACACTTGTTATATGTGCACTTGTTGTAGAATCCCATATTTCTTCTTTCTCATACTTGAGCGATGTATGTGTGTTTACAAATTTCTCTAACATAGAGGTTTACAACTTTTGTTCAGTTACTAAATTATAAATCCACATGCATTGTCTCCCCGCTTACCATTCACCAATTGTGTCCCTATTAGTGACAGCAGTGACAAGAATTAATAAATCATTAACATAGGAACGCTGATTATGTATATTAACTCCGAAAGCAAAAAATTATGTGATAGATTGACATGGATAGCAGCCAGGCCCAATGGAATGTACCTGCTAGTTTAACCCCTTAAGGACACATGACATGTGTGACATGTCATGATTCCCTTTTATTCCAGAAGTTTGGTCCTTAAGGGGCTAAGCACCGGATCCCTGTGACAGAATGTGGCACACTCTTCCAGAGTCGCAGTTCACCACTTGCAGAGAGGCCTGAGCTTGAGACCGCTTTTCTAGAAAGTGTGATGAGATGCAGAGACTCTATTATGGAACTCACTAATGAAGTTCAGGGTAGAGCAGGATGCTGGGTCTCAGGAGTAGTGGGATCTGAATATCTGAGTACTGAATGAGATGTGCTCTGGGGTTTTATAGGCAGGGTCAGGGCCAGTTAAGGCACATTCTTGTCGTCTAGGTAACGCAGATTTGACAACCGAAAGTGACCAAGGCTTGCACATGAATGGGGTAATGATGCCGGTACGTTCTGTGCTCCTTTTCAAGCCTTGTCACCAGATTGACCCCAGCATCGGGGTCAAGTTCTGACGCTGAAATCTAGGTGGCTGTTGTTGACACCATGATATCAGGGTTCACTGCCATGCTGGCTGGCACACACCATGGAGAAAGCCCACAGTAATTAATCCAATGCATGGTACTAACAATTTCCTTTTATTGAAAAAATGAAGGAGAATGACAAGTAGTAAAGTGATGTTTCCTTTCACTTTGTTTGCAGTATGTTCATAAGCCCCCACCTTTAATCAGATACAGTGAATAACTCAAGGGAGTGGGGGTTATAGTATTAGACCTGGCATTTGGCCCCTCATTGGTGTATAGTGGACCAGGGGGCCAGGCATCACATGGTTCTTCCATATGTGGCCCAGGTGGTTATATGTATTACATTCCACCCCAACACACATCGAGTGGAGAGAGGGTCCGGGGCATTTAACAGACTCTACCAGGTGATCATTACCCTCCACATATACATAGGGGGGAAAGGGGGGGGGAAACATGGGTGTTACCCATCATAGTGCCTCTCTTTAATGGGACAGGCCAGGTACCATAACAATCTTGCCACAATGATCTCACATGGTGCCCAGAGATGTCCTTTAATAGAGAACCCAGCGCAGTCATTCATTATATGGAGGCAGCCATTTTGCAAGGCCCTCCACTGTCTAGGGGGCACCAGTTATTGTACCTTGTGGGAGGCAGAGAGGAGTTTAATATTGGAAATGCAGGCTCGTTATTTTGTCTGATAGCATCCTTGACAGACAGAACTAATGGAGAGCAGATTTTACCATCCGTTCCTTCCTGCTCTAACTGGGCCCACTTGTCATCCCACTAGTAGGAGTATTATACCCTAGGAAAGGAAAAAAATCAATTGTTGCCAAAAAAAAAAAAAACTATGCAAACTATGGTTTTGTTACTTATCCAAGATTTCTGTGTTAATTCACTAACCACTGAAATTAAACCAAAATGACTAAATATAAAAATAACCCTTTAACTCTTTAATTTGTCCACTGATCAGAAACCCATATTGAAATCAAATTAAATTTCACATTTTAGAATAAAATAGCCAAATTGGAAAAAAAATCTACTTATATTTCCATTTCAGGTATTTTGATATAAAAATGTAAAATTAATTTGGAATTAACTGTGAAATCCCAGCAAGTCATACTTTGTGAATAGCCCTGTCACTGTTTAATGGACAGAGTCCTCCTGTCCCTCGAGAGGTAGTGTTCAGTTTTCTTTCTGTAGGTCTGAGAAAAATTTCACTGGGTCTGTTTAAGATGTTTTAATTATTCTTTCACATGCTAAATTAGAAATCACCATTCCTGTACATAGAGAGTGGAGAAGTAGGTTTTTGGTGCTAAACTAATGGGAGGCTAAATATCAGCGTCTCGAGTGTAATCCAATCCAATAAGTCTTTATCTTGAAACCAACGCTCGGCTCACTATTTACAAGCTACATTTCACAGACGTCTTAAAATAACCAACATCTTTATACTACTAAAAGTGCAATTACCTATACCGTATTAACGCTGTAAATGTGGAGTGTAAAAAGTCTGTATGTTGAACTCACAGAACTGCAAGCATGTGTATAGATCAAATTAAACGTGGATGTTCATAATGATATGGTCTTTACTCTTTGCGACATTACCATGTATGTCAATGTATTATTTTTTTGGTATTGTACTAGGTGATTGACATGACATATATAATTGCACCATTCAGTCTCATTTTGCCAAGCTGTGACTATAACTGATTTGGATACATTTTTACAATTACCCAAACTATTTACACCTAAAGATAAAAAAAACACTCTGGGCATCATAACGACTTCATCTCAATGAAGTCATTATGGTGTCTGGAGGTCCAGAGCACCATTTTACCTGATGGCGTTAAACTGTTTTTTAAAGTTTTAATACCAAGGTCCTCTTGACAACACCCATCCGGTCGGTCCTTCTGCTGGCCCTAACCTCAATGTGGACGCGCCTTCTCTTGAGTGCCAGTGACAATCTGAGCGTGTCAGCTGATGGTCTCAGCCTATCACTGTCTGACCATTGAGAGAAATTCTTTTTAAAGTTAGTTACCTTTCAGAAGCATTTCTCTAATGAGGGGCCAGTGTTATGCTGAGACCACCAGCGACACAATCAGTCCATCACTAGCGCCAAAGGGAAGGGCTTTTGGCTGGAAAAGGAGGCATATGAGTGAACAGTTGCCATCAAGAGGTTTTTGGAGTTAAACCATTTAAAACGGTTTACCCTATAAGGTAAGAAGGTGCCCAGGACATCCAGGCACCATAATGATTTTCAATAATGCATTTTGCAATTCACTACAATTTAGTGTGCCATTAAAAAGCCCCTAATGGTTATGGACCTACAGCTCTGATAATGCCAAGTCAGACATATGATTTTTCAAGTCTGAGAGAGCCACATGAGAATTGTTGAACTTGACCACCACTCTCTGTGTATATGCACAATGTAGTTGTTGTATTAATATATTTGAAATAAAGTTATTGGTTTTTTTTGTTTTTTTTTATAAATGTCAGTAGTGTGATTCTATATCTAGAGACGTGGATATCATGTTTTAAGCTGAGATGCAATGCTGTCTAGAGATAGTTCTCCCATTTTAGGGAGAGTGTACAAGAGACAACCTACTCACCATACGAGAGAGCTCCGTTACAAATGGTAAATGTATCTTTGTTTCCTGACAATTATTTTTGTTTGTTTGAAATACATTGTGGATCAAACCTGTGCTCTTAATTCTTTTGAGAATTTATTAAACAGCTCTAATCTATAAACAATGTTGTATAAAGTTGCTGGAATCATTTGAAAGTCAAAGGACAATCCTCTAATTCTCCACCTCTTCTCTGGTTCCAAAAAAAGGTCCAGTTCACTTTGGAACACCAGGGAACTCAGTGAATTTTGAGTCATTGGGACTGCACAAGACCTCGTTTGGAGATCACTGCTGTATAGCCAAGATGGTTTATGTGAGCTTCTGCAATATAGTTCAAGGATCACTCATTGCCTTGATCAAAATGTAGACACAGTTGATCCCATTTGTTGTATATTAGTTGATCCCAGTTGCTGTTTGCTGTATAGTTGATCTTAAAACTCCAGTTTTTAGCCCAATCGGCTTAGAAATATAGGACGAAATAGCAAAACTGAACACAAAGCTCAACATTTTATCAAGTCTTATTTTTTTTGGCCCAAAATTTTAATTTCCTTTTAATTCCAGGCAATTCAAACTTCAGTAAGTGTTTTTGATCATCTTTCTTGGGTTCCTAACTTCCTAACCCATTTTTGCACCACTAAATATAAATACACGTGGACTCAGAGCTTATTTGAGAATCAGCTGGTTTAGAGAATTTATGGCAATGTTGACTCTTCACCACAACTCACTATAAAACGCTTAGCATATTCTTTACATATTCAAACAATTCCATAAGGAAGGCTTGTAGATAGGTTTGTCAATAGAGTGGACAAAAGCTGTGTTCACACTAATTATTTGCATGTGAAAATGGGTAGAATTCTAGCGTATCAATTTGATTCCACAGTTGATGTGGACCTTTTGATCCGTATTGAATAAGATTTTCCATGTTTAAAGTCTACGATAACCCACCATATTTACCGAGTGACCTATGGAAATTATACCATCTGATCCCACCAAACATAAAATTGTGGTCCATGCATTAGGGGTCACAAAGGAAAACTCTTGAGTTTAAATTGCATAGCTAATTTTCAGAGATCAAAAATGAACTTCATGAATCCAGCACACAATATGCTTTCCTAGTTTACATTATTATATACAGACAGCTATATCTTCATTATAAGGTTTCATGGTATTGGAATTACCGGTGAAACTGAATCCCGAATCAATGTTGCTATTTTCTTGTGGAACTAGGAAACCTCTTGATTTTAAGCGAATAGTTAACAATATCGACTACATGGAAAATGTGTTGCATAAAACCATCCCTAATTTATTTATCCTGGGAAATAACAATATATGCAGATACCCCTCACAATTTGTACTAACCAGGAGGGACCCTGATCAGTGGTCTCCTCTATTCACATATCAAGTGGGGCATGGTTTGGCATTACAATATGGAGCAGGACAGTCATTTGTGCCCTTGCACCTTCCCCCGTCTCCCTGTTTAATAGAGGGTTCTGCAATTTCCTGGTCCTTTTAATGTGTTAGCGGCAGTTTTTGCAGTTTATCTGGCAGTAATTATGCCCTTGGCCCTCCTATCTGCACATACAATGAGTGTACTATTCTTTAGATTGGAGCAAGGGTAAGTGACTGGGGCTGGAGGATGAGGGGAAAATTGGTGAAGGGGTACCACGCCTATGGCCTCAGAGCCTCTTGGCACTCCGTGACCCTGCTTTACATTGCTATAACACCACTTCCTTCTGCACATTGTTAAATGGAGTCTAATTGACCATGATGTGTGTCTTCCCTAGCCCCTTTCCATAGACTTTAAAGTGGGAGTTGAGTCGAGGACAATCCTCTTTAACTGCTGTACTCCTAAATCCCTAGCCCCCTGTCCTGTCTGTCTATCCCCTATCTCCCTTCACTGCCATTTGTTTCTATGTCCCTTTATCTCCTTAACCAACTTGTGTTTCTCCAGTCTCTCCTCAGCTCCATAGCATCCATTCATCGATTTCTCCATCAATAAAATCCCTTATATTTATCCGGATCTTCCCTAACTCCCTTTGTGTCTCTCTCCCCATCTCCCATATACACTATTATGTATTTGGCCCAATCACTCATAACCCTAATCTTGAGTGTCTCTTCCTTTCTCCTATAACATCCCTTATTTCTCTCCGCATCTCCCATAACTTCCCTTCTATCTCTTGGCCCCGAAGTCCTGTTACTCATAACTTGAGTACTATGGTCCAGGAGAATGTGCTGTATGCCTGCTGTGCCCTTTATCTCTAAAGACTGTATAGATCCCATCACATAGTCAGGTATATCCCAATCTCACTTTATGTTCTTGGCTACTACAGTCCTGCTACCTGAAGGGGTCTAGGACTAAAACCCCTAAAACCACTCCCTATAGGTGGCCTTCCTTACGGTTAACAGAACACTGTAGTGTTAGGAGTACAAAGAGGTATTCCTAACACTATAGGAACCTTCTGTCCTCCACCCCGATGATGTAAAGGGTTAAAAAATATTTTTTTCACTTACCTGGTTCCAGCACCGATGTCCCTTGTTGCTGGACCAGGTGAGTACCACCTGCACATTAGGCTTTCCTATGGGGTTTGCTATTAGACACTCAATGCTTTCCTATGGGATTTTTCAACACGCCGGATGTACTCATGGAACACAAGAGTAAAACTCCACTAGAGGCAGTCTTACCCCGCAATGTTTCTCTAAAATGGCAATGTTTTACATTGCAGGGTTAAGGGAACAGGGGCAGTGCACCCAGACTACTGCCATGAGGTCTGGGTGCCTATAGTGTTCCTTTAAGCTGCTAGATTATTTAATTTTAGATTTTATGTTTAAATATCTGTTTATGTTTATTGAGTTTAAAAAAAAAAAAAAAACTAATTAGAAAAGCCTATCATGCAATTTCAAATCAAAGCTGAGATGAAAGGGAGAATTCCGAGTCGATTGTACCCATTGTGCGTTCGTTGGTTTCAGAGTTCTGGGAGATTGCAATACTCTGACTCGTTACTAGCACAACTGGAAAATACACACATAAACTTCACTCTAACGTATTACGATACATACAGATATTGTGACGATTTAGTATTTCTCAAAGCTATAACTGAATAAGTTTCATGTCAGACAAATGCCTTTGCAGTTCAGGCTGAGATTAAATGGCAAATTTGTGGAGGAAGAGTGTTTTAGATTTTTTTGTTTTTAATATTTGCAAACTGATAGCTCAGTGCTGCCAGCAGACCCTTTTTTTCCCTTATCAATGCTCTCTACAGATGGGATGGCTAAGTGTGATGAGAGATGGCAAGTTTTAAATGGAATGGCGTAAAGAATGCATTTGACAAGTATAGGTTCTAATTGAACAGTTTGTGCCCATTATCTGGACTGGAACTGAGATAACTAATGATTGTCACTCAGTTCATTAACTGTTTTGTGTATTAAGTGTAATTATTCTCTTTATTATTGATGAAGAGGTTCACCATTCAAGCAGTCTGTGAGTTGAGTTTGTAGAGCTAACATTCCTTATTCCATTACAGTATCAGATCACTGATTTCAGCCAATGTTACAGCTCTGTAGGTCAGTAAATAGTTGAATTCCAGTTCCAGTAGACTAAGGAGTCCCTCAATTTTAAGCAGTATTTGTGTGAGCATGATTGAAGCTGCAGTCTAGAGGTTCCACTGCAGTTAAATCTCCTCCTCACTCACTAATACAAACCATCTGTTTACTTGAGGGTGTACATGAGCAGGTGGACTTATCATTATCTCGGTAATTTTTCACAGATTCACATGTGCTAATGAGAGTACCACCTGTAGTTAAGCAGGAACACCCTCAGGCTTGAGGACTGGAGTCGAGATATGTCGAAGTAAAGTGCTCTCCCTTGTCCCCTTTTGAAACGACACTAAATTTTCACATTCGGTTTTTGATTCACCCATTGGCTTCGACTGGATAACATGGGAATAGGAACATGACCACATATTGACTAAACTCAAGAAAGTACAACCGCTGCTTGATTACGTCTAGAAAACAGTCCAGAACGTGTCAGTAGCAGCCTCCACTTACATGTCTCAGTGCAACCAAAACTGATTTCTGATTTGCTTACAAAATGTTTCAAGAGCCTTATTTCAGTCACCAAAAATGATCTCGCAACGTTTCGACTCCTACAGGTCTTTGTCACTTCAAAACATTCTGGCCTCTATTATTTGTTTCTGAAAAACACTTGGAAACCTTCAAGCAGTTGATATGAGAACCACAGAGCTCCCACCACAGTACTATTCTACCCACTATATGTCCATTTTGCTGCCATTTTCCCACTTTCTCGGACATTGTTTGACCTTTATATTGAGGTTGACAAGTGGTTCTCAAAACAATAACTGCACCTAAATTTTGGAAAAAGTGTCATAGTTGTGTTGAGAACAAGGAACAAAATGTCTGATCGAATTAATCCCCAATAACACATCAAAATATTATCAAATTATATTTTTGTCCCAGTTAACTCCGATATCTTAGAAAAATGTCAGACCCTGAACTATCATTTGGACATCACATTGATAAGCTATAGAAGAAGCTCTTCTCTAAAATTGGCATTGTACGCAGAGACAAGACCGGTCCTGTTTAAATCATGTTTTAAAGAAAGTTTATAGTTCAACAAATTCTAATGCGGGTCATGGTCATTCAGAGTTACTCAATAAAGTGAAAATTGAAAGAAAATTTCAAATTTAGACCAAAATCAGCCAAAATTGGAATGTCTCTCTACGTCATCTATGTTTCCTGGTGAGCTTCTTTGACCTTAAATTTTAAATTTATTTTTAATTTCCATTGAATTCTTACTTTGGTCCTGACGGACTACAGGAATTAGTTAAATGCACCTGCACTTCAAATTCATATTTGTAAACTCAAAAATCTGTGTAACTATTTTTTATTTATTTTTTGCTTCGTCCTACAATGTGATTGCACTTCACGTCACTGTAATAAGAAGCAATATGTATAATCGTTGAATCCAGAGATATCTTTCATTTATCCTACCTAATTGATAACCAGACCATTTTTTCCAACCTCTATAACCCACAGCGTCTTACCTTCCATTATAGGCAATGCAACCTTATTATACGCAGCTCGGCAACTGTGGAATAACCTTCCAGAAACATTAAATCTTTTTCAAGCCTGCAATCTCGGAATAGAACGGTCTATTTATAGCGGCAGCCAAACCAATCCTGTAACAACTGGCAATAGTTATCTATGCCCTGTGTTAAGTTAAATGGTTAACCTTTTAACAAGATTGTACTGTTTGAGATGAATAAAGGAAACTTCGCTCTGAGCATTTGGTAGTTGCGCAATTGTTGACAGCACTGTCGAGTTTATACAAATGACATCCTCACCAGTTAAAAGCAGGCTTGAAAATATTCTAATGTACAAAGGAACGCCTTAGAAATTGTTTTTTGGTAAACTGACTGCCAAATCGAAAAAAGAAACAGGCCAAAATAGCAAAGTTGAAAAAAAAAAAAATGAAGAAATTCTTGCTCTATAAAGTTTAGTTTTTTTCCTTAACCATGCTATTTTGGTCTCAATTTTTTAAAATGTGTTTATGACCTCATCACATCTCTTTATTTAGTAAATTTAAAGAAACACTTTCAACACCATAACAACTACCGTGTGCTGTAGTGGATATTATGATAGAAGTTCCCTGGCATGCCCCTTCTCCCCCACTTTAAGTAGTTAAACAATTTTAGAATGTTTTAACATCTTACATGGCGGGTGTCGGGCTTCGTTTAGCTATCCTGAACCTAGTCCCCCAGTGCAGGCCTAGCTCCTTGGCTGACAACATCAGTTCACTTTCAGTCAATGAGCTAAGCCCGGCACTGCAGGGCTTAGCTCACACAAAGAACTTCTGGCTCCCTAGATGAAGTGGTGAAGGCACAGAGCATGGCCTAGGGGGTGCTGTTGTGGTTATGGTGCCTGTACTGTTCCTTTAAGGACCACTCTAAGCACGTTAACCAATGCAGCTCATTGCAGTGGTTATGGTGTGAGTGCTTTTTTTTTTCTCGATTTTCTGTCTAACCAATTTAAGAGGTTTGATAAAAAAAAAACAAAAAAAAAAACTATTTTTGGCTCTCACAGCCTGTCCCATCAACAGGCACTTGGGGAAGTTACAGCTTTGTTTTATCCATCCAATTCCATCCAACCTTCTTGAATGACTAACATTCAGAGTCATCTACTAAACAGGCCCTCCATGCTTGCTAACGTCTGTAGTGAGTGGTCATTAATTATATCCCTAGGGATACCTTTAAAATCAACCACTGCTTTAGGAAAGGCCTTAAAATATAGACCCATACCAGTGCCCAACAGCAACTCTATTAACTAACAAGTGACTATATTCATTCAGTGCTATACATATATATTTGAGGTGATTTGGGCGTCATTTATAAAATAAAACATTTATTCCTAGTACTGGTCTTGCTAATTTATACCCTTATTTACCGTAATAGTTTCTAATGTGGCGTTACGGTGTTGTGTTTTTTTTTTAAAGGCATTGCATAGAACGATCTTAATACATATTCTCACACATAATGTTATAAAAACACAGAGTCATTCACTGAATTGAGAACTGTCAGTTATTCACTAGTGGAATTTCGAATCCGAGCTACATTAGATAAATTGGAAAAATCCACCAACTCTATACTATATCCAAAGCTATATTGCCCCCAAAATTTTAATATCCTTGGTGATTTCCCATGAAATCACAATTTATTTAATATCCCTGCTAGTACGTTAGTGATCTAAATCTTGTGAATTTATGTGGATAGATTAGATAGATGTGTATTTTTTAAAATTTAATTCTAATCTAACCATTTTTTAAAGTGCAGATTCTTCTGTAAAATATGATCCATACATATTAAAATGTCTATATACTATTTATTTGCCTGTGCAGTCACACACACACACACACACACACACACACACATTATTAATTTTAATACTAGTTTATATAATATTATGCCACTTTCCCCAATCCCCCCATAATCTGTCTCTGTCATTATTTCTCCTTTCCTGACTTTTCCCCTCATTTTTCCTTTCTTTTTGTCCTGTCCCTGTCCTCTCTTCCTCCTGTGTGACTTTGTGTCCCTGTTCCCTCCATACCAGGAGTGTGTGTCCCTCTCCCCTTTATCCCTTTGTCTCACCCAATCTCCCTGTATCCCCCCGGCCCCCCCTCGCCCTCCCCTTTGTCTTTCCCCAGCTCCTCTCCCTCTCTCTCTCCTCTCTCAAGTGTTTTCAATTTTATTCTGAGTGGAATTAACTACCCCTGATGTCAAATTGCCGCCGAAATCGATAATAATATCTTTACAAAAGAGGATATTCTTCTCTCTCCGAACGGCTTCTGAAAAATGGAAAATTTAGTCGAAATTGATTCATTACTTGACACTTTATAGGCCGGGCTGGGTATTGATCGCATCTTGTCATGTCCCATCTCCCTTAATCGAAGCTGAAGTCCAATGTCGATGCTGGTATTTTTCATAATTCCAGGAGTGCAGACTGACACAAAAACAGACACATCCCCCTCCATGGACCCCCACCCTCCACAGCAGGCACAGCAGCCCCCCCCCCCCCCCCCCAAATACCTCTGCCCCCCCAGTTCTGAAAGTCAGGATCCTCATAGCCCCCCAATATTAAACAAACACCCTAAAACGCCAAACATGTCTGTAACCCCTGTACTGACACAATCACTACATCATCCTCAGTATTGAGCTGAACAGAACCCCCTTTTCAAGATCTCTCCTCCAGCTCTGAAAGTCAAGATCCCATTAGCCCCCCAATATTAAACAGACCACCCCCCCCCCCCCAAAAAAAGCTGTAACCCCAGCTCTACTCAATGCTGAGCAGAACAGACCGTCCACTAATCATCCCCCTTTTCAAGATCTCTCCCCAGCTCTGAAAGTCAAGATCCCAATAGCCCCCCAATATTAAACAGAGCCCCCCCCCAAAAAAAAACATTTCTGTAACCCCAGTTCTGCTCAATGCCGAGCAGAACAGACCGTCCACTAAGCCCCCAACATTAAACATACTCCCCTAAAACGTCAAACATTTCTGTACCCCTAGTACTGACTGAATAATAATGCCCCCTGCCTTTCAAAATCACTCCCCCCTCCCATTTCTGAAAGTCTGGATCATAACACCCCCAAATTAAGTAGCTCCAATTAAGAAGAAGGATGCTAGTACCTCCCAGTACTGAGCAGACCCCCTGAACAATCTCCAAAATATATCTATCCCTAAATTCTGACTGTCAGGATCTCAATAGCCCACCCAGTACTTCTCCAAACACAGTTATAACAATGTATCTTTCAATAGATCAAAGAGGTCAGCTCGGAGGCCCCGAAAGACCCAAATTGTCAACCATCCCCTAAACTCTTCACAGGGGAATCAATGCGCGTAATTTGTATTTTTTGGGGCACATCAGAGTTTTTGGTGCCTAAAATCTGCTTTTGAGGGGGAGAAGAAAGGTCTTAAAACAATTAATAACGTTTTTAGAGGGAGCGTGTATAACAGAGAGTATCATAGAGTGAGAGTGTTATATAGAGAGAGTGTAATACAGAGAGTATCATAGAGTGAGAGTGTTATATAGAGAGAGTGTAATACAGAGAGTATCATAGAGTGAGAGTGTTATATAGAGAGAGTGTAATACAGAGAGTATCATAGAGTGAGAGTGTTATATAGAGAGAGTGTAATACAGAGAGTATCATAGAGTGAGAGTGTTATATAGAGAGATTGTAATACAGAGAGTATCATAGAGTGAGAGTGTTATATAGAGAGAGTGTAATACAGAGAGTATCATAGAGTGAGAGTGTTATATAGAGAGAGTGTAATACAGAGAGTATCATAGAGTGAGAGTGTTATATAGAGAGAGTGTAATACAGAGAGTATCATAGAGTGAGAGTGTTATATAGAGAGAGTGTAATACAGAGAGTATCATAGAGTGAGAGTGTTATATAGAGAGAGTGTAATACAGAGAGTATCATAGAGTGAGTGTTATATAGAGAGAGTGTAATACAGAGAGTATCATAGAGTGAGTGTTATATAGAGAGAGTGTAATACAGAGAGTATCATAGAGTGAGAGTGTTATATAGAGAGAGTGTAATACAGAGAGTATCATAGAGTGAGAGTGTTATATAGAGAGAGTGTAATACAGAGAGTATCATAGAGTGAGAGTGTTATATAGAGAGAGTGTAATACAGAGAGTATCATAGAGTGAGAGTGTTATATAGAGAGAGTGTAATACAGAGAGTATCATAGAGTGAGAGTGTTATATAGAGAGAGTGCAATACAGAGAGTATCATAGAGTGAGAGTGTTATATAGAGAGAGTGTAATACAGAGAGTATCATAGAGTGAGAGTGTTATATAGAGAGAGTGTAATACAGAGAGTATCATAGAGTGAGAGTGTTATATAGAGATAGTGTAATACAGAGAGTATCATAGAGTGAGAGTGTTATATAGAGAGAGTGTAATACAGAGAGTATCATAGAGTGAGAGTGTTATATAGAGAGAGTGTAATACAGAGAGTATCATAGAGTGAGAGTGTTATATAGAGAGAGTGTAATACAGAGAGTATCATAGAGTGAGAGTGTTATATAGAGAGAGTGTAATACAGAGAGTATCATAGAGTGAGAGTGTTATATAGAGAGAGTGTAATACAGAGAGTATCATAGAGTGAGAGTGTTATATAGAGAGAGTGTAATACAGAGAGTATCATAGAGTGAGAGTGTTATATAGAGAGAGTGTAATACAGAGAGTATCATAGAGTGAGAGTGTTATATAGAGAGAGTGTAATACAGAGAGTATCATAGAGTGAGAGTGTTATATAGAGAGAGTGTAATACAGAGAGTATCATAGAGTGAGAGTGTTATATAGAGAGAGTGTAATACAGAGAGTATCATAGAGTGAGGGTGTTATATAGAGAGAGTGTAATACAGAGAGTATCATAGAGTGAGAGTGTTATATAGAGAGAGTGTAATACAGAGAGTATCATAGAGTGAGAGTGTTATATAGAGAGAGTGTAATACAGAGAGTATCATAGAGTGAGAGTGTTATATAGAGATAGTGTAATACAGAGAGTATCATAGAGTGAGAGTGTTATATAGAGAGAGTGTAATACAGAGAGTATCATAGAGTGAGAGTGTTATATAGAGAGAGTGTAATACAGAGAGTATCATAGAGTGAGAGTGTTATATAGAGAGAGTGTAATACAGAGAGTATCATAGAGTGAGAGTGTTATATAGAGAGAGTGTAATACAGAGAGTATCATAGAGTGAGAGTGTTATATAGAGAGAGTGTAATACAGAGAGTATCATAGAGTGAGAGTGTTATATAGAGAGAGTGTAATACAGAGAGTATCATAGAGTGAGAGTGTTATATAGAGAGAGTGTAATACAGAGAGTATCATAGAGTGAGAGTGTTATATAGAGAGAGTGTAATACAGAGAGTATCATAGAGTGAGAGTGTTATATAGAGAGAGTGTAATACAGAGAGTATCATAGAGTGAGAGTGTTATATAGAGAGAGTGTAATACAGAGAGTATCATAGAGTGAGAGTGTTATATAGAGAGAGTGTAATACAGAGAGTATCATAGAGTGAGAGTGTTATATAGAGAGAGTGTAATACAGAGAGTATCATAGAGTGAGAGTGTTATATAGAGAGAGTGTAATACAGAGAGTATCATAGAGTGAGAGTGTTATATAGAGAGAGTGTAATACAGAGAGTATCATAGAGTGAGAGTGTTATATAGAGAGAGTGTAATACAGAGAGTATCATAGAGTGAGAGTGTTATATAGAGAGAGTGTAATACAGAGAGTATCATAGAGTGAGGGTGTTATATAGAGAGAGTGTAATACAGAGAGTATCATAGAGTGAGGGTGTTATATAGAGAGAGTGTAATACAGAGAGTATCATAGAGTGAGAGTGTTATATAGAGAGAGTGTAATACAGAGAGTATCATAGAGTGAGAGTGTTATATAGAGAGAGTGTAATACAGAGAGTATCATAGAGTGAGAGTGTTATATAGAGATAGTGTAATACAGAGAGTATCATAGAGTGAGAGTGTTATATAGAGAGAGTGTAATACAGAGAGTATCATAGAGTGAGAGTGTTATATAGAGAGAGTGTAATACAGAGAGTATCATAGAGTGAGAGTGTTATATAGAGAGAGTGTAATACAGAGAGTATCATAGAGTGAGAGTGTTATATAGAGAGAGTGTAATACAGAGAGTATCATAGAGTGAGAGTGTTATATAGAGAGAGTGTAATACAGAGAGTATCATAGAGTGAGAGTGTTATATAGAGAGAGTGTAATACAGAGAGTATCATAGAGTGAGAGTGTTATATAGAGAGAGTGTAATACAGAGAGTATCATAGAGTGAGAGTGTTATATAGAGAGAGTGTAATACAGAGAGTATCATAGAGTGAGAGTGTTATATAGAGAGAGTGTAATACAGAGAGTATTATAGAGTGAGAGTGTTATATAGAGAGAGTGTAATACAGAGAGTATCATAGAGTGAGAGTGTTATATAGAGATAGTGTAATACAGAGAGTATCATAGAGTGAGAGTGTTATATAGAGAGAGTGTAATACAGAGAGTATCATAGAGTGAGAGTGTTATATAGAGAGAGTGTAATACAGAGAGTATCATAGAGTGAGGGTGTTATATAGAGAGAGTGTAATACTGAGAGTATCATAGAGTGAGGGTGTTTTATAGAGATAGTGTAATACAGAGAGTATCATAGAGTGAGTGTTATATAGAGAGAGTGTAATACAGAGAGTATCATAGAGTGAGAGTGTTATAGAGAGAGAGTGTAATACAGAGAGTATCATAGAGTGAGAGTGTTATAGAGAGAGAGTGTAATACAGAGAGTATCATAGAGTGAGTGTTATAGAGAGAGAGTGTAATACAGAGAGTATCATAGAGTGAGAGTGTTATATAGAGAGAGTGTAATACAGAGAGTATCATAGAGTGAGAGTGTTATATAGAGAGAGTGTAATACAGAGAGTATCATAGAGTGAGAGTGTTATATAGAGAGAGTGTAATACAGAGAGTATCATAGAGTGAGAGTGTTATATAGAGAGAGTGTAATACAGAGAGTATCATAGAGTGAGAGTGTTATATAGAGAGAGTGTAATACAGAGAGTATCATAGAGTGAGAGTGTTATATCGAGAGAGTGTAATACAGAGAGTATCATAGAGTGAGAGTGTTATATAGAGAGAGTGTAATACAGAGAGTATCATAGAGTGAGAGTGTTATATAGAGAGAGTGTAATACAGAGAGTATCATAGAGTGAGAGTGTTATATAGAGAGAGTGTAATACAGAGAGTATCATAGAGTGAGAGTGTTATATAGAGATAGTGTAATACAGAGAGTATCATAGAGTGAGAGTGTTATATAGAGAGAGTGTAATACAGAGAGTATCATAGAGTGAGGGTGTTATATAGAGAGAGTGTAATACTGAGAGTATCATAGAGTGAGGGTGTTATATAGAGATAGTGTAATACAGAGAGTATCATAGAGTGAGTGTTATATAGAGAGAGTGTAATACAGAGAGTATCATAGAGTGAGTGTTATATAGAGAGAGTGTAATACAGAGAGTATCATAGAGTGAGAGTGTTATAGAGAGAGAGTGTAATACAGAGAGTATCATAGAGTGAGAGTGTTATAGAGAGAGAGTGTAATACAGAGAGTATCATAGAGTGAGTGTTATAGAGAGAGAGTGTAATACAGAGAGTATCATAGAGTGAGAGTGTTATATAGAGAGAGTGTAATACAGAGAGTATCATAGAGTGAGAGTGTTATATAGAGATAGTGTAATACAGAGAGTATCATAGAGTGAGAGTGTTATATAGAGATAGTGTAATACAGAGAGTATCATAGAGTGAGAGTGTTATATAGAGAGAGTGTAATACAGAGAGTATCATAGAGTGAGAGTGTTATATAGAGAGAGTGTAATACAGAGAGTATCATAGAGTGAGAGTGTTATATAGAGAGAGTGTAATACAGAGAGTATCATAGAGTGAGAGTGTTATATAGAGAGAGTGTAATACAGAGAGTATCATAGAGTGAGGGTGTTATATAGAGAGAGTGTAATACAGAGAGTATCATAGAGTGAGGGTGTTATATAGAGATAGTGTAATACAGAGAGTATCATAGAGTGAGTGTTATATAGAGAGAGTGTAATACAGAGAGTATCATAGAGTGAGAGTGTTATAGAGAGAGTGTGTAATACAGAGAGTATCATAGAGTGAGAGTGTTATAGAGAGAGAGTGTAATACAGAGAGTATCATAGAGTGAGAGTGTTATAGAGAGAGAGTGTAATACAGAGAGTATCATAGAGTGAGAGTGTTATAGAGAGAGAGTGTAATACAGAGAGTATCATAGAGTGAGAGTGTTATATAGAGAGTGTAATACAGAGAGTATCATAGAGTGAGAGTGTTATATAGAGAGAGTGTAATACAGAGAGTATCATAGAGTGAGAGTGTTATATAGAGAGAGTGTAATACAGAGAGTATCATAGAGTGAGAGTGTTATATAGAGATAGTGTAATACAGAGAGTATCATAGAGTGAGAGTGTTATATAGAGAGAGTGTAATACAGAGAGTATCATAGAGTGAGAGTGTTATATAGAGAGAGTGTAATACAGAGAGTATCATAGAGTGAGAGTGTTATATAGAGATAGTGTACTACAGAGAGTATCATAGAGTGAGAGTGTTATATAGAGATAGTGTACTACAGAGAGTATCATAGAGTGAGTGTTATATAGAGATAGTGTAATACAGAGAGTATCATAGAGTGAGTGTTATATAGAGATAGTGTAATACAGAGAGTATCATAGAGTGAGTGTTATATAGAGAGAGTGTAATACAGAGGGTATCATAGAGTGAGAGTGTTATATAGAGAGAGTGTATAACAGAGAGTATCATAGAGTGAGAGTGTTATATAGAGAGAGTGTAATACAGAGAGTATCATAGAGTGAGAGTGTTATATAGAGAGAGTGTAATACAGAGAGTATCATAGAGTGAGAGTGTTATATAGAGAGAGTGTAATACAGAGAGTATCATAGAGTGAGTGTTATATAGAGATAGTGTAATACAGGGAGTATCATAGAGTGAGAGTGTTATATAGAGAGAGTGTAATACAGAGAGTATCATAGAGTGAGAGTGTTATATAGAGAGAGTGTAATACAGAGAGTATCATAGAGTGAGAGTGTTATATAGAGAGAGTGTAATACAGAGAGTATCATAGAGTGAGAGTGTTATATAGAGAGAGTGTAATACAGAGAGTATCATAGAGTGAGAGTGTTATATAGAGAGAGTGTAATACAGAGAGTATCATAGAGTGAGAGTGTGATATAGAGAGAGTGTAATACAGAGAGTATCATAGAGTGAGAGTGTGATATAGAGAGAGTGTAATACAGAGAGTATCATAGAGTGAGAGTGTTATATAGAGAGAGTGTAATACAGAGAGTATCATAGAGTGAGAGTGTTATATAGAGAGAGTGTAATACAGAGAGTATCATAGAGTGAGAGTGTTATATAGAGAGAGTGTAATACAGAGAGTATCATAGAGTGAGAGTTATATAGAGATAGTGTAATACAGAGAGTATCATATAGTGAGTGTTATATAGAGAGAGTGTAATACAGAGAGTATCATAGAGTGAGAGTGTTATATAGAGAGAGTGTAATACAGAGAGTATCATAGAGTGAGAGTGTTATATAGAGAGAGTGTAATACAGAGAGTATCATAGAGTGAGAGTGTTATATAGAGAGAGTGTAATACAGAGAGTATCATAGAGTGAGAGTGTTATATAGAGATAGTGTAATACAGAGAGTATCATAGAGTGAGTGTTATATAGAGAGAGTGTAATACAGAGAGTATCATAGAGTGAGAGTGTTCTATAGAGAGAGTGTAATACAGAGAGTATCATAGAGTGAGAGTGTTATATAGAGAGAGTGTAATACAGAGAGTATCATAGAGTGAGAGTGTTCTAGAGGGAGCGTGTAATACAGAGAGTATCAGAGACACAGAGAGAGAGAGAGAGAGTGTGTAATAGAGAGAGTACCATAGAGCGAATGTGTAATACAAAGAATATAACAGAGACAGAATATAATGTATAGCGAGTGTAATACAGAGAGTATCATACAGGGAGATTGTTGTTATAGAGTGACAGTGTTAAAGCAGAGGGTGTTGATACTGTGTTATACAGATTGCGTTCTATGAAGATTTTGTTATACAGAGAATGTTATAGGGAGTGTGTTATACAGAACATGTTATAGGGATATAGTGTGTTATACAGAGAGTGTTATAGGAAGATAATGTGTTATACAGAGTGTGTTATAGAGAGATAGTGTGTTATACAGAGAGTGTTATAGGGAGATGATGTGTTATACAGAGAGTGTTATAGGGAGATAGTGTGTTATAGGGAGATAATGTGTTATACAGAGAATGTTATAGGGAGATATTGTGTTATACAGAACATGTTATAGGGAGATAGTGTGTTATACAGGGTGTGTTATAGGGAGATGATGTGTTATACAGAGAATGTTATAGGGAGATAATGTGTTATACAGAGTGTGTTATAGGGAGATAGTGTGTTATACAGAGTGTGTTATACGGAGATGATGTGTTATACAGATAGTGTTGTAGGGAGATAGTGTGTTATACAGAGTGTGTTATAGGGAGATAGTGTGTTATACGGAGATGATGTGTTATACAGAGTGTGTTATAGGGAGATAGTGTGTTATACAGAGTGTGTTATAGGGAGATAGTGTGTTATACAGAGTGTGTTATAGGGAGATAGTGTGTTATACGGAGATGATGTGTTATACAGATAGTGTTATAGGGAGATAGTGTGTTATACAGATAGTGTTATAGGGAGATAGTGTGTTATACAGATAGTGTTATAGGGAGATAGTGTGTTATACAGAGTGTGTTATAGGGAGATAGTGTGTTATACGGAGATGATGTGTTATACAGAGTTTGTTATAGGGAGATATTGTGTTATACAGAGAGTGTTATATTTTACTCCATACTAGACTAGTAAACTTTTTATTCCCCCCCCCCCCCCCCCACACACACACACACTCCCCCACGTCCCACTCACACCCCGTGTTTTCCCTCCAGAGATCTCACTTCACACACTAGAAGGTACTTTGTAATGATGAATCTGTGTCCCAGAGCCTGTGCATCTTCCCTGTGTGTACTGAGCCCCCAGGTGCCCCCTCCCTCCCTCCATCCCATGCAGCCCCTGCTTTATAATAAATAAAGGCTGCAGGAAGGATACCTTGGGTGCTTTTTGGCTGCCTCAGTCCCCACCTCTAGAGTGAGAAACGGTCGATAAGCAATTGTTATTGCGAGCAGGGAATGCAGAGAGAGGGTCCAGCTAGAACAATTCTCATTTATTTGGCAAGGTTTTTTTTTTTTTTTTTTTATTGGTGGGGGGCACCTGCCCTATCCCCCCCTCCCCCCTCCCCCGTCTCCCCTCCACTGATCCTGCCAGAGAACAGACCCAGTGGGTGACATCCATCCATCCATCTCACTTTAGGGGTCTCTCTCAAAATACACACAGCAAACAAAATATAGGGAGACTGAGGGGTGGGGGGAGAGAGACAGGAAGGGTGGGGGTGTTTAAAAAAAGCCATTTGCTGCAAAACAAGTTTTTTTATTTTTATTATTTTTTTTTTATCTAGCACTCCCTAACAACCCTCTGTAAATGAAATCACTCATTTTCATCAAGTGGCAGACCAAATATTATCTACAGTGCATTGAGAGAGATCGAATCCTATTTAGAATCGCGATTCGACATCTGTTTTCAAATTTGATCATCTATGAACTTTATTTTCCGAGTTTGGGGAAAATTATATTCTATCGATCCCAGACATTGCCTGCCTGTACATATATTTTCTGCTGCTGGTGAAGAGAGAAGTGCTAAGGAAAGGGGTTTTATTCAGACTGCAGCTTACACATCCACACACACACACTTCCTCTCTATCCTCCTTTATTCAATCTTTCTATCCCTCCTTTATTCAATCTTTCTATCCCTCCTTTATTATATCTGTCTGTCCCTCTATCCCTCCTTTATTCAATCTTTCTATCCCTCATTTATTCAGTCTTTCTATCCCTCCTTTATTCAATCTTTCTATCACTCCTTTATTTTATCTGTCTGTCCCTCTATCCTTCCTTTATTCAATCTCTCTATCCCTTCTTTATTCAATATTTCTATCCCTCCTTTATTTTATCTGTCTGTCCCTCTATTCCTCCTTTATTCAATGTTTCTATCACTCCTTTATTTTATCTGTCTGTCCCTCTATCCTTCCTTTATTCAATCTCTCTATCCCTTCTTTATTCAATAGACCTCCTTTATTCAATTTCTCAATCTCTCTATCTTTCTTTATTCCTTCTCTCCATCCACCTCTACTCTTTTTTCTTCCTTCTCTATCTCTCTTTTCTTCCTTATTTCTATACCTCTCTTCTTTTTCCTGCTTCTCTCTATCCCTCTCTCCTCCTTCCTTCTTCTCTCTATCCCTCTCTCCTCCTTCCTTCTTCTATCTATCCCTCTCTCCTCCTTCTCTCCCCCTCTCTCCTCCATCCTTCTCTCCACCTTTCTTCTCTCTCTTCTTCTCTCCTACTTTACTTCTTCATTTCCACTCTCTCCCTTCTCTCTGTCTACTCATCCATCCCCTGTTATTAAAGCACTATATTTATTTTCCCTTTCTCTTACTTTCTGTAGTTTTTTTTTTTTTAGTTTTTTTTTCTTTTCTTTCACTCTCTCACACCCACCCACAGGTCTCTGCCCTCCTATCTCTTGACCAAGACTTTTTTGTCTTGGAGGAAGAGTTTCTGAAGGTCCATCAAATACTTTTGGAGGGTTCTTTAGTATGACCTCTCTCTTTTTTGCTTAACCTATCCTGGTTTCACCTATTTGCTCAACTCTTCCTGAAGAAAAGCCAGCCACCAGCACCACTTACTGAATGCCAAGAAAAACGTGAGTTACTTTTTTTGAAGGGGTCTGTGGACATGGCCATGGGTTGGGGAGTCTATCTGTTTGGTTACTGATCACTTCTGTTTGTGTGTTGGACTTTACATGACGTGTGTTTGAATGGGAGGACATTATCACTTTGCAGGTATTTGCAAGGTTGTAGGACACAGTGTAAGAGGTCCATTCCACCCTTGCTGTGAAGATGATAGCATATCTTATCTAGTGCAGCATGTGGTTTTCAGGGAGCTGAATTCTTGGTGTAAAACCCAACTTCTGGATTGTAATCTAGAACTGGTTCTGGACAGATTTACTGGTTTAGCTTCCTGGTTATGTATGGCAGGGGGTCACAATGAAAGATGTAGTAAAATATTGTATTGTTTGTGACTTTATTGTGTTTCTTCATGGAGGGGGTGTAACAGAGTAAAATGAATGTTGTATAAAGTCAGAACTGGTTCTTTCTGGGCAACTGTGGAAGACAAGTCCACTGTTATGGAGAACACTGTGGTTAACCTATGTAATCTCTGGATATTGGGAGGAGAGCTCCAAAATGCAAACATAGACCTGATTTATTTTAATTAAGATGTACCACAACTACTGCTGGATAACCACAGTGCTAAGATCTCTGGTCTGGAAAGGCAACCCAACCACTGTTCCAGGTGCACAACAGTGTGTTTGTACAGCAGAGGTTCCTGCACTTCCCTCCCACCTGGTGGAAAAGTTAGTTATTTTCAAACAGAGCTGTGTCTCTACACTTGTCCATCATCCTGCTATGTTCTCCTCTGTAGTTATTTCTTCACAGAGCAGAGATCCTTATTTTACCTTCCTTCTCTGTTAGAAAATATCTATGCCCCTTCACATGATTTGTTTTTTTGCTGTATCCCCAGATGTCTATACCCCAATACCTTTCATTCTTTCTGTCCCAGTATTTGCCATGTCTTCCCCTGCATGTTATATCACTTTGTTTAGTATATATTACACATTCCATCAATTTCTTAAATTCGGTCTCTATTTCTGTGTGTTTTATTTTGTTTTAGTTTTTTTTTTTTTTGCATTCTTGTGTCACCCCATTCCCCCTTCTATCCTCACCCTACATTTCCCCATCACATCAGTGTCACTGTCTCTTTTTATCCTCTCCCCTCAGTCTCACGTCTCTTCCCCTCTCTGCAGCTAACTGGGGCCAGTTTCCGTTTAGATTAAGCCAAGGAACCTAATTCCAGGGCAGGGATCGAATTTTCTGGCAACAAAGGGAAATAGCGTATTGATCAGCAGCTCCGGAGATTAAGAGACAAGTGTGTGTATCCATCAGAGCTAAACTGCCTCTCTCTGCCCTCTGTGGGGCTGCCTGCGGACGCCTGCTGCATGCCAAACTACCACTTCACTTTAACCCTCCACGCACTCTCCCAGGAGCTCATTGGGCCTTGTCTTGGGACCTCAGCCCTTTAAATGCTCCTACACATAGGCTACGTCCTCTATTGTCCGTAGCTTCCCTTCAGTGTAGTTAACCCTGACGATGAATAATAATAATAATAATTTTAAAAAAATGATCGTAAGCTTTAACAACAGGTTTGGGAATGTTGCTGGGGTCCCCAAAATATTGTCCCTCTGAAGGTAATTTGACCCACCGCAGAAAGTATACGATGCTGTGTGCATGGATTACTTAATGAGCTTATCTGGTTCATGTTAGTTTTATCAACCCTCTTCCCCGTTTGTTACTTACCTAAAAGTACTCTCATTTTTCATTGCTTACCTGAAGATTTCTTGCGTTTCATATGGGAAAGAATATGTCAATACGTCTTCTGGGGAAAGTTGCAGGGTAGCGCTGATGTTTCATCTCAATTTAAGATGGTCTCTGTTTTCTATGAACATATCTCTGTTGATGCTGTAAGTGTTTTGGGTTTATTCGCTAAACACCAAATTGCAGTAATCTGGATATCGAATTGTAAAATTTAAAAACAAAAAAAGTGGGTATTAGGAAAAATACCTCAATTCGTCTATAATCCCAGCTAAACCTTTCAGCCTATGGTTTGAAATTCAGCTTTCAATTCATAATAATTTGTTGCCCAGTGAAAAACCCAGCTGTCTTAATATGCGCCCCCCACCCCAAAAAGAAAACGTACATATATTACATATTACTTATATACTGCTTATATTATATATATTATAGGATTACTTATATGTTTTGGTTATATGCAAAACAGCCAATGTTTTTATCACCCACACACTTTGCAGAAATGTTATGTGAATTGCTAATCCATAAACTGGTGTTTGGTGTCACCAGTAAGCGATGGTTTATGGTTGGGGGTTCAATGGCGACTTGTCGAGGGACTTTAACATTTTAGACCAAAAACACTTGAACTTTAAAAATTCTCAAAACTTTGCTATTTTCCCTTCTTTGTTACTTTGGTATATAATTAGCAATTCATTTGTAAATGTTTCACACCCCTAACCCTCTGAATAAACTCCTAGTGTTGAGTTAAATTATATAATGGCAGTGTACATGTTTTTTTTTTTTTTACTTCCTGCCAATGTGTTTATAATATTTTTGTTGAGGCTTCATAGATATGCGTTGATAATAATATTAACTCTTTTAATAAAGTTATTCAAATGCTGAAAATTTTCACTGCTTTCCAAACTGTCCAAACTAGTCAAATCCCTTATTTAGAACCTTGTGCCCCAAAATCTTGACTTACCAAAAATTCTTCATTTTTTTTAACCTCTGTCCTTGGTAATAGACATTAGGAACAAATTGAATTTTTGATACCAGGTGAAATTCATTTAGACTTTTCTTGCAGTGGTATATACAACCCACCTGCAGGTCGAAATCCTCGAAATACTGTAGTATTGTGGCTTAAATTTTACATAAAACCAAAATATTGAACTTGGCCAAATGTTGAAGCCCAATATTATAGGAAAGGGTCAATAAGAGTCAAGATTTCTGTTCAACCCCCTGCCACAAAAATAAATTAAAAAATATATTTGTGTGTGTGTGTGTGTTTGTTTGTGTGTTTGTCTGTTAGTGTGTGTGTGTGTGTTTGTCTGTTAGTGTGTGTGTGTGTGTTTGTCTGTTAGTGTGTGTGTGTGTGTCTGTTTGTTTGTGTGTGTGTCTGTTAGTGTGTGTGTGTGTGTTGTTTTTATTTTTTTAAGGATAATCTTTCAAAAATTCTCAGTGCATCATTGATAAACTCTTATCTGGAAAGTGAGGGGTTAAAAGCAATTTAGCGCGCGAGAGAACATATTTGTTTTTGCAAAATTATTTTCTATACTGACCTGCTGCGACACCTTCGGAGAAGATATTATCTGGTCTAAAACGAGATTTACATAATGATATCTTGATTGAGGATCACTTAATTCAATTTAAAAACTAAAACTCAGGTCAATGACAAGTGACAAGAGTCTCATAAATTGAATGCAATTCAAAGCTTGCCTTAAAATCCCCACATCCTTAACCAGTCAGCCTAATCATTGCAATTCATTATCCAATGGAATCCAACACACGTCTCCTTCAGGTGTTTATTTTAAAATAAATATTTAGGTATGAGAGTTGACATTTATCTGTTGTTTTCCAAAGCAATGCTTTAACTACTTAATTCAATTTTTTATTCACTAAGACACCCTTATAACAGGTTAGAATGGCTAAACGTATTTCCTATCATTGTACAAGGCTACGGAATATGTTGGCATCCTATGAATAATATATTTCGCTTGTAATGAATCTTTTAGATCAGTGTATCAAACTAATGCCTTTCAAGTGCAGTTGGACTACTGCTTCTATAGATCTTTGTCAGTCCCTAGCAGTTACACAATTCCAGCATCATATGTTAGGTAGACCCCCAGGTTGTAGATGTGAAAAAAAAACTTTAACTCTATATATGCAAAAGACAAAAATATACAGAATGGATATTCCCTCTGAGACATCAACAGCAACGGTAAACATTGAAAAACAACAATATTTAAAATCAGTATTTAGATATAACAAAAATCCAAACTTGCAGTGTTAAAAAAAATGCACTCAAGAGTAGTTGAGGAATTTTGCCAGGATTCCGATATCATTTATTGACTGTATCTCCATAGCCTGGCTCACTCTTTTTTTTTTTTTTATAAAAAAAATAGCTTGTGAGCTTCAACTAAAGTGTATGAAATTCTGAGAGAAGTTAAGGAGTTTATTTATATTGACCGTCAATTTTATATAAAGTTCTGACAAACGGCAAGAATGGGATTTTTCTGTTTGGCCAGCATCTGTTGGCAGTATTGACCAATGACGTGCATGCAAAGAGTTGGGGTCCGATACGTTAAAAATTGGCCTCTGGCATGCAGAAGGTGAAAGAGTTTCTTTATTGAGGGGTAATTTAACATAAAGTTCTGTCAAATTCCACGGACACAATATTTATGTTTAGCTTGTGTTTGCAGGCCTCGGTAGGCATATTATTAATGTCGTAGAATATTTCTGTTCCAAAGAGCTCACAATCCAAGCTTGTCATCTTGGAGGCTTATTGGAGTATCCGTCTTGCAGGTTGAGAGCATGGCACGATTCACTGATACAATGCCATACTAACAGATTTACCATTAGATGCTGCCTTCTTTATTTCTCTCTGTCACTCTCGTTCTGCAAAGTGAAACAGTTCGACTTCATTTAGGACTATAATTGGTGGACAAGACATAGTTTCGACTAATCAGCTTAGTGCAGAGAACATTTACTGTATCCCAGATTTGAACAGTCCCTTTAAGACGGTTAGAGTGTAAGCTCTAGTACTGAATACGTGCATTCTATAATGAGACGGAATCAGTGATATTGTCTATAATGAGCGTGACAACCTCAATCAATCTCAGTTCTAGGTAGCACTAAGGCTGTTTAATAAAAGTGTTAATTTGCAATACCAGGTAACAGTGTTTTACCCCCGAGAAATATCTTTACAGAAAACAACAGTTTTGGCACCTGTGTCACGAAGAACCTTTAAACCTTTGGGGTACGTTCTTAAAAAAAAATGTTCTTATTTACAGCATGTGAGATAAATACAGTGTTTATTAATCACATGTTTTTTTTAAATATCTCAACATGATGAACAAGCCCTCTTAAGCAGCAATGAGAGATGTTTCATTTATCTCACATGTAATGAGTAAAAACATTTGATAAATAGCTATAAGTAGTCTTTCTCAGCATCATTTGTTTTATAAAAGTCAGACTTTCAACGAGCGACAATCTTAATATATTGCATTTCGATCTGTAAATACGATGTGATGTAGAAGTTTTTTTCTCCCCAATGGATTGCTGGTCTTTACCGCAGTGCAGGGGTTAAGAGTATTCATAAAAGATCCTCTGTTTTGTACACTGGCTCAAACTATATATAATTTTTTTTTTCTTGTGATGATGAAAATGTCGAATAGAAAAAAAAAACGCATAAAAAGAGCAAATGGCCGAAGGAAAACATAAGAAATGTAAAAAAATGTTGATTGTAGAACAAAAAAAATATATCTAAAACAATATGATGGAATCACGCTATGCAATTGTAGAAATTTAAAAATGAGAAAAAATAAATAAAAAATAAAAGTGAAGTAAAGGAAAGGTAAAGCCCCCCTCCCCCCTCCCCCCCCCCAAAAAAAACCTGTAAAATCAAGCGATTAATTTTTATTTATTTTATTATACTGGTTTTTTTTGTTTTTTTTTATTGTAATAGTAGTGCAAAAAGGTAAAAATAATAATAATTTCAATTGGAGAAATGGAAAAATATATGTAGGAAAAAAAACTTGTAAAATAATTTCAAATCATATTTTTATGATTTGTTTGAAAACTAGCCCACGCTATTTACAATGCTTTCCTGATTCATTTCACTGCAAGAGTTATAAAAGGCCAATACATATGTGAAATAAACATTGTAAGGAAAATGTGGTAAAATATATGTGCGAGTTAAAATGATGTAAGAAATCTAAAATGAAATGATTTGCATTGGCTTAAAAAAACATCTTTTTAGACTGCATTGAAAGTAAAATAATTTTTAGGGTTACATGTAATGGTGTAGAGTGACAATTTTGGCAGTGCAGTTTTACCAAATTCTTGTAGTCCCCTTTATAGCTGTATTTGAGAAAAAAAATTAAAATAACTATGGCCTTTCGAAAGACAATTCTAAACAGAACCGATTATAAAGAAAAATCATTGTATTATGTTAGGTTTTTTTTTAGTGCGAATCAGAATAATTGTCATTTTTAATATTTATCATGTATATATTTTCAGCTAACATTTGGGAGTATAAAACGCCTCTGTAAATATTGGTTATGTTAATAAAATGAATAAAAGTAATCACCAGCTATTAGTATTCTTTTTGAATTCAAATTCAAATTTACAATATGATCAAGTCTTGAACATTTCGAAGAGCAACAAATGTCTTAAAGATTAATAAAATTGCAATGTCTGCTTTACATTGTGCCGATGGTGTGTTATTGGTGGTGGGGTGGGGGGGATTCAGAAGAATTTTGCTCCATGACGTCCATCCAATGTGCCGTGCAGCAAACCAACCTGTGGACATTTTATTAAGGCTGGTTATTCTTTACAGCCAACAGTCTTGATGCAAAATGACATATCTAGTTTTAGTGTGTAGACAGTAAATATATGGTTAGTAGAGAGACCCCATGAGAGCACAGCATCCTCTTCACACTCAGGGCTGTCTACAAAGAGCAGGTGTGCGGTGTAGGACGCTGAAGTGTCAGCCTTCACTTGTGTTCCTGATCACTGCAGGACCTGTTTTGAGTCATGGAGGGTTTGTAACAAGGCTAGCGCAAATACGCCAGAGTTTGTTTGAACATGCACATCAGGGATTTCATTCAGTGCTTGGTTTTCTTTAACCAGCTCCGTGAATCTTAGACGATGGCCTAGATTTACTGAACAGTTAGACAATTTGACTTGTTTCCAAGTTATTATAACAGCAAGCTAGACTCTTCCAATAGGTGGTAGACATCTTGACGAGTTGTCCAATAAGATATAACTTAGTAAATTGATGATATTTTCAAGATTGTACATGTGATAATTATATGTATGTAATGGTTTCACACGTACGTAAGAGATAACTCCACAGTTGTGGGGACTAAAGGACTATGTCTTTTGCTCTGCCTGTGGACTTAGTAAGAGTAGATCCAGTGAACTGAAATAGGTTTTCATACCCATGTCTTGTTCATTATTTGTACCAAACCAAGAATAACGACTGGTTAACATAATGTCTCTGTAGATTTTTTAAGTTTTTGTGATGTTGCTCTGGTATATAATAGTTGAGAGCCTGATTAGGATTTTGGGAACTTGTAGACATGGGACATAATATATAGCGATCTTTAGATTGGGGAGGGATGTCCTTGTTTCTGGTGAAGCACATCTCTCTACAGTAGACGTTTGCATACAACCAAGTGGCAAAGTACCATCCAACCCAAAATGATCTGTGGATATCATAGTTAATTTGAAAAAAAAATCTAAGAAAGAAATGGAGACGCATTCAGTTCAGTAGACCTACGCGACAATGAGAGACAAAGATTTCTTGAGTGGCATTTTCACTAACAATCGAATAACTCTGTTGGTCACTGTTCATAGTTGATCCGAAATACAAGGCAATGTCATATTGTTGACTAATTTAATGAGAATCGAGACCACTGTAGAATTGCCTGTTTGAGTCTTTGGAATATGTTGTAAATGAGCCAAATTTGGCAAATTATGCCTACTGTGAAAAGGTAGTTTAATTCGGATGGCACTTAAGTTGTCACAATTTCCCTTTACTAAGATTAATCATGTGTGTCTAATGCTCTATTTTTCAAAAGGAAGAAATGCTAATCAGCCTACTGAGCATGGCCTAGAATTGGTGTCTAAATAAGCAAAATAAAATATCTGTTATCATATTAATAAAATCTCTCTGAATCGCTGCATACGTGTATGTATACCAGTTCACCGCCAGTCACCACACTAAATTCATTGCAATAGTCCTGTATCATCTACTTTCTCTTACAAGATAATTCCCTAAAGTGGCATTATCATAAATTTAACGTGCATTTTAAAATTTTGCCCAATATAGTTGAACTAGAATTTAATTTAATTTAATTTAATTTCTGCCATGTTCGTGTAAAATTTTAAATTCACCTTGAATTCTCAACAATTGCCCTTTAGTGAATAACTCTTTTTATCTTCTGAACGGGCTGAATTTGACTGTTCAGTGGAGATTGGATCTCCATTCCATCCAATACCTACATACACTTCGACTACTGATATTGGTTTAAGCAGGTTAATAAATTATGAAATATATATTTAAAAAAAAAAAGCCAAACATAGCACAATTTCAATAAATAGAATAAACGTTGTCCTTTATTTTATATATGATCTTGAGAATCCAAAGAAAATATATAAGCATGCTTAGTATCATAAGCCCACATGTTATAATATACCACATTGCGTTCTATCAGTAATGTCTTTTTCTTTACCTCCGCCCAAGGGTAACACTCCATCCATCCGTGTGTGTTTGTTTATTATTTAAAACAAATGTTGAATGAAATGAGCGTCTGTGTTCACTAGAGCTTGCGATCTACAGAGATTGAAGAGAGCACTTGAAAGAAAAGCTAATTGGAAAGATGATGGATGGTTGGATGTAGGGAAATTGATAAAGAGATACAAATGATTATAGCAAAAGGTCCATTAGTGTCAACATAATCCCGACACCCAAACACTCATTGGCTACGCTCCTTTTCACAGTAACCGATTTACTCGAGTCTGTCACATCCAGGGATATAAAGATATACACACATTGAAAATAAATATACATTAATATGATGAGACTGATACATAGCGGAGCTTGGTAGAAGATAAAGAATGAGAGATACTGTGTACAGGCCGATTAAATCTACAGATTAAGAAAAGGATACAGACAGAGTGAAATATACATCTGGTGAACTTATATCTACATTTTCTTTTATTAAACATTTATTTTCTAAAGATGAAAGGAACACAATACATTGAACAGATCTTTGCTTCATATATATGTATCACAAAAAACACTTAGCAGTACTAGGGCAATCATAATAGAGACCAGTTGAATGGTTCTGCCAATTGCTATAAATTTAGCTAGTTTACCTTGACAAATCTGGCCAAAGGTCTTCTTCACCTTCAAAGATCATACAGTGGACTTCACTGCCCTCTCCACTGTGAAATTTGATTTGTACAGCACTAATCTCAAATACCCAGGATGTCAAGTATTTTAAATATATGATGAACAATTTATTTCTGTTTTATCCTCTGGCATTACACCACATATACACCACTTTAAGATATAGACGGCCAGCGATGCAGACATCGAAATCTATGGACTCGGAGAGAGAAGTTTCTTTTCTTGATACACTTTCCTTGTTCCTGCTGATGGCTAGCTGCCATTTGTAAAATACTTAACATCCCAAATGAAACTATAAGTTTTGATGGTCACCGACTTAATCACCACGCAAGGCTAAAGAGATTCAAACAGAATTCATGATCCGACCTTCTGCTTGTTTTTTTGAAGGCCAACTATTGATTCTCCAAATTCTCCTTTTTTTCTTTTTTTCTTGAATCTATGAAAAATAGGGGAGATGCTTGGCATCTTGTAGGTCGGTGTATCATGGGACCCAATAAAATTTTAGATTTTATGTTGGATAATCTATTATTCCCAGAGCAGTGGTGATCTATGAATTCTGTTTGGGTAGCCAATTTAATTAGTTTTTGCACTTCATGCATTTTTTTTTTTTATAGAACATCATGTCTGAAAAATGTATAATCTTGTAGAACTTACTGGCACTTTATGATAAGAGATGTCTTCCCTACAGTTACAAAATGCTTTCCAAAATGGAGCAAAGAAATGCTCTGCTATGTATTTACAGTGCATAGCTAGCACTTAATAATAGAACGAAATAGCAGTTTTTGTATATAGATTATTGTACAGGGACTCCGATTTAAAAAAAATAAAAATCTGTGTATGCATGCAGATTTTTTGTAAAATTTTGAAGTTAATTTAGCAAGGTCCTAAATAGCACTTTGTTACTGATAACATTTGTGACAGTCAGTCTCTTAGATGCTATAATATCCCCATAATTAAACATAACCAGAAATTGTTGGCTCCGTATAAGTACCTATAATCCTTTGCAGAAACATTGGGGGTATAATAGAAGGCCGTGTATCTATTGCCTCTTGTTGCAGATCTTTCTTAGAAAAACGGTTTAGAAGATAAATATTAATTGTGTACAACACAGTGTGTGACACTGTAATACAAATAAAAACGGTCAAATGTCCTGGGTACTAGTAAAGCATGTGCTGGTATTTTTTGGCAATGCAGATTCCCAAAAATGCCAGCAGAATGTAAAACCGTAATTTCACAATGCCACATACAGTAAACAGAGTTTTGCTAAATCCTGGTATCTTACACATGTGATCTTACCTTACTACTAAATCTGCTGTTATATTGGAACTCTGTACTGGTGAGACATAAAGTGTATGTGCGGGCTAGAATGAGAGATTATTAGTTGTGGAAGTTATGGGAGTTAGTTTACATATATGATTCACGCACGTACCAGACATGTGCTACATCTACAAGTCATCCTTTTTGGAGACAACATCTTCAATGTAGAGGAGTAAATTGTGTAGTACCTTGTTTTTTTATAAGGGCCTAGGACAGTTTTAAGCGCCCTTCAATGTGGTGGTAAATCCTTTTTCCTATTAGGATCTTTTATCATTTACTCATAATTATGTTAGCATTCCCTGAATATGAGTGAAACGCTTTCTGATAAACAATACTCGTAATTTATTCTGGTACGATTCATCTTCCAGTGCTTGAGCGTTTGTCCCTCAGCCATCGAAGATATAATCACATATTTTAAATGATTACATTTTCATCTTGTAATTCTTTTTTTGCAATGTCAAAACACAGTGGTAGAATACTGTAGTGGACTTTAAAAATTATCTAAAAATGCTTTGTAGTGTGTGTGTGTTTTTTTTTATTATGAGAATTTGTTTTATTCATTACCATAATAATAATATTAGTTAAATCACTTTCTACGTTAGTATAATTGTATCACAATTGTGGAGTCGTTTTCTTCAAGTGTGATTTCAATTTTTTACTGAATTTCTGAACTGAACTAAACTTGAGATATTCTAACAGTATATAAACAAGAACAGCAAAGAATTTCATTTTACAAATTAGCCCACTCTAAGCCTTTAAATATAAATTGAGAAATTGATATTGAGGTCATATAACTGGCACTTGTTTAATGTTCATGTCAGAGGTGATTTGGGTACAATTCAGGGCTCAAAATGTCCACTTGCTACTAGCCATTAGTCTCCAAGCCCAGTGGTAAGTAACTTTTGGGCCAGGATAAAACAGAGCGTGAGATTTTGAGCCCTGGGATATAAGATTTGTCTAATATAAGTGTTAGCATGTAATTAACTAGAGAATCCACTACTGCCATTTGCTTACATTAGAGTTAGAGGCAACTTGAAAACCAATAATCACTTCTAAAACAATAATAAGAACAAATTATATGTGTATATATATTCTTATTTAAGAAGTGATCTGCATCAACTGCAGTAAAATTCTTGTTATGTCCCAACCAAAAAGGATTTATGTACGGTGCACTTTTTTTTTTTAGGCTAAAAATGTAGAACTTATCTCACAATACCTAAAGGGAGTATTATTATAGAAAAATTATAAGAATCATAAGGGAAAAAAAGAGTAGAAGTTCATAAAATGGAAAAACAAAAATGATAAAAATCTGTATCATGCACATGCGCACTTACATACCAACTTGGAATTTTTTTGTTAAACTCAAACAGTGTTTTTCAAACCATTAGCATATAAAGAGTTAAAACAAAACTGGCAGTGGGCCATTCATACTAAGAGAATGCAACACCTATTAATCTCAGCCAGACCAGGAAGATTATAGGTGTTTATGTAAGAACATCAGTGGGGGGGCTTCATAGTTTTGTGATGATGGGGTCAATAGCCCGCTCTGGTTCAATAATGTTAAAACAAGTCATGAATGGTATTGTGGGTAGCAAGTAGAAAATAGGGGGAATGGAGTAATGCTGTGAAAAGAGAAAGAGAGTGGGAAGGGGAGCAATGGATAGATGTAGATGAAGATTAAAAAAAAAAAAAGCCAAACAGCTGTGGAGACATGTTTTAGTGGAAACGCAAGTAAAAAAAATATGAAGAATGCGTGAATACGGAGAGACACGAGAGCAAGCGGAGGGAGAGCTATGTGAAAGGGGCAGGTGAGGGAGGATAGGTGATTGGGCTCAGAGAGACGAGACGGGGTTAGGTGCCTCTAGCTTAAACTGCAGCAAGTGGAGAGAAAATCAATATGTGGATAGGAGCTGCTGAGAAGGAATGTATCTTGTCAAAATAATGTATTACCCTCATCCCGGCTGATCGATGCTCTGAATTAGCAGAGCTGCAGCCTTAATATTTACCTCCGCGCAACACTTCCAATCTAAATTTTAATTGATTTCGACACCACCAGGTTGGGAGAGAGACAGAGGATTGAGGATGGAAGGACCGGAATAAAGGAGGCCGGAGGCCAGAGGGTAGAGTGCGAGGGAGTGCGATGAAGTGCTACGGATGAGAAACATAGGTTTTGAATGGGAGGTGACTTGAAATGAGCAAGATTGCCCTAAGACTAAATGAATGAATGGCACTAGCGTCCACTGGGTGACGCTCTCCTCACTGGGTGACGCTGCCACGTTGTTGCTCGACGCTGCAATCCAAATTGTCTGGTTTTTACTAAGTGATAAAAACAAACCAATAAGTGCGTGCACGTTTTCAGCTTATTATAAAGGCAGCAGCAGATTGGCTCTGCCTTTCAGTGTACGATAGAACCGGCCAATGAGGGCGCAGCTGCCATCAATGTGCAATAATTCCTTTCGATAACTGACATTAGCTTTCAATATGCAACAATGGCTTCGCTTATGTCAAATTGCCATACATTGAACGCCACTGCCCTTTGTTAAATGACAGCAACATGCACGTACACTTGTCTGAATTTATTTATAGAGGTTTAATAGTGTACGCAGAACCACAAATAGGAAAAGAGAGACGATTCAATACAGTTGCATTAATGGATGTGTCAATGCATTAATATTTTGAGGACGCGGTTGTTCCGTTCTCGGCAACAGAAAAAGAAAAGAGAGAAAATACTTGTAATTGAAATGCTGAAGACAGGAAATAAAAGAGATACTGTTGGGTTTATGTACTAAGTGTGGAACTAGGGAGAATAGCAAGTGAGTTTCAGATGTTAGAACATAACAGCCAGATTCGATACATTTCCCAACTCAACTAATTTTCTAATTCACATATTAAGGCCAAACATTAGCGTTTCCATGTCAATACACCACAGTTTCTGGTTTAGATAAGAATTCCCTGCATCTTGAAATAAAACTATGGTCATATGTCCTGTATTGTAGTATTCTGAGCAGTAAGTTGAAGCCTGCAGGACCAAAAGTAAAGGTCGGCAGTAGAAAACTACAATACTACTAGGTTTCCTCGGCTTCTGGCCTCATGAAAAAATTAAACCACAAAAGTCTAAATTCTATAAAAAAAAAAAAAAAAAACTCTATAAAAAGGTAATAGATGTTACAACCACTAACCCATTGGGTCCATGGAATTTTTTTGTACTGTCAGTATAAAAACAGCCAAATGGTTTCAACAAGAAGAACTGCATCTCCTTCTGCTCTGATACTTGGAAGGGTTTTATTGATACATTGTAGGATAGGATCTACTTCCGTTTCCAGCTCTTGGTAGCTCCTGGTTAGGAGGAGACTTGTTCAGATTGACCTCTTTCCTCATCAACAGTTCTACAACTAGAGATCCACAAGTTATTGTGGTTTTCAAATGCTTTTATATTATTATGTTGTATTATTCTTTAAGAGGATATGGCGGTATCAGCTTTTATGTGTATTTGATCTACAGACCATCACAAATAATGGTTAAACAGATCAGGATATGCAAATGCTTAACCATAATCACTGAAGAAGACTATGAAGTCTAATAGTCGATGCATGTTCCATTGTTCATACATTCTGAGAATTTTAAACCTTTAGCAATCGTTCTCTTACTGGTGTTGCTGCAGGAAGTGGGTAATGTGAGTTACAGGGGAGATAACAGGAAATAAAAACCTCACTGACCGCCTTTTCGTGATATTTGGTACAGTCAGCCAATCAGAATCCAGCTAGAATTAAAATCAAATTGTAGAACCTGATAAGTGTTGAGACACCAAAACGTATCATTCTCCGACAGTACATTGCGATGTGATGTGCCATTGTACAAACATTAATGAAAAAGATTGTAATATTTGAAGAAGAGTGCATGATTTATATAATGCAATACATTTTATTATATATATATATATATATATATATATAATTCCAAAGGGAGAATAACTTTTTCCCTTTCTAAAAATGTATACAAAAACACAAAAATAAATAAATCAATACACCGTTGTTTATTGGTAGAAAACCACAATTGCAACATTATGTTTTTTCAAATAAACAAGCAAATTTTTTTTTTCAAAGGCCCTTGAATAGCAGTCTTCTTTATGATGTATTCTTATGTTTAAATATTGCATAGAAACATAGATTTTGATGACAGATAATAGCCAATTGGTCCGTCTAGTCTGCCCTTATCTTATTTAAAGCACAGACTTTATTCTTGAATTTGCTTTTTCTCAAGGGCCGTAGTGTGTCTGTTCTAAACTTTGCTGCATTACAAAGTCTAAACCAAGTACAATTCACCTCTATTTACAATATTCAATACATATACAGCTTTTATGTATACATGGTATACTAGTATCATTTTCTACCAGTCTGTTTTGGAGTTGGTATTGCATATAATACCTTGCTTTGTGTGCTATTGTGTGCCAGATAAGAGTGTTTTAAAAGTAAAAAGGTTGTTAAATATCTCACCTATGACATGATTATGTAAGAATTGTTATTGACACAGCGTTTCTTGGTCTGAAATCTAAATTCTAACAATTCACTCTTTAGTGACTAACCCAACAAATGAGGGTGCTAATAAACCCCATTTCACACAAGGAGGTTAATTGTCTTTGATTGAGAGTAGCAGTCTGCAGATAAATAATATAACGTTGCGTTAATATTTTTTTAGCAAGTCGTGTGAAGTCACAGCACTATTAAAATCAAACTCGGCCGGTCTATACTATTAATTCAGATTCCCTTTAACAGGCAGTAGTCAATATAAACATGTTTCTGGTCAGGCTTTTATGATCTATTCCATAAAGTGTAATAAATGCTACCTCTTTATATTTAGGTGTTCAATAAAGATTAGACTTCGGACTGCAATTCGTCGTCGTCTTTAGATCGATCGACAGGTCGTCCGAATTCACTAACTCTTAAACTCCATATGAACGTATAGCCATCTCGCACAAGTCGTATCGCACAAAGGACAAGCATGCTGCTTTGATTTTTTATTTGGAGTTCTGTTCGTGGTGCCAAATAAGAGATTGATGTAAAGGGGACAGCCACTAAATGTTGATTTTATTCACAAATCAAGCGAGAAGTGACCAACAGAGGGAAAAGGAGGAGCAGTTAAAAAAAAAAAACCTATATTTATATATTATATTTTTAATAACTATATGATATAAAAATAATGAATTATTTTTCCCTCTATCGGTTACTTTTTCTTGTTTGATCGGTGTACCAAATGGCAGGAATATATATAGCACATATATATTTTGCCATACACCCATTGGTCCATTTTCATGACATTTTAGTTCCTCTAAATCATTTTCACTAATATTTTTACAATGACAATATTCAGACGAGCCAAGCCACCACATGGACAAAAATCAGAATACCTGAACAAAATTTTATTTTCGGACAAAGTGATTCGGCAGGACCCAATTTTTCCACCTTTTTAAAGATGTCTTTGTTGTGTAGTTTGGCCTGGGTGTCTGCTGGGGTGTGATATGCGACCTCTCACTTTCAAGGATGACTATGGTCGTCCAAATCTATCAGTAACAACTTAGATAAATTATGCAATTTAAAAAAATACAACCTACAGCTACATTCGACTTTATTTTGGGTTGTGCAGAAGAAGTGAAAAATCACACTTTTCACAGATTTGCCAGATTTATTTAAGATGAAAGTCAAGGCACTCCCATTAATTTAACCAGTAACCAGCATCAACCAATAACTGTATTTGCCACTTTATCAGTTTAGTAGATAGACGTCCGTTGATTGTAGGATATCTCTCTGATAATGAATGATTGTGTTTCAAAAGTGTCTCTAATACTCAAGATTTAAGCTGAATTTTATATTGTATCAATGACCTGTGCGCTAGTTCCAAATAGTAACTTCTCTTCAGTAGATCATGTATTTGAGTCGAAAGATGTTCCATGATGATAAATACTTTGGTAACATGGGTGTAAAATATACATTTTGCAGTTTAGGGAAAACACTATGAAAATATTTTGAATACGTTTTATTTGGCATTGTGTGCATGGTTTTAATAACCACCCCTAACCCCAAGTCCTTCCCTGACCTTAACCCTGTCTCTTATAGCAGTAATCAAACTCGACTACCCCAACCATAAAGCCCCGTAACCCTAGCCTTACATAGCACCATACTTTTAACATTGGCTATTTTCATTCCTGCCACCATGCAATCTACAAGGTTATACCAGCAATGGATGGCACGTGACTTCTAATAAATACATTTTAAAAAAATCTAATTGGTGTAACGACTATCTAATAATTTTTTCCCCATGCATTCTTAACCAAATTTGCCTGAATAATAAGATCCTATTTTAGGACAATGATGATATGGCCATGATGTATGGTCTATCAGACACTTACAAAATGCCATTCTACAATACCCGCCCTGCTGATAGATACATGACGTATCAAATTCCCAAGTGTTGTGTTCCTACATACAGAACGGGGGTCATCAGGGTTAGCTTTTTTTAAGGTAGTAAAGCCCACTACGTCTCCAAGTCACAATGACAGAACAAGAGCTAAGCAATTCCAGTTCTTTTCCAGTGGTGGTACTGAGGAAACCTGGACTGTTGATGAGCCTTGAAAACTGGGCTAGAAAAGTTAGATGTGGACCAGAACCGCTGTTTGGGTGGGATAAGTTGGGATGCTAGCCCCAGACCCTGCAAATTGAGCATTCCTGCAGGTATGAGACCCAAGATCGAGAAATTCATACCATGAAATATCTGGCAATCAGTCAGAGCGTAAACCAGCAAAAGTGTTCTCAAAACATTTTAGAAGACAGAAATATACGTCGTAGAGTTGACCATCTAACCTTGAGTAACGTGCTGGAGCAATATGTAACCCTGAGATTAGAATATATTCTGTCATTACTGTAAAAGCTCTAGAATTACAAAGTAAGACAGCAAGATCTGCTTGTTTAATGGCCAGTAACCTTTTTGTGGTGCTCCCAGCCCCACGTCTAAAATCTGCCAATCTCTGTTTCTCTGATTCATTATGATGCCTTCAATTATTTTTTGTGGCTTGTGATATCCTGGCCGTTTCACTTACACTAATGTGTCGGATGTAAAATAATACACATAACTGACTCCACAATACTGGTCCTTCTTGACTGGAAGAGGTTAAGAAGCTCGGCCTCGATGTGGACATACATATTGTATTAAAAGAAAGAAAGGCTGAGCAATACGGGTGCCAATTGAGGGTGGAAAAAGGGGAGGAAAGTGTGTGTCTGCCATTTAGATGCCTGAAATTATCCAGGTGTATGATTGGGATCGAGCTGCTGTTTATATCTCTAATGACAAATTCTTTTTGAAAGTGTCTCGGTGATGTGTTCCAAACCTTTATCTAAACACAGATCTATACAGCACGAAATTACCTCCAAGCAAAATACACTCACTAGTCACCACTCAGCCTGTCTTATTGTGTGACGAGGTCAAATGAACAATGGGATCATTTATACCCCTCGCCTAATCCGTATACAAACAAGTAGAGAAATGCCCCTCAATAAGTCTGTATGCAGACAAGAAGAGAATTACCCTCACCTAGTAATTGTACTAAAAGCAAGAGAAATACCCCCAGCCTAATTCATGGCAAGAGGACAAATATCGCCCACCTATTGCCTGTACAGACAGACAACAGGACAAATACCTATTGTCTGTACAGTCTGACAGCAGTTTAAATACCCCCTCACCTACTGACGGTACAGGCAGACAGTAGGACAAATAACCCCTAACCTATTAATGGTACAGACAGACAGCAGGACAAATACCCCCTCACCTATTGTCTGTACAGACACACAGCAGGAAAAATACTTCTCACCTACTGTCTGTACAGACAGACAGCAGGACACATACCCCCTCACTTATTGTCTGTACAGACAGCAGGACAAATACACCCTCACCTATTGCCTGTTCAGTCTGACAGCAGGACAAATACCCCCTCACCTATTGTCTGTACAGACAGACAGCAGGACAAACACCCCGTCACCTATTGCCTGTACAGACAGACAGACAGTAGGACAAATACCCCCTCTCCTATTGCCTGTACAGACAGACAGACAGTAGGATAAATACCCCCCTCACCTATTGCCTGTTCAGTCTGACAGCAGGACAAATACCCCCTCACCTATTGCCTGTACAGACAGACAGACAGACCGTAGGACAAATACCCCCTCACCTATTGCCTGTACAGACAGACAGACAGACAGAAGGATAAATACCCCCCTCACCTATCACCTGTACAGACAGACAGACAGTAGGACAAATGCCCCCTCACCTATTGTCTGTACAGTCTGACAGCAGGACAAATAAGCCCTTACCTAAAACTTGGTTATTCGAGAGGCAGAAAAATAAATACCTCTTACTCACTGGGCAAGCGGCTGAGCAATTACCTATCGGGCATTGGACAGGCAGCCGAGCACTCTTAATCATTGAGGAGGCAGCAGAACACTTACCCCTCACTCATTGGGCAGGCAACAAAATACATATCTCTCACTCATTGAGCAGGCAACAAAATACATATCTCTCGCTCATTGGGTAGCAAGCAGAAAACTTACCTCTCACTAATTTAGCAGGCAGCACAAACTACTTACCTCTCACTCATTTGGTAGGTAGCAGAACACTTACCTCTCATTTATTGGCAGGTGCCAGAACACATAGCTCTCACTAAATGGGCAGGAGGCAAGGTACGTACCTCTCACTCATTGGGTAGGTAGCAGAATACTTACCGCTCACTAATTTGGAAGGCAGCTGGACACTTACCTCTCATTCACCGAGAAAGCAACAAATACTTCTCACTTACTGAACTGGCAGCAATGTACATACCTCACAGTCACTTGGCAGGCAAAAGAGCACTTACCTTTGCCTTATTATGTAGACAGTAGAACTATTAGAGGGCCCATATAATTTTCCTTGCATTATACGTGTGCCAATAATCATATGGTAATCGCATACCAATCTTACTTTGAGTCAGAGTACTCATTATTGAATACCCTTTTTAAAAATTATTATTAATATAGTTAAATATTGTATTTACGTTTCCATTGACATCCATGAAAATAAGTAAGAGAATGCACACCAGAATACACAATAAATACCTAACCAGGTTTAATAAACCATTAACAGGTTGAAATACAAAAATGTATAGAGCGATACAAAATAGGCAAAAAATTATTAACAATACAATTTACCAAAGTTCTCACGCCTAACAGGGCAGCAACAAGCATCAAAAATAACCCCCCAACGTTTCGGCACCTCCTGGCTGCCTTTATCAAGGGCGTTTAGAGCATCCATAACATGTTCATGATAATACTGTGGGACCTATACTCCCCCGGACCTTTGTAGTTATCACAGGACCATAGATACAGTCATCCTATGTCTGACATTTACTGTCAAATTAATTAAACATATGTCAGTTTTAACAGTGTGAATTCCTGGCTTTCTTCTTCTATTTGCTTTTTCCACTGCGTTCTTTAATGATTCGGTGCCCATGATGTAATATGTAAACCTCATTTTTATTTCCACCCATATTTGGTGTATATTTATGGGCCTCATTTGTATGTGTTAATAAGAATTAATAGTGTATTAGGTAAAGGAGCAAGAGATTTTAGGCTCCCTATAGTAGAGGAAGTGAAGTGTACTTAGTAAGAGGTGGAGTGTACATTGAGTAGATTCTGTATAGTAATTTACTCTAGGTTCATTTTTCTTTTTTAGTAGTGCATTGTCTGTTCCTTTACAGTGAGAAATCCATAGAAAGGCTTGACCACAATTTACGCATTAAAATTGCCAGGAGTGTTTTATTTACCGTGGCAATGTAGCCCTCTCGCAAACTGATTGGCCAAGAACACTTTGGCATAGTATGAGTCACCATGGCAGATAAAAATCACTTGCATGTTAGCAGCTTGCTGGTAAAACACAGAATACACACTTTTCTGTTTGTGGCTTTAAGTGGCCGGTAAAAAGTAGCAACAGGGTCAGAACAAGACTTGTTTGATTCTGTAGGTTGTATAAGGATTTAGCTGCCGTTATCCTCTTTACACAAGGCCAGAGGCTGTTTTTACATTTATGGTTAGCGGCAGCCAGTAATGAGTAGCGAAAGGGTTGTAAACCAGTTCAAAACCAGTCACCAGGCAGCCAGTAATGAGTAGCGAAAGGGTTGTAAACCAGTTCAAAACCAGTCACCAGGCAGCCAGTAATGAGTAGCGAAAGGGTTGTAAACCAGTTCAAAACCAGTCGCTAAGTAGAGTGTAGTGAGTGACATAGAATCCCACAGCCATTTATTAGAGATTGGCTTTCAGTAACAGCAGCTAATAATGCCCTGACACTACTTGTAAATTTTAGCATTTAGTGAGCAACCATTGCACTCTAAAAGTAGTGAAAGGCATTTTAAAGAGTAGCGGCTGGCTTGTAAAAGGTAGCAATATAGGCCGCCATTTAATATTGTTGGATAAACATTTCAAATTATTTCTTAATTTTGGATTAACTTTTAAAATGATTTAATATTCTGAATATCATTATTTGAATTTTAGAATATTTTAGTATTTTTACTAATATATTTTTTTACACAAGATCATTTTTTTTTACAATTGAATATTTTGAAAAAAAAAAATACTTTTTGAAAATCAATCTAAAAATGTTAGATCACTTGAAAAGCGTATCAAAAATATTAGATCGAGGCCATCGTGTGGCGTTAGACGCAGTGTATTCAGTAAGAGGTGCTTTGCGCAGTGCGTGTTCAGTGACACAATGTTTGATGTTAGACGGTAAGATTTGTTGTGTGTAGTATACGGTCAGTGACACAATGTGTGATGTTAGATGCAGTGTATTCAGTAATAAGTGCTGTGCGCAGTATGTGTTCAGTGACACAATGTTTGATGTTAGACGCAGTGTATTCAGTAAGGCGATATTGCGCAGAGTATGTTAAGTGGCACAATGTTTGATGTTAGACGCAGTGTATTCAGTAAGGCGATATTGCGCAGAGTATGTTAAGTGGCACAATGTTTGATGTTAGACGCAGTGTATTCAGTAAGGTGATATTGCGCAGAGTATGTTAAGTGGCACAATGTTTGATGTTAGACGCAGTGTATCCGGTAAGGTGATATTGCGCAGTATGTGTTCAGTGACACAATGTTTGATGTTAGACGCAGTGTATCCGGTAAGGTGATATTGCGCAGTGTGTGTTTAGTGGCACAATGTTTGATGTTAGACGCAGTGTATTCAGTAAGGTGATATTGCGCAGAGTATGTTAAGTGGCACAATGTTTGATGTTAGACGCAGTGTATTTAGTAAGAGGTGCTATGTGCAGTGTGTGGCCAGTGGCACAGTGTTTGATGTTAGATGCAGTGTATTCAGTAAGGTGATATTGTGCAGTGTGTGGCCAGTGACACAGTGTTTGATGTTAGACACAGTGTGTTCAGTAAGGTGATATTGCGCAGAGTATGTTAAGTGGCACAATGTTTGATGTTAGACGCAGTGTATTTAGTAAGAGGTGCTATGTGCAGTGTGTGGCCAATGGCAGGCAGTGCGTGGAGTTTTTAGATGTAGTGTGTCAGTGCTTTCAGTAAGACATGCTGCACGCAGTGTGTGTTCGCGCAGAGGGCTGCCCTGACAGGATGGACAAATGATGCTGAGGCTGAGAAGGCGAGAGTTCAATTAGTGAACACACTGAGTGAGTCGTTCCTGTAAGTGACCTTACACGTTTAATTAACATCCTATCATTATGAAAGATGGGAATCAAACTTCCGTCACTTTGATAAATTAACAAATTATCTGCAACTCCTAAACTCAGGAGCTTGTGTTCAATTCCTCACTTGCTCAGCACTTTCTATTTCTTTAGTCTCTTGCTGTGTAAATATATATATATCATAGTCCCAGTGTGATAGGAGCACACAGCGCTCTTACCCCAGAACTGGAAGGGTGACTGACGCAGATTCCAGGTGGGAAATCTGAGACATTTGTCCAGAAGGTTTCAGTTCTAGAAACAGCTAACATACTGCGCAGAACCCTCAAACTCCCAGGCCTCTGGTAGAGGACTCAAGAACGAAGAATTCACACACATACTGCATACTGTTTTCAATTGGCCGACCACCTTACTGCATGGTGAGCAATGCCAGCTGTGTATTATTCTCCAGAATGTGGTTTGACTAACACAAGTTGCTGAGGAGACACAAACAGCCAGATCCTGTCTTCTCAGTTCCTCTTCCAGCATACCTTTATCAGGAGAAAGGCTGAATTAATGATGGCAGTTACAAATAGTAACAGCTGCACAGGAGAGCAACTCCCACCATTCTCAGGCATATCAGAATGTGCATGTACTGGTGGTGCCTTAAGAATAAAAGTACCCTGGCCCTGATCCTGGCTGTAATCGTTTAAACATCCCAAGATGTCAAAGTGTGTATTTGGGGAAAATAATTCCATCTCGGATTTGTGGACACATTCGCTTTATTATTTTGACTCCAGTACCAGTTTTTATTTTCTTTATTGTGTTCCATTAACACAAATCCACAATCAATTAACCACATTATACTAACATAGATGTGCAAATCTAAATGGCAACAAATAGTTCAGCAGTCCTAGTGCCCACAGCCATTGCCATTCAAATGTGGACAGATTTCTACATGGATATTACAAAAGTGAGCCGTCCACATTTGTAAAGAAGCAGCAGACGGGTAGGAATTTGGGTATCACTCCAAAGTGGCATTGTAGTGGTTATGGTGCATGGAGTCTTTAGGCGCAGATAGTCCCATTAAATATACATTTGCTTCTCTTTCATTATGAGCTGCAGGACCCCCCGGGGCATCTAGACATTGACAATTTCCAGACAACAAATACATGGTGGGCCAAAATTCAGAGTAGGGCTTGAGGAGACAATAACTTATTTTATTAATGAATTCATTTCAATGATATTGCATACAATGAATGCTTAAGATATGAAGATGACATAGTTTAATTTGCCACCTCTTAAAATCGGGCTCTTTCAATTACATTGTTCATAACGTTAATGTTAGTTAATATCTGCACAGATATTCTACTTGAGCTGCTTTGTTCACGTACACCCACTCGATCAGATATGCCCCCAGGAAGAAAACGGGAGCTGAAAGGTCGGGCAAACATGGCGCCCAATTATTCTAGGAATTTCATGTAAACTCGTTGCGTCAAAATAAAAGACCTGCCATTTTGAAGACAACATTCCACTATTTAGTTGTTCCTTTGTGAAACTACACATGAGGAATCTTCCAAGACCCAGTTATAATATGTACCTGCAACAACAAACAAATAACTACTAACAAAGAAGTTATTAACCTGTCAAATCCTACTCTGAATTTTTGCCCACCCAGCATTTGCAGTTATAGGGCCCTGCTCCCCCCATCCCCAGGATATCTCAATTGCTGACCCTTTGTTACAAGCCCAAGTAAAAGCAGGTAACAATGTACATTAGAGATGTCGCGAACATAAAATTTTCCGTTCGCGAATGGCGAACGCGAATTTCTGCAAATGTTCGCGAACAGGCGAACCGGGCGAACCGCCATAAACTTCAATAGGCAGGCGAATTTTAAAACCCACAGGGACTCTTTCTGGCCACAATAGTGATGGAAAAGTTGTTTCAAGGGGACTAACACCTGGACTGTGGCATGCCGGAGGGGGATGGCAAAACTCCCATGGAAAATTACATAGTTGATGCTTTTGTCTGGTTTTAATCCATAAAGGGCATAAATCACCTAACATTCCTAAATCGTTTGGAATAACGTCCTTTAAAACATCAGGTATGATGTTGTATCAATCAGGTAGTGTAAGGGTTACGCCCGCTTCACAGTGACAGACCAAACTCCCCGTTTAACGCACCGCAGACAACCGCAAACAGTCCATTTGCACAACCGCAAACTCCCCATTTGCACAAGGTTCGATACCAAGCTAGCCATGTCCTGTTCCTTGTCCTCACTGATGTCATTGAAGGTCTCTTCCTCCACCCAGCCACGTACAACACCAAGGGTCCCCGAAAGGTGACAACAAGCCCCCTGGGACGCCTGCTGTGTTTGGTCTTCCACCTCCTCAATGCCACCTTCCTCCTCTGACTCCTCTTCTTCAGACTCCTCTCTCTGTGTTGCATCTCTCTGTGTTATTATAAGGTGTGTTAAGTAGTACTATTCCTATCAGTTTAATCCATGTTACGACCCCCTCATCAGGCCTTGTTTTGTCGAATGTATCGCCCACGGTCAGTCCCTTCAGGATCCATCCCTCATTCATCTTAATAAAGGTGAGGTAATCTAGACTTTTTTGACCTAGGTGACTTCTCTTCTCAGTGACAATACCTCCTGCTGCACTGAAGGTCCTTTCTGACAGGACACTTGAAGCGGGGCAGGCCAGAAGTTCTATCGCAAATTGGGATAGCTCAAGCCACAGGTCAAGCCTGCACACCCAGTTGTCAAGGGGTTCATCGCTCCTCAGAGTGTCTATATCTGCAGTTAAGGCAAGGTAGTGTAAAAACAGCAGTCCAGAGACCGTTCATTTTACCATTACCAAAGCCGCAAGTATATTTAGCCCTTGGAGTCGCGACCCAGGGCTATTTGGAAACACCTTTTTTCTTGTGTGCCAGTAGCTGGTTTTTTAACTAATTGGTCTTGGAATTGCACTGCTTGAATATTATGATTTTTATATGAATTGCATAATAAATTTGTATTTTTTATACTTTACACTCGCTTTTACTATAGTGATTAGCGCCCTCAATAGGGGAGACTGATACTCTCCCCTCCTCCACTTTTCAGTTCTTTGTTTATAGGCTTTTCTGGGGTGTGCCTATTATGAGTGGCAGCTTTTCTACTGTAGAATCTTTTTTCATAACCTAGAGTCTGGATCTTTTTTCTATTTTCACAACAGCATGAAAGACCCCATTTGCACAAGGTTGGATGCCGAGCTACTCATGTCCCGTTCCTCGTCCTCAGTGATCTCACTGAAGGTATGTTTTTCCCCCCAGCCACGTACAACACCACGGGTACCAGATAGGTGACAACGAGCACCCTGGGGTGCCTGTTGTGGTTGGTCTTCCTCCTCCTCCTCAAAGCCACATTCCTCCTCTGACTCCTCTTCCTCACAATCCTCTTCCAGCATTGCCGCAGGTCCAGCAAGCGATGCTGATAAGGCTGTTTCTGGTGGTGATGGTGACAACAACTCTTCCTCTTCACGCTCATCTACAGCCTGATCCAGCACTCTTCGCAGGGCTCGCTCCAGGAAGAAAACAAATGGTATGATGTCACTGATGGTGCCTTCGGTGCGACTGACTAGGTTTGTCACCTCCTCAAAAGGACGCATGAGCCTACAGGCATTGCGCATGAGCGTCCAGTAACGTGGCAAAAAAATCCCAGCTCCGCAGAGGCTGTCCTAGCACCCCGGTCATACAAATATTCATTAACAGCTTTTTCTTGTTGGAGCAGACGGTCGAACATTAGGAGTGTTGAATTCCAACGTGTTGGGCTGTCGCAAATCAAACGCCTCACTGGCATGTTGTTTCGCCGCTGGATATCTGTAAAGTGCGCCATGGCCGTGTAGGAACGCCTGAAATGGCCACACACCTTCCTTGCTTGCTTCAGGACGTCCTGTAAGCCTGGGTACTTATGCACAAAGCGTTGTATGATCAGATTACACACATGTGCCATGCACGGCACATGTGTCAACTTGCCCAAATTCAATGCCGCCAACAAATTTCTTCCATTGTCACAAACTACTTTGCCGATCGCCAGTTGGTGCGGAGTCAGCCACTGATCCACCTGTGCGTTCAGGGCGGACAGGAGTGCTGGTCCGGTGTGAGTCTCTGCTTTCAGGCAAGTCAACCCCAAGATGGCGTGACACTGCCGTATCCGGGATGTGGAATAGTACCTGGGGAGCTGGGGGGGTGCCGTTGATGTGGAGCAAGACGCAGCAGCAGAAGAGGACTCAGCCGAGGAGGTTATGGAAGAGGATGGAGTAGGAGGAGTAGAGGAGGTGGCAGCAGGCCTGCCTGCAAGTCGTGGCCGTGTCACCAACTCCTCTGCAGAGCCACGCATTCCATTCCGTTCTGTCAGCAGGTTTACCCAATGCGCAGTGTAGGTGATATACCTGCCCTCACCATGCTTTGCAGACCAGGTATCAGTGGCCAGATAGACCCTTGCCCCAACACTGTGTGCCAGACATTCCATTACTTCCTTTTGCACAATCGAGTACAGGTTGGGGATTGCCTTTTGTGCAAAGAAATTTCGGCGAGGTACCTTGCACTGCGATGTCCCAATAGCTACAAATTTTTGGAATGCCTCAGACTCCACCAGCTTGTATGGTAAAAGCTGGCGGGCTAAGAGTTCAGACAAGCCAGCTGTCAGATGCCAGGCAAGGGGGTTACTTTGTGACATTGGCTTCTTACGCTCAGACATGTCCTTGACAGACACCTGACTGTGGGCAGATGAGCAGGAACTGCTCAAGGCGAGAGACGGAGTGGCGGATGGTTGAGAGGGGGCAAGGAGGACAGAAGTGGTTGACGTGGCTGAAGATGCTGGACCAGGAGGAGGATGGTGGCTTTGAGTTTGTGTGCTGCTTGTACTCATGTGTTGATCCCATAGGTGTTTGTGATGTGCGATCATGTGCCTTCGCAAAGCAGTTGTACCTAGGTGGGTGTTGGACTTCCCACGACTCAGTTTCTTTTGGCACAGGTTGCAAATGGCATCGCTGTTGTCAGAGGCAGACACACCAAAAAAATGCCACACTGCTGAGCTCTGCAATGATGGTATTCTGGTGGTGGCAACAGCATGCGTTGATTGGCGTGCTGTCTGGCTGACCCCGGGTGCCAATGCATGCTGTCTGACTGTGCCACTAGCTCCTTGCGACGACCTCCCCCTGATTCCAACTCGTCTCCTCCTCCTCTCTGTCTCCCCATCTGAACTTTCCCCCTGTTCTTCTTCTCTTCTAGCGGGCACCCACGTGACATCCACGGATGCATCGTCATCATCAACCACTTCACTTGTATCTGACAACTCAGCAAAGGAAGCAGCAGCGGGTACAACATCATCATCATCACACCGTACGTCCTTGTGTGTAATGCTGCCTGACTGAGACATATCCCTGTTATCTACATCCTCTGGCAATAATGGTTGCGCATCACTCATTTCTTCCAAAATAAAAACTTTACTGGATAAAATACAGGAAGCTAAAATAACATAGGAACTTTGACAAAGACCTGGAGGTTGAAACGCGTTAGAGCTGTGGACATTTTATTTCATTTGTTATTTTAGCTTATTTTAGCTTCCTGTGTTTTATCCAGTAAAGTTTTTATTTATCTTTACTAAATTGGATATCCTGGAAATTATTGAGAGTCTGGAAAGAAGTTATCCTGGTAGGGAATCTGAAAGCTTGAATAAGCTTATTATTCACCTGCTACTGAAGCCAGAGCCAGCTATGTGGCTCTGCATACTGTGAGTGACCCATTACCCTTTACTGATTTATGTTCCTTTCAAAACCGTATCACACTATGTATGTGTTTTTATTGTAGGAAAATCAGGATAAGTATACAACATTTGTGTATATTCTCTTTGCATCCCCCCTTATACCTTTTTCTGTCTTTAATGTAATAATTAAATGAATTTGTCAGGAAGATCGGGTGAATTTTTTCCATGTGAGCAAATTTCTACTTTGTTTGGATTTATATATATTTTGTTATACTCATTTTGTAACTTTTCCCCCCCTCTTTTTTTAATTGAAATGATCGGGTTAATATTATTATATCCCCTAAGAAAGTGGCATATTTTGAAAATTTTTACATAAACAAATATAACTTGCTTTCATAGGTGAGTAATTACTGGCATTTCTTAGTCTTTCTGATTTCACACTTTACGAGAAGCATTTTCTCAACAAAGAAAATCCTGTTTATTACCAACGTTTACATATTATGGAGGCTGATACACATCGGGGTTGTATCTTTCTTTGTAGATGTGGACTATAACCACTGCAACAATAGCCTAGGAATCAGGGGAAGGCAGTCTTCTGTACTACAGGTATTGTGGACTACATCTCCCATAATGCTCCTATGGCAAAGCATCAGAGGACATGAAGTCCACAACATCTGGAGTGCCTGAAGGTTGCCTACACGCTAGGCATCAGACAACCAACAATCCCCACCAGTATCCTGTTGCTCTTATTGAACCAACCACAGGGTGGCACTATACAAACGAATATCCCATTAGTAGGGTCAGAAGGAGATGGACAGGGCAGGTAGCAAAGTCTCATAATTAAGACTTTAAGTCCATCTGTTAGGCAAGCCCCATACAGACCATAGTCAAGGATCAGTTTGGTGCAAAGAAAAAACTATTAAAGGGACTCTCCAATGCCAGGAAAACATATCTGTTTTCCTGGCACTGCAGGACCCTGCAGTGCCTCTGTCCCTCCCACCCCCCATCCCATGAATCCAGCGCTGATGTCAATCGGCGCTGGGTCAGGCTCCGCCCATGCTCCTCCCCTGCCGACGTAAGCCAGCGGGGGAGATCTGATGCGCATGCGCGGCAATGGCCACTCACGTGCATCAGATTTCCCCATGGGGATGCATAGCCTGAAGACGTCCAGCGTCGTTTAAAACACTTTTCGTATTCTAAAAACATGGAAGTCCCTCTAGTGGCTGTCTGATAGACAGCCATTAGAGGCGGACTTAACCCTGCAAGGTAATTATTGCAGTTTTTAAAAACTGCAATAATTACACTTGCAGGGTTAAGGGTGGTGGGAGTTGGCACCCAGACCACGCCAATGGGCAGAAGTGGTCTGGGTGCCTGGAGTATCCCTTTTAGAATGAACATAATTAACCATATAAGGACAAAATCTCAGTGACAGAGCGGACATGATGTAGGATATTAAATGTACTCCTTACGCTCTCCTTATAGAATTATTCGTTAAACTTGGGATTGTGGAAGACAGGAAACGACATTTTAGACCGAAGTTGCCAAACTGGAAAAAAAAGATTTTTCCAAAGCTCCACAATTCTCAGTTTAGTTAACAATCACAGGGTTACTGGCTAATGTCAGAATCCAAGTAGATTTCAAATGTAAGGTCAAAATAGCCACATTGGAAAAATGATCTAAGTCTGCTATGCTTTTAGCTGGTTTGGATATCGAAATTCACTTTGAATTTGCATGTTAGTGGAAAACCCATTCAGTGTCCTTATATTCACATTAGAGTTTATTAACAAAACAGACAATGTTAGTGAACTAAAATCAAATTGGGAAAACTTTGGTCAAATAGCAAATTTAAAATATATATATATATATCTAACTCTTCTATAGCTGCTCTGACTATTTTAAGTTCGATTTTCAGTTTGAGTTCAGATTCACTATAATCCAGTGATTAAAGAATAGATATATAGAGCCGGGTTATAATGGGGAGATTATGTTGTCCCATAATATGAGAAATGTCTTTCGATATGTAGACCAAGTAAAGGGCCATATAGAGGTATAACTGGCCCTACAGGCTGTACACATATAGAACAATAGATGGCGCTATACGGAGAGGTTATAAGGAGCAGAGAGGGGCTATATGCAGTAGTACAGAGTATAAAAATAGTAATAATGTGGTAATATGGTGAGATATTATTAATATTTATATAGCGCCAACAAATTCTGCAGCGCTTACAATGGGTGGACTAACAAACATGTAATTGTAACCAGACAAGTTGGACGCACAGGAGCAGAGGGGTTGAGTTCCCTGCTCAATGAGCTTACGTGCAGTTGTGAGAGTATGCAATTGTGTATTAGAAATCTATCCAACCGTTTTATGTCCGTCTTCTAAGAGTCTCGGTAAAATATCGAGTTTTCAAACACTTTGCGCTGCATTCCAACCCACAAAAAATAAACCGCTTCTAACACTGACCTGGAATCACCTCCTCCCTCGCTGGAATCGGAGGATTTAAACTTGTAGTAGCGCACATTACAGTCATGGGTTAATGGATCTAAAAATCATAGTATATCTATCTAACTGTCTGTCTATTTATCTATCGATCTATGTATCTATCTATCTGTCTGTCTGTCTGTTATTATTATTATTATTATTATTATTATTATTATTGGTATGTATATAGCGCCAACTCATTTTGCAGCGCTTTACACTATTATGAAGGGGGTATATTTTCAATAATTAAGACAATTACACAGTGACACAGGAACAATAGGTAGATGAGGGCTTTGCTCAAACGAGCTTACAGTCTAGAGGAGTTTCGGTACAAATACACAACAGGGCAGCAAGGGTGACAGCCACCAAACAAGGTGGAAAAGTAGCAGAGCTGGAGATGAGTGGAGTGTGGCTCTTTAGGAGAGCAAGAGACAGACTTGGGTAAGTATAGATAAGTTACTCTGGGAGTCCATAAGCATTTCTGAATGGATGTGTTTTGAGGGACATTTTAAACAATTGAAGAGTTTGACGGGGTAGGCAGGCCGTTCCAAAGGAAGGGAGCCGCCCGCGAGAAGTCCTGCAAGCGTGAGTAAGCAGTAAGGGTGTGAGCAGCGGACAGGAGAAGGTCACCGGCAGAGCAGAGAGACCAAAAAGGGGCTAATATATGAATCAGGAAAGAAATGTGTGGCAGAGCTACTACTCATTCGTCTATTTGTGTAGCGGGATAGAGGACCTAACTGTACTTTTATTCCCTTTGTTCGTAATTCATGTTGAGCTTCAGTAGAAGGTTGTGCTTGTCCCATTCTAAATATGATAAAAAATTAGGCTTGAGTATTGATCTGTGGGTGGATATTGGTGTCTCTTTTTGGATATGATATTGGAACACAGGGCTTGTCCATATCAAAGGACTCCTTATCTAGGAGGGAATCAGGACATATGGCAAGTGAGAGAGTTAGTTTTGTCAGGTCCCCTGCCTCTGCGCCCGGTGGCCTTGCTTACCCCATCACCACGAACGGCACCATCTGGTCCCCGCCACCGTGCTCCAGACTGATAGTGTTTCTGACGCTGCACGCTCCAGAGCAGCATCCTTATATGTGTGCCAGATCTGGTCATGTGACCCGGCACACAGTGATGACCTCCGAGACCACAGGGGAAGGAAGAAACTCCTCCCACGTGTTGTGGTTAACACTAATTGGAGGTTAGTCAATCAGACACACCCTGTGTGTATATAAGCTAACCTCCCCCCTTGCCTCAGTGCCCTGTTGTGGTCTTTGTTTAGCCCAATAGCGCGTTATACTTTGGTTGCAGAACTTTGGCTTGTCTTACGTTTACTTTGTTTTCTCTGCTCCCTGACCTCAGCTTGTCTCTTCGCATTCCGTCTCTCTATTTCCATTTGACCTTGGCTTGCTTTAACTATTCTTTTGCATAGCCCGACCATTCTAAGGACCGGAATTGCAATTCTGTCTGTTGTTTCCTGTCTGTGTGTTCCCTACCAATCGTGACAAGTTTATACTGAAACCAGACTTCCAGGTCACTTGTGTATGACTTCTCACACCTTGCAGAGTGGCTCTGTTGGGGTCCCAGCTTCAAATAGGAATTTGGGTTGAAAGCTCTGGCCTCCCATGCAATCCAATTAGCCCCTTTTGAAAATGTATGTTTGGAGTGTTTTAGAATATTGTATATTTTTCTGTAGAGGATCCTGGGAGGAAAATCCATGTATTACTGTATGGGAGACCCAATGTAGGGGTCTGTGCATAAAAGCCGTGTGTGACCAAATAAACCTTAGTTGACCACCAGGACTATGTTTTGTCTGGTTACTGGGGGAATGGGTATTTACTTGTGCTGATGGTTCCAGAGTGGCTGAAGGAAGGTAATAGCGGAGGTAACCAGTCGGGTTACCCGTGGTTTGTTACAAAATGTAACAGGAGCTAGAGTTGGCTAGAGCTTTATAGGTAAGGGTTAGTATTTTGAATTGATACCTATAGGACACAGGAAGCCAGTGTAAGGATAGACAGAGGGGCGAGGTATAGCAGGAGCGACGGGTGAGAAAGATCAGCCTGGTGGAAGCATTCATCACCGATTGTATCTATCTATCTTTCTATCAGGTTAATGATTTTAAAATTATAGAATATCTATCTTTCTGTTTGTCTGTCTGTCTGTCTACCTCTTTCACTTTCTCTCTTTTTCTCATTGTCCCTAATTTCTTTCAATGGCAGATAAACCAGTGCAACTAATAATAAAGGGGAACAAATTAGACGATACTTTTCAGAAATGATATATGGCAGTGGGGTTATGTATCAAGTTAACATGAGCCAATATACACGGCTAGCAGGTGGGCTTTTAGCCAGCTGTTGGAATTCTCTGTTTTATGGGCCAGCCTGAGACATACTGAGGATTTTATACACTGTTTTGTTATCTGTAACTTTCCAAACAGCAAGAAAACAGTTAATTGCAACTACATACCTATAACACAGTGTTTCTTAAAAGCTGAAACAAGTTAGTTACACAAACACAAAATTGCACCATTTTAGCAGCTCTTGGGATATTGATAAAAGACCCTGGATTGTGTAGGAGTTGATTCTTTTGGGGAGGGGGGGGTTGCTGTACCCCCCATCCCCCCCTCCTGTTCAGAGTCCCCTTTGATTTGCAGGCTGACTCTCTGATTTGTTGCCTGGAGCTGTGTCCCCCTGGCCAGCTGAAAGCTTTGAAGTCTTGGAGCCCCTGTTACTGTCCTTGCTATAATCTGCTGCATATTACAGAAGTCTAATTAGAAATCGATGCCAGGAGCCTTGCGAGTGTTTGCAAAGTGTTTGTGGATGTTAATAAAATTCCCAGCTCGATAGAAACTCATCCTAAAGCTTTGGGAGAAGTGAAAATACTGACTATTGGAAAAAAAAAAGAAAGGAGTGTGGGTGAGAGGCAAGGAGCAGAGGAATTGGGGAGGAAGATGAAAAGATGTGAGATGGATAGAGGTTTATTGTATTGTTGGCTTTTCCTAGAAATTTATCGTGAGATGGAAAGAAAGCTAAACTGCGCAGATCTTTATACATCAAACGCAAACTCTACTCTACTTTACATTGTCAGAAGGAAGAGCAATAATCAAAGGGGGAAGGAGTGAGGGGGAGACTTGGGGGGAAGAGGGGAACGGGTGAGAAAAACTTGGAGAAGAAGGGGAGAGAATGAAATAGAGAGGGAACGAGGGGGAGAGAGAGATGATGAGAGATGATGAGAGAGAGAGAGAGAGAGAGAGAGAGGGTAGAAATGAAAGTGAGAGATGGAAAGAGTGTGAGAGATTCGGAGAAAGAGAATGAGAGAGAGAGATGGCAAGAGAGAGAGAGAGAGAGAAAGACAAGAGAAGAAAGGGAAATTGAGTGTGTTTGGAAAAGATGAATGTTAAAGGAGATCCCGGAAGGAGAGATGGTGATAAAAAGCAGAAACTAAAATAAAAACTCGGGATAGAAAAGAGAGAGCGAATCAGTGAAACTAAACCAGATTGAAAAATTCAGGAGTTTGGAGAATTTCTCAAATTAGATTCCAGCGATGAATAAACCCGAGAGAGAGAGAGGTGTATAGACAGAGAGAGGTGTATAGACAGAGAGAGGTGTATAGACAGAGAGAGGTGTATAGACAGAGAGAGAGAGAGGTGTATAGACAGAGAGAGAGAGAGAGAGAGAGAGAGAGAGGTGTATAGACAGAGAGTGAGAGAGAGGTGTATAGACAGAGAAAGTGAGAGAGAGGTGTATAGACAGAGAGAGTGAGAGAGAGAGTGAGAGATAGAGAGAGTGAGAGAGAGTGAGAGAGAGAGAGAGAGTGAGAGAGAGGTGTATAGACAGAGAGAGAGAGTGAGAGATAGATAGAGAGACTATAATAGGGGGTATATAGATAGATATATATATATATATATAGAGAGAGAGAGAGAGAGAGAGAGAGACTATAATGGGGGGTATATATATACATATATATATATAGAGAGAGAGAGAGAGAGAGAGAGAGAGAGAGAGAGAGAGACTATAATATAAAAACCATTAACCCATGACTATAATGTGCGCTAAGACAAGTTTAAACCCTTCAGTTCCAGCGAGGGAAGATAGAGAGAGAGAGAGAGAGAGAGAGAGAGAGAGAGAGAGAGATGTAAATAGAGATTTAGAGAGACAGAGAAACAGATAGAGAAAACGGGAAAGAGAGAGACGCAAAGTTATTATTATTATTATTATAATTATTATTATTTTATTATTTATATAGCGACAACAAATTCTGTAGCGCTGTACAATGGAAGTTTTTGGAAGATAAGAAAAACGAATAACCGCAGATAGTGTGAATGATTGTGTAATAAATTGTCCTGTTAGTGAGTAATCTCCTTGTCCATAAAACACATTTCTATAACATTGTGTGTGATGAGTGATGGGGGGTCAGACTGAGACAATATACAGGAGACCCCCCCCCCCCTCCCCTACAGAGTATTAAATATACAATTACATGATGTGTTAAAGTGGGGAAATTGGGAAAATCATGTTTTATAAAAATTATTCCTTTTCGTCTCAACTAGGAAAAACAAACAAACAAACAAACAAACAAAAAAAAAGCAATTTATAAAAAGTGAGATTTCAGCTCTTTAACTCTTGCAGTTTAGTAAAAAAATAAATACAAGTATTTAACCCTTGGTGGGACGACCCTCTGGTAAAGATTTTGTTGTTGTTGTTGTTGTTGTTGTTCACTTGGCAGTGAATGGGTTAATGCAGACAGGAGTGATTTCGAAGTAATTTGTCTATTAAAAAGCGATTTGATTGGTCTGTCAGTGCAGCCTGCAGGTTTATAAAGCGGTTAGTGGAGCCATTATTCAGATGTCACCGGCTTTGTCCTAATAAATTGCTTCACAATGGGACCTGCTGAGGAATTTAAAGGGGGGGGGGGGGGGGTTCAAAATGTCTGTGTAAGAAGGGGGGTTAGATTTTAATTACAAATCACTCATATAATAATGTATAAATATAAGACTTCCACAGAGAGACAGGACAGCTGTGATATGTTTAAAAAGGGGGGAAAAAAATAAACTTCTGGTTTTAAAATGTAAAAAATAAAAAATCTTTTAACCCCATAATGGTGGATATATATATATCCTTCTTTCGCTTCCCCAATGTATTCTTAAATTATTTGTTTCATTTGCTTAAGCCTTCACGTATAGAAGCAAAATAAGCAATATTAACAAGCTCCTGTCTTGCATTAAGAATTCTATTTAAGTTGTTGTGATCTCTCAGGTATATACTTGTTGCATTTCAATGAAATTGTAATTTTGTACAGAGCGCCAACGTGTTCTACAGCGCAGTACAAAATGATGCGAGATGGGAGATTAATGTCAGATTTCAAATAAGAGGAAACTTGAGGGAGGTCAGTTTAAGATCTAGAATGAGAACATGTGAAGGGTTAACTGAAAAGGTTACATTCATAGGAAGAAGGGGGGAAAAGCCTTTAGGATACATTTTGGTTTCTAGAGATTAAGGTACAAGATCCCAATCTGAGAACCAGTTTTCTTAATAAATAAATAAGTGCATTCCTTCTGCTTGTTCCAAATATTTTCATCATCTTCTCAGAAAATCAACAGATCTTCAAACTGTCCAACCAACAGATGTATTGATCCCATCAGATCGGTGAGAGCTCCAACCGTTTTATGTCCGCCTTCAAAGAGTTTCGGTAAAATATCGAGTTTTCAAACACTTTGCGCTGCATTCCAACCCACAAAAAATAAACCGCTTCTAACACTGACCTGGAATTAACTCTTCCCTCCCTGGAACTAAAGGGTTTAAACTGGGTTTAGCGCACATTACAGTCATGGGTTAATGGTTCTAAAATCATAGTCTATCTATCTATCTATCTATCTATCTATCTCTCTCTCTCTCTCTCTCTCTGTCTATCTATATTCTATCTATATTCTATTTGTCTATCTATCTGTCTATCTATCTATCTATCTATCTATCTCTATATACAATCTCTGTCTGTCTATCTATCCATATTTCTATCTACATTATATTTGTCTGTCTGTCTATCTATCTATCTATATCTGTCTATCTATCTATATTCTATCTATCTATCTATCTATCTATCTATATCTGTCTGTCTATCTATATTCTATCTATCTATCTATATTCTATCTATCTATCTATCTATCTATCTATATTCTATCTATCTATCTATATCTGTCTGTCTATCTATATTCTATCTATCTATCTATCTATCTATCTATCTATCTATCTATCTATATCTGTCTGTCTATCTATATTCTATCTATCTATCTATCTATCTATCTATCTATCTATATTCTATCTATCTATCTATCGATCTATCTATCGATCTATCTATCTATTATCTATCTATATATCTACATATTTCTCTCCTATGATCTGCATAATATCTATATCTCTCTCTTTATCTATTCTTTCTATAATCTGACAATATTTTAGTAATACAAACAATAGAGTTTGAGATGATATGAACGTGTGTGTATTTTTTTTGTAACAATTAACTGAGGAAGAAATTAAAAAAAATCGCAAACAAAATAACCACTGGACTGCTTCTATCTATTTTGCAAAGCAACTATTGTAAAAAGAAAAAAACAAGTAAGATACATATGATAAAATATGACACACACACATATATGCAGATATACCGGGTGTGCTTTGTTATAATTTGGAAATTGACCATAATAAATCCAGCGCTATTTAACGCCATGTTAACGCCATTCTCTCTCTTGTATCGCATCCCAGCCTCTCTCATGTTCTCCCTATTTATCTCTCTCTGTGTATGAGACCTGAGCTTGAATTTCACATGAAAGGCTTCTGTAGCTATTAGTTAAGATTTGCTATTGATCCCCATTGATCAAACTGGGTTTACCCTAACATGCTGGGGGCTGGATTGGGGAGGGGGGGATAGAGGGTGCTGGGGGCTCGTCAACAGACTGGGTATCTGTGGATTTGTAACTGTTGCCGGGGGTTATAAAACAATGAGGTTACAAGTAACTATAAAACAAGACAAAACAAGAAAAAAAAAAACTATGAAAAAAAAGAACACTTTTCTGCTTTCAACTCACCAAAACGTTGCTCTAGGATAAATAAATCGATAATTAATGACTATGAATAATTTAAACTATCGATTTAACTTGCAATACACACACACACACACACACACATACATACACACACACACACACACACACATACATACATACATACATACACACACACACACACACACACATACATACATACATACATACATACACACATACATGTGTGTGAAATTAGGACATAAGTATGTGTGTAGAAATGAAAAGACAGAGACATGAATGCTGGGGCCAGTGTCTGTTAGTTTATCTTGTTGGTTTTCTGTGTTTGTTCATGATGTATTCTCTGTTTAAATAAATGCAAAAATGAGGGGGGGGGAGAGGAGGGAGGGGGAGAGGTGTTGGGTTTGAGGGGTGTGGAGGGAATTCCCTGAGCTGCTTGTTATAACATTTCTCCAGGAGATTTAAGCAAGTTGAAAGCTCTTGTAACTAAAATCAAAACTAACAAGGAAATGATTGGTGTCTCTCATCTGGTCAGAGCATCCTGGGGCCCGAGAGGGGATCTCTGGCAACCGCTTTGATTTCTAAAAAATGCATTACCTCCGAAATCAAACGGAAAATTACTTAGAAGAGAAATAGAAGTCTGAGGCATGGGGAGGGAAAGAACATCTATCAATGCAAAAAAAAAATAAAAAAATGTGTAAGTGAAGTGGCGTTGGTGGTGGGGGGCATAAGGGGGGCAAAGAGGGCAAGAGACTAAAAAAGAAATAAAGTTCTGTACTAGAGGAGGAGAATTTATTTGCCCAATTTGTGCTGAGGGATCCTGCACCATTAACCAGCCTTATCTAAAAAGAAATGTTCTTTAAGTGAATTTGAATCAGATAATGTGACTAATTACATCATTGCTTAATCTGAGAGATTTGGAGCTGAGTGAATGGGCTCGGGGAGAGCGTGGCTGCCTCTTATTGTGTGATTGTCTACTGATAATTAAATGAGTTACAGGGTGTTTTAATTAATGAAAACCTGGAAGGAGTGTTAAAGCTCCCTGTTGAGTGACCCTTTTTCACTACTGAGTGGGCCATGCCTTTCAGGGAATGTGTCTGTTTCACAGTAAAAATCACAGGTCTGCTTTCAGATAGCCTATAATGTGGCTGGTATTGCTGGAGCCCAATCAGAGCACACATGGTTTATATTTATATACATAAAAAAAAAAAACCAAAAAAACAATTCGGCGACAACGTTCTAAAAGTGGAACAATCAGCAGAAACATTCCATTGGTTTCCATGGTGATTGCTTCACTTTTAGAATGTTGACCCAGAATTGCTTGGAGTTGCAATCGAACTGCAAAGTTACCTGAAGCTGCTATTACATTTAATTTAAGGATATACTGACAATTTCTCCTATGTATCATTTATCTCTGTCTATCTATCTATCTATCTATCTATCTATCTATCTATCTATCTATCTATCTATCTGTCTATCTATCTGTCTATCTGTCTGTCTCAACGTGCATCTATCTCTCTTTCTCTCTCTCATCCCCCTCTCTCTCTCTCTTTCTAAATCCATCTTTGTCTGTCTGTCTTACCAGTTTGATAAACCTATCTATATTCGCATTAAACGTGCATTATTGTACTTTACAAAATGTGAAGTTAAAATCAGTGATATGTAACAGGTAGCCTTCCATCAGCCGCAGAACTGCAGGCCCCACGATCCTCTACTAGCCGATAGCAAAGGATCATGGGACTTGCAGTTCTGCAATGATTTAGGTTACTACCTGTTTCACTGAACATAATCTGTGTACGCCTTTGGGGTGACAGTGTGTATTGCAATAACTTCGATATAGCGTACAGAGTATACAGAGCTTCTCTGGAGCTGGCCAAGGTGCTTAACACACAGCTCATTACTGCAGCATAGACTCTATTAATCCCTGTCCGAGGTCCTGAACTGAAATCACTTCCCACTGTAACTCCAGATTCAGGACCCACAAGTTTGCCACGTGCTGTTTTCAGGGGGTCACTGCTGGTGGTCCTATGTATTTATCCCAGAGTAAATCTTTTACTGCAGTGGCAATGACCCCCTCCGCCCCTCACCCCCCCCCCCCCCCACCTACCGCTGACAGGACAAGAGCCTCAAATGTATTGCTGTACATATAAAGGAAGCCATTACACTGTCCAGGTTTGCCAATGAGGCAATCCATTGCTCTGTCTATGGTCCTGGCCAGGGGCCCTCATTGCACTGAAATGTTCTGACAGTGAGTCCATTGCAGTGTTGGGGGTAATGATCAATCTGAGGTTTAGGTGTCTGACCAGTGAGTTCCAATTGAAGATGCTGATCAGGGAATACATTGCTCAGACAGAGGGCATGTTTAATATAAGGTACACCATTTTCTGTATAACTAGTGACGTATTCACTTGGCTAGAAGTTCAGTCTTGGCTCTAAGCCGTATGGTTACACTAAAGAACAGCTAGTAAAAGTTTTACATTTCGGTGTCTCTGGTACAGACAGTGGGCACAGAGTACTGACCCGGCCGGATTGTATGATTGTGCTGGTCTGATGGCCAGGGGGGCAAGCTGGTCTGATGGAGGTACTGGCCAGTGAATGTATTGCTCTGTCAGACACATTGCGTTCACTGATGATGGAGCAGAGCAGGTATTCCTTTTCCTAAGGTACCGACCAGCTGACGGCTCGCCCTTTCACTAACCGAACCATGGGTCCTGCTGCTGGAAACGTTAATCGGGGGATGGATTTCGCTGTCCGAAGTGCTGATCGGAAAGCATATCATTGAGATTAATCAGGGCTCGTGTGTGGAAATGCATTCACTATGATTATCATATTTTTTTCAGAAGTATGTCATTGTCATGACAACGTAAAAACTTAGCAAAGTCTCAGCATGTCAGCAAGTCCCATCTGTAGCAATTTACAGTAAAATTACACCTGAGGAAATGATTTCTATCACCTCCATACCAAGTGAACTCTGTATCTCTTCTCCTTTACACTGTCTCTTTGGGAGTGCTCTCTCTCTCTCTCTCTCTCACACATCTCCTCTCTCTCAGCACTGTCTCACTTACATTTCACTCCTCTCTCAAACTCTCTCTTTCAATTCCTCTTTCTCTCTCACATCATCTCTCTCTCTCTCTCTCTCTCTCTCTCTGTTATGCACTCTCTCTCTCCAACTCTCTCTCTCAATCTCTCCCTCCAACTCCATATCTCTCTGTCTTTCTCTCTCCCTACAAGTCTCTCTCAGTCTCTCTCTCCCTCTTTTCCTATTTCTCTCAATCTCTCTTTTCCCATCTATCTCTCCCAGTCTCTCTCTCTTCCTCTATCTACCTCTTTCTCAATATATCTTTCTCTCTCTCTCTTTCAAACTCTTCTTCTCTCTCTCCCTCCCCCCTCTCTCTCCATTTCTACCCCCCTCTCTCTCCCAGTCTCTCTCTCTCTCTCTCTCTCTCTCCCTCCATCTCTCTCTCTTTCCCAGTCTGTCTGTCTCACTTACATTCCACTCCTCTCTCAAACTCTCTCTCTCTCTCTCTCTCTCTCTCTCTCTCTCTCTCTCTCTCTCTCTCTCTCTCTCTCTCTCTCCCCCACCCCCCCGGTTATTTATTCTCTCTGCCTTTTCCCATTTATCTCCTTGCTAGGTTTATTCTCCCCTGTCCCCTTCTCCTTGTTTCTCCTGTTGCAAATTGGAGCTGGGAGGGCAGAGAACAGAGATAAACAAACAGTCACTTAATGAAGATAAACCGACTGGTCAAACACATGGGGTCTGGCTGCTGTGACTGCTCATCCCAACCCAGACCCTGGGCTGCTGGGCTGGGGACACAGTGACAGCACAAGTTTGGAAGGGGGGGGGGGGGGGGGGAGGGCAGTAACTTGCACTGCGGAGACAGTAACTAGCACTGAACTAGAGATGAGATAGAAACCCTGAGATTGTACAGGAAGGTGCCGCAGAGTGATCATCAGACACTGTAACAAGACTGTAACAGGATCTGGGGTGATATCTGTGATGTTTCCTGTAGTTACCTCTAAGAAAGAGAAGAAAGGCCTTAGACAAACTCCCTCTCATCTCTCTACACCCCCCAACCTGCATGTCACACAGGAGGCGTGAAAAACAACAAAAACCCAGCCTAGGGCCCCACTTTTCCGCTGCACCCCATCTGCTGTCTGGTTGATCATTATCTGGATTTGGCTTGTCTTAGACTGCCGGGGGGCTGCTGGGGAGGGGAGAGCAGCTCAGAAGACTTGGTGGAAAAGATCAAGCACAGGAGGGGGGTGTGAGAAGAGGAGGGGGCCGATTTTTGCTAGTGGCTCAGAGAGAGCAGGATATTTCGTTTCCCGGCCATGTTATCAAGTTGTTTGTACAAGGAATAAGTGGGGGTGAGGAGGGAGGAGGGGGTGTCTTATCAGGAATCTGATACATTGAGTAAAGTAAGTGCAGGGCCTGGTTTACCCGATACAAGCAAACTGCAACTCCAGGTATTGTGATCTCCAAATACTATCACCTTCAGCCATCCAATGATGACCCAGAGGTATTGGGATCAGTCTGCTTTGTATATTAAGGATGCACTGACATGCAGTGAGTTCTGCTATAGGCAGAGTTCTACCAGTGAAGCAATCTCCATGGTAACAATGGAATGTCCCAGCTGACCGCGTCACTTTTAGAACTTTGTCCCAGAAATGTTTATTTTTTTTATTTATTTTTATTAACCACTTATTGACCTGATGACCCTCTGGCACCATATACAGCTTGCCATTTGGCTAGTGCTTATTGCACTCTTGTCAGAAGCTGTTAGACTGCAATGTTCATTACCCTCAGCCAGTCGGGAGCTGATGTGTTCGAGGTGGTTTGGGTGTATACTGGTGGCAACTTTAAAGTTTGCTGTTGCTTAAAGGTTATGTATAAGTTAATTATTATGGAGATATCTCAGGTTGCCCCCTTCTCGTGATAAACTTGGCTGTGAGTGCTAAGGGTGGGTATATGTGTGCATGTGTATGTGTGTGTGTGTGTGTGTGTGTGTGTGTGTGTGTGTGTGTATGTGTATGTGTGTGTGTGTGTGTGTGTGTGTATGTGTATGTGTGTGTGTGTGTACAGGTGATCGGAGAGGGAGACCTTGCACTACGTGTCTCTGAATCTTTTGTGTGTGTGTGTGTGCGTGTTACGTGTCTCTGGATATTATTGTGTTTTTTTTCTGCTTTTATTCAAACTGATCTTTTGTTTTTTCTTCCTCTGTTTTATCTCCCCCCCCCTTATCTGTCATTTAATCCTACACCTGTACATTCCATCACCAATTTTTATAAATTGGACCTCTTGCACTATTCATTCCCCCCTCCCCCCCCCCCCCCCCCACACACACACACAAACACTAAAAATGACATTTTGTATCTGTGTCGGTCTGTGCCCATTCCGTGATTTATTGTGTTTTTTTTCCCTTATCCATGTATTATCTATTTTCATTCCTGCATTTGACCTATACATTCCCTCCCTTGCACTGTTCATTCAATCACCTGCTCCATTAATAATTCCCTGGTATAATTGGTCATTTGAATAATTTTTGTTTGCCTAACTTGTTGATTCCTCATTTTAATTCCATCACTTTCTGCATCTCCCAAATCCATTCCTTCTCCTGAAAATTCCTCTATAATCCTGTGCACCCTTTATACTTCTTGGCACTTTTAACCATTTCGTGTTCTCCTTGTGTCCCTATTCTCAAACTCTCACCTCTTGTAATCACTTCACACATGCCCTCCATCATTATCTCACCTTTACTCACTGACATTCCCCCATGCCCTGCCCCCCCACCCCCTCACTCTTCCCTCGCCCACCTACCTGTCTGCAGACTCAGCCATGGATTGTAGCTGTGTATCTGACATTCTCCTCACACCATCAATGCCAGCTCTCTGGACTCCAGGTAAATTATTCCTTTCTTCCTAATACACAGACTGTCCCACCTGTTCCAGGTATAACGACTTGGGGACAGAGGCACTACACTGAGATGTAGGGAGAGCTGGGAATCGATTTGCAAAGTTTAGAACAAAATAACCATATAAGGAAATTAGAATATCAGATCAGCTATATAGAATAACCCTTTAAATACTAATTCATAAAGTGTTAAAATGTATTAAAAAATGGTAGAAAATAGAAAAAGGAATTTCAAATTGCAGACAGAAGCAGCAATAATTATCTATCTATCTATCTGTCTGTCTGTCTGTCTGTCTGTCTATTTTTCTATCTATCTATCTATCTATCTGTCTGTCTGTCTGTCTGTCTGTCTGTCTGTCTATCTATCTATCTATCTATCTATTTGTCTGTCTGTCTGTCTATCTGTCTGTCTATCTATCTATCTATCTATTTATCTATTTATCTATCTATCTATCTATCTATCTATTTATCTATCGATCGATCTATCTATCTATCTATCTATCTATCTATCTATCTATCGATCTATCTATCGATCTATCTATCTATCGATCTATCTATCTATCTATCTATCTATCTATTTTTCTATCTATCTATCTATTTTTCTATCTATCGGTCTATTTTTCTATCTATCGGTCTATTTTTCTATCTATCTATCTATCTATCTATCTATCTATCTATCTATCTATCTATCTATCGGTCTATTTTTCTATCTATCTATCTATCTATCTATCTATCTATCTATCTATCTATCTATCGGTCTATTTTTCTATCTATCTATCTATCTATCAGTCTATTTTTCTATCTATCTATCTATCTATCTATCTATCTATCTATCTATCTATCGGTCTATTTTTCTATCTATCTATCTATCTATCTATCAGTCTATTTTTCTATCTATCTATCTATCTATCAGTCTATTTTTCTATCTATCTATCTATCTATCTATCTATCTATCTATCTATCTATCTATCTACATTTTACCTATATAACCATTAAATAGTCTAAAATACAGCAAGCCGCTTGTTGTCTGTTTAGGACATAATAATCATATTATACATTTAACAATATTTAAAGTTTTGTCTGATTCCTCTAACTGTAAGAACACATCATATAAACTATTTTTCAAAAAGCCATTTACGAAAAACAAATTCATGTTAACCCAGTGGTTCCACAATCAGTCCTCAAGGCACCCCTATCAGTCCAGGATTTAGGGATTACCCAGTTGTGTTTAAGATTTAAAAAAAAAAATCTTAGATACAACTGGGTAATCCCTAAATCCTGGACTGATAGGGGTGCCTTGAGGACTGGCTTGGGAACCACTGTGTTAACCCTTAAGCCTTGACTTGTTATACATTTCTGTTACATTAAGTTAAATTTAGATATATGTGTCCCCTGTTTGGGTTCTACTGGGTTATTCACCGGTGTTAAGGAATTTGGTGACATTTTTATTCCAAAACAGCCTTACTGAAACTTCATTTTTTAATTCAGGCTAATTTGGTCTACAATTCACTAAACTTGAAGACTATTGAAATTCAAATGGCAAAATGTAGGCAAAAATCACTGCTCTGGAAGAATTCTCAAACTGAATTAGCCACAGTATGGCCTGAATTTTGCCATCAGGATTTATATTAACTAGAATTTGTAGTTACGAGTTGTTTTGTTTTAATAGTTGTTAGTGAATAACTATGTTTGAATTAAATTTAAAGGGACACTAATCTCAATGAAGTGGTTTGGGTGCAGTGGCCCTGTCCTTATAACCAGTTTTTAGAAACGTCAATGTTTACATTGTGGGGCTAAATCCACCTCTAGGGGCTGTCTTCTCTATCTTTTCTATGGGAAACTTCGGATGGGTGCATGGGGGGACCTATAATTTGGGACAGATTTGCATTCTCAGTGGTATTGTGTTCCTTTAACTTCTTCAAACTCAGAATTTTACATGAACACAGGTAATAAGACTTGCAGGAATAGGCAAGGGAAAGCACTTTATCTGAGAATAAATGTGAATAACAGTTGATCATTATTTTTATTTTTCATACAAAATATGTTGAATTTGTATGGTTTATTTTTTTCAACCCCTCTATACCTTTTTGATTTATATCTGTCAATTACTAAGCTATGCTTAAAAGGGGACTATCAGTAGAATTTGTAATACATATTTTATTACTTCTTATAAAATGAAGTGGGCAAACCCATACTGCTCTATTTAGCTCGGTGGGGAACTGAGGCTCCCTGTCAATCATTCTTAGTAGCTCTGTCCTTCTGTCACTGATCATAGTAAATGGTCGCTTACTAAAGTGATAATTGTCTGAAATTCAAATGTAAGGACAGAATAGCTAAACTAGAGGTGTAGCTTTCTTGGATTTTTATCCAAGTTGACTAATTACCCTTACGTCAATGTAAGGAATGCAAAGGCTGTGCAGGACCGGACTGCGTAGTGATGTCAAGAGCAAAATATAAAAAAAAAAAAAAAATCAAAACACACAAAAAACAAACAAACAAACAAACGATTTAAATGAAACAGAGCAACACATGAAAGAAAAAGTTATTGGTGACTTCTTCGGTTTAATTGAAATATCTCTGGCCCTATAAAGCAGCTACGTAATCTAAGAATTTATTCCAATCTCTACATAAAACAGTATAGTGTATTTTATTTCAACATAAAGGCAGCCATCTTGTATCATAACACAATTTAAAAATTTACTCTAGATTTTAATTTTCTGTGCTGAGAACATTAGTAAATATGATTGGTTAATAAAAGTGACCCAGTAGCCAATCAGAAGCTGGAATTCCCTGAGTTAAAGGATCACTATAGTGTCAGGAGAACAAACTTATTTTCCTGACAATATATACTCCTTAGGAGCACCCCACCCTCAGGGCCCCCCTCCCTTGGCGCTGAAGGGGTTAGAACCCCTTCAGTTACTTACTTTAATCCTCTCCTCCCCCGCCGACGTCAGCTCCCGAGTGGAGCGGAATGCGCATGCGCGGCAAGAGCCGCGCGCGCATTCAAACAGTCCATAGGAAAGCATTTCTCATGGACGTTCTGCACGCTGGATGCGAATTTCGCATCCAGCGCCGCAGAAGCGCCTCTAGTGGCTGTCAGGAAGACAACCACTAGAGGCTGGATTAACCCTGCAATGTTTCTCTGAAACTGCTATGTTTACATCTTAAGGGTTAAAACCTGGGGGACCTGGCATTTCTCTTCTCAAATGTTTTTTTTTTTTTTTTAAATTGTCAACTCAAAATACAGCCATGTGACCTGGAGTCACACATCCTCAAGTATAGATCTGTTAATATATCTCCACATTTACACATAATGTATCAATCTCGTTCAATACACAGGGGCTTATACTAAACTGAAAAATTAGGTGAATTCAAAGTGAACTGCAATTTTAAGGCAAAAACAACCAAATCGGAAAAATTCTCCAATTCAGTTGTGTTCTTAGCTCGGCTATTTTGGCCTTTTATTTGTCCTTTCTTTGTGTAAAGTTTCACCTAGCCATCTTTACTCCAGGTTTTGCGTTTCCTGATTGGGCTTACAAGCCGGAGTCCAGCCCAGGATCCAGACAGATTCAGCTCTGGCACTTCATTCTGGAGCTGCTCCAAAAAGAGGAATATCATGACGTCATCGCTTGGCAAGGGGACTACGGAGAGTTTGTCATCAAGGACCCAGACGAGGTGGCGCGCCTGTGGGGAATCCGCAAATGCAAACCACATATGAACTATGACAAGCTGAGCCGAGCACTCAGGTACGTGTGAGGGGAGAATCATTTTGATAAAAATAAATAAATGTCCAGATACATTGCAATTAATTGCCATAATAACATTTGAGTGAGTAGATCCACCATGTCGCTTTCATTTACGCAAAATAAAATTATTTTTTTGATTCTGTTTAAATGTTGTTTTTATTTTTGGTCTTTCTAATGTGTCACTTTTTAAAGTTATTTTTGAATAAATGTACTAGCAGCTATTTAACAGCATGGGCCCTCTTCGTTAAGGCATACAAAGGCACAAACAAAATGTAATTGTCCGATGGTGGGCAAAGCCTTCTTTTTCACACAACCAATCATAAGATGTTAGATGACCTCACACTAGCCTCAGCCAACAATCAAGTTAGACAGTAGAAAAAGCCATTTATTTTTTAATAGTCTCGCCCAAAAGGAAAATAACAGTAGATTGAAGATATGGTACATTAATAAAAACATATAGTCAGTAGTAAGAGAAAAACATTATTATGTTAAAAAAAAATCCATGCTCTTGGATGTTACAGACACCCAAGATAATTCACTTTTGCCAAAAGTATATCAGTAAAAACCAGGGCTCAATGAATAAGATAATTGTAAATCTTACTTTCATATTACAAAGGAGTCCCAAGCTCGTACTTTCAATCTCTGGATAATGAGACTCGTAGTACAGCAGTCACTGGAGATGAGCACAGTTGTCTATCACTGCACTTAAACAAGGGCAGTCATTAATGCAGCTTATTAACTACAGGTTAATGTGAGGGGATACTAATGCAGTTTTGATGTATAGATCATGCCCATGCAGTCTCATTGCTCAATTCTTTGCCATTTAGGAGTTAAGTCACTTTTGTTTCTGTTTATGCAGCCCTAGCCACACCTCCCCAGATTCTGACTCATGCAGCCTCCATGAAAAATGGTTTAATTTTCAATCATATCTTACAGCAGAGTGTGTTTGCTTTAGATGTTCTTATCTCCTGCTCTGTTAATTGAACTTTAATTTTTTAAGTTTTATAATGGGCTGTTGTAGGCTCTACAACATTTAACAGATCAGGAGATACAACATAACAAATTAAATACACTGCAATAAAAGAAGCTAAACATTTTGATTCACTTTCAGGAAGTGCATATGGAAGTTGTGTGAGTCTTAGTGAGAGGAGGTGTGGTTTGGGATATATAAACAAAGTGATTTAACATCTAAATGGCAGAGAATTGACCAGTCAGGCCGTCAAGCATGATATATACATCAAAACTACTTTATAAAGCTAACAGTTAGTTTTGTTCTTATAGTGTCAATTTAAGGGTGTGTTTGTGTGGTCATCAGTAGATTTTTGAGTTAGTGGAAACCACCACATGGAAATGTATGATTCCGAGGAGCATGTATGATCATTTAGACATCAGGGCAATAATATCTACATTTTTGGAAAAGCATATGGATTACATATATAGAATACCCCTGCTCCAAATTCAATGGAAGTTAGAAGAAGATCTGTGCCTTAGCTTGTACAGCGGAGTGTGAAACTAAGGTCCTTCAGAAATTGTTTGACCAGAACATCTATAATTCTCTGCCAGACTTTCTACTGTAGTTTATAATCTGGGTGCTCCTTAGTTCTACTCTCCTGTATAAAGTAATCCAATTTACTACACCTGATGAAGGTTATTCAACTGAAACATTGCCATTTGTTTTATTGATGATACAATAAAGCTGTAGAGTTTGCTCCCTCTTTTTTACATTTTGAGGTGAAATTGGCAGACTGAGAATCATGTGAAAGTTTTGTTTAATGAGCCCTTAGACACCGTGATGTTTAGAATATGTCTATAGTAAAAGTTTGAGGAGTTCTTGGTGAAGAATAGTTGAGCCAGTAGTATTCATCTGTTCTTTGATCAAACAAGCTTTGAGCCAGCCCCAAGGGGAAATACACAAATAAATTTACATAGGAGTGAAACCAGAGCTTCAGATTAGCAAATGATTATGGATTATCTTTTAGTCACTTGGATGCACTGAACACATAGTTACCAGCCAATTTAGCAAGCTCTGTGTGTATTGTATAGAAGCCAGTAGGCATGCAGAAGATAGCAGAACTTTGAATGGACTCCCAGGTGCAGATGACCTCTGGTTCCCCGGCTGCTGTAATCTATAACTCGGCCAAAAATATGGAAAACCTCTGGCACTCCAGCTTCTGTGAAATTCAACCCCCACCCTGCCAAGCCAACCAAGCGTCATGCCCAAGGCAGCCAGAGTTGGCCATTCTTTGGGATTTCAGATTCCACTGACTACAGTTCCCATCATGCATAGACGGAATAAAAAAGGAAAATAAAATCCAGCCGCAATGGTTTATAAATGCCAATAGGCTATCCGAGACTATTGGGATTTGTGGTCTGCAGCACTAGAAATGACAGAGGCCAGTGGTAACTATGGCTGCCTGAGAGTGGTGTGAGTAATATAAAGAATGAGACAGAATAATCGAAACGGAGGCAGGGGTCACACAGGCCACAAATTAGAAATGTATGGGCATCCACAATCCTTCCATGTGCATGGAGCAGCTAGTTTAAGTCCAGGCGGTCCCCAAGGGGCTGGTGGGTATATAGGTAGGGGGGGCCCTCATTCCTCTACCGAAAAATCACTTTTGACATTTAATTTCAAAAATCTTTTCTTGCCTAACACGTGGGTGATATGTTTGCCCTGTAACACGGCACGGGATCTCAAGAGAGGAGGAGAGGGTGGTGTGTGGGTTTATGTAATATATCTATCTTTACAAAAAATAAAGCACGTTCATGGGTTTGTAGCTATCTATTATATAATTTTACATACGTTACCGTGTGTATTGTGTGTTGGGGAGTTTATTTACTTAGGAGAATAAAAGATCTGTCTAATATATTATATAAAACATATAACATATATTTTAGTCAGGCTGAATTTGTCTGATAATTTGTCTTGCTGTTTTATGCAGTACAAAGCGTTGTATTTCTCCATATACTACTTTCTATAATAATGTCTCATACTGCACTATATAAACTCTCCATATTATTCCTTCTATTGATTGACCAATATTACCACCTAATTCACTGTGTAACCAACCACTTTTAACCCTTTCTGTTGCTCCACCTTCAATGATATGCAAGCACTATATGGCCTTACTGATTAACCCCTTCTAATGCTTGGCTGAGAACACCACCTAATGCACTGAATAAGCCACTATTCAATCCCCTTTTATTGTTCTGTCTGCAATGTGATTTAATACCCCCCCAATCGTCCATTTTACCCGTTGTTGCCTCTAATGCTATCTAATCTCTATGAAATGCCTGATTTAACCCCTTCCATTGATCCACCTATATTGCCCCCTAATGCCCTATGAAATGCCCAATTTAACCCCTACTTTTGATCCACTTAAAGACAATGCCCCATATAGCTCTTTGTTTAAAACCCTTGTACTGCTTGGCATATAATTATACCACCACTTAATGCCCAATGTAACTTCTAATTTAAGCTTCATTCTATCCCTCCCAATATTGCCATCTAATGCTCCGTTTAAATCCCCTACTGAGCTAATTCCTCTTGTAAACGCTTATTTTTATGTATTCTGCTACACCTATAATCTAGTCTCATATGTAAACCTTCTTTTGCTCCACCCATAACACAACACAACCTAATGCCCATACACCCCCTATTTAATAGCTTCAAATCCTGCCTAATGTCACTCAGAACAACCATAGCCTGCCTCTCCCCCCTTAGCAGGGAGACCCTCTTCATACATTATAGCAATAGCTAAACGCCTGACAGCTAATCACTGTTCCTTTATTTCTCTACATTGAGTTCTTACAGCCACCATACTTGCAAAGCATCAGGGGAGATGTAGTCCACAACATCTGAAGTGCCGAAGGTTGCCTAACCCCGCTCTATAAAACACAAACTCACGATGTACTATCTTTGCAAGAATGTCACAAAAGTGCAATCATATTGACTATGTCATTAATACGTGGTGTGTCTGAATGTATTAAAGAGCAACACATCTTCCAGTAATGTGTATGAATGTATCACTGAGCCATTCTTTTGCTTGATGCAATTCCCCTAAATCCTTTTTTCTCCCTTGAAGGTATTATTACAACAAGCGGATTCTACACAAAACTAAAGGAAAGCGTTTTACCTACAAATTTAACTTCAGTAAAGTCGTGTTGGTGAACTACCCTCTGTTGGATATGGCCAATTCTTCTCTCCTGCTTGGGCAAAGCGCATTTCCTGGAGCCCACTCACATGATCCGTTCACTCCAGAGGTAAGTGGGCCAATGTCACAGGGTTATAAGACAAGGTCAGACATAAACAGACCCTAAGCTGCTGTCAGAGACAGATTAATTACTGATCATTCTGAGCCGTGACAATATGGCGGCCACTGCGAGAAGTACATGGTCTGCGCTTAATTCCCTAAATTAAGAATTGGTAACATAAACATGAGAATTTCAAGATTCAGGTCAAGATAACAACATGAAAAAATAGATCAACTGCAGAATATTTTTACAATTTGCATTTGCAGGAAAAATGTATTGTCAGCTCTTCGATGGAGCTGATGTGCACTGAAGACATCACATAGCTTATCTCATTGAGTGTGCCCGCTACTGGCAAGCTACGGGTCATCTCTTACCAACTTGGTAGAAGAAACCTTGGCTTAATAAAAGGGTGATCCTTACTTGGTGTCCCACATTGAGTAGACAGTTTATTTTGTATTGCGCAATGCAAGCATTGTATCTATCAGTATTATATATATGTATATATAAATTACTTTTCAGACTGAGAATTGAATCAAAATCTTTTAAAATATGTTGAGTTAAAAGAATACTCAAAGTACTATAACCACTACAGGCCACTGTAGTAATTATGGTTACTGGAGTGTCCTGGCTCCTTTAAAGGGTAAGTAGTAGATCAGTTTAACAACTAACATGGGGCCCATCACGTCCCTCCTCTGTACAGCTGAAGCCTCTAAGCCAGGCAGTGAGAATTCACAGCTGGCGCACTCAACTTAGCTCAAATGGCGTCTGGCGGACCCTGGATGTGTTGTCAAACTAGAGAGGCTTGTAGTTGTTATGGTGCTCACAGTGTTCCTTTAAGTATTTATAGTCCCCCCCACTACCCTGTGGCATTATGTCAACTTGTTCACACATAACACAACTTCATGTATTGTGTAAAATGTAGGATTATTTACTAAACAGTGTGCAGCAAAATTCAGGCAAAAATAATTCAGCTGCAAAATAGCACGATAGGAGAATTTTATTTTGTCCTCTATGTCTGGAAACTGGTAGTCAGTTTATTAGATCTCATTGTTTAGCTTCGTAAACTCTGTATTCGGTAATCTTCAAACTAATAGCAGTAATTAATGGATGTTTGAGGATGCCTTGGATACGTCAAGTGGAATAGTTAATCTTGATGGGAATTCTTGACACTTATGAGCTGGGTTGTATGTGCAAAGCCTGGCCAGTGTGTTTATTTCAACAAAGAGAGCCACTTCATTAGACAAGCCTCTTCACGTCAATGCAATTCTCCAGGGTGAAGCCGTATTACTCCACATTCTATGTGCCATAGGACAGGATCAGAATTTGAAATATTCCGTTCGTAGCTGGGTAGTGATGTCCCGAACGGTTCGCAGGCGAATAGTTCCTGGCGAACATCGCGTGTTCGCGTTCACCATGGATGGCGAACATATGCGATGTTCGGTCCGCCTCCTATTCGTCAACATTGAGTAAACTTTGACCCTGTACCTCACAGTCAGCAGACACATTCCAGCCAATCAGCAGCAGACCCTCCCTCCCAGACCCCTCCCACCTCCTAGACAGAATACAATTTAAATTAATTCTGAAGCTGCATTCATTTTTTTTTTGTGGTCTTTCAGCCAAATTTACTAATACTAAGTAAAAATTCCGTAGTAGTAGTAAATTGTGCCCCTACTCGCAATACCGCGAGTAGGGGAATGTCTATTAAACAGTGAGCAGCCTGTGGCTGCTCACTGTTAAAAAAAAAAAGGGTCCCCCCTCCCTGAGCGGGTGGGGGCCCTAAAGTAAAAGAAGGGGGGAGGACCTATTGTCCTCCCCCTGGCCCCCACCCCTGAGTGGCGGGTAGGGGCCCTAAATACCAATGGGGGGACCTATTGTCCTCCCCCCAGCCCCCGGCCCTGAGCGGCAGGTGGGGGCCCTAAAAAAAAGTCTGTCCCCCCCCAGGTGACTAGGGGTCCCCAAACCCCTAGTCACCCCCCCCAAAAAAAATGATCCCCCTACCTACCCCCCTCACCCTAAAAATAATGAGGGGGGTTTTAACATTTAACTTAGAACCTGTTAAAAAAAAAATAACTTACCATTCGATGTTTTCTTCATCTTCACCCGGCGAGGGCTCCGCGCAGACTGAGCTCTGCAGGGTGGGGGAAGGCTTATAAAGTCTCTTCATTTACCTGTCAGAGCATTCTGATTGGATGGCTTAAACCCACCAATCAGAGTGCTCTGAGCCTAATTGCAGGGCGGGGCAAGGCTTTATAAGCCTTCCCCCGCCCTGCAAAACTCAGTCTGCGTGGAGCCCTCGCCAGGTGAAGATGGACTATTTTTTTTTGCGCTCGTTTTTTTTTTATTGCGTCGGTTATTATGGATATTTATTTGGCCTTTTTTGGGGCTGAAAAAAGAAGATTTTAGAAGAAAGAAAACATCGAATGTTTTTTTTTTTTTTTTTTTTTTACAGGTTCTTAGTTAAATGTCCCCCCTCATTATTTTTAGGGTGAGGGGGTAGGTAGGGGGATCATTTTTTTGGGCGGGGAGGGGGTGACTAGGGGTTTGGGGACCCCTAGTCACCTGGGGGGGAACATTTTTTTTTAGGGCCCTCACCCGCCACTCAGGGGTGGGGGCCGGGGGGGAGGATAATAGGTTCCCTCCCCCACCCGCCGCTCAGGGGTGGTGGCTGGGGGGGAGGACATTAGGTCCCCCCCTATTGGTATTTAGGGCCCCCACCCGCCGCTCAGGGGTGGGGGCCGGGGGGAGGACAATAGGTCCCCCCTATTGGTATTTAGGGCCCCCACCCGCCGCTCAGGGGTGGGGGCCAGGGGGAGGACATTAGGTTCCCCCCCTATTGGTATTTAGGGCCCCCACCTGCCGCTCAGGGGTGGGGGCCGGGGGGAGGACAATAAGTCCCCCTCCCCTATTGATATTTAGGGCCCCCACCCACCGCTCAGGGGTGGGGGCCGGGGGGAGGACAATAGGTCCCCCCCTATTGGTATTTAGGGCCCCCCCCGCCGCTCAGGGGTGGGGGCTGGGGGGGGGAGGACAATAGGTCCCCCTCCCCTATTGGTATTTAGGGCCCCCACCCGCCGCTCAGGGGTGGGGGCCATGGGGGAGGACATTAGGTCCCCCCCTTATTCTTGTTTAGGGCCCCCACCCACTGCTCAGGTGGGTGGGGGCCTATCACTATTGTGGCCAGAAAGAATCCCTGTGGGTTTTAAAATTTGCCTGCTATTGAAGTCTATGGCGGTTCGCCAGGTTCTCCCGTTTGCGGAAGTTCACGTTCGCCGTTCGCGAACGGAAAATTTCATGTTCGCGACATCACTATAGATGGACATTAATAAATCGAGCTTGCACAAGGTCCAATCTTTGATATTTTTAGCCCATTACATTTAATTTCAGATGCAGTCCCATACCCTTGCAGTAGTTTTGGTATATTAAAATTATTACTATATTTTTTGTCTCTGCAATACTCTTTAATGTGCCTTCTTATTTAATTATTATATCATCTACTAATTTCACTTCTCCCTAAGTCCAACCTCTAATATTGCCACAACTTCCCTGTATCGTCCCCTGAGAAACAACAAGAATATAGTGATTACAGAGGAATCTTAAAACAAGTCAAAGCATGACATATGCTCCCAGTGAAGTGAGCAAAGAATATCTCCTCCAATATCTCCTTTTTAGAAGACAGAAGGAAGTGTTAATTACATCAGTTCACCTCTAGAATGTAAGCTCATTGAGCAGGACCCTCCACCTCTCTGTTCCTGTAAGTCCAGTTGTCTGGTTACAACGTTGGTCCACTCATTGTACAGCGCTACGGAATCTGATGGCGCTATATAAATAATAAAATAATTATAATCCAAACTTACCCCTGCCCTTAAATGTGCAATTCTTTTCACGATTTAAAATGCCAGTTTAATGATGTGTGAGAGTTAACAGATAAAGTAATATATGTATTTAAAGCAGACATGTATGTATGCATAAACTAATTGGAACCTGACTAGACGGATGACAGGAATATTTTGTTACAGGCTTTGCAGTCTCTCTTCTCTCCAACTGGTCGTGCCCCACTCCTGGACCGCCCCCTCACTGTTCCAGATGCAGACAAACTTCGTCTTGAAGCGGCTTTTCCTTTTCTGAATTCTGGTAAGACCGAGTGAAAATCTTTTTTTAAATAAAATAAAAATGGAAAAAACTAAACAAAAACTCCTTAATGGGTTATTTGTTAAAGGGACACTATAGGCACCCAGACCACTTTACCACATGAAGTGGTCTGGGTGCAGTGGTCCTGTTCTCTTGGCCTTTAAAATACTAGGACAAGTTAAAGTTCAACTTCGTGAAGCGACGTTAGATGTCCTCATGCAAAATTTGGGGACGTCCAATGTCTTGAAAATCCCTGTAGTAAAGCATAGATTCAATGATCTCAATTGGGGAAGCTCTAATGCGTGTGGCATTCGCCATGCATGCGCATTATGTTCTTGCATTGCCGCGTCGTTGTGGGAGGATATCATCGATCCAGTGATGAGGGACTTTGGTGCTGGTAACCGTATAAAGGGTTTTTAACGCTTCAATCACTGGATGGCAGTGAGGGAGCTAAATTAAATTAGACCGAGGGAAGCTTGAGCAGTTTTGTATTCATAACGATATAGTTTTGCTCTAAGCTCCAAACTTTTTTCAAAATTTGGGAATAACATTTCAAAGACCACTCAATGTATTATTTCCTAATAATATTTGAAAACCCAACTCTGAATTGTCAACGTGCAAATCTGAGTTAATCTGAAATACTATAGATTGAGGCCCAGGATTAGTTTAGGAATGATTAGCAGCCATTCGGCTAACACAGAAATATCCAAAGTGTGCAATTTCACAGTTAAATTGTTGTATATTAAGTGTGCATTCCAAATTCTGCATGGATTTCGAACCTTTTCAGGTTAATTTAGTTCTGACATCAAATTGCAGGAAAAAAAAAAGTGAATTTGGATTACACTTTCAGAACACGCATTTTTCTGCAATGGTGCTGCTGTTAAGACCAAAATAGAGATTCAGAAACAGAGCACACACAAAAAATATAGTTTTTACATCTTACAAGGATACTTAAAATCACGTCGGTAAACAATTCAGTTACACCATATGGCCACATTCTCACAGTAACCCAATATCGGTGGGTACTACACTAATTTTAACATGGGAGATAAACATGCTAACTGCAATACAAACTGCTTAAAGTGGCTCGGTCATCGCCTAGGGACTTTTCAGGCTTTGCTATGACCCCAGTAGTGACTTCTTCAGGTTTTATTTTTATCGTAGGACGGGGGGGGGGGGGGATTATGCTGACGGAAAGTGACAAAGTTTGTTCATGTGCTGCTTCATTTAGCTTCTTCAATGATGTTACCTCCTTTTGTCATGTATACTCAGCGGTTATGGTGGAAAAAAACAAACAAATGCTGGAAGTGATGACTTACGCTCAGAAGTCATCAAGATACATTAATAAACAGCACAGAACTTGCCAAATGATTTCTAATTGTAATGAATTTCCTCGTTTCCAATTCGTGCTACTTTCTACGCCTACCAGTAGATCAACCCTATGTTTTTAAAGAGCACAAACAAATCCCCAGAGAAGATGGTTATTTCTGTCGTTTTTGGTATCTATAGTTTCTGTGACGGTTTATGTTGGTACTGAAGAGGTTTTGTTGACTAGATTTCCCATCATGTCCAGAGAGACTGTGGCTTCCTGGGCATCAAGGGAATTGTAGTCCAGGTATATATATTATAACATTTGTCAAATTACCTCTTTCTCTTTTTGTTTTTCTTAGGCACCGGTTACACAAAACCACCATCCTTACTGCCCCCCTATAACCGCAACTCCCCATTTCCAGACTACTCCTGGGGATTTAACCCATACCTTTCCAGCAACTTCCCACTCGCCGGCTCTAAGCTGCCCACTTCTCTCTACCCCCCGCAGTTTTACCCCAGCTCCCTCTCCCAACTGCCTCCTCCAGTTTCCTTACTCCCCGGAGACTCTATAGACAGATCTGTCTCTCTATTGCAAGGCATCCCGCAGAGGCTTTGCAGCAACTTAAACCCCCACCTAGTGCCCCCCAGAGGAAGCGGAGAATTAGTGGGGGCACCAGCAGCCAGGAGAGAGAGAGCAGAACCAGAAGGGAAACAGGAACCAGAGTCTGATTCAGATCTGGAAATTACGGACGTGAGCGACTGCAGCTCAGAGGCAGAGGGGTGCGGGTACAGCCCCCCGTGCCCAGGACCAGCACTGGTCAGACCACAAGCAGAAGCTGAACTCCCCAAAGAGGAGGGCAAGACGGCGGAAAAAGCAGCTACCGTGTCCAGCTAGAGATGGGCACACGTGAAAACTATATATAAATGTATAAATATATGGATATAAATATATATATAGCTCTATGGATATATATGGAATAAACAGTGTTTCATTAACCCCTTCATCCCACAAGCCACTCGTTATGCAAATTATTAAATGTATTTACCAATTTCTTGCACTTGCAGCCCAGCGGCTCTCTGCTGCATTGGCAATGCTTCCATGCACACTGCCTATCACTGGCAAGGTAATTAGCTATTCCCTCCAGCGGGTAATACCACCATGGGCCCCCACGGACACTAGGTGAGAACGATTTGACACTGAATAGTGGCATGGTGACAGAGGACTCCAGGTACCATACTGCTTCAATGAGATTAAGTGATTATGGTGCATACACTGTCCCTTTAATATGAAGTTTCTTTATAAAAATAAAAACACAGCCATATCCAGTACAGGCAAAAACTCCCTCCACCAGGCCTGAGTAAACCATATTACTCTTCCTAATGTTATGGGAGTATGACTTCCAATTTAAAAAGAGGGAGATGACACTTACCAGCATTTGTGGCCTGGCTAGTAATGGATGGATCTCTCACGTGCAGGCACTTCCTGCGCTAGATTGAGTGCTCCATCTCCTGGGTGAACCTAGCATCATACTCAAGTCACCAACAGGGTACCACTGGTTAAACACGATTAATTGCCATGATGGAAATAAGAATTCCCCTTCAGCAGAGAGTAGCTTGTAGCCAGTCTATACATTGCTGCCATGGCCATTAACCATGAATGTGGCTTGTGAAAGGATGAAGGGGTGTCCCCCATCTTTCCTGCTGTAGTCCTGTGGACCAGCCTCCCTCTTGCAGGAAATGGGGAAACAAAAAGGTCATTTGGTGTTTATTTTTCTATTGCGATCCTGTTTTAGGCACACAACAAGGCTCACAATCCACCTGGCACACAACGCCACTTGCAGGAGCACATTTATAGAGTTGGACTAAGTACCGTCCTAAAAATATAACCATAAAAGGGTTCTGGTCAATACTCCTGATGTCTGACTACTCTTAACCATCTAGGACAACAGGACACATGGTCCTCCTCTGCTCCACCGACTTCTAAACTACAATACCTATCATCCTTAGACATGCGATTAATGGGAACTCCAGTGAAAATGAAAGGCTACATGTTTAACAAGCCCTCTCATATAGTCAGGTAGCAGATAGTGTGGTTCTGCAAGCAGGCTGCTGTTGGATGTCATAATGGGAGTTGTTGTCAGACAGCTGCAGGTCTCCATTTTCGCTGACAAATTGAGTAGCCTATTGTATAATGAATCAGATATCACTGTGATAGTAAATCAGTGCATTGTTTCACTTAAGCCAGCTTGATCTAAACTTTAAGAGGAATCTATCATAAAAATAATAATGTGTTTTGTACCTTTATATATGCGTTTGTGCCGTGTGGTTGAGTGTTGAGCAAGTTCAAGCACTATGTTATACATTTTTTTTTTTTTTTTTATTGAGATGTAATCCTTACCTGGATCAACTGCACCCATAAATGCTGTCTGAGGATACACCTTGCTCAGTTGCGTACATGGATCAATTGGCCTGTCATCTATGTAATAATGTATTCCCCCCCAATCTACCGCTTCGTGTTTCTCCTACTGTTTGTGACACTATGTAAAGTGAAATTCAATCAACATGTTCGTGGCTGGTGAGATAAGAATTGTACAGGTTTTGCCATCTGGAACATATGGAAATACCGTCAAACAATTACAAGGAAATGTACATCTACACCAAACAAAAGGCTGTGTTTAAAAACAAATTTGACTGCACACACTCTTTTCTCTAAAAGGAAATGGGGGGGGTGAGGAGAAAAGTTTAAAGTTGAGACTAGCGCTCCCCAGTGGCAATATTAACTAACTGCATGAACTCCACGGATTTGTGGAGCAAAATTAATCTTGCCTATTTCCAAATAGCAAATTTTGATTACTCTAATCAGATTAGTGAATAAACCCTTAAATATTAATATACACATTCATACATACTTATTTGCCTTTAAATACAGCTTAAATGTTGGGTGTACATTTCAGAGAATTGATTTTGCCAGATTTTTGGATATAATTGGAGTTTATGCTGTTTCATATAGAGACTTATTTTTTTTCCCCCTCTAACTAAACATATTCGGATGTTAATTTCCTCTGTAAATAATGATTTTGTGTATTATCAGCCCTTCCCATGAAACGGATCAACTTTATAAATAGGAGTTGAAGAAGCACCGCTTTAAATTCTGAAACAATTGGTCTGTTCTAAAACAGTGGATATAACACTCGATTAACATTGCAAAACGTGCGCCAAATTGGAAGTTCTGGAAAAACTCTTCAAGTTAATTATTGTCACATTTTGGGCTATTTTACCAAGAATTAAGCAATTTAGTTTTTCAAATCATTGCAATTCACTGTGAGCAAACCAAAAGACCTTTATATTACACATATTTCTTTTTTTTAGTTTTTTTTACATAGATTTCGCAAGTTACAATATTGTTTGGCTGTTAATCCTTCACAGTGATGTACATGATCTGATCTGACTTCCTCGAAGGTTCCTGTATCTGAGACCAGTACTGAGATAGCTATAACAACATCTAGGCTAAATGCAATCACATACAACATTGTGGCACTACACAAAGAATAAAACTGAACATTCGCGAAAAATTAAAAATGCTATTTCTTAATCCACACCTCTCCTAAACAGTTTAGAAATATTTCCAAAATGAGACTTATGGAGCAGCAAACTCCATGTTTTATACCATAAAAGCATAAAAAAAAAAAAAAAAAAATCACACTGCCTTCTAGATCATATTTTAAGCAATAATATAAATGGTGATATCACATTAAAAAAAAATAGTATATGTTTTAAGCCCTGGGTAGGGACCCGATGACATTTCAGATGGTCCTCGTTATTTGGAAGAGTTCCATCATATTGATTTGGCCACTAAAAATCCCCCATGATAAACTTGAGAAGAGTGGTTTGGTTCGGTAATATTCTTGTAGATTCTAAACAAGAAATGCCAAGGTAATGCCATCTATGTGAATAGGCAGCCAGTGGCTTAGCATAACTGCAGTTCTTGTCTGTTGTCTTTTAGATAAGCTACCTAATTTGCAAGATGATTTGTTGCTCCTGCTTGTCAGACTATTGTAATTTTTGAATTCGTAATTTTTTCTTGTTTTAGAAAAGGATGGAGAAAGTACACATTTCACACACTTTTTTGACACTCGAGAGATGAACTACTATTTCTATGGACCTTAATGTTAATTTCCTTTAAAGGGATGTATAGTCCAAATTGCACATATATCTATTTTAAGCCCTCTGGAGCATTGACGGTGTACCACAAATTTCTGGTTTCTGTGTGTTTGAACATCGCGCAATCCCACTAACCTTTGCCGTAATGTCAAAATGTCTGTTGTGATTTTGGGGGCCGGGGGGAAAAATCCAGGTGATATTTTTTGTACCCAAGTTCAAAAGGACAGGGCACAAAATATTCCAGAGCAATAAAGAAATACATTAAAAAAATGAACTTAATAGTTGTGAGTTCTTTGGGGGATAAGAAGTTATTAATTGCATACCTTCTAGATACTGCAAAACATTTCATTCCACCAAACTGAAATGATTGTAACCACCGATGTTTCACCAGTGGTTCCATGTGTCATTCCGTAACAGTCTGTGGGACATCAACACGTTACTTGGTTCACCTGAACTGAAGCTACCAAAGTCCACACCATCTTTGCCACCATCTCATCATCTCCTGTCTTCAGGAGTTGGACAGTATTGCCTAAAGTATCTTTCGATTAATATTCCTCTGTCCCAAATCGCCCTCTACTGGGTTATATACAGGATATGTTTTCCCCACTTCTCTTCTGTTTAGCTCTCTGTCCTGTCTGGGTTGTCCTCTTTCTGTCACACTCCTCATCCCTCTGTTTGTTCTTTTTTCTTTGTTGATCTGCATGCGATTATGCATCTATTCTTCCAATTCACCGATGTAAAGTCTGCTTGTATATTATTAACATATTTTCAATTACCATGCAATTTAACTACTCTCAAGATTGTATGTTACATGCAGGCTTTAGATTGTTTGTTCTACCGCAAACAAACATTCTAGTTAAACTAGAATTCCTTTTATGTCCCACAAACATTTCTGAGTTGGCAATGGTTGTCCAGTGCAGACGGCTTCAGCCACTTTGTGAAAGATGACCACACGGTTGCGTATAATAAACATCTGTAGTATCAACACAGCGAGCTCATCACAGCATGTAACGGGATTACCATCCCACCATAGTAATTCTTTAAACACTTTATTTCTTTGTTGCTTTTACAGTTTTTAGGTTCTAGACAATGAAAGTCTTTGGCATACATTGAGAAACAAAATATGGAATACAAATACGCCCCCCCTTTCCTTTTCAAACCCCCCTGTTGACATAATACACTGACCTTTTTTCAAAACCACCCATCCAATAAAAAAAGAAAGCTTCAATTTATATATATATATATATATTTTTTGTTTGTTTAAATAACATAAAGGATGACTTTTAAACAAATTAGGACTAAGAAAAATACATAGATCCAGGACACGAAATCCCCACATCTTTGAATACAATAGAGATGTTCTTTATTTTCTAACACTTAAAAGCATTCCAGCCCTGTATGTATGTATGTGGGTGCACAATATGCACATACAATAAATCTCCCTCTCTGCAGCTCTCTATACAGTGACAGTACAGATATTCTATACTTTTTTTTACCTCCACCATAAGTTGTCGGTTTGACTCTGAGTAGATGTGGTGGGTCTTTTGGAAGCAATGAGATGGCAATGAATGGTTTCCTGGATCAGGTGGGATCCGTAGATGCATGATCCCTGCAGATCTCTTCATGATAAACATACTGTGACCTTATATCTTATGCCAGTAGCAAACACGTTACTTTTACTTTTTTAATTCGAAACGAATCGGGTCCATCAACTTAGATCCCACAACACAACTGTGGGGAAACAGCTCAACTTCGCTGCTAGTATATAGACAGTGGATCAAAAACACTCGATCCTCTACTCACACACGGACATATCTCTCATCCTTAATCCTACCCCTCACTCGTAACTTGTGCACAGATAGCTGGAATATTAACTCTTAATATTCAAAGCTCACTCAGACACAGACAGACAGATACAAAACTCATTCCTAATACAGAGGCAATCAGGACACATCCTGCGGAATATCCCTAGCTAACAATAATACAAAAGTATTTTGACGTGGGTCTCATGCACTATTAACCTTCTTCCCACAGACTCCAGCATGTGAAGACACCAACTTAAATCTAAGTTATCAGCTTAGCCTCATCTCATCACTCTTTTCTGAATCCCTTAATTTTCCACATCCCAACCTGATCCAGGTGCCAGTCTCTTTGTAGGTACCGCACTCCCTCTTGAAACCCAGGAGGGATAGAAAAATAAAATAAAAAAATCAGAGCCTTAAATAAGGTGAGGATATGGGGATTATTCATTAACCCAACTGATAAAGGGGCCTAGAAAGAAGCACATATTTATTCATTCATACAAGCTTGTCATCACTTTACTGTACAGCTAGGATAAGAATCTCTATATCTTATAATTATATATATATATATATTTAAAAACAGATTACATAATATATAGAGAATTCAGCAGCCCCCCTCCCCCAACAGTCCCTGAAAAAAACAATATATATATATATAAAAAAAAAAAAAAAGCAATAAGGCACTTTGGTGGCATTTGATATCTAGAATGGAGTTTTCTCCTGTAATAAACAGTGAATGGTCACCCATCCTATAATAAAACAGCTGGCAGTTCATTGGGTAGGTAATACCACCATTCTCCGCTTAATCCCCTGTTACAGCACCCTGTGGGATGCCTATTTGTTAGGTAGTAGGATACAGTCAGAAAGGTTTTAGTTGATGAGAAGGGCAACCCGCGGATGGATGCGTGAGGGATTGGCACATCGAGGAGATGGAGAAAACCTGTGGAACAAGCAAAACGAATATCCTGTAAGCTACCAATATCAAGGTGCCATGGGCACTCTCTGCAGACTGAGCTCAGTAACAGTTACAAAGCAGCAAGAAGCTGAATTCTATGTGAGCAAATACACAACAGCACAACACACACACACACACACACACGAAAATACAACAGAAACAAATGAAAATGGGACAAAGTATGTTGAAATAATACGGATGGTGTCGACTGCACTTTCATTTTCACTGGCTCATGTCTATGTTCCGAAATAGATGAATACTTAAACCTTATGCTTTCACCATTTGTTTTCCTTCCAAGGCATCTGAAACTTAAACCTTTGTGGATCAATCACACAGTGACGTTCCACACTCAGCACAGCATGTACTAAAACACTATCTGGCCAGTGCTATCCCAATCCATTCCCACAGCATTCCCAGTGCAATGTTACATCCAGACCAGCGCTGTGACACTCTCCACCTGGGTCAGCACGTGCTGTGACACTATCCGCCCGGGCCAGCACGCGCAGTGACACTATCCGCCCGGGTCAGCACGCGCAGTGACACTATCCACCCGGGTCAGCACGCGCAGTGACACTATCCACCCGGGTCAGCACGCGCAGTGACACTATCCACCCGGGTCAGCACGCGCAGTGACACTATCCACCCGGGTCAGCACGCGCAGTGACACTATCCACCCGGGTCAGCACGCGCAGTGACACTATCCACCCGGGTCAGCACGCGCAGTGACACTATCCACCCGGGTCAGCACGCGCAGTGACACTATCCACCCGGGTCAGCACGCGCAGTGACACTATCCACCCGGGTCAGCACGCGCAGTGACACTATCCACCCGGGTCAGCACGCGCAGTGACACTATCCACCCGGGTCAGCACGCGCAGTGACACTATCCACCCGGGTCAGCACGCGCAGTGACACTATCCACCCGGGTCAGCACGCGCAGTGACACTATCCACCCGGGTCAGCACGCGCAGTGACACTATCCACCCGGGTCAGCACGCGCAGTGACACTATCCACCCGGGTCAGCACGCGCAGTGACACTATCCACCCGGGTCAGCACGCGCAGTGACACTATCCACCCGGGTCAGCACGCGCAGTGACACTATCCACCCGGGTCAGCACGCGCAGTGACACTATCCACCCGGGTCAGCACGCGCAGTGACACTATCCACCCGGGTCAGCACGCGCAGTGACACTATCCACCCGGGTCAGCACGCGCAGTGACACTATCCACCCGGGTCAGCACGCGCAGTGACACTATCCACCCGGGTCAGCACGCGCAGTGACACTATCCACCCGGGTCAGCACGCGCAGTGACACTATCCACCCGGGTCAGCACGCGCAGTGACACTATCCACCCGGGTCAGCACGCGCAGTGACACTATCCACCCGGGTCAGCACGCGCAGTGACACTATCCACCCGGGTCAGCACGCGCAGTGACACTATCCACCCGGGTCAGCACGCGCAGTGACACTATCCACCCGGGTCAGCACGCGCAGTGACACTATCCACCCGGGTCAGCACGCGCAGTGACACTATCCACCCGGGTCAGCACGCGCAGTGACACTATCCACCCGGGTCAGCACGCGCAGTGACACTATCCACCCGGGTCAGCACGCGCAGTGACACTATCCACCCGGGTCAGCACGCGCAGTGACACTATCCACCCGGGTCAGCACGCGCAGTGACACTATCCACCCGGGTCAGCACGCGCAGTGACACTATCCACCCGGGTCAGCACGCGCAGTGACACTATCCACCCGGGTCAGCATGCGCTGTGACATTCTCCACCCGGGTCAGCAGGCGCTGTGACATTCTCCACCTGGGTCAGCACGCGCTGCGACATTCTCCACCTGGGTCAGCACGCGCTGTGACACTCCACACCTGGGCCAGCTCACATTGTGACATTCTCAATGAGATTTTCTCACATACACAGCAAGCACCAGGTCACACTGTTCACCCACCATGTACATTACCTGTCTCATGTGAAACTGCTCTGAGACACAGTAAATTTGGCGATTGTCCTCTGCAGATGGTTATAGTCCTCTTCTATCATCTAGAAAGTGGAAGAAATACATATAATGGGAGATAGCAGAAGCAATAATGAAAAACAATTCCATGATTTCATACAAACTGGAGGAACATGGTGGGGGGCGATCACAGGGCCATTCTTTACTCACTAACCTTGAGCTGTTGGACCCTTTGCTCTAGCACTTGGATGTGTCTTCTAACTTCCTCAGATTGTTCCTGAGACAGTACAATGGGTGCACATAAAGAGTCCCCACCGTCTAGTTGACTTTCTCCGCTCAATTCAGCACCTATCCATGGGAAAAACACAAAAAGACATAACCATAAAATTCCATGTTAAATTACATATACACTTACTGCCCTCTACAAATCAAACTCAGAACTGCAGATGTAAATGTGACTTTCTACTTAAAAATTCATTAGACTCATCAAAATTCAAAGTTCTGAATAGTCCTCTCTTTTCCAAAACTCATTTTCTCCTTAAAACGAGGGACCCACCTGAGATCTTCAAGCCAAATCATGGTCTATAATTTCTTTCTAATGGATAATTAATGAGCACAAAAAAACTTTGCTAATCTTGCATAAAGAAAAAGACATTAAGCCACTCAATAATAAACGTAAGATAACTCCAAATTCTATGTACATGTAACATGAGTTGTGTTTATTCATGGTGGGGTTGGAGTTAAGGAATATGAAACAAACTGTACAGGTTAGTATGGTTGTTTAGGTACATGGAATATCTCTATAAATAATTATGAGTTGTACCTATTTAACGCACTGTGGACAATCTGTCCGATAATTTTCAGGCTGAATTTGTAAAAACTCACCATTCTCTCCAGTGTCTCTTGAAGAGTCCTCATCATCACCATTGGTGGTCGTTTCCGCCGGTGCAAGCTCCTCCCCTTTGGCCTCATCTCTGGCCGAGTTTAACTCTATAAATGACAGTGAATCTGCATCCAAACTAAGGCGTATATTCTTCACTAGTAACCGTTTTAGCACCAAAACTGACGGCGAGAAAAAAAAAAAGTACCGTTAATCCTTCTTTTCCTGGAACGCCAAAGTTCACATGTAAGAACTATACAGAATTCCTCACCTTCTTCTAAAGCCTCACTGGCTAAGTTCCCACCAGTATTCGTGGATTCCTGGCTCATTTTACACACAGCAATATTATGAGCTAGAAGATGCTCCATTAGATTTGGTGTGTCGCCAACAGTCTCTTCCTGCCCGGATTCCACAGGAGACTTTTTCTTGTCTGTCAGAGAGGGAATATAATTAAACAGGGCATCATGAAACAAAATTTAGAAGAACAAAACTGTCTTGTTTCACCTGCCTGAAGAACATCATGAAATATTATCTAGGCATATTAAATATTATTTCAGGACAACAATAGAAGGAGTATAAGGTAGAAGACATAGCAGATGTTTGTGAAGGTTGCTTGATGTGTTGAAGGTGTAGACTTTATTTCTGGTATATGGTATGTAGTTTTATGTGATTTTTGGAAACATGTTTGCGTGCATTTGGCCGATGTCATCATGGAGAGTTGGCTCTCTTACCATCTTTGTTCACAGAATCTTTAAGGGAATCTCCGTTCTCCCTTAGTACTGGCTCGTTAAAACTGCAAAACACAAAAATATGGTCAACTGGACGATGGGGTGTTGTAGATAAGGGATGTGCAAAAGGAAACTAAAGCGAAAAAAGAAATTCAAGGCAATACAACTGCGGCAGTTCAGGAAGTACACCGCTACTACTATGACATACAGGACACTGCAATGGGCCTGGAACAAAAGCCTACGTAGTAAGATAGCCTTACTTCAAGAATCTGCATGTAGAGTATATTTCAGCAGTGCACATGTTGAATAAATCGCTACCACTATTCACTTACTATGACGGACTCTGCGGGATCATTCTACTAGAATCTCCAGATCGAAGTCCAGATCTGGATGGAGCACAAAAGTCTAAGGAGCCTGCAGTTTCTTTGATCAATGAAAACCAACTAAAAGGAAACAGAATGGATGTTTGAGCAATCACAGAAGCACTCCTAATACCCTCCCACTAGACATGTTCATTTAAAACCAAGACTTTAACTTCTACTATCCATTTGTGTCCTACGCTGCACCATTTACCAGAATTACACTCGCAAAATCCCATGCCGCTTATTATGCACACAAACCCCCTGGCCTTCACTCACAAATGTGGTATTGTACCAGAGCTCCCACAAAATTATCTCAATCTCACCCCCCTCCCTCCATGACCTTACACTCTGATATGTTTCCCTTTGAGTAAACATATCCCTCAGTATATTCTCATTTACAACAACAAAATGACGGGAGGACAGTCATTGTACTATCCCTGCTTGTACTCTTTGAACTTGTCATGTCTCAGTTCGATACGTTCTGTACCCCCTTAACCATTATCCCATAAAGACTCACATTTTCTTCTCGGATACAGTAGGTGCCACCAATTCATAGATTTGCCCTTTGCCGTCCCACTTAAATATCACAAAAAAGGCTTTGTTGTCTGCAAGAAAGACCAACGAGATAGGATGAGGACAAAGATACACAGTTCAGGTTAAAAATTCACGAGTGTATAAATTGTTCAGCGATGATGTGAGCTTTTAAAACTAAAGATCTTAATCCCTCAGTGACACAGCTGCAGAAGCATGTCCTGCACGTCAGGACAGAAAACTATTTTGACATTTTTGCGATGTGTGTGTTCAACCACAGTTCCTGTTTCCATCAATTAAAAATAAATGAAGTTATTCATTTAGTACAAAATATCTCTAGGATTTCAGGTTTTTTTTTGATAGGTAAGTCACAAAATACAAGAAATAAAAAAAATGTTTGAATGTGGAGGGATTTTTGAATTTGGTATGTTTATCCTGTAAGCTTGATATCCATCACAGAAAACAAAATTGCCCCACACAAGTATTTGCTCACATCACAGGCCATTTATCTAAGCGTATTTTGACACTTTTTACGGCACAGCGCTCAATTTGAGCACTGCGAACAGAACATCAGTTATTCTTCATCCACTAATTCTGGCGCCAACTGAAAAGTGGGAGACCCATATATCAAATTATACCCAGTTACCAGCAAGGAAATGGTCCCTGCCGGTAAAATACCACATGGTGGAATAGCCCTAATGGGAACGAATACCATGGCGGAATAATTCTGTAATGCGCTCGTTAAGGTTACAAAAAGCTAAAAGACAAAGGCCAACACTGCTGAGATGTTGATCTGCTATAGTATCACATTACCTTAAAGCCCAGCTACCTTGAGAGAAATGTCATAAAACTGCATAAAGTGGTCTTAAAAGACTATAGACATAGCTTCAGTGGTTATTGATGCTTGGAAGGAACACTCTTTTACAATGTTTTTACCAATTACGTAGATGATCCCCATTAAATATAATTTATTTTGCATGTTTTCTAAGTTGGTTTATGGAAATTAGCTTCCAAAAGCTGCAGATCAAGTGTCTGCAGCTACTGCAAGCCCTCCCTTTTATTTCCAGGCAAAGACTTCCAGACGGCAGATTGACCGATCAAAGGTTTCTCCTTGAGAAGCCTTTGTGTTCAATCTGCAAGCCTGCCTTCAGCTTTTCTGCACACTCTGTGCCTGTGTGTTAAAACCATATACATGAGCACAGGAGCTCTGTAGCAACCAAGCTGGAGTTTGCATGTTCTTTACGTGTTTGGCGTCATCTTTTAACATACAGCCATGGAGATTACTGACCTGTAGCCACTTCGCGAGCCATTGCAGAATCTAACTTAATAATGGGAATCAGCATTAACTTTCCATCTGGGGTAGGCATAATGGTCCGACTTTGGCATTTCAGCACCAGTCGCTCATCCTGTTTCTGCAGCAGCATCAACATGTCATCTAGGAGGAGGACATGGACATCTGCAAGACAGGACGTTATTGATCAGGATGGAAAAAGGGAGAGAGGGGCAAACAAGACAGGAAAGGTTAAGGAAAAGAACAGGTCATTGTAGGAAAAAAAGGACATGTGATGAGATACTTTTTAAAATAATAAAAACTAGCATAATATTGAAAGTATAGGAGACAGATATGAGTAATTCACATGAAATTGGACCCTCACCAATGGCCTTGTCTCTGCTTACTCTCCATAGCAAAGAACCCTCGTATATAAGATTCTTTTTACTGATATCAATATTCTGGAAAAAAAACAAATATGTTTTGTCAATGAGAGACTCTTAATAAAGAAAAGTGTTTAAAGCAAATGCAGGAGGGTCATCAACTGGAATATTCAACAGTAGGGTTAATTACCTAGAACCAGCTAAACTGGAGCAATGTTTAACTGGAATAAATTAGACAGCAAGGTCTTTTACCAGGAACTAGTGAGACAGGAAGGTCTTTTACCAGGAACTAGTGAGACAGGAAGGTCTTTTACCAGGAACTAGTGAGACAGGAAGGTCTTTTACCAGGAACTAGTGAGACAGGAAGGTCTTTTACCAGGAACTAGTGAGACAGGAAGGTCTTTTACCAGGAACTAGTGAGACAGGAAGGTCTTTTACCAGGAACTAGTGAGACAGGAAGGTCTTTTACCAGGAACTAGTGAGACAGGAAGGTCTTTTACTAGGAACTAGTGAGACAGGAAGGTCTTTTACCAGGAACTAGTAAGACAGGAAGGTTTTTTACCAGGAACTAGTGAGACAGGACGGTCTTTTACCAGGAACAAGTGAGACAGGAAGGTCTTTTACCAGGAACTAGTGAGACAGGAAGGTCTTTTACCAGGAACTAGTGAGACAGGAAGGTCTTTTACCAGGAACTAGTGAGACAGGAAGGTCTTTTACCAGGAACTAGTGAGACAGGAAGATCTTTTACCAGGAACTGGCGAGACAGCAAGGTCTTTTACCAGGAACTGGCGAGACAGGAAGGTCTTTTACCAGGAACTAGTGAGACAGGAAGGTATTTTACCAGGAACTGGCGAGACAGGAAGGTCTTTTACCAGGAACTAGTGAGACAGGAAGGTATTTTACCAGGAACTGGTGAGACAGGAAGGTCTTTTACCAGGAACTAGTGAGACAGGAAGGTCTTTTACCAGGAACTGGTGAGACAGGAAGGTCTTTTACCAGGAACTGGTGAGACAGCAAGGTATTTTACCAGGAACTAGTGAGACAGGAAGGTCTTTTACCAGGAACTGGTGAGACAGGAAGGTCTTTTACCAGGAACTGGTGAGACAGCAAGGTCTTTTACCAGGAACTGGTGAGACAGGAAGGTCTTTTACCAGGAACTGGTGAGAGACAGCAAGGTCTTTTACCAGGAACTGGTGAGACAGCAAGGCCTTTTACCAGGAACTAGTGAGACAGGAAGGTCTTTTACCAGGAACTAGTGAGACAGGAAGGTCTTTTACCAGGAACTAGTGAGACATGAAGGTCTTTTACCAGGAACTAGTGAGACAGGAAGGTCTTTTACCAGGAACTAGTGAGACAGGAAGATCTTTTACCAGGAACTGGCGAGACAGCAAGGTCTTTTACCAGGAACTGGCGAGACAGCAAGGTCTTTTACCAGGAACTGGCGAGACAGCAAGGTCTATTTCCAGGAACTGGCGAGACAGCAAGGTCTTTTACCAGGAACTGGCGAGACAGCAAGGTCTTTTACCAGGAACTGGCGAGACAGCAAGGTCTTTTACCAGGAACTGGTGAGACAGCAAGGTCTTTTACCAGGAACTGGCGAGACAGCAAGGTCTTTTACCAGGAACTGGCGAGACAGCAAGGAACTGGCGAGACAGCAAGGTCTTTTACCAGGAACTGGTGAGACAGGAAGGTCTTTTACCAGGAACTAGTGAGACAGGAAGGTCTTTTACTAGGAACTAGTGAGACAGGAAGGTCTTTTACCAGGAACTAGTAAGACAGGAAGGTTTTTTACCAGGAACTAGTGAGACAGGACGGTCTTTTACCAGGAACAAGTGAGACAGGAAGGTCTTTTACCAGGAACTAGTGAGACAGGAAGGTCTTTTACCAGGAACTAGTGAGACAGGAAGGTCTTTTACCAGGAACTAGTGAGACAGGAAGGTCTTTTACCAGGAACTAGTGAGACAGGAAGATCTTTTACCAGGAACTGGCGAGACAGCAAGGTCTTTTACCAGGAACTGGCGAGACAGGAAGGTCTTTTACCAGGAACTAGTGAGACAGGAAGGTATTTTACCAGGAACTGGCGAGACAGGAAGGTCTTTTACCAGGAACTAGTGAGACAGGAAGGTATTTTACCAGGAACTGGTGAGACAGGAAGGTCTTTTACCAGGAACTAGTGAGACAGGAAGGTCTTTTACCAGGAACTGGTGAGACAGGAAGGTCTTTTACCAGGAACTGGTGAGACAGCAAGGTATTTTACCAGGAACTAGTGAGACAGGAAGGTCTTTTACCAGGAACTGGTGAGACAGGAAGGTCTTTTACCAGGAACTGGTGAGACAGCAAGGTCTTTTACCAGGAACTGGTGAGACAGGAAGGTCTTTTACCAGGAACTGGTGAGAGACAGCAAGGTCTTTTACCAGGAACTGGTGAGACAGCAAGGCCTTTTACCAGGAACTAGTGAGACAGGAAGGTCTTTTACCAGGAACTAGTGAGACAGGAAGGTCTTTTACCAGGAACTAGTGAGACATGAAGGTCTTTTACCAGGAACTAGTGAGACAGGAAGGTCTTTTACCAGGAACTAGTGAGACAGGAAGATCTTTTACCAGGAACTGGCGAGACAGCAAGGTCTTTTACCAGGAACTGGCGAGACAGCAAGGTCTTTTACCAGGAACTGGCGAGACAGCAAGGTCTATTTCCAGGAACTGGCGAGACAGCAAGGTCTTTTACCAGGAACTGGCGAGACAGCAAGGTCTTTTACCAGGAACTGGCGAGACAGCAAGGTCTTTTACCAGGAACTGGTGAGACAGCAAGGTCTTTTACCAGGAACTGGCGAGACAGCAAGGTCTTTTACCAGGAACTGGCGAGACAGCAAGGAACTGGCGAGACAGCAAGGTCTTTTACCAGGAACTGGTGAGACAGCAAGGTATTTTTACCAGGAACTGGCGAGACAGCAAGGTCTTTCACCAGGAACTATTGAGACAGCAAGGTCTCTTACCAGGAACTAGCGAGACAGGAAGGTCTTTTACCAGGAACTAGCGAGACAGCAAGGTCTTTTTACCAGGAACTGGTGAGACAGCAACGTCTTTTTACCAGGAACTGGCGAGACAGCAAGGTCTTTTACCAGGAACTGGTGAGACAGCAAGGTCTTTTTACCAGGAACTGGCGAGACAGCAAGGTCTTTTACCAGGAACTGGCGAGACAGCAAGGTCTTTTTACCAGGAACTGGCGAGACAGCAAGGTCTATTACCAGGAACTAGCGAGACAGGAAGGTCTCTTGCCAGGAACTAGCGAGAAAGGAAGGTCTCTTACCAGGAACTAGCGAGACAGGAAGGTCTTTTTACCAGGAACCGGTGAGACAGCAAGGTCTTTTTAACAGGAACTGGTGAGACAGCAAGGTCTTTTTAACAGGAACTGGTGAGACAGCAAGGTCTTTTTACCAGGAACTAGCGAGACAGCAAGGTCTTTAACAGAAACTAAACAGGAGGGTTCATTACATGAAACCAGCTAGAAAGATTGGCTCATTACTTGGAAACTAGTTCGAGAAGGGAGCCCATTACCTAGAACCAGGTTGACAGGAGGGCCTAGTACCCAGAACCAACAAGTAAAGTGGGCTCACTACTAGGGAGTAGACAAACAGGGGACATACAAGTGTCCTGCCTCAGATCTGATCAGAGCTCCAACAGCTGATCCATTGCCATAAGCAAAAGGTAGCCTTCTGGAGGACCATATCAAGACTTTATTCTGCACATTATTATTATTATTATGTCATTGTATTTTGCCTGTCTTTTTTATATTTTGTGTGTGTGTGTAATTTCTTTTTCCTTTATGTCTTGTCCTGTATGTTAAAGTTAATTTTACCAGCCCTACTCTATACATTTAGCTTGTTTACTTAATTGTTTTATTCATCGATATGCATAACTAAGGCTTATCTGTGATTTCTGCCCTCTCGCCCCATCTTTTGTTGATAGCTAACTAAATGTTTGTTTTGCTTGACCAACCCAGATGCATCTCCCCATTCCAAAGCATTACTGCAGGCTTATCTGACCCCAATATCTCTCTTCTACAGCCCGAGTTACAAGTTTCCTGTCTCAGACCTGAACAGAATGGCTAAAGTGCCAGTCCATGCTGCTACCATTTCTTGCCCTGAACACGGCAATCTTTTTCTCAGTGGTCCTTACGCATTTCCAGCTTGCCCCATTGGGGTCTATAATGAATGCAGTCTGCCCGCACATCCATGCCTCGCCCCTCGGTCAGTCCTTACACTGGCTTAATTGGGTTTTGGGCTCAATTTCAAATTCTGCAGCTTGCTTACAAATCTCTACATAACACTGCTCTAAACTACCTATCCTCACGGATACACAAGTTCGTCCGTCCTGGCCCCTAGGCTCTGTCGGTGACCTGTGTCTATTCTCTGTTCGTGTTTGCACCTTTGACGCTCACCTTCAAAGCTTCTCTAGACTACACCGTTTCTATGGAACTCCCTTCCCTGCCCCATTAGACTTTCACCCAGTCTGATTTTCCTTAAAAAAAAAAGATCATTAAAAACACACTTCTTTAGGAAGGAATATCTATTAAGCTGTTAATAGCTTCCCCTCCCTGCTTCTTGCTAATAGACCCCACTTCCACTCCAGTGTCTTAAAAAAAAAAAAAAAAAAAAACTTTATTGTCAACTATTCTAGGAACCTATGTTTTCCAATACATGAAATACATCCTACACTTACCTCTGGTGCCACGTTACCCCACTCCCTCTAGAATGTAAGCTTGTTTGAACAGGGCCCTCTCCACACTCTGTTCCTGTGCGTCCAACTCGTCTTGTTACAAGTACTTGTCTGTTACTTACGTTATTGTACAGCGCTACAGAAATCGTTGGTGCTTTATAAATAATAATACGACTAACTAGAACTACACTTATGATAGGATAAATTTGGAACGATCAATTCAAATTCGCTATAATAGAAGGTCATTTACCTTAAACTCATTAAACACAAGATCATTCACCCTCAGGTTGGAAACATCCAGGCGTCTTTGGTAATCGTTGAGCTTCTGCAGGGGGTACAGAGCAGAGATCAGACACAAATCAGAGAAGAAGAGAATGGATGAGACAGGGAAAATAAGCCATGACAGGTGAATATTACAAAGTGACAGAAAGCTACGAGCACTCATATTGTCACAGGTTGGTCAAACAGCACTAGCGACACTGGAAATTTACATTTTGAGTGCCATAGGGGCAGGCAATGCATTGATAAGATAGAAGGCCAGGAGAGTGCAGTATGAGATGTTCATGCACAGCTGGTTCTAACCATATGGTTCTCCATTTCTCGAACTTCCTGGTTGACATGATTGAGAATCTGACGGCAGCACTCGGCAGCCTTCTGCACTTTCTGCTTTTCTTCCTCATCATCTGGGAAAGTTAAGAATCGAGGTTAGGCATTTAAGCTTTCTAATACAGCCATGTTCAGGAGCTCCCCACTTCCCTCACCTGTCATCGAACTTACCGTACATTTAGCTGGCCCCAGCCCTACCCACCATCTAACCCCACCATTACCTCGCTGTGCAGGTTGATTGATTATTCAGATGTTAAGCTATGTAAAAAAAAAAACATACAATTTTGGAACTAAATTACAGAAATGCCAACCTTCCCTGTGACCCAGATGTTTGTGTCCACTTGCCATCCAAATTCCAGTGCAACCCTCACTTCCCCAAACATCAGCAGTTTCCCCTCTGGGATGAGGAGAATATGAATGGAAGCCACACAGTTTCGAAAGACGGCTCTCATTTATTTGAGAGAACAGAGAGCTGCTTGTGGCTTCACGGCACACTCTCAATTGAGTCGTATTGACCTGACTGAGTAATAATGAAATTGTGACACTTATATACAAGCTCCATAACTCAACTACTTGTTTGAATCTAAGGCCAAGGATGGCTGAGATATTTCAGCCAGTTCCTGGATAAGACAGAAATGGAGTCAATGCAAAAAAACAAAAGCAGGTTTCAATGCATTGTCTACTAAATTGTGTGTGTGTTTGTGTGTGTGTGTGTGTGTGTTGGGGGGGTGTTTACAAATTCCACCCAGAAGGTCCCTTAAACTAGTCTTACAGACTCTTTGGAGAAAGTACATATAAGATTTGTGGCTCAGTCCCAAACAAATATAAATAAAAATATAAAACAACAAAGCTGAAGGTTAACACACACAAGAAGCAAAAACAAAGAGTGTGACATCCACTTCGAGGATTGTTGTTTTTCTCGAGCAGTTAACTGGCAAAGTGAAACTAAAAATTCCATCTGGTCTCCTCACACATACTGAGATCTCACTCCCTTTGCTATGCTACGAGCAGTATAGGGCATCGCCAATCTTCATCTACATTAACAAAGGATGGAGGTCCTTACCGGTGAGATTTGCAATATTCTGGAGCAGTAACGGATACTTGGTTAATCTTTGCATCTCAAATGGGATAATATCCTTTAACTGCAGCCTTCTGCATTGTGGGTTGCTCTCTGCTTCCTACCAGAGAAAGAAGGAGAATGGTATAAAAATTATGGTAAGAAAAGCAAAGAACGATGGAACCACGAGAGGCCAGGCAGCAGACAGATTATAGCAGAAAAGAATGATCACATTTTGCATTGTTGCGACTGTTTTTAATTTTTAATTTTTTATTTTTTTTTAACACGATGATTCTTTTGGCTCAGATTTTTTTATTTTTTATTATGCAACATTACAGTGTTTTTGTTATATAATTGTAGGGGCTATAATTTACGGGCACTTTACCTGCACACAAACATGGCATATACAAACAACATTAAAAAAAAAAGAATAAAACATTTTTCTGCTAGGCCCGGATATATTGCAGCATGAAAGATTCCCAGGCACTCAAAGTGTGAAAGCCGCAGGCAGATTTATTGAAACAAAACAGGCCGCAACGTTTTGACCCACCAAGAGGTCTTTTTCAAGCTTGAAAAAGACCTCTTGGTGGGTCGAAACCTTGCGGTTCACGCTGCCTTAACGTGTTGGGATTGCTGGTCCTGTTCCAGAGCACTTGTGGCTGCTGGGAGTGAGTGCAGTTCCTGTGATCAATTTTCCTTATATATTGCAAACCTTTGTCACTGTAGACTACTGGGCCTGTCTGTATTGGTTGTAGCTTGAGAAAAATGTAACCTTTTTAACCTTTTGTCATACAGGCATCTATAACACAAATGCTTGGTAACTTTGGGAATTTCCACAACAGCCTCGGGGTCAATAAAATACACAGTGGATGGGGTGAGGTTTGACGTGATGTGCAGCAAAGAAAATGAAGCTCACAAATATCTTTTTTGCCAATAACAGTAATCAACGACCTAGATCAAGGGTAGGCAGCCTCCAGCACTCCAGATGTTGTGGACTACATCTTCCATGATGCATTGCCAGCACTGTAGCTGCAAAGGCATTATGGGAGATCTAGTCCACATCATCTGAAGTGCCAGAGGCTGCCTACCCGTGACCCAGATGAAGTACCTGGCTACCAGCTCACAAGGTAGTCACAATGGGTTTTGCTTTAGAAATGTGACCTGCTTGCAATTAATGGCGTGTCTACGGCTATGCTCAGGTTGGTGTTTTCAACCAGAATCACTACCTTAAATAAAGGCGAAGAATAAACACCGTATTATGATATCTGCAAAAGGTACATTCACAATTAGCAGTAAACTATATTGCATCGCCTGCCCATCATGTAGTTCTACCCTTTTCTCCAATACCTGAATAAATTGGGTGAAACGAGGATCTTTCTTCTGCTTCTGTTTCAGTTGTTCCAGAGCAAATGGTTGGCGACTGCAGAATCGAGAAGAAATCTTCTGGAACCAGCTTCCTTCTGTGCCATCAAACTAGAACGAGGGGAGGACACAGACAGGGATATCAACATAACAAAGACAAAGTAACAGACAGTTACAAAGTAACTTTTGCTGCACACTCAAGGTGCGTATTAATGAATGCGAATAAGTGTGCATTCATTGTGCAGAAACAATAGTCCACAAATTACACAATCTGACAAAGTTACACTTCCTTAGGATTTAAGTTCATGTAACTTTGTTCTAAACGTTGTTGTGAGATCTTGGTGTGACCCCCGGTCAAAGGAGGGCTTGCAAAGGCTGCAGACAAGAGATGTTTTTATATATACCCCAATTAAAAAAAATGCATAATTAAACACATGCATGTTTTCATTGGGGTCTATCAACTAAACAGTAATTGGAAGTAGAGATGATAAAGCGGCCCACCATCTCCTAAGGATGGTCTCCTGCACTTGTCCTGTTATCCCAACTCTCCACTACGTTCCAAGTTTTACAACCAAAGAAAGCCATAGCTTCTCACCCGGTTTAACAGTGTGGTACCAATCTCCTGGATTACATAGTTATTCTCCAGCCGTAGTCTCTTCAAGGTTTCCAGGAACACAACTAGAAAGGCAAGTAGAGGTACAAAATGTCAGACATCAAAGGGAATCAAGGGGACCATGACCTATGCAGAGGCACACTTAAGCAGGAAAGGGATTTTGAAAAGGTTTACCATGTGCCTCGATGAGATCATCAAGACTAGGAAAGATGTTTTGCAACTCCATTTGGGGAATCCAGACATCCTGCATTGGGAGGTAAAAGATGTCATGCAACACGTGAAGCATCCGCACATGTGCGTGTTCAGTGAAGATGAGCTCTGTGAAGAGAAAAAGACAATCAGGAAAAAAAAAAAAAAAACCTGTGGAATCACTACATGACCAGCAAACAGGATGGACCACAGAGAGAAAGAATGTGACAGCAGATAAGAACCATTCAACGACAGAGAAGAACCATTCTTATAGCCAGGATAGCCTTATGCCTATCCCACGCATGCTTAAACTCCTTCACTGTGTTAACCGCTACCACTTCAGCTGGAAGGCTATTCCATGCATCCACTACCCTCTCAGTAAAGTAATACTTCCTGATATTATTTTTAAACCTTTGCCCCTCTAATTTAAGACTATGTCCTCTTGTTGTGGTAGTTTTTCTTCTTTTAAATTTAGTCTCCTCATTTACTGTGTTGATACCCTTTATGTATTTAGATGTTTCTATCATATCTTTCCTCTAGCTATACATGTTAAAATCCTTTAACGTTTCCTGGTAAAAGAGGACCACGAGAAAGTCAGAGGGGAGGCTACAGATATTAAAGGGATACTCCAGTGCACATGTACATGTGGAATACTCAATAGGTATTATTTTTTGCATGGTTTCTTTGGGAATATGAAAAAATAGCCTGCCAAAGCTTGCCCCCCCACAACTCCCCCACCTCTATCAAAGTATTTTAGTTTGTGCCAGGAAATTGACCAATCAGAGGCTTCTCATTAAGATTCCCCTGTACTGGAGCCGTTAGTGCTGGTAATCACAAATTTCCGATGCTACTCAATGAGTTGCATTATTGGTTACTGAGAAGTGTCGAAAGCAGGAGCACACTAGCCCAGCGTACCTGTCACTTCAATTAGCTCTGTGGAGCTAAGAAAAGAGGAAGAAGACCTTCTTGGTTGTCTGATTGACAGGCTGAGAGGTGTTGCAGCAATGTTTTAAAACTGCTGCTTCATATTGAAATTAATACTTTTATAAACTGCAAAAATAAAAACAATGACACTTCAGACACATAAAGCTCTGCAGAGCTAATTAAAGTGCTTTACGTGTCGGGAGGTTTTTTTGTTTTTTTTTTTGTTTTGTTTTTTAAAACATCCCTGTCACTTGTGGGGTTTCATGGTTACAGCAATATTTATTTCTGAAATTTGTTTTGCTTTCAAATTAATTCTTAGAACAAAGTCGAAATAAAATAATCATCCGAGAGCTGTAGTTACAATATGAATTATCCCGCAGTTCCTAAGCCATCCCATTTCTCATCAGTTGTCACTGATTGATAGTCCGTGTCATTTGCATCTTCTGGCCCCGTAAAATAAATGAACACGTGTGGGAAGGTCGGTTTTGTCATACGATCCTCAATAGGTACTGCGCAGTAATCTGATGTATGGGCACGGATAGGCCTGTGATGCTCATGCCATTGTACAGAACACTGGTGAGACCTCACTTGGAGTATTGTACACAGTACTGGAGACCCTATCTTCAGAAGGATATTGATACCTTAGAGAGAGTTCAAAGAAGGGCTACTAAACTGGTTCATGGATTGCAGGATAAAACTTACCAGGAAAGGTTAAAGGATCTTAACATGTATAGCTTGGAGGAAAGACGAGACAGGGGGGATATGATAGAAACATTTAAATACATAGAGGGAATCAACACAGTAAAGGAGGAGACTATATTTAAAAGAATAAAAACTACCACAACAAGAGGACATAGTCCTAAATTAGAGGGACAAAGGTTTAAAAATAATACCAGGAAGTATTACTTTACTGAGAGGGTAGTGGATGCATGGAATAGCCTTCCAGCTGAAGTGGTAGAGGTTAACACAGTAAAGGAGTTTAATCATGCGTGGGATAGGCATAAGGCTATCCTAGCTATAAGATAAGGCCAGGGACTAATGAAAGTATTTAGAAAACTGGGCAGACTAGATGGGCCGAATGGTTCTTATCTGCCGTCACATTCTAGGTTTCTATGTTTCTATGAAAGTTTTACAGTAAACCAGGGCTGCAGAGAACTGCAAATAGAATGTTGCTTCCTCCATCTACTGCTAGGTCAGAAATAATACTACATAAACGATTTTCCTACATTCTAAAAGGGAGATACCTCTGTCTCACCGAGCAAATAATCCAACAGAGCACAGGCCCACTTTAAGAGAAAATAGGAAGTGGTAGAAGAATTTACAAATTGTAATAAATTCTATGACAGCAGAGGAAATAAGGGCAGATGGAAGGACACATGTTACCCCGTACCATTGATGACCTCCTGCCGCTTTATTTCGCTTTTCTTCAGCCTGAGGAGTGTTTCAGGGGGGACGAGCTCCCTCCAGTTTGGAGGGTCACTCTCTGCCTCTGGAACGCGCGGCTCATTCTCCTCAGACTGGGGAAGCAGAAAGGACAGTGGACCCTCCGTACTCCCCCCAGGCTCGGGGCTACAGTAAAAGAAATGAGGTCACATTAAGACACATTTTCACCAAAAAAAAAAGAAAAAGATGAAGAAAAAAAACAAATAAAAGAAAGAAAGAGAGAAAGAAAAGAAATAAAAAAAAAAAGAAAAAAGTCAATAGGGGTTTATATATCGCGGAGTGAAATCTGTACCATAAACGTTACAGGGAGTTAGTCACCTGAAACAAAAATGTTCATTAAAACATACGGCACAAAAATATGCTTTTATAGAACAAAGAAGAGCTCCAACATTTGATATAAGGGCAATAATGCACAGATCCCCTCTCTGTGCAGTCTGGGGGGCAATAATCTCGGACAGAGGGGATATATATACACATGGAATTTACACTCCTGAGTGGTAACTGCCATCATTTGCATAACAGAAGCTGAAATACCCAGGACTGTGATTTCCAGTAATTCCAGGTAACATTCAGACATGTATTCTGCCCCCCCCCCCCCCCCCCATCAGCTGACACATTTATAGTTGGAATCAGGTAAATTAAAATTGTAAAATGTATGCTTATTTTATAAAGAGTAAGTAGTTTCCCTCCACCCATCTCAATCTGAAAGTAAAATAGAGATCTGGTCAGAGACAGTTATTCCTGCAGGGAGAAGTGCAATTTAAATTAGGCCCTTTCCCAAAATGGGATATAATAATTATTTAATTTCACAGTGTTTGTTTTGCACATTAAAACATTGACAATAACATTGAATGCAGTGTTTTCCATCCCACTCAACCTACGTGAGACTGCCGTGTTTCAGACTCGGTTTGACCTGCAAGTCGTTGGCGCGGGCTGCTGCCTCCAGATCCACGTCACTGCGGGAACGTCCCTGCTTGGCTTTGGCAGAGCCGCGCTGGGATCGCTTGCGCTCGTAAACTCGCAGGCTCTCCGAGCGGCCCAATTTACCAGACAGCCTGTCCAGGTCACCCCAGACGAGGGGTAATGGTAGAAGATAAGGGCAATGACCACGATGAGAGGGAGATAAGATAATGGGGTGGTAAGTATCGGCATGCAAGGAGAAGCAGAAGAGGAACAAAATGAACACATAAAATGATCGAAAAGAAGAACAGATTAATGAACAGAGATGAAAAGCATGCAAAAGTAAGAAATATACCGACTGATCTTGAAATATTCCATTGTTACGAAAGGTGTCACTTAGAGGTGGCTAAAAGCATGCGATAAGAATAAGAGATGCAACAAAAATCCCAAAAAGACACAGTAACAGTCTAGGTCATGTAAAAGTTGTACCCAGTCAAGGTCACAAGCAGCTCAAGGTATCAGAAATGTCTGGTCACCATAGGAAATCTCCATAATATATAATAAGGATTAGCTCAGGTTCTCAAAACCAATGTCTTCCTCAAAGATTATACCAAACCTTTCACTGCCAGAATGAGATTTACTCCTATATCATTAACAAATACCAGTACTGTTCAAACTTGCTACCAAAAGGAGGCAAAATGGTGGTAAAGACCACAATAAAACAAACGCACTGAAAAAAATTACAAACATGCTAACAGGAGCAAACAGAACGGAGGACTACAAAAGGTTTTCCTGGATTATAAAAGCTTTAACAAAGCAAACAAAAAAAAAAACCTACGTAGAGCAGCTGCAGTACTACAAGGCTGCCTGAAGATGGCGCCATAACACCCTGATCGAGATGGGTAAGAAACATAGAATGTGACGGCAGATAAGAACCATTCGGACCATCTAGTCTGCCCAATTTTCTAAATACTTTCATTAGTCCCTGGCCTTATCTTATAGTTAGGATAGCCTTATGCATATCCCACGCATGCTTAAACTCCTCTTTACTGTGTTAACCTCTACCACTTCAGCTGGAAGCCTATTCCATGCATCTACTACCCTCTCAGTAAAGTAATACTCAGTAAAGTAAGTGTTGGCAATTCCATTTAAAGAAACCTATGATGTTTTCTTCATTTTCTACTCTCTAGTAAATATAATGTACAATACGAACGATAAATAGGACTAGGACTGATTGGGCTTACTTACATTTCTTTTATGAGCACCGATAAATAAACAAACAAACAGATTCTATATAGACAGGTGCAAGATATTTTCTTGACCTCTTTCACTTTAGCAGCTGGGAAAGAGGTTAATTTTCTACTGTACGGTAGTATTTTGGGGATCTCAGATTCCTGTGGTTTGAGATGTCCTTTGATATGCTCTTTGTGGGCAGAAAAAATAGGTACTATGGCAAGCAGGTCATATGTTTCCCAAAGGTAAAGGCCCCAGAGGCTCCCACATCGAGCATCAGATTTAATGTATGCAGATCAGATATTTCCAAACATGTCCACCAGTTATTATTTATTAGATAAAACTAGCACGTCTCGATCTTGCTGCACTCCAGCAAACAGTGCAACACGTTCAACTAGATTCACCTACACTGTCTGTAGATGTAAATAATACATTTCAAGCTGTACTGTATAGCTCAGTATCCCTACGTAAATGTTCAAAACCTATGTCAGTAGACCAAAAAAATATCCACCATACCAACAAGAAACAAAAACAAGCAATATTTTATAGATTTTTCTTCTGCATGAAACGTCTCCTCATATGCATGAATACAGCCAATAAAAGTATTCAAACAGTCGGCGGGGGATAGTTTGGATATGCAGGGTGACAGAGCAAGGCAAGTTCAAGATTAATACTTATCCAGGCTCTATAGAGAGCCACTATCAGAATACAGAAATCTCCCAGGATGCAGTCTGACAAGCATGCACTGACCTTTTCTTTCGTCTGCAAACAGAGCAGGGAAGGGTTAATAATTTGTATATTGCATCCTAATCCCCAAAGATTGCAAGTTTGCTGGACTGGGGCACCTGATCACTTCATGGTTAGACTCTGCCGGTACCAACACAGGCAGAAACGCAACACAGAACATGCCACTGACACAGTCGGAGGCCGCGCAGGCTCACACTGCATTGCAAAGCATATGTAAGCGACAAGCATATTTACTTCTGTTGTAAACAAAAGTGAGTCTGTGGTTAAAACAAGGTTATTGAGAATGGAATAAAAAGCATTTACAGGAAACTGGTACAAGCGCAAGATGAGCACTAGGGGGCAGCGTTATACACCGAACACTACAGACAAGTGGCGTAAGTCAACACACAGGTAAGTAAACAATGCAAACGGTTAAAATAAATAAATAAATAAGCAGAGGAAGTAGACTTAGCCAGACAGATGTTAAAAGAAAGAAAGAGTAAAAGGGAGGTTTAATCTGTAGATTGGAGAAGAATAGGAAGTATAGGGGGGAGGGGGTGGCATTGACTTCATGAGACCTGGTCTGTAACGCTGAGCACACGTAGATCTGCAAACATTTCCTGCACAAGACGCAGCGCAGACAAACCTATACACTAAGCACAAAGAGGGCAATGGGTCTCAGTGGGTAGAGGACACAAGTTTAAGGGAGGTTAAAGCTCCTTCTTGTACAGACATGTCAGTTGCCAGATTTTGCCAGGCTCCTGCATAGAAAAACCAATACACACTGCTGCAGCAATGGGAAAAATAGAGGTTTTACAATATGAATTGGTCTGTTCACTAAACCGGGAATTGCGGAAGACTGACAAGGGAAAGCTAATTTTAGGCCAAAATAACAAAACTTTCAAATTCTTCCACCCTTTTTCCAGTTCTGCTACTTGATCCTAAAAGTTTAACTTCCCTTACAATTCTTCCAACAATTCTCATTTACTGAGCAAACCCAAAATTACAAGAACACTACAGCAATTCTAAGAGTTTGGTTGCAATTTATGCTGTTGGGCAGCCTGGCAAAAATCACATAAAAATAAGGCTGGCAAGCTTGGCATGGAGAGGTTCTGTAGCAACAAGACGCAAGTGGCAAGTTGACGGTTACTAGGAAGCGCTGGAAAAGCCTATAGCAACCTGGCAATATGGAGAGGGTTGGTTGCTGCAAGACTTGGTGAGACGGAAAGGGCTCTGCAAAAGGTCTGGCACAGGGTTGGTATCACGGCAGTGTTTAAGGGAATCCCCATAATCCTTGATTCTCTCTTGCCTTTCATTCTCAGCGTTGTCCTCTTGCATTGGTTCACCCGGGCACAGTTCCATGGTGGGAGATCCTTTTGAGGCGTCCGAGATATCCAACGAGGTTGACCCATCGAGTGTTGCTTTGGGGAAGAGAACAAAAGATTTGATTTTTAGAGATTCATTTCACTACCGTACTATTTTCTAAGGGTGTTTTAAGCAATCAGTACGACCATTGCAGCTGGTTCTGTCTTAGGTAATACCAAATCTATGAATAATCTTATAACCGGGGAACGTGCAACGAATGTCCTTCTCTCGGACGTACCTGTGTCACTGTCACTGGGCTCGCTAGGTGGAGCATGTATTGTTACAGAGACCCCGGACTCTGTCATATCTGGGGGTGCTCCGACACTTATTTTAGGTTTAACCAAGTTGCTGCTATCACTTCTGTCAAAAGTCTTCTGCCCATGGCTGATTCTTCTTTCATGGACAACTGGCTTGTCAACTGCTGGAAAAGTGAAAAAACAGAATTAATAAATCAAAATACAAAAATAATTTACTAGATCTTTTTCTTCTGACTATGGTAAATGAACGCAACCAGTCACATAGAGTGATGCAGCTAACAAATCTCCCCCTCTGTTAATGAAATGTCTTTAATTCACAACTTGGACCTACCCCATCTTATCCTGATGAGCTCACAAATACAATTTAACATCTTTAGTGGTCTTACTTTAGATAGAGTGAATATTAAAATGAATCAAAAGTTCCATTAATGGTTAGTCGATAAAAGAAGCAATCACTATGATCTCTGGATTTAGAGCAGAATTCAAAGTATAATACACTCAAAGTATGAGGATAGTTTGAAGTGTTAGAAGCAGAAAGCCTCAGTCCCAAGGTAAAAGGTGTTTATAGGTTGTAAATTAAATCTCAGAGTTCCCATTCCAAACAAAAACAGCAGAGGACATGCCCTGAAATGCCAACTAGGAACATGACCGCACTCACGATGTCCTTAAAATGTGCTAAACACTCCCAGAACCTTCTATAAGGGTCTTTGAATGGGCTTCCTGATGGACAAGGTGTGCTTCAGTACCAGTACGAATGTTTGCTGGCCTGATGACCTCATGCTGTCCCAGATAGGAACTTTGAGAAGTGGCATAGTGTGTTCCTCAATTTCCAAAATCAACGTAGATGCAATAGATATCTCACATTTTGGCCTTTTCCACAGAATTCAAACTCATCTCAGCACAGCAATGATACTGCCTGTACGTTACTAAATGTTGCCCCGACTGTTATCAACTCAGAAAGCTTCAATTTATCAACTATTTTCCCCTTGTTACAAATTGAGTAGTCTGTTGGGATTGAGGCTTTCATATCTTGGCTGGTACAGAAGCTCCCACAATAAAGTAGGTTTCTTCAGCAGCCAAGAGAATAACTGATTAGTTATAAAACTTCAAAAAGTCCCCCATGCTGCCCTCATCCCCATAAAGGTGTGGGGTCATTAATACATTCCATCATGCTGCTTGACTGACTGAAGAAATATTAGTAACGTGAGAACAGGTTGGATGAAGACTAGTAGGTCGGATGTGGAAGGTACCTTCGGGCTCAGACTTTGACGGTCTGTTGTCAACACCTGTGAAAAACATGGGGGAAGCGGAGAGGGGAAGAAAAAAATTGGAATGAAGACAAGCCAGGGTAGAAAGAGGCCACCCGTACACCCTGCAGATCCCCGGACACCAGGGTAGCTTGAAAGATGGCATGCAGGGATCCTCCATGTGACAGGAACAAAGAGCAAGAGAACTATTGCAAAAGAGAGGGAACGCAGGACAGGAGGAAAAAACAACTGAGGAATGTGTGATAGAGGAGGTCCAGGCAAAAAGGAACTGAGCAAGAAGGAGGAGTGTGAAAAAAGGGATCTCAGAAAGGAGGAGTGTGACAGTGGAGATCCAGGCAATTGGTAGTGTTTGAGAAGAGGACCACTCATGAAACAATGTCTTGGAAAATACAACCATGCAAGACAAAGTGTTCTTGCGGAGGACAAAACAATAGGGTGAATGTGATTGAGCATCACCGAACAAAAGGAAAATAAAAGGAGAAATTGAGCAAGGAAGCCTTGTAAATAACAGTCGATGAAATGAATCACCCGAGTTAATCAAGAACTATATGGAGGAAATGTTGACTCTTATTGTGTTAAATAAAGAAGAGACTGGTGAGTAGGATAGAGAGAATTAAGTGGGTGTCAGAGACCTGCAACTAATGACCTCAACATCAACTCAATACACTGCAAAGCTCCAACTACTCACTATGAGATTCTCCTGATTTCCAGCGTGTAGGATCCAAGATGCTGAAGGTTTTCTTGGTTTTTACAGTTTCATCTGGTTTCTTGGAAGAAACCTATGAGAAAATGGACAAGAAGACCATTGTTCAAACTCAAAGACTTGGAAGACACAGGATGTAATATGGTGACAGACAATGCAACAAGAAGTGATGGCTTCAGAGTTGGAAACTCATGACCTCCTGGAAATCTGGACCACAACTCCCAAAATCCAAAGCTATATTTTGCTAGGTTTGTGGAACATCGAATGTTAAGGACTTCCTGTCCTTTAAAGTTTTGCTAAAGTAATGGTCCTTACCTTTTTCCTAAAGAAGATACCCTTTGATTTCTTGCTATCCGCCACCTTGGTCTTCACCCCAAGATGCTTCATATAGGCGACGATGGCACAAAAAACTGCAGAACTGGAGATAAAAAGGGCAATTTTATAAAGTTTGACAAATAATCTCAAAGGTGGAATCACTGCTTTCTGCTATTCACACAAGACAACTTCCCATAAACACATCAACAAGTAGCAGGATTACAATATTCTCTACGATGCGGCAGAACTGAGAGTGTCTCAATGCGAATGTCATATCTCCTAATCCGAACTCTGCACAGCCGAAGGGATGAAGTGAAAGTTCTATCGATAGTTGATATTGTACCACCTATTCACATAAGATGTCTAACCTGTTTATTGGCTGGTCACATACATGTTAAAAAAACAAAAAAACAAAGTCTAATAGAGAATTATTTAGAGACCAAAGGTTAACCTTATCTCCATTTCATGCCAAGTGTCATTGGATATTTACAGCTTCAGAAAACCTACCACATTTAGAGCAGAAGTTCTCAGATATGGAGTTAAAGTACTGCTTTAGAATACAGAACACGGTAAACAACCAATTCCCTGGTAAAGGGTGGGACAGTTACACGCACGCAAGCACACAATCAAAACAGAGGTTGTTACCTTTTGTCCTCGTCGGTACTGATGGTGGGGCTGTAAAGAAAAATAAACAATGTAAGACAAGAAAATGGAACAGCCATTGCAGCAGACAACTTTGAAATTAATTAACCCTTTTTTGGGTTACAGCTGCCATTAAGCTGTGCCGGTCACTTGCAGCTTTCAGTCTGGCAAAGGATCATGGGAGCAGTGATCCAACTAGAGGTGCAAGAGCAATTATATCCTTCAATATAATGTACAAACACACAATTATTCACTAGATTTGATTTATTAAAGAGTTATTTTGTTATGTGGCTTTGAGGTAATCAATGATACTTGATACTTGCATACTTTAAACAAAATAAACAAGTACACAAACTTGTAAAACACCCTTCCCACATACACAACATCAATAACGGATTCCTCCAGACCAACACAAGAATAAAACATATACAACCTTCAGTCATACAAAATACACCAGCACCTCCACTCCGAACACCTCTATGTCACACAGAATATACCTGCATCTCTGCTAGCGAACGCCCCCAAAAATACAAAAAATATACACACACACACACACACACCTCCACATCATGCATGATGCACCTGCATCTCAACTCTTAAACGCCTGAAAACACACACACCTATCACCTATCTCCTCATCTGCAGCACTAAAAAGCAGCCACTTCACATCTTTTACCCTCAAAAGACAAACCCCACATCTACCTGCCCTTTATATTACTATCCTGCGCACATCTGCACTCTTATAACTCGAAAAATGTAAATCTCGCAAGCATGACCTTTTTCACATTTACACCCTTTTACCTTCACACATTTTTGCATGGACACCACCTTGTGTACACCATTTTATCTACACTGTAATCCCCAAACACAGCCATGTCTGCACGTGCACCCGGACCTATATTCCTTATATTGACTCTTTATATCTGCATCCTTCCTGCTCTCTGTATTACACACTCAATATGTCTAACTAGCAATATATACATACCTATATTTAGAATTGATACACTTTTAAACATGCATATTGTACGCCTGCAACACATTATATAAATAGAGAGAAATGTTTCGACATGGCCGTTAATCACTCACCGGCAGAACATCATGTTTGCAGTGAGTGAGTGAGGCGCGGTTTATCCTGCAGATCATGGTATATGAGAAGCTGCAAATATCTCGAAGTCCCGGGACAATGAGTGAGGGCAAGAGCTGCAACGCAGACATTATATACCCCGCCACGAGCAGGATGATGCAACTCCGCGAAAGACAGGACCGAGGGGCGGTTGGGGAGGGGGACAGCACATATGTTTTGTATTAAGAACAGACGTTGAGTCTTTATAGGGTCCAAGACCACTTCCTGAGCATTAACTCCTTGGTGATCACAGGCGACGTCACTCCAGTATAAGTCAAAGTATTATTTAGACCTTGCAGCAGTTAAAGTTGGCAATAAATGGTTTCAGGGATACTCCCATTACCGATGTAGAATGAATTTCTGAAGGCGGGTAGGCTCATGGGGAGCCACGATTCCCACCACTGGCTCATATTAGATATTAGACAGGCTGAGATAAAAAATAGCTGCACATCTGGAAACTGATTCACTCTGGGGCTTTTCAATAGGGGGGCGGTGGGAAAAATGGGAATCCCTGCTAAACAATAAAACAAGCGGTCTGCTTTCATTACATGGCGTTGAGTGCTGCACAGAGAAAGCTTTAGAGCCAGACACCAGTACGAGCTATTTACTAAGAGAGATTTTCCATAATAGGAGTAAGCCTGTGATTTTCTTAAAGACAGACGACCAACGAGCAATAGATGTGATAATATAAGACTGCAGATAGGGGGCAATAACAGTGCTGCCCTGAATATTCAAGAGGACTTTCAATGCCAGCAAACGTACAGCTTGCTGCTAAAACGTTAAATGCGATCTATGGTAGATGTAAAAAAAATACATAATTGTTATCTCATTGAGAGAAAGGGCACACAAAGCCTTGTGATGGAAAGTAGCCTTGATACAGTGCTGAATAATAAAACATTGCACCAAGCATGTTAGATTGAATACCACAAATCAGCAGAATGACAAGGTCCTGGCTGCAACACCAAAATATAATGAGAGTGAAAATTAAGGAGGTGAAATTCTTTTAGATGGTGAACGACTTCAATTGCAACGCGAGTCAGGGATTTAAGTTTATAACCTTTATGCTGGCTGATGGGAGTATAATTAACAAAATCCCCCCCCCCTCCCTCACACACCCACCCACTCAAACCCTTGTTTTTAGCAGAGCCTTTGAACAGGACACAGATAATAAAAGTAGACTGAGTCTGTAGGAATCTGTACACACAGCATTTCCATTTTGGCAGATCACTCCCTCCCCATATCTCTCACTCAAGTGAACTTGCTGCTCGACCCGGACACCACCCTTCCGTTCTGAATCCCTTTCAAGCTAGTTCCCCTTCCTGTCTGAGAAGCCCCCACTTTTTACTGGTTTCATTTACCAGCCTAAGCTGGTAAAATACGGTAGATCACGGCACAGTTTCCGTGTACAGTCCAACAGAGTTACGTTTTATTCACGGCAGTTTAGTGACAACTTGCATCAAAAATAGACACTACGTGAACCAAAAGTTGAAAAATACATGTGGACTATGCAAACCCTGCCCGACCACCCCAAAAGAAAACACACACACATTTTAGTTTATACTAAATGAATCATTTTTGCAAAAATACGTTTTTAAAAAAAGTTTATTACCACACAGAGCCCAACCCATGAGCCTGGCGCATCCAAGAGTAAAGGAAACATTTATCCACTTCCCGTAAATCCACGCATAGAGTCTTCCTGTTCTTGTGGGTTAGACGTTTACACAAGGGTAATAAAGGCACGTTTATAATCACACATAAATGGTTCCTATTGAAAAATAGAAACTGGAGGATTGCCGCAATACTGGGACACTCAGAGTGAGTGAATCGTTTTATTTTTAAATATTATATTATCTTTTATGAGTAAAAAAAAATAAAATAAAAAAAATATTATTATAATAATATTAATAATAAATAAATGGCAATAAATGCAATGTTGATTTTCCCTTCAACGTGTGCATGGTAACATCTCTCTCAAAAAAGTAAACGCGCATTCGCTGGAAATTTTAAATCAAACTTTTTACTGCATTATGAAATCCAAAAGCAGATAATCAGATATCATCAATATATCTATGTATAATCACAATATTGAGATTTTTTTTGCTTTTGGAGTTAATAAAAAGTAGCAAAAATTTTAATTTAAAATTTTCAGAAAGTGTGCAGCTTCTTTTTTGGTATAACTACGGCTCGTTCCTGCACCAGCTAAGCACGGATTAACTAAACGGTGTGCTCGGTTCTTGGGAATATATATAAAAATAAAAATATATAATCCCGGGGGGGCAGAGCCCGACTGCCGAGCCAGGAAGACGTGCCTAAGCTGAGCACCGTGTACAGAAGCCTGTTTTTATCCAATTTCTCTGCAAAATCATTGCTCATCTCATGCTTAAACACGGACTATACCCTCCTGAGTACCTTGAGAACTATTAATACGTAATATTAATGATGGCAGTCGGCAGATCTATGGTGGACCGAAGCTGCGGCCTGTGGGCGACTGGGGCAGCTCTCCATGCTCCCTGGTCAGTGTCGGGTACCCAGCATGCCCCTGGTGGGGGTTGTCCAGGTGCCTACTGGGGTCATGGCTCACTTCCTTCATACAGAGAGGAGGGTTCCGGTGAGGTACTCCTATGTCTCTCACCTATGGTTCCCGTGGAGTACTCCTATGGCGCCATTCGACGAGCCAGACTACTGCTTCATGGGCAACATGGGAAGAGCACCTGGACAGGGCCTTTTTTTAGATTTTGGTCAATATTGCGGCATGAGATCCAGGTATGCACAGCTCCTACAACATACTTACCTCGGAGAGAGGTGAAGAAGGATGAAGGTTGGGAGTTGAGGGGGTCTCTCTCAGGCACAGCACTTGCTGCACGCCTACCTAGGCCGAAGGCCCCCATGGGTTTGATTCTAGAAGCATCGGCCACATCGCTGGAAGACCACCCGCAGCTGGCTGCGGCGGCAGAACACCTGGGCATTCCGTCACGCCCGATATGGGAAGGTCTCGGACTCACAGAGGACCCGAGCTCGTGGCACATGGATGTTGGCCTTCACACTGGCCTAGTGCTGCGGGGGAAACCTCTCCTCGCCTCTGCAATGCCACTGCCCTTGGTCACCTTCTTCTCTCAATACTCTCATCCACTTCCCACACTGGGCATGGAAAGTGGGACTCCTGGTCTGCACTTAACAGATGCCTCTCTACTACAGATCGGCTCTACCGGAAAGAGACGCTATCTGATACTCAATGTTCCGAGTCCCAGTGGCTTATTACGATGGAGACACTTACCGCGACATAGACATATAACTTGGCTCAGTGTTATCCCTGATTTATCTTTGTCTAAAGTTGCACTATTATATGCTCAAACATGTCAGCCTAGCTTATGATTACATGATGCCTACTACTCTACTGAGCCTCTAAGCTTGTTTTCCCTCTCTTGTCACTGCACTGTGATTTCTATTGTTTAATTAAAAAATGAGGCTTTCACATACCGGAGTTTATGTATATTACAAGAGCAGCTTTACCGACAATAGTTTTTATAATAGCATTTTTATTTTCCAGCACAATAGTTTTGTGTATATAGAACAGTTTTGGTCTTCGGATTATTATATCTCTCATCAAAACTCAACTTTGCGCTTTCTTGCAAGTTCTGCATGGTTATAACATTAACTGTTCTATTCTGACCTCCCAGCTAACCGTCTTCTGAAGCTTTCAGAATACATCAGATTTAGTCAAACAGATGAAATAAATTAATAAGGACTAGCAAATATGCGAATTAAGTTAAAATGGCTTCTAGTATTTATTCCTTCAAGAAATTGTTAAAAACACCCTTTTTTGAGCCCTTTCTACCTTTTTTTTCCCCAGTAAAAAAAAAAAAAGCATTTTGGATACAATCAACGGAATTAGCCAAAAAGATTTGGAGATACTCACTGGACCTCATCCAGCCGTGCGAGTAGCTGTTCTGCCAGTTGCTTTTCTTTGGATTCTAGGATATGTCGATCGCTTGTTCGATAAGACTCCAGCTCATTGAGTTCTAGTTCCCCAGGGGTCATACCCAATACCCGCTTTGACCTGCCCAGAAAAACAGCCAAAAAAAAAACGAAGCACAAACAAGATTAGATGACAGATGCCCATCACATCACCGGGTTGATATCTGATATGAGCGGATCGCAAACATTCTAAACTAAAATGAATTTTTTTTTTAAACCTAATGGGCAGAGTTTGCTCCATATAAGATGTTGAAATGCTTTGAGAGAATTTGTATCTCCTTAAACTTTAACAGCATTACATGCAGAGTAAGTAACCAATTATTATAGAGCTTTGATGCTATTTATATTACATTGCTATAGAAGACTTTATAGAAAAAAGAAGAAAAACAAAAGTTGAAATATGACCAATAAATAAATACATAAAATCTGCATTGTAACGGTTCTCGCAGAAGTGCGAGCTGTCAAGACTTCAAAGTAAACAAATTATAGACTGAAAAGTTTTCATATTTTGTCTACTTTGGCTCAAATTTGCAATTCACTGAGAATTGCCAATAGTTCACACTTTAGTAAATAGCCCTTGCTATGTTCTGTGATGGTCCGATATGCACCTGAAGTCCTCGAGCTGCCTGCTGATCTCCGGAATCTGGTAGCTCTGAACTTCACGGAGGAATTTCTTCTGTGTGTCTTCAGTGAAAAGCTCTGGCCTAGTGCGATCTGTGACGGGAGAGATGGACAAGACAGCCACTTCATTTAAACTTCTCTATAACTGTGTCTAGTGCCTCACATGTAAACTCTGCAGGATCCTGCACTACTGATGTCTTCTCAATAATGCCGAGTATCGACGAAGCATTCTAGCTATCGTTTAACTGCTAAGGACGTAACAATAACGAGCAGCTCATCACATGCTCACTTCAATGAGTAAGGGGATGAAAGCAAACATTTTGGTGTAGGAATCACTTCGTTCACGTTACTGAAAAGGGGCTTTATATTTATACAAAATATAAGGCACCTTAGTATTATAGTATTGTGGTATTATGGTGTATGTATTGAGCTATTGCACTTTGATAGGTGCTGCTACTATTGATATTTTTTAGTTTTTATATATATATATATATATATATATATATATATATATATATATATACACACACTCTAGAATGTAAGCTCATTGAGCAAGGTCCTCCACCCCCTCTGTTCCTGTACGTCCAGTTGTCTGGTTACAATTACATGTCTGTTAGTCCACCCATTGTACAGCGCTACGGAATCTGATGGCGCTATATAAATAATAAAATAATAATATATAAGTAAGTGCCATTGACACCTGAATTTTTTCCCGTTTTATTCATAGAGGAGAAGGATTTGGCTACTAGCCTGGTGAGCTGGGAATTACAAAACAAATCTCTCATCAAGCATCTGACTGGCCTTTAACACACTTTCAATCAGAACAATTTCAGGAAGTCTTCCATGGCAGGGAAGAATAATAGAATGGCAGAGAGACTCCGTTTGCAACGTGGGGTCGGGCAGAGTGAAAGAAAGGAGGAAAAATATTTTTTAAAAAAATCTGGTTGATGATATGTTGGATTTTATTTGCAGTGTTTTTTTTTTTTTTTTTACTAAAGTCAAAATTCAAGGTGAATTCAAACTGGATTTTAAATTTGAGTATCGGAATGGAAAGCACAAATTCATTTTCCCAGTTTGGCTACTTTGACCTTAAATTTGAAAGTTGCTTTGAATTCTCACTTTAGCAAATAACGCTGTTAGTGTTGCAAGATTTTTTGAGATTTTCTTTTGAATGGCTGATACATTATAATCATACGCATCTTGAGTCTGCATTTTAGAAGTCAGTTTCTAACATGATCATAGAATTAAGTTGTGTGGAAATTACTGCTTATTATGGCTTTTTTTTAATGAAAGGGCGGCAAGGCATTCTGCAAATGCCGTGAACTAAACATTTCCCCCCCCTCCCCTTTCAGTGAGATAGGCATCATGGGTATTTAAATGAACATGTGGCACATACGGGCTGCATTGCTGCTAGTGACCAGGAGAGGGCTCCAGACACTCAGAGAATGTGTAAGGTTGGAGACAGGCTACATGAACGTTCCGGCTACTTGCTAATCAGTTTCATAACATTTCTTCCGGAAGTTATCCGAGTTTGTACAGTCAGATAGAGCACACAGACTGCAGCTTCAAAAACGAAACATTGCTGCCGCAGTCCCACTGCCTGTTTACATCCTATAAACCCTATAACTAAACGCCAAAGCAGGGGCAATCTCATCAATAAACCTGACTGTTTGGATGCAATGATTTAAATGCATTTTGACCTACTCATTGTCCCAGTTCAGTGACTTTTATTCATTTTACATTATAGATCTGTCATGTATGCGGTTTTACTTTATAGCTCTGTAATAACAATAGGCATAGCTTATAATCTCAATCTGTCGAACTATATGGGAATAAGGTGAAAGGTGTGAGATGGGAATGAGGTGGAGGGGTTAGAGGGTGTTGTGGGAATGAGGTGGAGGGGGTAGAGGGTGTTATGGGAATGAGGTGGAGGGGGTAGAGGGTGTTATGGGAATGAGGTGGAGGGGGTAGAGGGTGTTGTGGGAATGAGGTGGAGGGGGTAGAGGGTGTTGTGGGAATGAGGTGGAGGGGGTAGAGGGTGTTGTGGGAATGAGGTGGAGGGGGTAGAGGGTGTTATGGGAATGAGGTGGAGGGGGTAGAGGGTGTTATGGGAATGAGGTGGAGGGGGTAGAGGGTGTTGTGGGAATGAGGTGGAGGGGGTAGAGGGTGTTATGGGAATGAGGTGGAGGGGATAGAGGGTGTTATGGGAATGAGGTGGAGGGGGTAGAGGGTGTTGTGGGAATGAGGTGGAGGGGGTAGAGGGTGTTATGGGAATGAGGTGGAGGGGGTAGAGGGGGTAGAGGGTGTTGTGGGAATGAGGTGGAGGGGGTAGAGGGTGTTATGGGAATGAGGTGGAGGGGGTAGAGGGGGTAGAGGGTGTTGTGGGTGTTGTGGGAATGAGGTGGAGGGAGTAGAGGGTGTTATGGGAATGAGGTGGAGGGGATAGAGAGGGTGTGCAGAGGGAATGAGTTGAAGAGGGTAGAAAGAGTGTGGTGGGAATGAGGTGGAGGGGGTAGAAAGAGTGTGGTGTGAATGAGGTGGAGGGGTAGAGAGGGTGTGTGTTAAGAGTGAGGTGGAGGGTGTAGAGAGGGTGTTTTAAGAATGAGGTAGAGAGTGTGTGGTGGGAATGAGGTGTAGGGGTAGAGAGGATGTGTGGTGGGAATGAGGTGAGGGGTAGAGTGTGTGTGTGTGTGTGTGGGGGGGGAATAAGGTAAAGAGGGTGTGTGGTGGGAATGAGGTGGAGGGGGTAGAGGGTGTTATGGGAATGAGGTGGAGGGGGTAGAGGGTGTTGTGGGAATGAGGTGAAGGGGGTAGAGGGTGTTATGGGAATGAGGTGGAGGGGGTAGAGGGTGTTATGGGAATGAGGTGGAGGGGGTAGAGGGTGTTATGGGAATGAGGTGGAGGGGGTAGAGGGTGTTATGGGAATGAGGTGGAGGGGGTAGAGGGTGTTGTGGGAATGAGGTGAAGGGGGTAGAGGGGGTAGAGGGTGTTATGGGAATGAGGTGAAGGGGGTAGAGGGTGTTATGGGAATGAGGTGAAGGGGGTAGAGGGTGTTATGGGAATGAGGTGGAGGGGATAGAGAGGGTGTGCAGAGGGAATGAGTTGAAGAGGGTAGAAAGAGTGTGGTGGGAATGAGGTGGAGGGGGTAGAAAGAGTGTGGTGTGAATGAGGTGGAGGGGTAGAGAGGGTGTGTGCTAAGAGTGAGGTGGAGGGTGTAGAGAGGGTGTTTTAAGAATGAGGTAGAGAGTGTGTGTGGTGGGAATGATGTGTAGGGGTAGAGAGGATGTGTGGTGGGAATGAGGTGAGGGGTAGAGTGTGTGTGTGTGGGGGGGGGAATAAGGTAAAGAGGGTGTGTGGTGGGAATGAGGTGTAGGGGGTAGAAAGAGTGTGGTGGGAATGAGGTGGAGCGTGTAGAGAGGGTGTGTGTTAAGAATGAGGTGGAGCGTGTAGAGAGGGTGTGTTAATAATGAGGTAGAGAGTGTGTGTGGTGGGAATGATGTGCAGGGGTAGAGAGGATGTGTGGTGGGAATGAGGTGAGGGGTAGAGTGTGTGTGTGTGGGGGGGGGAAATAAGGTAAAGAGGGTGTGTGGTGGGAATGAGGTGTAGGGGTAGAGAGGGTGTGTGGTCTAGTGGGTAGAAAGGGCATGTGTTGCAGGAGGTAGGGAGGGTGTGTGAAGATAATGAGTTGGAAAGTATAGAGAGGGTGTGGTAGGAGGGATGAGGTGAAGGTGGTAGGGAGGGTGATGGTGAGAATGAGGTGGAGAATGTAGAGAGGGTGTGTGGTGGAAATTAGGAGATGTGTTTCTGGTTGGAATGCGGTAGAGGGGGAAAAAACTGTGTTTGGTGAGAATGAGGGGGTAAGATGATGTTGGGTAAAAAGTCATTTACTCTTTAAGAAACCTTTTGACTGTAGTAAAAGCATATATTCAGGAAAGATTACTCAAAATTATCACTGCATTTAAATGGGCGACACACACAATTCTAGACAATACCTGTATTGAGAACATAAAAGAATAAACTCACCGAGTTCGAAGGAAACGATGGGTGGCACCGTGGTGCGTAGGACCTGGAAACAAGATTTTAAAGTTACAGCTCTGATCACAGCCCTGTACAGGACGTAAGGTTACTATGAAACCTTGTATTTATTTCACATTAAAATGTAATACTGAGCAAATACTAAAACAGAAGTTGCTACATCACTAGCCACAGTGTACCCAAGAGGCAAAGCAGAATGAGGAACAAGAGACATAAACAATACTTAATAAATAACCAAAAATCAAAGGACAGACTGTAGGGCAGTGATGGCTAAACAGCAGATTGCATAACCATGATGATCAGCTAGCTCCAGGGCTATTTTTTGGAACACAGTAATCCAGTTTAGTGCTGCATGACAGTCCATAGTCCAGAGCAGAGTGAATATTTCAATCTTACTTGTAAGTTAAGAGAATACCATAGTGTTAAGAATACAAACATATATTTCAAATGCTACAGTGTTCCCCTGTCATTTTTGGCCCCACCTCTCTGAGAGGGTTTGAAAGGTGAGTATTACTTACCTTTCAGCCCTCGCCACATTGGTCTCCCCACGGCCACTCCGCCTCCATGGCTGAGATCATTAAGAATGATGATCTCAGCCAATCCAATGCTTTCCAAGAGGAAGCATTAGGAGGCTAGTGCACATGCGCGGCAAAACACAGCGTCAATTAAATGCTGCTCTAGGAGTCTGAATTGGTTCTCACATATCGGATGGACTTTTATTTAAACAGGTTATATAGATAATAAAATCTGTGCGTTGAATACTCACCGCTCCTTTCATCATGAAGGTATAGCAGAATTCCGTAAACAATTTCTTCCCCTCCGTAGACAATTTCTTCCCCTCTTTGACCGAAAGGTTCTTTATGATATCGGCATGGAGGTAACAGAGCTAGGAAGTGACGTCAGGAAAGAGAATTAGTCCGACGCAAACAGCAACAACATATTCAGTAAAATATAGATTATAAAGTGTGAAAAGCGTGTGTCCGGATCACATGCATCTCATGCTAAATCTCCACATGCAACTCATTCCTCCATTTAGGACATCTGCACTGTATGCCCCACCAGCCTCATACTGACAGGCAACCTGCATATCATGCCACCCTGCTACGGACAGGGCCCCTGCACCTTACACCACTAAAGCAAGGTAGCTGTGCTTCCTATAGGTCCTCAGAGACATAGTGGATCTCCAACCCACCCTTTCCTATAGACAATGTCCCTCCATCTGATGTCACCTCACAGTCAAGGGCACATCCATCTGAAATCCCTTCCCACAGAGAGTGCCTCACACCCTTCCCATAGATAGGGCACCTGCATTCTGCAATCCTCCCAGAGAAACAGCAGCTACCCACAAGTCTTTTAACTGCAGACAGGACATCTTCACCCCATATCTATTAACCTCTGACAGGACACCTGCACCCCAAGTCTAACCACCGCAGACAGGACATCTTCACCCCATGTCTATTAACCTGACAGGACACCTGCACCCCAAGTCTAATAACCGCGTACAGGACCCTTCATCCCAAGTCTATTTACAGCACCCAGAAAATCTGCTTCCCATGTCTATTAACCGCTGACAGGTCACCTGAACCCCATGACAGAACACCTAGATGTGTATATTTTGCTGACAGGAAACCTACACCTCATGTCAAAATATATCACAATCTGCTAATGTGCGTACCACAAAGAGGAAAGCTGCAATCCATGTATTACCCACAGGAAGTGCACATGCATTTTATTCCCCTTTCAGCACAGTGTTCCTCAGATACCCCCTGTGCCTGCAGAGTATCTGCTTTACCTTAAATACTGATGTAGCACCCCAAATATGCATGACAGCTCACACTATAAACACAGCACACAACCTCTGCCACCCCTCAGTACAGCAAACGGTCCCAACAACATTACAGAATCTTCTTATGTTCAAAAGGAAAATTTGCAGGGAAACTTCTTTAACATATTGCAATATTTTCCTATTCTAAATAGATTTATGAAGGGTAGCGCCGCTAGACAGCATGCAACACATTTATATGGAAAAAAAGAGGCTCAGCATATTGCACGACCCACACTGTCTGTCATACAAACAATACTGACAATCATCTACGGCAGCAAGGTTGTAAACAATGCTCTGTCAGCCAGGAGACTAGCAAAGCATTATGGGAGATGTAGTCCAAAACGCTTCCAATATGGTAAAGGTTGTCTACCCATGACCTAATGAATGATCTAGGTAATGATTTACATCTGACCAGTACATCCCCACACACACACCTGTTTTCAAGGAGCTGGGCATCTGAAAGCAGCATGAAAAAGAGAGAAAACAAAATGTAACTGAGGAAGTCATGCCAGTACTGTTTAGAGACTCCTGCGTGTAGGAGAGCCTCGGAGCCACCAGTGGATTGTCCAAGTGCAGCATTAAATAAAAGCACATCAAATTATATTTTCATGGTACGGCTGGCTAGTACTGCTTTATGATTTGGAATTTTAGCCAAACAGTAAGGGCCAAAAAGTGGCTCATCCTACCAGGTGCATGCTGGGATCTAAACCTCTTACGGTAATTTTTGCCAAACAGCAAGGGCCCTACAGTGGCTCATCCTACCAGGTGCATGCTGGGATCTAAACCTCTCACAGTAATTTTAGCCAAACAGCAAGAGTCTAGAATGGCTTATCCTACCAGGTGCATGCTGGGATATAAACCTCTTACAGTAATTTCTGCGAAACCGCAAAGGCCTAAAGTGGCTCATCGTACCAGGTGCATGCTGGGATATAATGATCATACAGTAGTGAGTGTTAATGGAAGATAAGCTGGGAGACCATTTGCCAAGGTCTTTTAAAACTGGGCCCTGCACTACAGGGTGCCACATGAGACATTTCATGCAAAACAACATTTCATACGGTACCAAGGATTGGCTGAAGCAACAAATACCCAGCCCTGCTAACAATTACTCCGGCCATGCACGGTGCAGTAACGGCTATTCTGTGCAAACCACGGACTCCCACCCGGCAAAATGCAACAAGGAGTATTCCAAACAGGCAGGCCGCAGGGGAAAGCAGGATGGGTATTTTGGCAATGTACCCCCTGGCTGCTCTTACCAATGGGCATGGGTCCAACTGCAGCACCACATGATGGAGAAAAACCATGATGTACGCCGGATGATCTTTTACAAGTTCGATGTTCTGGAAAGGGCTGTTGTGGTCTTCCACATTCTATATGGGGAGAAAGAAACCGTTACCAGGGGTGAAGAGAGACCGAGTGTAAGGAAACTGCATGGAGAGGCATCATCATGGCTACTCTCAAAAATCATACTGATTCAGTGAGACTCTAATTAACATACTTTGCTTTTTAGATCAGCAAAAATCATTACATTGGTTATATTAAAAAGTAATATATTTATTTTGGTAAAAGGGTAGGGTATGGAGAGGTATACAATACATATCCAACACAGCTGCTGAAGTGGCTCTTTCTACTGTTTTAATGCCAAATCACAGGGGGACAGTTTGATATAAACTGGGGTCTCCCTGGCACCCAGACCCCTCAAGTGGATTAAACCGTCTAGCATATCAGAACACAAGGTAATTCTTGTTCATCCATCACAATTACTATTTAGCATGAACCCCTAGAACAACCCCTCTCCCCCACAATTACCCCAACCATCAGAACCACTGACCGCTTCAATTTCATTCTCAAAGTCTTCATCTTCTGCTCCGATGATTGAGGTGGCGCCCATAGAATGGAAACCCTGTGTGGTGAAAACATAAAAATATATTTGGCATAAAAAAAAACAAAAAAAAAACAAAAAAAAAACAATGTGTTTATTCTCTTCCGAGAAAATACAAATTAGAGGGAGAGTCCGACTTACAAGTTTATTCTCTGAAATGTTAACTGAGTTCATAGTAAATGTAATATTTTAGGTGAAAAACAGCAAATTGAAACGTTATCTTTATGTCGGCTATGTTTTCACTTCCCATTAGCCTAAAACTCAAAATTTACTTTGAAATCCAATAATTCACCTTTTACGGAATAATCCTGCTTAAATTATGCTGAAAACCAGGTGTGGGCGAGGTTTAGAAAAACAACAAATTCACGTCAGGACAGGATGTTGCCGTCTTTTGGTTGGCTGTGAATTATAGGACTTTCAGTTCCAAACATCAGGAATATGCTCTATGCTACAAATATTAACACACATGACGAACAGTGTTCAAATAAAGTTCGTAATGGCAGCAAAATAGAAAAAATAACTTGATCCAAATTTAAATTTCCTCAAAATACCTTTAAAAATGGACTTCCCAGCCAGATCGAGAAAGGCCTGGGGCCTACTAGGTTGGAACAGGCCTGGCTCTCTCAGGCAGACAGCTGTGTATTATGGACACAATACGGATTTGTTCTCCAGTGTGAAATCGTAATCATTTCTCTCACTGAATTTGTATTCAACGAATCTACAATTATTGTGGCGCTGTGTTCTACTTGATTCTTTCTGCAGTGTATTACGGACGCCCTTCTTAAGAAAAATGTCAAGCTCGTGATGAAGAAACTACCGTATTTATTGGCGTATAACACGCATTTTTTCTCCCTGAAAATAGGGGGCAAATGATGTGTGCGTGTTATACGCCGATATACATATTTTTCGCTCCATAAGACGCACTTTTTTTCCCCTCAAAAGTGAGGGGAAAGGTCTGTGCGTCTTATGGAGTGAATGTGAAGGTTTACTTACCTGTCTTGAAGCGTGGGCCGGAGTTCAGCGCGCACCGTGGTACTGGAACTTTAATTTCAGGTTCCGGTTTCCGGCGGGACTGAAAGGAAGTGCGCACTCTGTGTGCACACTTCCTTTCAGTCCCGCCGGAAACCAGAACCTGAAATATAAGTTCCTGTACCGCGGTGTGCGCTGTGAAGCCGGCCCACGCTTCAAGACAGGTAAGTAATTATGGGACAAGGGGAGGGAACGTGCACTATGGGACAAGGGGAGGGGGGGGAGACTATGGGATGAGGGGGGGAACACTATGGGAGGGGGGGGAGAATACTATGGAAAGGGGGGGGGAACACTATGGAAAGGGGGGGAACACTATGGGATGAGGGTGGGGGGAACACTATGGGAAGGGGGGAGAATACTATGGGAGGGGGGTAAATTTCCTTCTTAAAATGAGGTGCGTGTTATACGCCGATAAATACGGTAATTGGTTTTGCAGGCTGTTTCATAGCAGAAAATCAGAGTAAGGGTGAAATGATTTGGTAACAAACAAAATGTTTATCTTGGCAAATAGTATATGCAAAAAAAATGACAGGAGATTACTTTAGGACTTTTACTTTTCATCCACCTCACCTAAAAGTCTCCTGAATATATATTTACCAATATTTATCAGTTTTCTTGCCTTGGTGCAACCTGAGCATGCAAATATATAATGAAGAAAATTGCAGGTGCACTCATAGGTCTTGTATCAAGGTGATTCTTTTATTTTCTTAACATACAAATCAAATCTGTCCCGATCAATGTTCCGACCCCTGTAGGGTCTTTTTCAAGATGAAAAGATCTTGAAAAAGACCCTACAGGGGTTGAAACGTTGATCGGGACAGGTTTCATTTGTATGTTACGAAAATAAAAGAGTCACCTTGATACATGAACTATGAGTGCACCTTCAATTTTCTTCATTATATATAAATATATATATATATATACACACGCACACACACAGTTGGGACTGATATTCTTTTTCAATAAATGCGAATAAATAAATAAAATGCTACTGTATCTGCGTATTTGGAGGGGGACGGAGTGTCATATACGCTGTTAACCTGTAAAACTCTGCCCTGTAGTTATATGGGATGCATTGGCGGATCCAGGGGGGGGGGCAACGGGGCAATTGCCCCCCCCGAGATTCTCCCCTGCCGGCTAGTGCAGGGCTGGCATTGCCCAAGCGCCAGCCCTGCAATGTGCCTGCGGACCGGGGAGGGAGATCACTGATCTCCCTCCCCGGTCTGCAGGCACATTACTGACAGCCGACCGGAAGGGGAGGGAGAGAGGACCCGGGAGCTGTTACCAGCAGCTCCTCCGGGTCCTCCTCTCGCGAGATTTGGAGCGTTGCCGCGGTTACCACGGCAACGCTCCAAATCTCGCGAGAGTGAACTCTAGCCCTGGAGCGCGGGCTAGAGTTCACTGGAACCACTGGACCACCAGGGATTCCCCACTGGGACCACCAGGGATCCAGAAATGTCCCCCCTCCTCCTCAATAAAGGTAAGAAGGGAGGGGGGACATAAATATATTTTATTAAATACATTTTTTGTTTATTTTTATTAAAAAGCCCTCCTCCCCTCCCCCCCATACCCACTGCCCCCATACCCACTGCCCCCCATACCCACTGCCCCCCATACCCACTGCCCCCCATACACTGCCCCCATACACACTGCCCCCATACACACTGCCCCCATACACACTGCCCCCATACACTGCCCCCCATACACACTGCCCAACATACACTGCCCCCATACACACACTGACCCCATACACACACTACACACACTGACCCCATACACACACTGACCCCATACACACACTGACCCCATACACACACTACACACACTGACCCCATACACACACTGACCCCATACACACACTGACCCCATACACACACTGACCCCATACACACACTGACCCCCATACACACACTGACCCCCATACACACACTGACCCCATACACACACTGACCCCATACACACAAACACTGCCCCCATACACACACTTCCCCCATACACACACTGTCCCCATACACACACTGTCCCCATATACACACTGTCCCCATATAAACACTGTCCCCATACACACACTGCCCCACAAACACTGTCCCATACACACACTTCCCCCTTACACACACTGACCCACAAACACTGCCCCATACACACACTTCCCCCTTACACACACTGACCCCATACACACACTGACCCACAAACACTGCCCCACATACAAACACTACACACACTGACCCCATACACACACTGCCCCCCATACACACACTGCCCCACAAACACTGCCCCCATACACACACTGCCCCACAAACACTGTCCCCATACAACACTGTCCCCATACAACACTGTCCCACAAACACTGTCCCCATACACATACTGCCCCGCACACACTGCACACCTATACACACACACAGTGCCCTACACACACTGCTGCCCCCCCATACACACATTGCCCCAAACACACACACAGTGCCCCCCATACACACACTGCCCCACACATACATACAGTGCCCCCCCATACACACACTGCCCCACACAGACATACAGTGCCCCCATACACACACTGCCCCCTAACACACACACTGCCACCCTTACGCACTCACACTCACTTCACCGCTCACACACACACTGCACCTTTCACACACACACTTCACCCCCAACACACACCACTTCTCCTATGCCCTATATCCCAGCAGACCCCAGGTAAGTTGTCAAACTGTTCTTAAACGATATGACTACTTACTCTGGGGTGGGGTCCTGGCACTACTGGCACCATAACTACTACACTGAGCTGTAGTGGTTATTGTGCTAGGATTATTTTTTTTAAATAATCTACAAGTGCCCCTCCCGAGATCAGGCTCTGGATCCGCCACTGATGGGATGTGTGACTCATTGGCTGTCACAAGAAACTTAATTCATGAAAAGACATGAATGAAACAACCTTTAGTTGTTTTTTTTTTTTTTTTTTTTTTTCAAGTTAATAGATGCAGACAACTCTACAGGAGAGCCTATACATTCACTTAGAACGTATACAACAAGTACAGGCCATGCATGCATACACAGCATTTTGTATGGGTAGAAGGAAGTAGGGTATTTCATAAAACGGAAGAGTGAGATGTTGACATTTATTTGCTTCAAGTCTTGAAAAATGCGATAGTGATCTTGAGTTTGAACAAAAGTTGCTTTTGGCATATGCACATGTCCTAAAATAAATATAAATAAATAAATCCTCCCTGTCTTTATGCTGTATCGGGCATTGTGTAAGTGGACAGTTTGAGATACTTTTAATAGATTTTTGACAGACTGCTGGAAAACTCATTAAGTCAGGGGAATTCTGGGCAGTCGTTTAAATTGTTTCCCACTTCCTGCTTTCCAAATTTCAACAACAAAAAAAGTACACCAGAAATGTAATAAAATGCTCAAAGATGCATTCACAAAAAATAAATACATAAATAATAAATCTAGGAAATGTGATGTATGTACAAAAATAACATGCAATTCAAGTAATATTTGTTCAAACTCAACATTTTGCATCACATTTTGGTAGGTTATTAAGGCAATTTCCTTCTTTGGGGGTTGTTTTTTTTTACCACAGAGTTTTTCTATTAAACGATATATAAATAAAATAAATGGTACTTCATATCCAGCAGCCTATTAATAATAACAACAATAATAAAATGAATACAGGTACATTATAACATTTGGAACAAAATGGATTACAATAGGGCTACGTTCCAATGCATGCGCATAAATGGGGGGGAAATTGGAGCCATAATTTTTTAGATCATATTCACGCTATATGTACGTTTGCTGAGCTTAGCGGATAGGACCAAACACTGATAAGCACATACACTAAAACACAACTATAAGCTGTGATTAAAATTGAAGTTTATTTTTTTTTACTGAATTGAAAGAAATTCAGCCTGATTCTGGACACGTTTTAATGGAACAGAAAGGGTGCGATATAACTGATCTGTAATCGCACTTCACTTTAATCTGATACTACTGTCTTCTCACATGATAAAAAAGGACAACAAATTGTTTCTCATAGCCAAGGACGGTGCTTACCATTACCTAATTTAATGGTACTTATTCCATCGCCATGGAAAGATTAATGGCTGAATTGGCTTTGCTGCGATTCAGACCAGTCTCTAGGGTTTTAAAAGGTGCCTCAGTCAGAGCATGCAGCTACAGAGCTACTTCATTAACAAGGTTATTGGAAGTGGACAATCTAATATAATGCAATAGCTGCAAGCCTGATACATTTGTATTCCTTCTCTTAGCCCGGACATTGGAAATGCTAAGCACTAACTGCAATGAGACTTTTTCTACCAAGCATGGAAATTGTGAAAGCCTCAATATATGGACCTTCTGGTTACAATATTAAAATGTAACATTTCTGACACTTGCTGTGAATTTTGTATACAGCTTATTAGGATACACATATCTTCTTCAAATATATAGTATAGGAAGGCACAAATTATATCAACTAGTGTACACACATTTAAATGTACCTTCCAAGTGCCATAATTCATCTATACTTTTTCTAGCGACCTTACCTGGTCTCGCTGATGCTAAAATCCAACATACTCCCTTTTTGAACATCAGAATATCACTTCCTCCCTCTGACCATACATGCACTTGTACTATATGTATGGACAGCATGTGCATGGTGCATACATCCTTATTAAAGTATTACTTCAACCACTATGACCACTTCAGTGATTTGAGGTTGTCATGGTGGTAGGAGACTGGATGTGGAGTGTTTTTGCATGAAATACTGCAGTGCATATCCAAAAATATTTGCACTTAGGCACACGTGACTTTGGCAGCCTGAAACGCTGTTCCGGACTGCAAAATGTCAATTCTGGCAATAATAATCTTCTGCCCCTCCATGGAGAAGCTTGTTATCCCCTCCTTCCTTCCTTCCCTCCCACTGTGTGGTCCCTCCAGCTTTCCCCATTAAGGTATGTTTTTTTTTTATTGTAGTTTTCTTTTATTTAAAATTTCCATCATACCCCCCTCTCCTTGCCGGCTCAGTGTGCATGCATACACTCTGAGCCGGTGAAACAGTCCAATTACAGACTTCTCTAAGAAAGGCCGGCGATTGGACTGCGCAAGTGCAGAGATGTTGTCAGACAGGGATTGGAGATCAGCAATGGTAGCTTCGCCTGGCGCTGGATGTCAGGTAGGTTTTAAAGCTCATTACAGGTTTTAAGGGGGGGGGGGGGGGGGGGGGAGATGGCATATTAGTAATGCCCCATAGGGCACTCTGAATGACCAAAAAATATAGTTTTGAATTTAAGTTAATTTGCCTAAGTCTCATCACAAATTCCTCCTAGCTTGCATAGTATCTTCATTTTAGTATTTTCATATTTTCCGAAATACAAATACACTTCATATTAATCCAAGCTGTGTTTGGAGGGGAACAAATTAGATTGAGGAAACTCTTAAAAAAAAAATCAGAGAACATTGACATTTCTTGTTTCCTGAAGATATTTTATATTTGCAGCAAATGAATAATAAATATATTTTTTTCTTTCATTTTTAATTTGGAGGGATTTTTAACATATTATTTACATAATGAATTAAAAAAGGGGGGTGGATGTCTACTTTCAGCTGACGTGTCCCTTTAAATGGGGTGGCTGAAGTTGCAAATAAAACAACTAATAAATCTTCATTTTCTCATCAAGTTCTCAGTACTTGACATAAATCGTCTCCCTTGGAGGATCTGCCACTAGATTACTCTTTATTTAAAGGTTACAAATACCCCCAGACTATTTTTGCATTTCTGGCATTTTTTTTTTTCTCAATTTCTGGATACATTTTGTTTATTGTACTTCTGTGTATGCAACAGGGAAATACAGATCTTTAAAGAATGTGCAAGTACACACCTTATTTGTAATTATACCATTTGGTCAGAAAGATTCTGCTTTGAGTGCTTATTTTTCCTATTAAGCTATTCTGCTGGGATTGACCAAAATAATATTTTTTAGCTAATATTTCTTGTAGACAGCAAATCTTAAAACGTAACCCTTGCATGTCACCTCTTTCCCAAATTAGGTTTTTCTTACAATTTCGCAGATGGAATTAAAGTGTACTTTCGCTTGAGCAGCTTGATACAAAGTGAATCACTGGGCACTGCCCTCGGAATTGTCAAAATTAAAAAACAAAAGGCAAAAAAACACAAAACAACGCATAACGTGGAAGAGCTTCATCCAATTCCGTATTCTTGCGTTTATATAGAACATCATTTAGAATTTGGAAGCGAACTATAAAATGCATTTCTTAAAAGGCATGGAACGTTTTACAAAAAATTTTCAGCAAAGATTGTATTACTAGACTGTCTGAAAGAGCAAACACAGCGCTCTGTAGGAGAGGCCTATAATGAAGGACCTGGAAGTTTTTGTTTTTAAAAATTAGTCCTGGCCGTGTCCCCTTGCACTGCCTTGAATCCTGTAACTCGATCATTACATTTTTAAAAAATATTTATCAGAGGACAGTGTTTTTGGAGTGTACTACACAGTCCAATATTTTTTGCTGTATTCAGGAAAAACTTTGTCAGCCTTGTTCTTTATCGAATTTTTGAAGATGCAAGACATGTAAAAGACACTGTAGGCTTCCTTTGCTCCACCAGGTTCATATTTCTTGAACACAAAACTTTAAAGGAAGAGAACTCTATAACTAAACAAATACTCATAGCTCTACAAGGCTCTGAAAAGGCACCTCCACCCTATCCTAACCCAAAGCAAAGACCACCTATACTACAGGACCTGCATTACCATTATATTTCTCATTGCACGTTTTAAACATTACGAGGCCCAAAGTAGCTTTGTTCTTCTTTTTCCTTAATACCACATGAAGTTGAGTTCTATGTTAATAACGCCTCAACTCTGCAACTTTATCTAATTACCTTTAGAACTTCCGGTTTCATTCCAATCTTTCAGATAAACACAGCAAACTTTCATGTATACCGTACTTGAAATCTGGAGAAGTTCAGTCTGCCAAGCTGCAGAGTGCTCACGCGCTCATTATTTCAAGCTAGTGGGTGACGGGAACAATAGCCCAAAGTCAGCTAACTCACAAGCAGTAATTGATACTTTTATTGAGATGATTCTATTGAGATTATAATCCTATTGTTGATTATTTCGATTAGCAGATGACTTGCAGTGCTGTATTGGTGGCCATAAAAAAAAAAAAACACTAGTCCCGGGGCCTTTAGAAGGATTTGGGTTACAAAGATTTTTCATAAGATAATAATATCCCAATCTTCTGCACTTATCTCATTATGAACTTGCCCAAAATATCCAAGGCATTTAAAAAGTCAAACAAACAAGAAAACACTCAATTTGAGTGTTCTTGTAGACCAGGGTAATCCATCCAAGTAGGCCGGTTGATCTCCAGTCTTTGATAAACTAAACATCTGACCGTTGTCTCCTGTTGTAGATCATTCCTGATAAATCCATCAGTACTTTCTCCCTCATCTCCAACTGAAGTTTGTATCGCCGATCCGAGGCAAATAAATATGATGCAGATCACTGGAAATCCCAAAATTACTTTGCTCTTTTGTGATTATCAAGGATTCTGTGCCAACAGCAGATAAGGGAACAATTTTATTCCAATTGACCTGATGGACAATTCATGATGAACAAAACTACCAGGTTAAGATAATGACTTATTTCAAAAGCTTGTTCAAGGTTTCCATGTTTGCAGACTATGGTAGTAAAGATATAGAAGCTGTAGTGAGAAGCAATATAATACATCCCTGTATAGAGGTCATGGTCTCAAGGCAACCACAAAAGTTGAAGAACCTCAAATATCATGCTACACTGTAGGATCCAAGACGGTTAATCTGTTCTTTCGTCAACAGGTCAACATTGTAATAACATCTGCAATTCCTTGGGTGAGTTTGCCTGCTCAGAATGGACTATTTGTCCCTAAGGTTTTCCATCTTACTTAGGACAGCAATGACGATAAGTTGGATATATAAAGTTGAACATTTCAGAGCTTTCGTTTAGATTTAGTCTAAGTATATTCTCTGGAACGGTCATAAATATCTGCTACTCCCTTTTTTGTGTTTCTGGATTGGGGCCCAAGCCACAAAGTTAGGCCTAACTATACACCAGGAACATATAAATGTAGTGTTTGTCTAAATGTGGTCGCACAGCCCCCTTTGGTAGAATAAGCAAAGATTACCTCACTGATTAGTCACAAAGGACTTCTTTGTAGCTTTTCATGGTGAACCAACAAGCCATTTACCAGAATCTTGGAACTCATCAGGAATACTGAAACGTAGCTTTTTGCAAGATCCAGGCTAAACTGTCATCTCTAGACTGCAACTCTTCTTTTATAGCTCCATGGAATATTTTCATAAATAACACTCCGATATTACATAATTACATATAAAAACACAAATCAAGCAAACTGTGTATTGCCGTATGTAACAGTGTCCAATTTACTGCATGAACATTTAATAACTTTTTTTTTTTAAAGCTAGTAGAGAGAACTATCCACTCTCTTTGGGAAATCTGAACTTGATAAATAAAGATTAAGCCTGAATTCTGAATGGAATGTTCTATAAATAATTGACGTGCTTGTGCCACTGAGTGCATCAAGTGGAAGGGATTCCTAATGGATGGGTCAATTCATGTAATTGTCTGTCTATTACTCTTTGTGTAAGACATAACTCACCCCAGAATGACCATCTTCTGGGTCCATGTTGTCTGTCTGGCAGAGGTTAACCTTTCAGAGACCTGAAGAGAGAATTAGAATATGTTAAATTATATCATGAAATATATCAAGAATAGAATTTAAAAAAGCTATACATTGACTAGGTGCAGTGGAAGGCAACCTTCGGCACTCCAGATGTTGTAGACCACGTCTTCCTTGATGCTTTGTCAGCATTCTGGGAGTTGTTGTCTCCAGCATTTGGAGTGCCAGATCGATTGCCTACCCCTGCAGAGGATTCACTAAACTGTAGATCGTCAGGAGCCCAACGTAAATTTTACATTTTAAGTACAAATAGCTTAACTGGAAACAAAGATGACTTTTCCGATTCAGATATTTTAGCGTAAAATTTAAACTCCCTGAATATCCGACAATTCACACATTAACGAATTACCCTGACAGTACAGAGGGAAGCGGCACCTCACGGCACATGCAAAATGTACGGAGTGTTAAAATTTCACAGTTATTGATTGAAACCTGAATTTTTCAGGAATTTTAAGGGACTTTCGAATTTTAGGGCAAAATGGGAAAACTGAAAACACTCCTGACTTGGAGAATGTGACATTCAAGATATTTAGACCTAAAATGTTAATTTAACTTTGGATTCACACTTTGGTGAGTAATTCTGCTAACAGCCTGCTAGGAGCGTTCAAAGTGTGGCTTTGTGTCTGCACTGCCATTTTGTTACACAGATTGAATTGGCCAATATTTTGTTACATAGCTGTCTGCTTCATTGTGACGGGCCCTTTGAAGCGCAAGCCTTCATCTCATTTTGCTCAGATGTGTCTAAACTGGTCCTCAATTAATTGCGTCTGACACAGCGCAGTACCAAGGAGCATGCAGAAACGCAAAACTGTAGAGGACTAACTTTTACGGGTGGTGTAACCAGGGCTTTAAAGGGCTCTAAGTCAGAGAAGATTATTTCTGACCAAAGCAGGGGTCATTAAACACTAGAGGCCCAAACTACGCCCCTGGTAGTCATAGTATCACATGCTGGAGATTAGGCAGCAGAGGGGGAGATGTGATAAGTGCGATAGAAGGGATGACTGAGTAAAATAGCCAACAAGTTAATGACATGGGAGAATAGAGCAAAGGGTGGAAAGGAATGTCAGGTATGCAAGCAGGCCCCCACCCCTACTGCCACCTTTCTTCCACCTCCTCTGGATAAGGGGAGGCAGCAAAGCCTCAGGGTGCGAACTCTTGGGACAATATCCCCCCCCCCCCCCCCTTCCCATTCTCCCTCAGACACACAGCTAAATACCAGCTGTTGTGTCCGAGTAGGAGGGTAGAATTGGAATGTGCCGTCTGATCTTGGCTCAGTTACATGCTGCCCGTTTCATGCCCTCGCATGCCAAGGCTGTGGTAACTGTTTTGGTGCTGGGTTAACATTCGTGAACTGAACATACAGCCCTGGCTGTAAATTAGTTATTGAAAACAACTGTCCCGAAATCTGATCTGATCATTTGGTGTATAAGTCCCAACAGGCCACATCCCGCTGAAGATAATGGGAGTTGCAGTGTAAAACACAGCGTTTTCTGACAGATTTCCAATCTATGCTTTAAACTGAGCAGGCTAAACCATAAAAGCATATAAAATGCCACAACTACCATGTTTACATTAAAAGTGCTGCTCTGCAGTATGTATAATGTATAGGATGCAGGACTCCACAATGATAACTTCAAACAGATTCAAACAGAAGGTTCTCAATGCGACATTTATAACTTCAGCAATGACCGTATTTTATTTTTGTTTAAAATAATTTTCATTCTATAATTTTAAAACGTTTAAGCCTAAAATATCACAGGTCTAAACCTCCAATTAACCCCTAGCCACCGATCACAACTACATGACAAAATATTATCATGGTAAATATTTAGGAACAGGAAAAATCATGGGGCAAAAAGCTATTTTGTGCGCTGTGCCTAAACAGCAGGGAAATGCAATATTTAATTATTTAAAATAGTAGCGCACATTAAACAGTTGGCTTGGCAGATGTAGACGGATTTTCTACGCATTTCTACGAATGAAATACATCAACGGTCCTAGCTATTGAAGCAGCTGTCAGCAAGAAATAGCATTGCATTAACAAATAATGCAAAGTCCAAATTTCTATTTAAAACAGATCAAGTCTAATAATTCGTAGGAAGACTAAGGAGGTATTAATGCCTTGCCGCTACCTCTGTATTTTGTGTTGAAATTGGCATTTTTTAGAAATTTCCTGTTTCGCCCCCAGAAGAAAATGTTTGATGCTGTAAAAATGTGCCAGTCGGACTACGAGTTGGAGTATCCCTTTAATTATAGGGAGAATCAAAAACAAACAGAAACGGCTTGAATGTTCTTCAAATTATCCCTCCACATTTACTCTGCAAAAACTATAAGTAGTACCTGCTTGCTTGAGTACCACTTTAAAGAAAAACAAATATTCAGACTTTTTTAAATCCCTTTATACATCATCTCCTTTTTTTGTTTGTTTGTTTGTTTGTTTTTAGTTTAAATCCATTGCCCTATATTTTGTCTTCTAGCTTCAAAGATCGGCTATTTTTCTAAACGAAAAGCAGAAAAGGTTTTATTTTTTTCACGCTTGATGTGACTTGCGTAGAAAGTATCCACAGGTGCACCTCTCACACAGAAATAAGCACATTCTGTATTGAAGTGCCTTAAGTAGTGATGCAGAACCTCTAAACGATTTGATATTTTAGACATAAATCTGAAGATGGATCTGAAATAAAGTGTTTTGCTCCATTTATATATATATATATATTTTTTTTTTTTATCATCAGTAATGACACTTGATGGGTGTTTTTCTATAGCAACAGATTACAAAAAAAAAATCTAAAATTTCACAATTATAGAGTTTATATTATGTGCATACCACGGATATTTTAGACTGTACAGTATTTATTCAGCAGTGTAAGAAAAAAATATGGGGGGAAGGGGAGTGCACAGGAACAGAAACCAAATTGTAACTAAAAAGTGTGTTCTGGTAAGTAAGCACAGGCACATCCACACATTGTTTGCACATACAAACATTTGCACATTTTGTGTACTTGACACCATGAATTTCCTGCTGAGAGAGGACAAGTATGGGAGTTATGCAGTGCACTAGGTGCAGATAAAAGCTGTAATAAGCAGGTATTTGCCCAGCCCCCGCCAGTCTCTCAATTGTAAACCCCTCTGTCTGCGCCTTCCATGCCTCCCCTTCCCATTGGCAGACAGCCAGAGTTACTCACACACTCGGTCCGCACAAACACAGCCAGCCGTGGCAACAATACATACACAAGTGTGATATTAAGGCCTTAGGAGGCGTCGGGGGAAGGGATACAAGCAGGGATTTATAAAGTACCACTACTAGGCCCAAGAGCCAACACTGTACAATGCAATAGAAACAAAATAACAAAAACGCCCCAACAAACTTTATTTTGGAAATGCAGGAAACATGAGCAAGTTTATAATCAGAGTTAACCTCTGTCTGTTTGTTTACTAAAGTTTTGTTTCTGTGAATTAAAAAATTTAGCTCAAAATAGCTAGATTAGAAAGCACATCCAAGGCTATGTTTTGAGTTACACTGTTACACAGTTTTTTCCACCCTAAAATGTCTTTCTCGCTTCGAATTCACTCTGTATTAAAAAAAGAAATTATAATTTTTTGTTTTTTTAAATCACTCTATAGTGAATAAGTCTTGATGGCAAGACGGAGGAACTAAGTTTCTAAGTTTATTTCTCTAACTAAGCCCGTTCATTGATTGTAAGCTTTTTTGAGCAGAGCCTTCTTCCACTGCTGTCTGTGTTAATTAATTTTGTATTAATTACTTGTTTTTCAAAAATCCCCATTTAAAAACCGTAAAACGCTGCGGAACATGTTGGCGCTATAGAAACGCCAATAATAATAATCACTACTTCCCTCCCAGCCACTACCATATAAGCATCTTTTTCGGGTTTTGCAAAGAAAGTGATGGTGCTGCTTTGAAGGGTCACTACAGGCACCCAGACCACTTCATCTCATTCAAGTTATCTGCGTGCGGAGTCTCTATACCGTTAAACCTTGAAATGTAATACATTACAGTCCTAGAGAATCTGCAATGTTTACATTTACCGCTAATAGCAGAGGCGCTTCTAAGTTTAACGCCGTGGAACAACTCTGGACGTCCTCATGCTCTGCATGAAGACATCCAGCCTCTTGCAAAATTCCATAGGAAAGCATTAAGGCAATGATTTCTTATGGGGAAGGACTAATGCACGCACTGTGTTTGACGCGCATGTGCATCAGGTTCCTCTTCGTTGGAAGAGGCTGAGATAGAGTGGCGCAGAGGTGCAGGAATCAGGTCAATGTTTTAAATGTTTTTTTTGTTTTTTTTGTACCCTTTCATTGCCATGGGATAAAGGGGGGGCACAGAGGGGCACTAGTTTTAAGAATACAGCTTTGTATTTCTAAAACTGGGGCTCCAAAATGATGTTTTTTGTTCAAGATGGCAGGGCGTGTGTGTAGTGGGAATATATGGCAACAGGTGTTCCATACTTTGTCTGTCTGCTGCATGGGTACACACAGTCGTCCTGAAACGTGAATGGTGTCAAATCCCAGCGCGCTAATGAGAGAATGTCCGCACAATCACGGAACAATGAATAATGGCATCACCCACATCTAGAGGTGCTGTGCAGATATTCTGTACTTACCTCCGCTTCACTCCTCATCCGTGTAAATGTTTCAATAGTGTTTCCTGGGGCGAGGGATTGACACACTGTCACTATCAGAGAAGTGACAGTTTCTCTTCAAGAAAATCATTTGCATGAGTCTTCCCAGAATCCTGTGCTGTTGTGAAATCTGTGATAAAACAGGTCCTACAAGCATATCTAACACAGATAGCTGTGGGCAACAATACCGCGTATCTTCTGTACTGTGCGTAGCGTAGGGATGGGATAGATTTCACTACATTCAAAAATTAGATTTTTTTTTTTCCTCCTCTTCTGAAAATGAATATCCATTTGCTAGGAATTGTGGAAACACAAGAAGATATAGTGGTGCATGAAACAGATAACAATGCAGCAATATTTATTTTCTGGCATCTGTGTTACATGGAGAAGCTATCTTTACCACAAACACATCCTCGAAGCTACATTTGTGGTATCTGTTCAAATGCAGAACATGTCTACCTCTGCGTTGCTCGTCAGTAATGTGACCCAGCCCCTTCCAGTAAATGGCCTTGGTAAACTGGCTAAGAAGAAACACATTGGGGTTTATTTATTGAACTGAGAAATAGGACAAAAAAAAAATTAAAGGAGAATTTTCCTATTTAGTGCAGACTAACTGAATAGTCTGCATTTCATACAGGTTTTCCAGCACATATATTTTGGTCCAAAACGTTCAATTCCCAAATTATTTTTTACACAATTCAACGGTTAGGGAATAATTGTCTTTAATGATTTACGCAGTAAGTTGTGGTGAATTTATATTCAATATGCCAAATTTAATCAGAACTAGAAGAGAGTAAACATAAGGATGTCTTTATTTTTTGTAAACACATTTAAAACAAAAGGAATATTGTCATTTTTGGGAATTTTTAATATTATTTTTACGTATCCTCTATGTTGCAAGAAACACCCTGGGTACCATGAAAATTTAATTGAAATGATTGTATCTGGCAGACAGCATACATAGGAAGTGAGAAAGCATTTAGGGCCACCCAATGTGTCCTATTATCTTCAGGGGCCCGGTCAGTGCTGTAATAGCGCGACCTCGCCCCTTTAAAAAAAAAAAAGCAGCCGTAACGCAATTGCTGCTGGGAGGAAGTGACGGCCGGTCACTTCCTCCCAGCTTACTCCACGCGGGAAGGAGGAGAGACAGCCTGAAGGCAGAGAGGCGAGGCAGCCGTTGCCCATCATCCCCAGCCACCTTCCTGCAATGCAAAGGTAAGGAAGAGGAGTGTGGCTGAAAAGTTAATTGTGTGTGTGTATATGTGTATGTATGCATGTATGTCTGTCTGTATGTCAACCAGTATGTGTATGTATGTATGCCTGCCAGTATGTATGTGTGTATGTATGTATGTCAGTATGTATGTGTCAGTATGTCTATGTATGTCTGTGTGTATGCCAGCATGTGTATGTATGCCAGTACATATGTATGTGTCAGTATGTATGTATGTATGCCAGTATGTGTGTCAGTATGTGTGTATGTGAGTATCTCTATCTCCTTATGCATGTGTGTGTGTCTGTATGTGTGTGCCAGTATGCCTGTATGTGTGTATGTCTGTTGCAGTATTTGTATCTGTAAGTATGTGTGTATCTTTCTGTGTGTGTCTGTGTGTGTATTCCTGTGGGCGGGATTTGGAGGTGGGCACCCGGGGGCCCAGACCTTGAGCTGTGTGAGGGGCCCCAAAATTTCTGATGGCGGCCCTGTGTGCTGCTTCCCAAAAGGAGAGCTTAGACAGCAAACCCAAACACATGCATAACGTCCCTGGGTCGTTCTCTGTGCATTACCCATGAGCTTGAAGGTTACATAGTTACATAGCTGAAAAGAGACTTCCGTCCATCAAGTTCAGCCTTCTTCACATATGTTTTTGCTGTTGATCCAAAAGAAGGCAAAAAACCTAGTCTGAAGCGCTTCCAATTTTGCAACAAAGTAGGAAAAAAATTCTTCTTGACCCAAAATAGCAGTCAGATGTCTCCTTGGATCAAGCAGCTATTACCCCACCAATTAGAAATTATATCCCGGTATGTTTTGTTTTTGCAAGTATTCATCCAATTAAAGGTTGAGCAGTTCTTGATGTCTCCATAAATCTTAAAAAGTTTACAATGCCAGGCGTGGCCGGCTGAGACACCACACAGACACAATGCTGTGGGGCTCCGATAAAGCCCTGATAAAAAGACACTAAAACCGAGTAAACTCACCTTTTTGAAGGCTACTTAGCACCCCTCCACCAGCCGACGCTATGGGGCAAAAAAATAAGCGGAACCAGCTCCCGGAGACACACAAACTGCCTGATATCAGGCTCTCATTCAAAAGGCCTGCACAGCTGACACTCACCAAGATGGCGCCTGAGGCCCAGTGCAGGCCAGAGGCCTCGGAGGACTTAAATAAGGATGAGGAGCTCCCTGACTAACCTCGCCCAGGCGGAGTTTACCAATCCTCCGAATCAGATGATGACTCCTCACCGTCCACAAAGGGTGACATCAAGAGGCACCTAACGGATTTGTGGCAGGTGTGGAAGGCAGATCTTCAGCAGGCTTAAGTAGATAGGGAAGGTACAGAGGAGGGTACAGCCATTACAGGAGAGGGAGACCCTGAATGATGCCCAGCTAGGGGAGACCAAGGGACAGCTGGCAGAGCTTTCAAGCCAGATCCAGCAGCTGAGACAAACGGTGGTCTCCTTGGAAGCTAGGCACCACTGACGGAATATACGCATAAGGGACATACCCAAAGAGGTTGGAGGGGTGGAATTGCTCCCATTTGTACAGAGGCTGATTGCCTCAATGGGCCTCACAGGGAGCTCAGACACTGCATGTCATCTCGACATTCCATGTCCGCAAGTCGGCTACAGAATCAGTAGGGGTCTGCCATTCTAAACCATTCCAGAGACATAGGCACAGTGCAATACAGTGATCTCTCATTCTCAGTTCTCCTGGAGAAGCCAAGAGACTCCATGACCTGTCCATTAGATAACGCTTGGGAGCGGATGGATACCTAATAGTTCCCCGTGGGAAGGAGACGCTTACCCCTACATCCAGCAAAGATACAGAACCATTCTTCAGGGCTTTAGACCTGCAAACCCTGTCCGGAGCGGAAAAACAGCAGTCCAAAAACAGCCACTGACCACAGAGAGGGCAACTTGAGACCTAACATAAGACTGTCTGAGGGAACAATCCGTAGGCTGTCCTCCAGGCCTTAAAGGGACCTCGGCATCAGAACCATTTAATCTCTCTAGTTACCCGTTGACATAGGTAAGGCATCTGATGAGTTATCAAACACCGTTCTGAGCGAGTTGAGCGCGTTACTTGGTGAACTACACCCATACCCAGTATTTTGATTTATGTCTATTCTGTGATATTCAAATAATGGAAAAGCTATATGTATTAATGCTAATAAAATACAAATATTAAAAAATATATATATTTTTCAATGCGCTCCTCCCAAAATACACTGTACCGTACAGTGACAAGATCAGGGATTTACCCTCTCATTAGTCCAGGCAAGTAGACATTTAGCCCTTGTTTAGTGTAACATGGATGCTCCTGGCTTGCATTGCCGAGTTGCTTTTAAAGCCTGCTATGTAGGACTTGATGTAGCCCTGCAATATTGTACTTTTACAATGTATATGCATGTGATGTTTGTATTCACATACATAGACACTAACTCTCTCTGCCCTGATACGCCAGGGTCTGCCACTTTCCACATTGCGTCAACGGCAGTAATGAATGGGTCCCAGCTCTCTGATTCAGTATGAGGGAAGACACACACTATTCCTTGCTTTTTTTTATCCGCTAAGCACAGACTACTTTTAGCACATTCTCCAACAGAGCATCCCAGTGGTCATTCTTTCATAAGTGCAGTACCATAGCCCACATCAGAATAGCAACCTGGGCAGACAAGAAAGGAGACAGGAGTCTGACAAACATGCAATCAAAGGTTCGTGGATTGAGGGATTGTAAGTCTTGTTTTTTACAGAGATGTCCTACGTAAATGAAAAACTAGATATGAAAACAGGATCAGCCTGTTACAGAACAGAAATACCACGTAATAAATAATGCATGAAATACAAACTACAAACAAAAAGAAAACTTCCCAAACAAACCTCCAAAATGAGTCTCCGATCAAGCCAATGTGGTCAAAACAACTACTGATCAAAACGAGCCCCCATTTTACTCAATGCGGACAAAAAGAGTGACACTAAATTAGAAGACTTACTCATAATAACCAGGATCGATCAACACCATTTATTTTTATAAGACAGATAGATAAACCCCATGATTTACTATAGTTTATATACATTATATTTTATTCTGGTTTATCTGTTCCTTATACTTTCTTGTTTTATCTTTCACAACCTGTTTTCCTGCATCTTTTGATGCCATTTCATTTTGTTAGGTCTATAGGGGTCCCTATACACAGTGTGTGCTTCATTTGGTTTAAAGGAACACTATAGTCACCTAAATTACTTTTAGGTAACTGCTTAATAAAGCAGTTTTAGTGTATAGATCATTCCCCTGCAATTTCACTGCTCTTCACTGTCATTTAGGAGTTAAATCACTTTGTTTCTGTTTGTGCAGCCCTAGCCACACCTCCCCTGGCTATGATTGACAGAGCCTGCATGAAAAAAAAAAACTGGTTTCACTTTCAAACAGATGTAATTTACCTTAAATAATTGTATCTCAATCTCTAAATTGAACTTTAATCACATACAGGAGGCTCTTGCAGGGTCTAGCAAGCTATTAACATAGCAGGGGATAAGAAAATCTTAATTAAAAAGAACTTGCAATAAAGAAAGCCTAAATAGGGCTCTCTTTACAGGAAGTGTTTATGGAAGGCTGTGCAAGTCACATGCAGGGAGGTGTGACTAGGGTTCATAAACAAAGGGATTTAACTCCTAAATGGCAGAGGATTGAGCAGTGAGGCTGCAGGGGCATGTTCTATACACCAAAACTGCTTCATTAAGCTAAAGTTGTTCAGGTGACTATAATGTCCCTTTAAGTACTTTTCATATTTCCAATGATGATCTACTCTACAGCATTTTAAAAACTTACATCTTTAAAGTTTTTGATCCAAAATGGAAAGGCTTACTAATTTAAGCAACGACCAGCTAACAGGCTAGTAGAAGCTAATTCATTCCGTCTGAATTCCTCTTTTTAATTTAGACACTTTCTAGGCGTTGCTTCCTTCCAGAGAGATTTATGGAATCTGTTGACTAAATTAAGGTAACCGGTAATATTATGACTCTGCCCATAAAACCCAAATTAAAACCAATAAAATGTTCTTAGGAGACTTCATGCCCTTCGCATTTACGGACATCGTCTAGTGATTATTTGTCTTTCTTTATGGAAGGTCTTTTTTGAATGATTATTTTTAAGTAACTAAAAAGCTGCAGATCAGTCATTCAGTCTTACTAAACTAGGAATTGTGGAAAATTGAAAATTTTAGGCAAAAACTACGAATTTGGAAAAGTTTTACAACTCGGTCAAAATTTCCTCTTGAATTTTCTACAATGTCAGTTTTGGTGGCTAAACACAGACAGTAAATTAATTGTTAAACCAGTACATTTAAAACTACGTTTGAGTTCTAACATGAAAATACTCGTTATAGTAATACAAATTTTTAGTGACAAGAAAGACAGGCCTGCTCACTACGTTTTCCAGTTCAGTTATATCAGCCTTAAAAATTCAAATTCCATTTGAATTGACTTTGAACTTACCTAAGAGAATAACTCAGAGTAATTCACAGTGTTTAATTGTCAGGAATTTCAAGTAAATTTCAACTCAAAGGCCAAAATGTATGCATTGAAAAACTATCCTTGTTACTTAGGTTAGTTCATTTTATTTTGTGTATTTTATTTCCAACAGTGAGGGGTCTAAACGCCGAATGGCAAGCACTATACAATCAATAAATTAAAACCAAAAACTACTTACTAAAGACAACATACAGTACCCGACAGAGAATACAGTCAAATTTAGCTTTTTTTTTGTCTGTCTGTTGAAATCAGGAAAATGTCCATGCAACATAAGACAGCCAAACTGCAATATATCACTCCATTGTTTCAATTCTCCCGATACGGACCAAAGAAATACAACTTAAACCCAAAGTCCCACACTTTTAAATCAATCTAATGCTACCCTAAATCTCACTTATCACTCGACGGATATACCCCACTCTTAAATAATTCCCACACCTGGCTATTACATTAAGGGTAGTTTTTTTAAAACAGTTTGTTCCCTGTAGCTGGGAAATTCAGTTAGAATTGCAATTTCATGGAGATATTTTAAAATAGATCTCGCTGCAGCAATGAGATTATCACATTATCACAAACAGCAGGTATCCATTTGGGACAATTCCGCTCGTCTTCTGTTACAAATGCAGAGAGAGTCCAGGCACAGAGATTGCATCTTACTGCAGACGTTTTATTGGAATAAGCCGAACATGACCACCGTTAGGCTGATATGGACAGCCTTTTTCAATTTATACTTTCAAGTCATGCTTCTTGTTTGTTTGTTTGTAATTTCATTTCATTTGTGTTTTTTTATTTTTTGGATCATTAGACAAAGTGGGTATACAAAGATATGCACTCAGCCAGATTCAGTAGGAAAAAAATGTCTATACAGTATATGAAATGTATAAACAAAGAGCTCATGCATACACACAGGGATTTAACTCGAACCCGAAATAGAAACTGCTGAAACACAAAGAGCATGTGAACGAGACAAATCAACGAGACAGATTGACATATTCTATACAACGTGGAACATGAATTTAAAACTGCAGACAAACAAACAAGGGAATTGCAAATGTCCAGATTGTCGATGTTGGTACCCAACATCCTCCGAATCATACGTGCAGCATCAAATATATTTATAGTGGCTGAATGGAGTCATATCATTTGGGGTGTAGTGGCTGTGTGTGCTGCCAACCTAGGATTCACAGACTAAATATTTGGTCGAATATTTGCTTGTGGTGGTAACAATTTAAGCCAGTAAAATGGCTGAGTGGTTAGTGCACCAACAGCAGTATCTCAAAAGCACAGGTCCGTTTCCCAACAAGGTCATCTCAGCCTTTCTGGCTGATAGAATTATAAATAAAACTAATAATAATAATAAAAAAACATTGAGCTGGGAACTTGCACCGCGATAAACGTACTTTTAACTATTTTCAAATTATTATAGATTACATTTTATTTCCATATGACGACATAACACCAATGAATGCACACCATATCAACAATACAAATGGACATGCGGTGAATTTAACAGAAACCAATGAGCTATACTTATGGGACAGGCGCAGATAAAATACCCAGAGAATTTTCACAATTTATGCATAAAGTAAATTGACAGACTGACACGCTAACCATTGTATGTACGTGGAACACACAGGCTGCCTTACAGACACTATGTGACACACAAACACAAGAGCACAGTGAGTCACCGAGCAATGTCCACACTATGTGTGTGTTATTTCAGTGTCCCGTGCCCCTCCTGGTCTGACCCCCATCATGAATACACAGTCTGTAAGAGCACAAAACCCTCTCAGAGACTAAAGAGGAAAGGGAAAAAGGTAATTTAAGATGGCCAGGTTGCCAATCCACCCAGAGGCTGCTGGAACACCCAGGCCCTACATTACAGCCAGCTCACAAAACTACCATTCTATGGCCCACGGAGGCTGCATGCCTCGTAACAGACTGACACTGTTACAGCGGCAACGACCACATTATTCGGGGGACGCCAATGGATGTACGAGACTGACAAAGACACAGCTATACTTCACAATTAGCTGAAAAAAGAAAAAAGAAAACCTCATAGTTACTTTATAGCTAATGCACTTAGGGAGAGAATGAACTATTAAAATATTATTATTATTTTTTTATTTAATATTTTTTATTTTTTTTTTAAAGGCCATTATATTGAAAAACATTAGTGTATCAAACGTTGACCACAAATTAAATTACTGTAGAAGCTTTTAGATTCATGTTGAGAGCGAATTTCACAGAATTATAATGATCTGAATGTATTTCTTTTTTTTTTTTTTTTTTTAAATGTCTGGTGCTTAAATCTGTGTCTCCTTTGGTTAGAAAGGCCATTCAGATTTTATCGGACTACATTGCTGTAAAGTAAACGGAAAGGTACTTAGTACAGTGCATCTGTCACATTAGCGAATACAAAGTCATAAAAAAGCTGAAGTCAAAATACAGCAGAATTTGTTCCGATTCAACTAGTTTGGCCTGAAATTTTAAATTCACTTGTCGAAGTGACAATTCCAATATTTGATAATAAGCCTTCTAGAAATGTTTTAAATATTTGTATTTTGGCTTTTATTTAGAAAATTGGGTTTCCAACTCTCCATAATTCACTGTTTAGTGAATTCCTCCAATATGCATACCTTAAGGCTAAGACAAACCCCCTACTTGTCTCAAAGACATTAATAAAATAAAAGCTTTAAAGTAAGAATAGGCATTTTATGTATGTGATCAGCTCATTTGATTAATGCACCACCATTAGAGCCTATTCAGACTTTAGTGTCATTGGCTCGTTCCTAGCGGAGTCAACTCAGACATTCATTCTTTTAGATAAATAAAATGACATCGATGTCTAAGCGGACCAATATTTTGTTCCAGGTATTATACAATTATATACAATATAATCATATATAAATCATTATGTTTGACGACAAATTGATCTGTCCAGCGTAGAACACTTTTCAAGTTGCTTCAAAGCTAATCTATCTGGTTAAAACAAAATCGAACGAAGTTCTATGCTGCAAAAATTGATTTATGTATTATTTATATATTGCTTGGAGTGTTCCTTTAAGGGTATCCTCTTAAACCAGGAGCTGGCTACAATATTTCAGCCAGTCCATGGTGTCCCTCTCCTTTCACTGTAAAAACAAATACTTGGACACTCCGCATTGATCTCCAACAGAAGTGAAATACAATGCCACTACTAAAATATTTGTGGCACCATCATCCCTCGTTCACCCAGGGAGCAACATTTTTTTTTATTAAAAACTGCCACTGGCACGAGCATTGTTTCAGTGACTAATGGCTTTTAATAGCAATAATAACAGCACTATATTATGTGTTTTGGGCGCCATCTGCTTTTTTTTATCCTTTTGATATTTTTCAGCTACCAGGCATCTGGCATTAGGCAAAAAAAAAAAAATATATATATATATATATATATATATATCAAAGTGATTGGCATGGTTGCATTTCAATTGCTTGAGGCATCTGTTTAACCATTTTGCGTGTGTTCTATATACAATAATGTTCTACATTGTAGTTCAAGTGCCCAGAGCATCTTGTTAATGTTTCATTTTCTCTTTGGTGTACAAGTATAATACTGTATTGTAGAGGTTTCCCATTACCTACTGGAGAGCAAAAAATCAATACGTACACCCAAGGAAAAAGGCTTCCTACATAAATATATAAAGGCTTTTCTCTATACATTCTATCGCCTGCTAAAACGCAGGAAGAATGTCGGGTTGGGGTTATTTAGCAGAAATAAGATCTTTAAAGACAAATAATGTAAATAATAATACAGCAAGTATCCCTACTGGGGTCTCTATTCACTAAAACGAATTGGAGAAAAATGATAAGCCAAGCGCAGTTTTTAGGCAAAAACTGAATGTAACCAATCACCATATGTGTGATATATGTGTACACACACACACACACACACACACTTTCTGATAGTACCAGTTCACAGCAGAGTAATTTACACAGAACAATTAAAGGGTTTAATATTCTTTTGTCAATGCATCTGTCAAACAAATCTGTTCATGACTTTTCACTAAATTATTTATGATCGCAAACTAAATTTCAAATGCCACAACCGGAGCTAAAAAAAAAGCTGAGTTGTGACTATATAGGCACTGGAGAATTTTGCCAGATCAGCTATTTTAGACTAGATTTTGCCATTCGGAATTCAATTGCCAACATTCCGATCTGTGATTTATACCATGGTGTTTAGATTGCGTTTCTCAAAACTGCAAGCGCATGCATAGATTGTTTACATTCCCAATTTCAAGATTTTAGTTTAATGTATAGTAATTTTATTTAGCAAACCACTAGCAGGCTTTGCTGTGGATCTCAATGCCGAAATATAGGCACAGCAACTCCAGTGGATTGGTGAATTCAACAGCAAGTCCTCATAGCATCGTTTGTGGAATCACATGAAGCAAGGTATGCAATGTGGCGAACATGTCCGCTCGTTTTGCAAATGATATCTGATGAAAAAGTCTAAAGGGCCAGTTCAGACAATGTGTCGGTTACAATGAGATCAACGTGGTGTCCAGGGGAGAATAGGCAACTTTTTGCATGAGGGGCACATACAAACAAAAGGACTTTTTTTTTGCACATGAAAGTCACAGGTGTCCGTATGGATGATACAACTCACACGGAGCTTGCTATATACTTAGGTTGGACAGATGGGGCTGCTGGTGTTGCAAGGTGTGCCATCATATGTCCCCTCAACAGTATGAAGAAGCATTCAGAGATCTGTGCTGTGCGTGTTTGAGAGACGCAGACTCTGTTTTCACGGACTGTTCCAACCACTGACATAATAAATGTCTCATTTCACCCTGTGGTCAATGACAAACACCTCGGGGATGTCATAAACACTTACTGTATTCTGGCAGGTTGGTCAGCCTTAGATAATACAGTCTACTGGGAAATAACCCAACGGGTCCACCCAGGTCTGGAGAGCACTGAATGTACAGGACACCAGCCATTCACAAACCCACACAGTGCCAGCCTCGAACGATTCCTACCTGCTGTCTGACTTCTGCAGAACTGTGCAAACGGGCTTTTCAACATCTCCCACTATTTTCATTTTCAGAAGAATAGTTTGAGGATGCAGCATGCAACCCCCTTTTGCCAGTCTGCCCATATTACAGAACCGAGGGTAATTCGCCCTGTTTGCCAGCTCCTCCCATGAGTGCTTTTTTTTTTTTTTATTTCATTTTTGCTTTATGTGCCTATCATCCATTCCCCTTTCCGGTCATACTTTAATCTTTGCTCCGAATATACTGCAGCACACGTCATGACGGGTTCTACAACAGAATTACACTACCGCTCCCAGAATCCTTTGCTGTGCCCACAGACCACTGCTTACAGGATAAGCACAGCACTGCTATAGAAAATAAACATCAGTCACTTTTGGAAAGAGCTCATTGCAAATCCTGGGCAGGAATTTCAAATGTGTCTATTTTATTACTTTTAATTTAGTGCTTTTTTAATATACACTCTGCATAATGCATTAAAAAAAAAAAAATTGAGCAAATAACAAAAATATAAATAGCTTTCACAAAGAGATGAGAGCAGAGCAGTATTACCATACTATATGTTTTATACAATGTTCTTGTTTACTTTCTTGCTTTGTCATGAGACATGTATCTATGTTCACACTGATCAAAATGGTTTGCCGCGTGGTATCTGTTTATGACTAAGCTTCCTCGTAGCAGTCAGCAATATGGCAATGACAAAACTTTATATCCCTAATTGTACATCGAAAAGCTACAGTTTCAAGAAAAGGTGAAATATTAAAGGATCACTATAGGGTCAGGAACACAAACATGTATTCCTGACCCTATAGAGTTAAAACCACCATCTAGCCCCCCCTGAGCCCCTCATGCCTCCATAAATATAGCAAAATCTTACTGCATTCAAGCCAGAAGCTGTGGATTTGCATGCTGTTTGCCTCAAAAAAAACAAGCAGTCTGCTGACATCATCAGAAGTGGTAGCCTGATCCAATCACAATGCGTCCCCATAGGATTGGCTGAGACTGTCAAGGAGGCAGATCAGGGGCAGAGCCAGCATGATTCAAACACAGCCCTGGCCAATCAGCATCTCCTCATAGAGATGAATTGAAACAATGAATCTCTATGAGGAAAGTTCAATGTCTGCATGCAGAGGGTGGAGATACTGAATGTTTGGATGCATTTTAAGCAGCCATGACCCAGGAAGGATCTCGAACAGCTATCTGAGGAGTGGCCAGTGAAGTTATCACTAGGCTGTACTTTTGTTTTTTATAGTTAAATAAGAACAATAACAGAAAACCAATAACTGTAGAAAGTAATGTATTTAACATACCATGTAGGAGCGGGGTTGTGTTTGCAGCAGTGTTATTCAATGTCTTTGGCAGTGTATTGTTGTCATTGGATGAGATATGCACGCGAGATGTGATCAGCATCCGTTTACATTGAGTGGGTAAAGAACCGTGTATAAAAATTTAAGTAGTAAGCATGTAATCAGTGTTACATGTCATAATGCCGTTTTATACTGAATGTCATGAGAATTTAACTACATTTAATACATTTGCTCTAAATATGTATTTCTAATAGTAGTATGCTCTTTATAACCACGTTGCTTTGATTGTTCTGCTACCCATGAATCTATATATGTTGGTCTTTCCCTTTCTCCTTCCCTTCAGACTTAGTCAATAACTATTTACAATTACTGGTCCACTGAACATCCCCGCCACCCAAGAACAGTAGTAATATTTATTTAAAAAAAAATAAAAATCTGGGCACTATAACAACTTCATAAGAATGAAATAGTTATGGTGTTAAGAGGTCCCTGGTGCTGGCTTACCTTTAGCCCCGTGTAGCTCTGCCCCTCCCCTTCTGCTTTTGCCCAAGACTTGAATCAGGAAGTCTTAGCTTAGAGCTTCAGCTAACGCGCCAAGACAATCCAGTAGCTCCACATCTACAAAAACAGCTTGAATAGCTCACATATTGTTCTCCAGCCATTTTGTAAATACAGAGCTCCTGATTGGCTTAGAGCATCAGTTGAGGTCCTGCCCAAAGCTTCCCGATTCAAGCTTCGAACAAAGCGGAAGGAGAGAGGCAAAACTAAACAATGCTAAATTCAGCTTTTTAGGGTTAAACCACTTGTTAAAGATTAAGTTGTTATGGTGCCCAGAGGTTCCCTTTAACCTGGTCCTCCCTACTAGCACTTACCTGCAAAGACAGCATGATTAAATGCCAACTGCCTAGCAGTTCTTTAAATCAAGCAGGCTGTCTGGCAGCCGGACTATGCTTTGGGAGTTTTTTCGTTGTAATCCTTTCAACAATTCCTCGATAACATTTGCACGGTGACCATTTCTGCAATTACCCAAACATCACAAATCTTTCATATTTTATTGCATTACTCAAAAGCACTTAACAAGTGTAATTTAACTTGGGAAAATGGTTTCGCTGCTTATGTTTCCTTTTTAAATGAATTAAAAAATAATCACTTCACTTCTTAGATTCTCAAATAGGCTTTATCTGTTTAACATCATGTTTCTTTTGGATAGTAATCCAGAATGGAGGAGACAATTGTCCTGCGGATTTTAAACCTAGCCTGCAGTTATAATGCTCGCAGTCAACCGAACGTAACCCTCTGGAGTGCCACGTAAGCAACCGCTATTGTCAGATATCAGAAGGTACAGCCACAGGTCATCTGTTGCTGTGAAGTGGACTAGTGAATGAACTAAAGAATTAATTGATCTGCTTTAGTTAAGTTGTTGAATTTTAATTTTATTTCCAAAAGTTAAAAGGATACTATAGTGTTACATAAATCTGTATTCCTAACACTATAGCTCCCTCATGCATCCCCCTCCCTCTTGCCCCCCCGGCCAACAATGGGTGAAACACCCTTTATGTACTTACCAGATCCCAGCCTCGCTGTCCCTCAGCACTGGGTCAGCACTCCGCCTCCTACCACCTCTTTCGATGGTCCCCTAACGTGCATGCGCGGCAAACGCATAAAGCCCTTCCCATAGGAAAGCTGTGAATCAATGCTTTCCTACGGGGATTTCACGGACGCTGAATGTCCTCATGCAGAGCATGAGGATGTCCAGCGTCAGTTAGGAGACCTTAAGTTGCCTAGCAAGCAGGAAGCGAGCCTAGTGGCTGAGCTGAAGTTGTCTGGATGCCTAAAGTGTCCATTTAACATAGCAGCAAAAAAAAAAAAAAGTGCTAATTCCCCATTAGTCCTTTATCATAATATTATGGCAGCATATATCATTACCTCCAAAAGATGCCTTGCAATTCTGTTAAATCACCAATGAATATGCTCATAAATACTTTACAGGTGAAAAAAGTCTACAAAAGCTAAAAATGCTGATGCTAAAAATTAAATGATATATTAGTGCAAAGCTTTCCTGCAATTTCATGAACCACAAGGATTTCAGAAAAAATGCTATAAAACGGATCATGCACACAAACATAAAATAAAAAAATAAGGTTTTAGGTTGGACTTGAAGGAAATTTGACAGAAGGCATCCAAGATGGTCCCCTGGTATTTGGGTACCCGTTGCTACGTAAACTCAAGGTTACTATGGAGGATGAAGGAGCCATAGTAACCCTATTCAAACAAGAATGTTCATAGCAAGCAAAATCCCAAAGTGGAAAAAAAGTCTATGATGGATTGCCATAGAACATAATTTTATTTAGTGTCTGAACTTTACAGGGAGCACAACCTTATGCCATGTGTTAGCACTCAAGGCAAAACCCAACAGGTTATACAACAAACAAGAATAGAAAACAAAAATGATCAATGCAAGTTATCTGTCCAACGAAGGGAAAAAGATATTGCAATAAAGTTCTACCGACAGGTTTACAGGCTGTACTCGTAAATATATTTTCAAAAGCCAGGTGAAAAACAAGCTTTGAGAGAATATTGTCTCCCTTGGTAAAAATGCTCTGTAAATCGACTAAGACTAGCTGTGTGAATCATGCCCAGATTAAAGTTAATAAAAATTTACATTTCTTTCTTTCGTTTTCCTGCCCCTTGAACTCCATCAATTAAGAGCTCTCTCATAAAAAGTAAATCATGTAATGTTAAACCATTAGTTTATTTCCTGTTAGCTTTTCCATTACAAGAATTCGCTTTAGCCCTGTTTATACAAATCGATAAATGCATATCGTGGAAAGACATAAACTTATTACAAGGACACTGCAGGCTAGAGTGTGGTCTGTAACATGTTAATCACTTATTTAGTCGATTCTATTGAAAACACATCAACAATTAAAAATCACATAAAGACAAATAAGATACTGACATTTTACTTGTGTCTGCTTTCCTGCAGTGAACGCCTATCAGACCAGGAAATGCTGAAAAAAGCTCAGCCAATCCTGGCCCACCTATATTTTGTAAATGGGAACATTATGCACACTTATTTTGTTTCAAAGTGTTTCAGCTTTCTATTGAATCCGGTCTGTCATTAGCTTAATACATTGTAGCAAAAAAAAACCAAACAAAAGCAAAACACAAACACCAAAAGCAAATCTATTCAAGCAAGACAAAAAACCTACTGCAACAAATGTCCCATTCAGCTTCCATTTCTAATGGGAAAATTGCACTAGAAGCAGGTGAAATAATAATCGCTATAACAACTTTAATTAAGAGATGTATTCACAAAACACAAATAAAGGAACATTCCACTACCCCAATACAGAATAAATACAAATCACTGTTTAGCAGATATAGCCCAAATTAAATCATGCGTGCATTTAATTATGTAATTTTTCATCTAAAAAGGCTTGCAAAACCTGCAGATCTCTGGTCTGTTGCCTTTACAATCCCTCCCCTTCTAGCCCCGCCCATACTTTATGTGGCTGTCCAATCACAGACTTCCTAATGCAGCTCAATGAGAAGTCTTTGCAAGGCAGGTTCTCTGGGCAATTGCTGCCTCTTGAGTTTAGTTCCATCGAACTGTCCTAACCATGAAGTTTTGCAAAATGAAAAGAGGACAGACACTTCATACATAAAGTTATTTAACAAGCTAAAGTACTACAGGTGTCCGTAATGTCCCTTTAAACAAAATTACAACTTTTATTTGGATAAAATGAATAACAGAATATTATAGTAGTTTAATTTGGATTTAAATCTCCATATTTAGTTCTAAATGTAAAGGGGCAAGTCACTTCCCAGGATTGTTAGTATGAGGTTACTTATCACTATGTTTAACAAATATGAATATGTGAAGTGTGAAACATAAAATGAAAAGAACAAACCCACATATCTTTATCCTGCAATCCTGTGAAACTTCCCCTTTAAGAAGTACTATAGAATCGCAAATCCAGTTCAGAGTGTCATGCGAACATTTTATCTTAAAGGGACAATCTATGCACCATAACTTCTACAGTTTATTGCAGTGGTTGTGGTGCAAACAGTCTTTGGGTGCCTTCCTTTAAGCTGTAGTCAAACTGTTTTCAAGTGGCTTGACAAAAATGGGGCTCTTTTTGTATACAAAGTCTGCTACCTCTGCTCCTGCCAACATAACCCTGATAAGCGCTTCCAGACAATCATTCCCCAAATTTGCACGGTTAATAAGGAAGAGAAAATTCAGCATTATCGCTCGGCAGCATCAGTGTGGATTTTGGGATCTATAAAAAGCCATAGGTCTAGTTTAACAAAAACTTTTTGCACCATAACCACTCTTTACCTTTTGAATTAGTCTGTTTATATCATACTGTCTTTTTAAACCACTTTTACAGCACTGTAGGATATGTTGGCGCGTTATAAATGCCAGTGTGAAAATACGTTGTAGTTATGGTACTTTGCGTCCTTTTAAACTTTTTTTTGAAAAAAAGCATTAGCAGCATCACTATCATATTCCGAAGAAAAAAGAGAAAAAAGTTGGAAATTTAGCTGAAATAGAGGTTGTTTTTTTTCCAACTCACTGTGTAGTGAATAACCCCTTGTGAGTTTAAACAGGAATATTTCGGTATGTGCGGAGGAGTTTTAGATATCTCGTAAAAATGTACAAGAATTGTTTAAATTAACTACTTGATGAGTTTGTTCACTTCCTGAATTTCTCGTTTGTTGAACTGCATTTCATACGTCTGTGCAACATTCGAGGATATGGGCTTTTCAGACCAGCCTTCTCGTTGCGAGCTTAGAAATGTGCATACCATACAAATGCTCACACATTCACTCCAAACACAAGAAAGTTAAGAAACAAAACAATATTCTTTGTATGATGCATAACTGTATGTGATTAAATAGGGAAAACTATTTTGCTGAGAAAATATAATGCAAAAAAAAAAAAAAAAAATGGTAAAAAAAAAAACAACAAATAAAATGGTTAAAAAAAAGTTGGATTTTTAAAAAAATATTTCTGTATTATTCCATTATTATGGAGTGCATCCCCCACACCCAATTCTCTATTATAAAACTCAGTTTGACCATCTTCTAGTACAGAAAGTATTTTACAAAAGTAAATAAATAAAAAGATTAAAAACGAGATTTCCAATTTGAAGCATGCTGGGAAAAAAATATGCACTCAGCACAGGAAACAGGAAATGTGAAAAAAAATTTAAGAAAAAGTTACAAAAAAAGTTTAAATGTTCTAAGTTACTAAAAAAAAAAGTTTTTTTGTTTGTTTGTTTTTGTTTTTTAAGTGGAATGCTACATATTGACCAATATTGTCATTCGGTGGTGTCCAAGATGTTATGGGACTACAATTCCCATGATGCATTGAGACTTTTTTCAAAGAGCGCCTCTTTAAGGCTCTAAGCAGCACTCAGTGGGTTAATGAGAGATGTGCCGTAAATTAATGCACAGAGTAGAAATGCTGCATGACAGCATGCTTTAACTCCAAACAGCACAGCCAAATGTTTCCAGGCGCACACAGGCAATAAGAAAACCAAGGGGTTAAGACGAGAAAAGTCAAGCGGATGTGAGAGACTGTCAGTCTACAGCTAATGAACGCGGGCCTGTTCATGTCAGACACAGGTGTGCAGCACACACACATGACAACAGTAGTGTAGACTTGCAGGACTGTAAAGGCAGGCATGTGTTGCACATAGAAAAGGCTAACATTCTCCCACCGCACCGCATTACATGCTGCTTCCTCTGCTCTCAATGTTGGGAAAATAATTACCCTCTGTACGGAAAATATGACCACCTGTGAATGGGAGGCAGTGTTTAAATATCATGTTGTGACTACACTGCAAAAGGAACAGAGAATTACTGATTCAGAAAAGGTCAGGGTCCTACGAACCCATGGGCCCCCCAATATATTAAATTACACAGGGATTAGCTAAAAGACAGGTCAACAGCTTGGCCCCTACGCCAACATATTGTCATCTCAACAAATGCATTGGTTCCTGAGAGACAGGTCCTCAATGGGCACCAACAGTGCCCCACAGATGTTGAGTGGAGTACTGATGTTCCACTGAAAGCCTTACACAGCCTGGGTATACTCAGGACACGAATGGCACACAACTGACAGTGTACAGCACAGCTAAAATACAGCAGTAGAGCATATAGCCAGCATCAAGGATCTTAACCAAACATTAAAGGCACACTATTGACACCACTGTCTGACTGTGGGGTCAGACATCTTGACACGCCAAAATGACGGCAGCCAGTTTTGTCTGTATGCCTGGAGGGCGATTTGCCTCACTGTTAATATATTTCAAAGCAGAGTTTGAATAAGCACCTACGACCACTGGATGATTCTGTCCGATACACGGAGCTTTGTCATAGTTAAAACCCTGGGCACCCTAAGCCATTACCGAAACAAACACATCGAACTGGCTTCCAGTTCCATTAGACAAAACTGTGTAACGTCTGCAAATTGCAGGTATATTCTGAAAACTGGCTACACACAAAACAATTTTAAGTTTAGGCCACAACAAGCGAGCTAGTAAACTGTGCTATTTATGTCTAAAATTTGCAGCTCTCTGATTAATCTCCAATTAACAAATAACTGTTTAGGTAGTTGTGCCATTGGGTACAGCTAAAAACAACAAATGATGTGGTTGAATTTGTTTGACAAACATTTCAATAAAACCTGATCTTCCCCAGGGCAGTCAGGATGTATACAGTTTGTATCATTGTATTGTAACAGTGTATTCGAGATGTCATATAGAAGAAATGAGGACGGCTTCTGCAAAAAGAACACTAAAGCACGGTCGAAGCCAAATGGAAAAAAAAAAACACCTACACAAACTGGCTGATTGAATATAAAGGAAAAGATATAAGAGACGCTGGCATATTATACAATATCTTCCTCCATTTATTAAGTAGAACCATTAAACACAATTAATGGTCTTCTTTCCTGGGGACGTGCTCTTTGGGTATCCATGATGGCAACCGTGGGAAACCGTAGCCTCCGTCCTTCCAAGGGTTTGCCTGTGAAATCACGAACATGCCCAGAACAACGAGATTCCACACAGACAGCTGATGACGCAAAACTGCCAGAAGTGTCGTAGCGTTGGAAGGACGTAAGAATTGTATCTTATTCTAAAGCTCCACCCTTAAGCAACCTGCTTTAAAATCCGAAGGCAGGAGCATGCGCAGAGCACCTTTTGTTAATTAATTTTAATAGACCTCATTGAGAAGTCTCTGGTTGGTTATTTCCTGGCATCGATGAGAAATTCTGTGCCAGGAACGATAGAGAGGGCTTGCAATAGCTGCGCATACTAGATCTGCATCTATTGCAAATCATTATTTAATATACAAGTAAAAAAAAAAAAAAAAAAACACGCAAACACAAGTTAAATTTGTGTTTTCTTTCCAGGTATAGATCTACAAACCCGTTAAAAAATATTCATGGTGTGTTAGTATCCAGGTCATACAGGAGTCCTTATAACGACAATCTAATAGAGGGTTAAATATCAGGTAGCTCTGCGTTTGCGGTGGGACTACTTCTCCCATGATGCTTTCCCACATAAGGTCTCTCTGTCCAACAGAAAATGTAACCGAAACCTCATTCCACATAGAAGGCACAGATCTCTCATAACGCCATCTTGTCTGCATCGCGTCACTGGCCTTGATATCCCCAAATAATGAACATCCTGCATACATGCCAGCACTAAAGCATAACAGAAATCTCTGGCTGTGGATAATGGGATTTGAAATCCTGTTCAGAATGAGAGCTTTATATTTACAAACGCTGGTCTAAATCGCACACAGCCACACTAACGTACATGGTTAACGGAACAAATTCACTGTATAAATGTACTCATAGCATTAACATTGTATATGTTTTATAACGCAAATAATTTACTTCTCTGGGCTCAGACAGACCAGACAGTCTCTAAAACGGAGCTTAACGACTGCTCTTATGCTGTAACTCTTTCAAAGCCACGGTCTAGGCAAGGCATCTAAACCTCTTGTTAAAAATGGGTTAAGCAAGCAGACTTTTGAAGAAACTAACCCCAAAAAAAGAGTCACAGATTTCACAATGTCTCACTGTCAAGCTGCTGGTTATAATGCCCAGGAAACGGCAAACCTTTTCAGTAAGAATAGGAAGTAGCCCCACAGCTCTTTTTATAGAGTGCAAGACACAATATGCTATTTTTCCAAGCAGAAAAACACTTGAGTTTCAGGAGGGCTTTAGATGCTTCAAACTGCTGGTGTAAGCATCCAAGGTGAAGACTATAAACATAAAAGACATGCATAAAACAGGGCCAAGTCATATCTGTATTTCGCAAATACCGCCAGAGCAGAACCGAAAAACAAGGCCTACTTACAGCCAGTTCAAGGCTCAATTAGCAAAATCAGGCTATTGGCATCTCTTTCTGAAGTGTTAACAGTTAATGTCAAACTGACTAAATACAGATTTTTATTGAAAAGCTAATTTATGCCTACCTAGGACGATTCTCCATCCCGTAGAATGCCATAGATCCCGCCACCACACTCAGTGACTATACATACTATGTTATATTCGTTATTTTGCTTGTTGGTTACTATGCTAGCACATTGTTTATGTTTTCACAATTTTTATTTAACCCCTTAAGGACCAAACTTCTGGAATAAAATGGAATAATGACGTGTCAGACATGTCATGTGTCCTTAAGGGGTTAACCTGCCGTACCCAGCCCAGCTAGAATGGGTCACTGTACCACCCCATTTACAGGCTCCCTCTTTCATAGTTGAGCCACACGCAAAAGGGCCCGCACTAAGCACGGATATCAGACAGAGAAATGCAATATAACGCCGGCTCCGGTATCTCCCCCCCCCCCCCCAACCAAGATGGTTCAGTTTACCTACTAATGTGAATCCCCGGAGGGGGCCACCCCCGCTCCCTGGAGCACCTAAGCTAACACTAGATAGCCCAACTTCTGAGTATACCTTATACATGTGTCCAGGGGAATGTACTTTTGCTATATTATTTCGTTGACTAACATGTTTTAAAAAAAAAAAAACTCACTCAGCGTGGCGCCATGTTCCAGCCATTAACAACACTATTATTATTGTATGTGAACTTTAAGGGCGATAGCCCACATATTGTATTGATTCTTATTCACATGCTGAGTGACCAAAATAAAGAATAAAAAAAAAAAAAAAAAAAATGTAGGCTAGAGGAGAATCATGGGAAATGTAGTATGACACATCTAAGTTGACAAGGCCATCACCGACACATGCTGTCTAGCAGCTGAAATACAAACAGAGCCTTTACGAAGCCCGTCAGCCTGTTTGCACGCTGTGTATATTCACCACAAAGGGTGTGAGATATTGAAACTGGAATTAAAACAGTTTTATTTTAATACCCTCATGCAATACACTCATGTAAAGTGCTGAAACATTCCCATAAAATTACAAATAGGATTGCTAGCTCTTGGTGTCAGCATTGAAGATTAACTTGATGTTTTAATTATCAAGAGTTATTTATGACATAACTAACCAGGCTGATAAGTTCACAGCTAACTGTAATACACCAATTCAGAGATAGCTACATAAAAGGGTTAATGTGATTGTCTAGTTATTTAGGACAATGGAAACCAGCTGGGAACACTCTGGGTTCCAAGGGACATTGAAGGAACCGGAAGAAACCGGGGCAGGCACAGGGTTCACAGACTTGCAAGGACTGAGACGGGAGACACAGAGGAGAGAGGGGAGGAGGTGAGAGGAGACATATGTAAGGGTAGGAATGGAAGGCATGAGAAAAGTTAAAGTGCCAGGGCATTAACAGAGGATGTGAGTGATACAGGCGGTACAAGTGGACCAATGGAGCTGAGTGACAGATCACAGGGGAGTGCAGCATTAGCAACAAGTTAAAAGGACACAAGTACACAGGTAGGTAGGTGCCTTGCTGATGACAAGGGAAAAGCTGCAGATTCAAAGTGATAAGTACAGCTAGCAAGAGACACAAGCAGGGCCAGTCTTGGCAACAGGTAAAATAACAAACCTCAAGCACCATAACCACTACGGTTACAGGGCCAGGAGTACTCTCATTGCAAACTATCAAACCAATTTAGTATTGTTTTGACAACTTATCTGGGTCCACTGCATCATGTTTTCTCCACCAGGAGAAGCCAGCTATCTGTACTGTTCAGTATGGCCAATGCGCTCAGTCCTGCGTAATGAAGCTTAGGCAAGTATAGTTAACTGGATTCTCCTACATGAGGATCACGGATGTAGGGTGTGTGTCTCATGGCACCTGAGGGATCCCAGGTAGGTTGTTAAAACTAAAATTTTGTTTTTTTTATAGGACAGTGGGACAGCACTAGGGAACTCATGGCACCATAAGAACTACAGAAGGCAGTTATAGTGTTAAGAGTGTTTCTATAATCCTAATCAGGAAGTGAGGTACGTGGAACATGATACCACCAGTGTGGACCAACTTTGACAGCATTAAGAGTAATAGTAAAGTGACAGAGTTAGAGGGCAGGACCAAGAGAGTGGAAAAGAAATGAAAGAGTTAAAAACAGTGTCAAGTCGAGAGGAATGAAGTGTTAGACGTCATGCCAAATGGGCCAGAATGAAGGGATAGTATTAGAGAAACGAATGGAAAGAGTTGGAGACGCTGCCAAGTGGGTAGGAATGAAGAGAGAGAATTAGAGGTGCTGCCAGGTGGAGAGGAATGTTGGGGTAGATTTGGAATCTGTGCAAAGAAAGCAGTAAAGAGAGAGTGTCAGGCAGAGTGCCAATGGAATCTAGAGATCAGTAAGCGTGTTAGGGGTAGCTCAAAGAAGATACTGTATAACTGGCTATGTCACAACATCTACAAAGAATGGACAGCTTTAGAGGCAATACCAATGAGGGTAAAAAGGGTCAGGGCCAGTCGGGGCTGGACTTATACCTGAAGTAGAGGTACAGAATTGTCAGGAGCCAGTGGATACCCCAAAAAATCTTGTTCTCAGCTGCTTGCTCATTGATTTGAAGGGCACACACAAAATCAGGGGGGAAAAAGGCTCTCACTCCATCGATGTGCAAATAACTAAATAGAAAGTGAAAAAGGAAAATAACTATATCTTAAAAAGGAAAAAAAATGCACAGGTGTACTTAGGGCAGACACCCCTTGTAGATAGGCTGCTGCCTAGTCAGCCATTTAGCATATTTAGCCCTAGTGCCAGCATAGCAGTGTTGCCAATCATTCCGGGTGCAGAATCCTTTACAGTAGGGGTTCCAAATAAATTTTTCTGTGTGTGTTAAGGTGTGTGTGTGTGTGTGTTTGTATGTGCCAGTGTGTGTATCTGTGTGTCAGTGTGTATCTGTGTGTGTGTATTTATCTGACACACAGATACACACATACACTGGCAAATAGTGGCACACAGATACACACACTGATAGATACACACACCTTGACACACACACTGGCACATATACACTGACAGATACACTGACACACAGACATATACACACACCTTGACACACAGATACACAAACTGACACAGGTACACATACACACATATGTTTAACTTACCTTTTTTCTTCCTTCGGTGCTGCTGGCTAAGGAAGGTGTACCAGGTCGGCAGCTACTCATTTCCCGCTGCGTACCCGCTCTTCCTCCAGCCATTGCGTTCTGTCTCGGGGGGAAGCGCTGTCACTTCCTCCCAGCATCCCATACAGCAGGGGTCCAGTCGCGGTCTTAGACACCCACGGCGCCTAACCGAACCCCTGTGTAGTGATACCCATTGGGTCGCCATAAAAATGCTTGGGGCATCCGACAGGCAAATCGCAGGAGAACCCCAATTTTGTTCTCGCTGAACCCTAGGGTTCCGCACAACACTAACTGGGAAACACTGCTTTAAAGCAAAGTTCATTTTTCAGGTTTACATACAGAAATTACACAATTTGTGGCATAAAGTTTTTTTTAAATGCATCAGACCCTGACCCTGTCTGTCCAAAACATTGCTTTTCATTTTGAATATATGATAAACTGATATTGTCTTCTTTCCGAACGCATTTGCGAAAAGTACATATTCTGTATTTCCTGAGAAGCTGCGTTGTAATGTTTTCATTCAGTCAAGATATATCCCAGATATATTTGAGGTTTCTGATCAAACCACAACTACTAGGTATCACTAAGACAAATATCAATAAACCATGTATTGAGGGAGTTGTGCTGGAGATCGGGCCTCAAAATCCCTCACATCGGATGATGTCACACTGTGCCATCCAATGCGCATTAAAAAAACCTCAACATGTCTCGAATGACACAAAGTAATCTGGAAGTCCGAGTCTTAATGCCGCCCTGGTACAAACATTACATGGGTTATTAGCTGGAAAAAATTACACCGTCTCTGCCTTACCAGCTGTTCTCCCAGCATATCAGTGATGGGAGAATGGCTGAATTAAGGAGAGCAGCTGCTTAACACAAGCGTAATAGGAATTGCGCTGCCCTAAGATTAGATACCCTCTCAAAAAAAAGCAGGGTTGAATAGGAAGTTGGGTTTGATGGTCTGTGCCACAGCTGGTAGAAGACAGAAGTTTGATGCCCAGTGTCGGGAGGGTAAAACTTTGTTTAATTTAAGGAAGAGGCAGTACCAAGAGATTATAAGATTGGGTGCAGTGCTGGGACAGCATGTCAGTATCAGCATAAGGTAAACATAGGCAATGTGAGAACGTACAAAGAGAAAGTGAGCAAACCCTAATCTCATCCACTCCATAGAAGACCAAGTAGTTTACTTATTGATTACACATTAATAAGTTACAGACTGGGAGGAGGTCTATACCTGGGGAAAAAAGACAACAATCTCTTTATATAGCCTAAACGTAAACAGGGAGGACTATACACACAGCCTTGTACAAAACAGACACCACACCTCCGGTGAGGCAATACTTCCTACTGAGCCTCCTGATTTATTGCCAGACCCATCAATCTCAGCCAGTTAATAATAATAATAATACTACTAATAATAATAATAACAAAGTGTTTAACCAGGAAAGGTACAGATTACTCTGATTTCGAAGTAGGTCCCGGGGAGGTTATCTTTGCCCAAAATCCAGAGTTAGGACTCAAAAGGGGAGATTCCCCATAATAACAACATCTGGAAAGTGGTGCAGAGTTCTAGAACGTAGAGCAATCACTATGGTGACCAACATAGCCAGCAGGAACAGTCCACTGGTGACTGCTATACTTTATTAACTTTGCACTTACTGTTCAGATTACAACACTTATTGTGCACCTACATTAGTTTAGCTAATGAAATGGAAAACTTGCAGATCACACAGGGGATCCATGTATTAAGGCTGTATGGTCAAACAATAACCCAAAATTGAGCAAGAGAAATCTGCTGCGAGATTACATCTCCTAGTTGTTGTAGAACTACAATAACCTCGATGATTTGCAGCTTCAATGCTGGCAATGCATCATGGGAGTTGTAGTTAGTACAAGAGCCAGGGATCTTCCTTGTGGTCACTCAAGTCTGCATAGAAAAGTAGTCTATTACACTGAAAGCAGAGCCACTTACCTCCTGCCTGTGCACAGGGCACCCCGGAAGATCACACAGGTCCTCTGCACATGGGGTGGGGGGGCTCAGTCTGGGGGGATCATGTAGGTCTCTAACTGGGTGAGAAAGTCCCAACACTAGTCTCCAGTTGTCACCAAACTCCAGCCTTGTACAGAGGGAGGGGGGGAGACAGGAAGGGCTGTGTGAGTGTGAGTGTGTTTGGAGGGTGGGACTGCAGCAGGGGGAGGAGAACTGTGAGAAAGAGACCAGGGGAGGGAGTAAGAGACTCAGAACTCAGTGGAGGGGGAAGGGAGGGAAACAGAGAGAGAGAGAGGGGGGGGGGGTCTGGTGAGGGAGGGGGGGGGTCTGGTGAGGGAGGGGGAGAGTCAATGTGAGAGAACCAGCTAGACAGGGCTGGCACAGAGGGAGGGATATAGCTGTGGTTCGATTTCCTCTTTAGCTCTCTCTGTTTTCTCCCTCTTGGGCCAGTATGGCGATGAAAGGGTTAATTCTGGGTGAGCTCCATGTTGGGTGTTGATAAGGTACTTGTTCCCTGTCCACTATAGAGAAAGGGCTGCTGGCCGAAACGTGCCACATGGCCGCAGCGTGCTCTGTTAAGCAGGTAGGACAATACCCTCCCAAGACTAACTAGCTGAGCTGGAAACATGGCTGACTTAGCAAATGGCCCCGATTTGCCTTTTTTGGGGGGCTAAAACCTGCTATATCCCAAGGGTTAGCCACTACATTCTGATCTGTCGAGAATTCAAAGGAGTTTATTTGTTAAATACTGAGAATTTACAGTTATCCAGAATTCCATAAACACAACTTTGGTGAGCTACATTGTAGTCATGTGGCAGGTCTGGCAAACCTAGTTTTTATTTATATATATATACATACATACATACATACAATAACCCAATCGTATGTTTACCAAATTTTAATGTGTTACTATGCTCCGTTTAGACTATAAACTAATTTTAATTAGATTATATGTCTGATTTACACCTTGTACAGCGCTCTGGAATACGGTGGTGCCTTTATAAATAATCATTTGCAGTAGCTACAATAATGGCATGTGTTGACTCCTCCACCAAGTAACCTAGGCCATATCTACCTCAGTAATATCATTTGGTGAGTGTACATCTTTGCTGTAACGCCATCACTTGGCACCATAACTGCCTAACTGGACACCTGACTATTCCAAAGTGGGAGTGTTGTCACCGATGTAGAGTTATATTTTAGAATGGAGCAGATATAGCGACCAGGGCTTTTTTTAAAATATATTTATTTTTTATTAGATAATACTTTTGTAAGTATGTAGCGCTGTACAATAGGAAACAGGACAATTTTTTTTTCTTTCTTACAAAAAGAAAGAGCGGTAAAAATGCATTAGACACAGATTTGCGGTGAGTTGAAAACCGAACTGCGAAATGTAATTTAAATTGGCTGATTTGGTAAACTCGCCATTTAGTCACAGCCTGACTATTTTAGCATGAAATTAGCAATAGTCTTCAGTTTATTACAGTCTGATGTTTAGTAAATAAATGCTGTAAATATTTATAACACCACTATACAAAAGTGCAATTTTACTATGGTGCAAACATTCAGAGGACTGAGATGCGAATGCGCCTCCTAATGACAATACTCGGGGAAAATCCCTATTTTAACCAGAAATAATTATTCTGACAGGTAAAGATAATTTGGTGTCAGGTGCGGAGAATGTCCAGTTAGCCACCTGCTAAAAAGAAGTCTGGCATCTCAAGGAAATAATGCTCACATTTTTATTGAGTTATTTAATTTTATGAAGACAAATAGAACTACTGTTAATATGGAGGTACTCTGCAAAATGGCCCCTCCTGTTCCCTCCCAACATGAATGGCAATTTGAGGGATAATTTTCCAAGAAAATGGGCCTGCTGTAATATGGGAACCCCATACATCTTCTCTTAATGTGTGGTGGATAATATAACCATAATCTATAAACACCATTACATCCCTCATGCAGTGCGTTAAAGGGTTACTCCAAGCACCATAACACCTTCAGGTTTTTTTTAAGTGGTTATGGTGCTTGGGGTCTATATGTGTAGAGCTTTACTTTGAAGCACTGTACATACAGACTCCATCTCTGGCAGCATCATTGGGGTGTCATTAGCCATCCCAGAACAAAAGTTCCCGGTGGCTATTGTAAATTCTGTGCCTATTGGAAGTCTGAAGTCAGCTATATATAAACATATACACCCCTCAGTCACACAAAATACACCAGCACCGCCACTCCAAACACCTCTATGTCACACAAAATACACACACCACCACCCTTGCTACCCATGTCATGCTTTCCCTTACATCCGTTCCCGTACAGCGCTATGGAATTTGATGGCGCTATATAAATAATAAAATAACCAGTGTTGGAACAGAGTTTTAGCTATATTTCAGCTATTTTGAAATTCACTTTACCCTAACAGGGTTGTTTACTAAATTGAGAATTGAAAGTCAATTTTAAATTCAAGGGCAAAATAGCTGGAATAATTAACTAGGTCAGGTATGTTGCCAATTCATCTACTGTGGCCTAAAATCCGAAATTCACTTTGAATTCTCACTTTAGTGAATTAACCTTGGAAGTCTGTAAGACCCAAGTAGGTCATATTGAATGTTTGTTTGTTTTTTCAATTCAGTGGTGTAATTGCTAGAAAAGTGACAATTTCCCTTTTAATAATGCACATACATAACCCTGAGCATCGGACAGTGGGTGGCACAACACAAATCAACTCATCAACGTACAGCTGGTGGATATTCGGTTACCTACCCCTGATGTACATGCATATATTGGTGCAGACACATCTACCACCATTAATGTTACTTATTTTGCCTGTTTAATACACTTTCTTTGGAGTGTCCAAACATGGCCCACGACTGTTGTTTGGTCGGTAGAGAGTTGTATAGAAATGTTTACCAACCGAAGCAGCTGGGGAGGCCACATTTGGACACCCTGGACCAATCGAGCCATGGGTCACGTACCCAGCATGCTGTGTTCTGTCAATGTATACAATTCTTTTAGATGTTTACTTTATCTGTAAGCTTCCACTGCCAACAGTGATCCTGTTTCTAAAGTGTTGAGCACACGGTTTTTGTCTCCAGTAGGTGTTAATGTAAATAATATTCCAACGCAAAATGTCGTAATCACACAAATGCAAATACTGGCTGAGGTTTGAGATTGTAGACGCTGTTAATTCTGGAGAACCGTAGTCTTTGACCTGATCTCGCCTTCGCTAACAGACGGACACTGCTAGACAAATCCGGATTGTAGACATGTAGAATCTTAGACAGATGTTCTTTAGGATGCTTGAAATCCGTCTCTCAAGCTGGAATTCTGTAGCAGATTTTCAGAGAGCCAGCCAAAGCATTAAAGGAGAACTGTCATGTCTGGAATTTACATCTTTGAAAACATAGAAAATCACCTGTAACTTGTTTTAACCTTTTTTTTCCCCCTTAGATGCTCTGTTTTCTTAGAATTTTGTATTAAAGTGACACTGTTATCCCCTCTACCCCCCACACCCCCTTGACAATTAGAATTTCATATAAAGATAGAATCTTCATGAAATACCTTTTTATGACTGTCTTAGAATTCCACCGAAATTCCACCCAGAGATATACAGAGACAAAGTTGGGACTACTTTGTCTCTGTATTTCTCCTCCGCCTGACTTTCTTTGACACAAGGAGGAGATTAAGTGTCAGTCCCTGCAGCCGTTATCAGTGACGGCTGCAGGGAATTGGCTGTTTCTATGTAGGATGGTTCCCCTTGCGCATGAGCGAGAATACGGCAGTGATGTCCGTGCTGCGGATGACCAGGCTGCCCTAAGATGGCGGCGCCTGCGAAGGACAGGTTCAGGTAAGAAAAACATACCTTTAGCTTCTCTGATCGGCCACCAGACCCCCAGCAGCGATGTCACTGTCGTGGGACTTTGCAAATTCAGAAAATTACCCAAACAGTGACAGTGCCGCTTTAAAAGTTAACTAAATGACACCATAATCCAGTTCAGACAAGGCAAAACTAGGACAAACATTGCAAATGAAGACTAGAAATAGAAACATTGTACCATTTCTCCTCTCTCCTGTATGCTGACTGCCAGTGACTGGCAGGGAGGACACTATAGGCACCCAGAACACTTCAGCTCATTGAATTGGTCTGGGGGCAGTGTCCCAGGTTTAGATAAGCTGCAGTGTTTATATTGCAGGGTTAAGACTGCCTCTACTGTCTCCCAGACAGCCACGAGAGGCGCTTCCTGCATTTCCAGAGAGTTTAACTCCGTAAAGCGACGCTGGATGTCCTGACGCTGTGCATGAGAATGGCCAGCATCTTAAAAAATGAATTGAATGCTTATCTGTGGGGAAGGTCTAACGCGAGCCACACTCGACACACATGCGCATTAGCTTTTCCCCATTGCTGACGTCAGAGGAGACAGAGCCAGTACTGTGGGACCTCTGCGCTGGAAATGGGTAAGTGTTTCAATGTTTTGTTTTAACCCTTTCAACACACAGGTGGTAGGGAGGTGCAGACAACAGGTTTATGGTTGAGGGACACTATAGTGTTAGGAATACAATTTTGTCTTCCTAACGCTATAGTGTTCTTTTTAAGATGGAGGCCTCAATGGAGAGTTCATATTTCGGGAGCATAGAATTAGACTGGACCCAATTACAAAATTAGTATTTGTGTTTCTGTTCTCTTGGGCCTAAAAGACCCCATCTGCAACTAGACTCTGCAAACATGTTTTAAAATCCTTTCATCCTGCATTAAAAACTGGAAAAAATAAGAATGTTTCTAACCCATCCGTACAAGCAAGAAGAGAAATACAGAGTATATTGAATTATCTTTGGCACTTTGGGTGTTTGGATGCTATTTCCCATAAGGCTTAGCCAGTCCAGGAAGGATATCTGTAACGCCATAGTCCGCCATCATTATAAATGGCTTCATTATTAAGCAAAACTGTCATTTCTGGGGTACAAGAAATCCACGGATAATTCATCAGCGCCAACTGCACCCCATCAAATGCACCGCCAGATGTGGGATGACCCCTAAGAAAGTTATCAGGCAGAAGTTCGAGCTCCAGAGCTTCAAACATTAACTTATATTATGAACAATGGAATCAATAGAACCTGACTTTGTGAGAAGGTAAATGGATTTTATTTAAAATATGTCATCTTCTGTACCTAGTCAAACAAATCTTCATATGTTCAGCATTCATTGTATGTAATATCATTCAAAATTAGTTCATTATTAAAAAAGTTATGGACTCCTCAACCCCTACTCTGAATTTTGGCCCACTTTGTACAAACAGTAGACATAAGCATCTGGAGTTGGCAGTAAAGACCACCCAAAAAAGGATCTTGAAACTAATGAGTATAAAGAATCAGAAATAGGTAAAACAAGATGTCTATATCTGTCTGCCTACAGTAGAAATTGCTGGGCACATGTCGTTATAACCAAAACACAACCTGAAGTCAGAGAGGACAAGCCGGTACATCAAAGGTTCCGAGGGTTCTGTGCACCTTTTAAAGGCTGCCCCACAAAATGCAGGATACATATCATAGATGTATGGAATATTTTAATGGCAGGATACATGTGGTATGGATGCCGGGGTGTAGAGAGGAGAGGCAGTTGTCAATATCTGAGACGGGAGATGTTGGTGCCTGAAAAGAACTGGTACATCCTGTTGTAAATCAAAAAAATCAAAAGCCATTCCACAGCTGTGGCAGCTCTGTAGGCCTTCAAAAAAGAGTGGGAGTGCTGCTGGTGTACTTAATACTCAAATGTAGATGTCACGTGACAGCGTCAAAATATATGGAGCAGAGAGGACTGGTTCAGACCTGTTCCCACATTCTGCTTTTCAGTAGCAAAACTGAGACTCTATTGTGACAGTGTAGCACACAGACACTAGTAACTGGTCATGTTTGTGTTTTGCCTTTCATGGACAGGGCAAAGTTTTAGCAAACTCATCACCTCAATCTCTCCAAATAGCTTCAATCATGTATACGTCCTTACATTGCCATTCCACCATCACCTGTATTTTATATATTGTTTTATGATAGGCCCACACACAGCCATCCAACATACCACAGACTTCCAAGGCAGGATCCGGCAACTTACCAGGGGTATGAAACCATGGTCGGGGGCAGTCGCCGATAAAGGATGGGATCTATATCAAACAATTGAGAAAAATCACTAAAATATTTCATTATGTCTGTTAGTCCACCCATTGTACAGCGCTACGGAATTTGTTGGCGCTATATAAATAATAAAATAATAATTAATTATGGAGTGTTTCATTGATTCATTTAAATAAAGCCTGATTTTCAAACTCTATAAAAATATTTATATTTGTTTTTTTAATTATACGGATAAATACGATGAACCAAAACTAAGCATGTAAACATTGTATACATTCTAATAAATCAATATTGTTTTTATTTTTGTTTAGGGAAAAAAAGCAAATATAATGACTTGAAATACACAGAATATCATCAGATAAATAGTAAACAAACTGCATGATAGTGTAAGAATGGAAAAGCCGCAAAGGTTTATGTTGTTGAAAATAGGTTTAATATTGGCCTAGCTCAGGGATAGGCAACCTTCGGCTCTCCAGATGTTGTGGACTACATCCCCCATAATGCTCTTACACACATAATGCTGGCAAAGCATCATGGGAGGTGTAGTCCATAACATCTGGAGAGCCGAAGGTTGCCTATCCCTGGCCTAGCTGATGCGCACTGTTGTGAAGAGTTGGCTGGATAGCGTAAATGGGAAATACACAACTTTTATTCACTTTTTACAACTGTGAAATGTGCGTCAAGGGCGTCAGTGATTTTTGTGACTATTTTAATTTTGAAGAAGTAAGAGATATGTCATGCACAGTCACATATCTCAGCAGATAAGGTGATGTGCAGGGAATCTATCTAAACGTAAAATGTATTTTTCATCCAAATGTACCCACACGTACTCATCTTTTTCAAGGTTGTTCGGGAATTTCAAATTTAAGACCAAAATAGCCGACCTGCAAAGATTTTCTTAGTCTGCTATGCTTCCAATTTAGCTACCCTGTTTGAAAAAAAATACAATTTCTGACCCTATCATTTGTCAATTCTTGGTGTTCAATCTGGAGAGCACTTGATGTCCTGATATCAGCAGTTGGACACCGGCCATTTGGCCAAAGGAACCTATCAATATATATATTGTTATTTTATTGACAACTGATAGGAAAATAAGGCAGTAATGGCTGTCCAAATACATATCCTCTTGCACAGGCTGAGTGTCCAAAAGGACATTTAAATTCAACCAGTTCTGCTAGCACAAAGAAAACATTCTATGGAATGCAGATGTTTATTCCACAACCTCACACTAATTTACTTTTTTAATATCCAGTCATTCCAGGTCTCCTACCTATTCAACAATTTCCACGAAACGTAAAAGGGACACACTGAGGCCTCAATTTAATTTTTCTGTATAAATTTTTCGAATTAACACAATCTGTTAGAAAAGCTTTTCAACTGATTTATCTACAAATATCCCCATAGACTTTAATGGTGACTTCTGTAGGTAAATAATTTGAAAATGTAATTAGCAGGCGAGGTAGTACAAAGACGAATCATTAATACATTTATATGGGTGTATTCTCTAATATTGAGTTATGGTAAGCTGACAACCAAACTGTCAATTTGTTGTTTTGTTTCCCCCCCCCTCAATAGCATTGTTAGAAAAACTCAATGCGCCAGTTTGCTTAACCCCTTAAGGACCAAACTTCTTGAATAAAAGGGAATTATGACGTGTCACACACGTCATGTGTCCTTAAGGGGTTAAATAGCCACAGCCTACTACTTTGCCGTATAAAGTCTGCTTGTTAATTAGACTGAGGCACAGTCACAAGCGCTGCTGATAAAAGGGTTTATTTCGGGATTCTCTAGGGATCCCTCCAGTTTTGAAAACAGAAAACGGAAATGAAGGCTGCGAGAGAACACACTGAGAAGGAAAGACACACATTAGTGACAGAATGACAAAAGGACAGCCCTAGGAACTAAGGAAGAGGGACAGCGAGGGGAGAGGGGGAGTGGGGGGACAGACATAGGAAGAGGGGGAGAAAAGTTTTAAATAGAATATAATGGTGATCATTACCTAAATAGTGGACTGTGGTGAATTGAAATCTATTCAAATAATTTGGCCTACTTTTTAAAATGCCGTTTTTAATGCACCTCAATTAACTGTTTAACCCCTTAAAGGACTACTATAGTGCCAGGAAAACATACTCGTTTTCCTGGCACTATAGTTCCCTGAGGGTGCCCCCACCCTGAGGTTCCCCCTCCCGCTGGGCTCTAGGCGGTGGAAGGGGTTAAATTTACCTCTTTCTCCAGCGCCGGGCGGGGGACTCTCCTCCTCCTTCTTGTCGTCATCGGCTGAATGTGCATGCGCGGCATGAGCCGTGCGCGCATTCAGCTAGTCCATAGGAAAGCATTCTCAATGCTTTCCTATGGACGCTGGCGTCTTCTCACTGTGAAAATCACAGTGAGAAGCGCGGAAGCGCCTCTAGCGGCTGTCAATGAGACAGCCACTAGAGGCTGGATTAACCCCATTATAAACATAGCAGTTTCTCTGAAACTGCTATGTTTATAGAAGAAAAGGTTAATCCTAGCTGGACCTGGCACCCAGACCACTTCATTAAGCTGAACACAGGACACAGCCTGTGAAATAAAAGGGAATCATGACGGATAGTTCCGTCATGTGTCCTTAAGGGGTTAATGAATAAACCTCAGTGAGTTTATTTATAAAGAAATGTATTGATGGTAGAAAGGTGTAGCTTATTTAAATGGACTCTGTTTAGCCAAATAGGACAGTGATGTTTTACTGTGTTCCTAATTGTATCTATATAAATTGATAGCCATGTAGCTAATAAATGTGTAACAAAAAACAGAATATGAGAACAGGCAAAAGCAAAAGTGTTGCACTTCGGTTAGTCGCCGACCAGGTCGCGAAATAGTTTTTGCTCACCTGTGCCATTACAAAGAGAACCTGTACCATTTGCATATCAGACTTGATCCCACCCATAAGCTCAGTCCAGATCCCAAGTGACGGCAGGTTGTCTCTGCACGGGAAATACAGCAACCCCAGACCATTATTTTGACCTTTCTTTGTCCTCGTTAACAAGGTATAAATAATACCCCTCTAGGCCCGGCAAACACCGGATCCACTGGATTACCCTTTTAGCTTAGGGAGAGCCTAAACAAATGCATAGCAAAAAACAGAGACTATGAGATCTCTAAGAACAGGGAAAAGCTTAGAGAAACACAGTAGTTTGGCCTTAGGTTAGTCGGGTCTCAAAATGATTTTGCTCACTTGTTCCATTCCAAAGAGAACCTGCATTATTTGCATATGAGGCTTGTTACGACACTCACCGCATGGAGAGTGAAGCCGCCGTTTAGTTGATATTCCCCTTTCTCCAGAAATGCAATTCCAGCATAACCGATCATAAAACTCCCGACCGGAGCATACGAACACGGTAACTCCCGATCAGCAATCCATTCGAAATCCTTCCACAGCTATAAATAAACGAAAACGCTGTCCCAATAGTCAATCCCTCCACAAACGAGACAAAGCTCCATTTTGAAGGTCAAGCAGAATGTGTTTAATGGGGGCTACCTGCCCAGTATTTATGCAGGTCTCCACCAGGTAGACACTCCCCTAGGGGACCTGGTGGAAGACTGTAAAATATATTAAACAGTAGCCAATCGCAGTGGCTATAACACAAGCCCTCCCCATTTTACCCATAATACATCTCTTCCTATCCTGGAGATAATTAGGGAGAAACCTAATTAACTCCGAGGATAGGAACCATCGCCATTTTAAACACAAACACAAAAAGTGCAATAAAATACATAAAATCCGAAGTACCGAATCCATAGTGTTCGTGTCACGTATCCCCAGATAGCCTGAATCTGAGGGCATATTCCTACCGAATAGCGCTCAGATCCGAAGTACACAGTCCAATCGCCATGGAGTCAAAGTCTCTCATAAGTCCTTCGGTACACGAATGACTCCATGGGACGGCTATCTGGGTAAGTTCCTACGGATGAAGGAAACCCCCGAACGGAACAGGGTTCGTATGCCTCCAAGGGAATAGGAGGGGAGACGGCCGTCTCCAGCGGTGTTCGGTAGATAAAGAGTCCGTTTTTAGATCCATGGGTTTCGCACCGAACACCGCTGATTCGCCTCGTGTCCAAAATGGCCGCCGCCTCGTGGTCGGCATACGAACGACGACCACCCGTACGATGGAATGGAGAGGTGTTTGCGGCTAACCACAGCGTTCTAATTTGTGGTCAAGGTGTTAATGAGCCGCACACTCCTCTCCTGGGTGGCCGATGTTCGGTAGTTTTACTCGGTACTTTAGAAAACGTAAAAACAACAGCGTACGGACAGGAAATCCACGAATCCAAGGAGAACAGATGAACCCGCAATACAGGCCTATGCAGCAGGGTTCGTCACACGGCTCCCCCCTTGTGGAACACTCCGGCAGACCCGGCTTGGCCCTTTAGCGGGTCAACGTGGGGATGACCGGACTAGGAAGTAGCAAGGACGTCGGTTTGCCGGGATAATCCATCTGCATTCCCATTCTGCTTACCGGGTCGGTAGCTGATGGTGAAGTTATATGGTTGTAATGCTAAACTCCACCGCAACAGTCTACCATTGTCTCCCGAGACCCGGTTAAGCCAAACAAGGGGATTGTGGTCCGTGATAAGGGAAAATTCCTGTCCATACAAATAGGGACTCAATTTCTTCAATGCCCAGACCAGGGCCAAACATTCTTTCTCCACTGCCGCATAACTCACTTCCCGGGGTAACAGCTTTCGACTGAGATATGCGACAGGGTGTTCTCCTCCATCCTCCCCGACCTGGCTTAGCACAGCCCCCAGTCCATACATGGAAGCATCTGTATGGACGAGAAAACGTTTGTTAGGAAGTGGGGCAGCCAGGACAGGGGCATTCACGAGGGCCTGCTTAAGTGCTTGAAACGCAGCTTCACAAGCTGGAGACCACAGGACCTGCTTAGGGAGGTTCTTCTTAGTCAGGTCTGTCAGGGGTTTAGCTATCGAGCTATAGTCGGGGACAAAGCGTCTGTAATACCCTGCAGTCCCTAGGAAGGCCAATACCTGGGTCTTAGTGATAGGTGTGGGCCAGTTCGCTACTGCCTCTATCTTGGCCGGCTCTGGTCTCTGGCTCCCACACCCCACCCTGTGACCCAAGTATTGTACCTCAACCATACCTAGATGACACTTTTCTGGCTTCAACGTCAGGCCAGCGGCCCGAATTTTATCCAGTACTACCCCTACGTGTACTAGGTGTTCCTCCCAGGACTCACTGTAGATCGCAATATCATCCAGGTATGCACAAGCAAATTCCTGGAAGCCATCAAGGAGCCTATCCACCATCCGTTGGAAGGTAGCTGGGGCGTTCTTCATCCCAAATGGCATAACCTTAAATTGGTATAAGCCAAAGGGGGTGACGAAGGCCGACTTGGGGATGGCGTCCTTGGCCAGGGGAATCTGCCAGTAGCCCTTACACAGGTCTATGGTGGTCAGGTAGCGTCCCCTGGCAATGCGGTCTAATAATTCGTCTACCCGTGGCATCGGGTAGGCGTCAGTGGTGGTCCGCTCGTTGAGCCTCCTGTAGTCCACACAGAACCGGGTGGTCCGATCTTTCTTAGGCACCAGGACTACAGGGGAGGCCCAAGGGCTATCGGAGTGCTCGATGACCCCAAGCTGGGTCATCTCCTCTATCTCCTTCCGCATTCCTTCTCGGACTGCTTCAGGGATACGGTAAGGGGGCTGTCGTAAGGGGTTCTGTCCAGGGGTCTCTACCTTATGTACAGCTAGGGTAGTGTAGCCGGGTTCTTGGGAGAACGTCGCCTGCTTCTCCCACAGAAGCTGTTTCGCCTGTTCCTTCTCCGCGGGGCTTAACCTGTCCCCTAGCTGCACGAGCTCAGTCAAATCCGTCTGGGCACCTCTGGCTAATAGGTCGGGTAAGGGCAAGCTTTCGGTGTCGTCTGCAGCGGGGGCACACACTGCGGCTACATCCTCAGGTCGTTCCTGATACTCCTTTAGCATGTTCACATGACAGGATCGCTGGATCCTGTCATCTGAACAGCTGGCTATAAGGTACGTAGTATCGCACACCTGGGCTAATACTTTATACGGGCCCTGCCAAGATGCCTGCATCTTGTTCGCCTTCACAGGTTTGAGCACTAGTACCTTCTGCCCAACCTGGAATACTCGCTGTCGGGCACCCCGATCGTACCATTCCTTCTGTCTCCCCTGGGCCACCTGGAGGTTCTCTCTTACCATCAGAGACAGTTTCTCCATGCGGTCCCGAAGTTCCAGAACATACGGTACTATGGGGGTACCTTCCTGCTCTGTCTCCCCCTCCCAGTGGCCTCTAATGAGATCTAAAGGTCCGCGGACCCTTCTCCCATAAAGCAGCTCAAAGGGGGAGAACCCAGTAGATTCCTGGGGCACCTCTCTGTAGGCAAACAACAGATGAGGCAGGAATCGCTCCCAGTCTCGGCAAGTGTCAGAAAAGGTCCTCAGCATCTGTTTGAGGGTGCCATTAAATCGCTCGCAGAGACCGTTAGTCTGTGGATGGTATGGGGAACTAAGTATCGGTTTAATGCCGCATACCCTCCACAGCTGCTGGGTGAGCACAGCGGTAAATTGGGTTCCCTGGTCAGAGAGAATCTCTTGAGGGAACCCGACCCTGGTAAAAATCCTAACCAGGGCATCAGCAACTGTCTCTGCCTCTATGTTAGACAGCGCTACTGCCTCTGGATAGCGAGTGGCATAGTCCACCACGGTGAGAATGTATTTCTTACCAGATGGACTAGCCCTGGCCAGTGGACCCACAATATCAACGGCTATGCGGGCAAAGGGCTCCCCAATAATAGGCATCGACATAAGCCTACCTTTTGGGTGGTCCCCCCGCTTCCCTACCCGTTGACAAGTGTCACACGTGCTACAATATATCCGCACAGCCTGGTTAATCCCTGGCCAAAAAAAGTTCTGCATAATCCTATGGCCTGTGCGGCGGGACCCTAGATGTCCGGCTAGCGGGACATCATGCCCTATCCGCAGAATCTCCCGCCGGTATTTCGCGGGCACTACCAGCTGTCGATTCGGCGGAGGGGCAACACTTTTCTGGGACGGCTTAGGGATCCGATATAACCTGTCCCCCACCCACTCATACCGCTCCCCCTCTGCTCCTTCCTCTCCAGTGTCTGCTCTGCCTCTATACCTCTGGAGAGATGGGTCTGTCTGGGTTTCCCTCCCGAACTCCTCCGGGGAATCCCAACTAGCTAACGTCTGCCCTGGGGTGTCAGTCGGGGAATCGGTTCTTACCTGGGTCTCAGCAGCAGGTGGGCCGGTTCCAGCAGCACGGGTCTGAGCACGGGTAGTCACGGGATTGGCTTCGCCAGGCCCCATAGTAGCATAGGCAGAAATCAGAGGGGCCAAATCATTTCCCAGCAAAACATCGGCAGGCAAGTCCTTCATAACCCCCACATTCACATGTCCAGCTCCCGCTCCCCAGTCCAAATGAACCCGGGCAACAGGCAGACGGAACACGGCGCCTCCTGCCACCCTTACTGCCACAGTGTTCCCGGTGTGTTGGTGTTCCGAAACCAGGTTCTTTTGAAGTAAGGTCATAGTAGCTCCGGTGTCTCTTAGACCAGTGACCTCTTTCCCGTTCAACTTAACGGTCTGCCTGTGGTGTTGGCGGTTGTCCTGCTGAGCTGCGTGAACTGGGTCTGCTTCGTGAAGGAAACCCCAAAACTCCTCCTGCTCAAGGCAGTGAGCAGAAGGCTGAGGTGGCTGCTGGGCTCCGCCGGCTGGGTTTCTCCAGGATGGTGCTTGGTTGGTGTGGTTTAAAGGGCATTCTGGTCTTTTATGTCCCATCTGCTTGCACCCAAAGCACTGGACCTGGTTGGAGTAACCCCGTTTGTTGAATCGGGCTGACTGCCCATGGTTGGTTGCTGGCGGTATAGCGGGGGTACGTTGTGCTGGGGGGTGATATAGGTTGGTGGTTGGAGGTGCTGCCGGTTTGTATTCCACTCGGGCAGGGACCTTGGCTGCTGTCTGATCGAGCTTACGGGCATCAGTGTATTCGTCAGCCAGACGAGCAGCTTCATGGAAGGTAGCGGGTTTACGGTCCCTGACCCACTCTCGAACTCCTGCAGGTAATTTGTCAAAGCAGTGTTCTAGCAGGAACACTTGCAGCACCTCTTCCCCAGTTACCGCTCGACACCCTGCCATCCAGTGGGTTGCCGTGCGGTGTACCCGGCATGCCCATTCCACATAGGAATCACCAGCCTGCTTATTATTGTCTCGGAATCGCCTCCGGTACGCCTCAGGGGTAACAGCGTACCGGGTCAAAAGGGCATCTTTTACTGTCCGGTAGCTAGTGAGTTCCTCCTCTGGGATGGCCCGAAAAGCTTCACTGGCCCGGCCGGATAATTTCCCAGAGAGGATAGGAACCCATTCTTCTGCGGGCACCTGGTGTAAAGCACACTGTCGTTCAAAGTCCGCCAGGAACCCGTCTATCTCTCCTTCAGTCTCAATAAAGTTTTTAAAAGCAGCAAATGGTACCTTTTTCTTCCCATTGTTATTATGGGGTACCTCTGCTGCTGCAGCTCCGCTTCTCTGGAGCGCCTGTTGTGCTGCTACTGCGGCTTGTACTTGAACCACAATATCCGCTGCAGGGTTGGGGCCAAAGTGTGCCAGCCTTATCTGAACTGCCCGGTTAAACGCTATTTCCTCGGGTGTTAGATCCAGCAGGCCAGGCACATTAGCTATCTCCCTTCCCTGTGCTGTATCCATCTCCACCAATATAGCAATAATCTCTCTTTTCTTGAGATTGCTCGCTGATCGTCCTCTGCGCTCCAAAATGTCTTTAAGGGTAGCACGCCTTAACTCCTCATATTGCATTTCCAATCCGGGGTGTGTAGCTGGCCTTCAGGGCGGTGGGATTCATCCCGTCGCTTGCCACCAATTGTTACGACACTCACCGCCTGGAGAGTGAAGCCGCCGTTTAGTCGATATTCCCCTTTCTCCAGAAATGCAATTCCAGCATAACCGATCATAAAACTCCCGACCGGAGCATACGAACACGGTAACTCCCGATCAGCAATCCATTCGAAATCCTTCCACAGCTATAAATAAACGAAAACGCTGTCCCAATAGTCAATCCCTCCACAAACGAGACAAAGCTCCGTTTTGAAGGTCAAGCAGAATGTGTTTAATGGGGGCTACCTGCCCAGTATTTATGCAGGTCTCCACCAGGTAGACACTCCCCTAGGGGACCTGGTGGAAGACTGTAAAATATATTAAACAGTAGCCAATCGCAGTGGCTATAACACAAGCCCTCCCCATTTTACCCATAATACATCTCTTCCTATCCTGGAGATAATTAGGGAGAAACCTAATTAACTCCGAGGATAGGAACCATCGCCATTTTAAACACAAACACAAAAAGTGCAATAAAATACATAAAATCCGAAGTACCGAATCCATAGTGTTCGTGTCACGTATCCCCAGATAGCCTGAATCTGAGGGCATATTCCTACCGAATAGCGCTCAGATCCGAAGTACACAGTCCAATCGCCATGGAGTCAAAGTCTCTCATAAGTCCTTCGGTACACGAATGACTCCATGGGACGGCTATCTGGGTAAGTTCCTACGGATGAAGGAAACCCCCGAACGGAACAGGGTTCGTATGCCTCCAAGGGAATAGGAGGGGAGACGGCCGTCTCCAGCGGTGTTCGGTAGATAAAGAGTCCGTTTTTAGATCCATGGGTTTCGCACCGAACACCGCTGATTCGCCTCGTGTCCAAAATGGCCGCCGCCTCGTGGTCGGCATACGAACGACGACCACCCGTACGATGGAATGGAGAGGTGTTTGCGGCTAACCACAGCGTTCTAATTTGTGGTCAAGGTGTTAATGAGCCGCACACTCCTCTCCTGGGTGGCCGATGTTCGGTAGTTTTACTCGGTACTTTAGAAAACGTAAAAACAACAGCGTACGGACAGGAAATCCACGAATCCAAGGAGAACAGATGAACCCGCAATACAGGCCTATGCAGCAGGGTTCGTCACAAGGCTGATAACCAAAAAACACAAAAAAACTAAATAGTCTTTTGCTCCAGTCCATTGCGGCAGCCATCTTGGAAGCAGTTGAATTAAAATTCTCTCTGTGCACAATCTAGAGAGTGAATTTGTTTACCTATCTGAAGGGTATCTTGTCACCTACATGTATTATGTTTACCAGAATCTATTTACCAAATTTTTCATATTCATAATAGATTTGTAAAAATATTCCTGTTACAGTTTAGGGAAATGTAGCCCTTCTCCTACAATTAATTTCCTTCATTTTTATAAAGAAAACACATGTAGCTAAAAAGCCCATAGATTGAAAAAGTCTAATTAAGAGTAGGGAAAATGTAAGAGAAGTAGGATAAGACAGAAATATACACAAGGGTGTTCACTAAGTGAGAATTCAAGGTGTATTCAAAGCAAATGAAAAATTTAAAGGGACACTATAGTCACCAGAACAACTTCAGCTTAACAAAGCAGTTTTTGAGTATAGATCAGGGGTAGTGATGTCCCGAACGGTTCGCTGGCGAATAGTTCCTGGCGAACATAGCTTGTTCGCGTTTGCCACGGGCGGCGAACATATGCGATGTTCGGTCCGCCCCTATTCCTCATCATTGAGTAAACTTTAACCCTCACAGTCAGCAGACACATTCCAGCCAATCAGCAGCAGACCCTCCCACCTCCTGGACAGCATCCATTTTAGATTAATTCTGAAGCTGCATTCTTAGTGAGATGAGGGACAGTGTGCTGCTGCTGATTGAATAGGGAAATTGATAGCTAGACTAGTGTATTCAGTGTCCACTACAGTCCTGAAGGACTCATCTGATCTCTGCTGTAAGGAGAGCACCCCAAAAAGCCATTTTTAGGGCTAGAACATCAGTCTGCTTTTTTTTTCCCTGTGTAATCTAATTGCAGTTGCCTGCCTGCCTGCCAGCATGTGCATGTTGTACCCGCTGCTGCTTCCTTTGCTGAGTTGTCAGATACAAGTGAAGCGGTTGATGATGACGATGCGTCCGTGGATGTCACGTGGGTGCCCGCTAGCAGAGAAGAAGAACAGGCGGAAAGTTCAGATGGGAAGACAGAGAGGAGGAGGAGACGAGTTGGAAGCAGGGGGAGGTCGTCGCAAGGAGCTAGTGGCACAGTCAGACAGCATGCATCGGCACCCGGGGTCAGCCAGACAGCACGCCAATCAACGCATGCTGTTGCCACCACCAGAATGCCGTCATTGCAGAGCTCAGCAGTGTGGCATTTTTTTTGTGTGTCTGCCTCTGACAACAGCGATGCCATTTGCAACCTGTGCCAAAAGAAACTGAGTCGTGGGAAGTCCAACACCCACCTAGGTACAACTGCTTTGCGAAGGCACATGATCGCACATCACAAACGCCTATGGGATCAAGACATGAGTACAAGCAGCACACAAACTCAAAGCCGCCATCCTCCTCCTGGTCCAGCATCTTCAGCCACGTCAACCACTGCTGTCCTCCTTGCCCCCTCTCAACCATCCGCCACTCCGTCTCTCGCCTTGAGCAGTTCCCGCTCATCTGCCCACAGTCAGGTGTCTGTCAAGGACATGTTTGAGCGTAAGAAGCCGATGTCACAAAGTCACCCCCTTGCCTAGCGTCTGACAGCTGGCTTGTCTGAACTCTTAGCCCGCCAGCTTTTACCATACAAGCTGGTGGAGTCTGAGGTGTTCCAAAAATTTGTAGCTATTGGGACACCGCAGTGGAAGGTACCCGGCCGAAATTTCTTTGCACAAAAGGCAATCCCCAACCTGTACTCGATTGTGCAAAAGGAAGTAATGGCATGTCTGGCACACAGTGTTGGGGCAAGGGTCCATCTGACCACTGATACCTGGTCTGCAAAGCATGGTCAGGGCAGGTATATCACCTTCACTGCGCATAGGGTAAACCTGCTGACGGCTGCCAAGAATGGAATGCGTGGCTCTGCAGAGGAGTTGGTGACACCGCCACGACTTGCAGGCAGGCCTGCTGCCACCTCCTCTACTCCTCCTACTCAATCCTTTTCCATAACCTCCTCGGCTGAGTCCTCTTCTGCTGCTGCATCTTGCTACACATCATCGGCACCCCCCCCCCCAGCTCCCCAGGTACTATTCCACATCCCGGATACGGCAGTGACACGCCGTCTTTGGGTTGACTTGCCTGAAAGCAGAGAGTCACACCGGACCAGCACTCCTGTCCACCCGGAACGCACAGGTGGATCAGTGGCTGACTCCGCACCAACTGGAGATCGGCAAAGTGGTTTGTGACAATGGAAGAAATTTGTTGGCGGCATTGAATTTGGGCAAGTTGACACATGTGCCGTGCATGGCACATGTGTGTAATCTGATCGTACAACGCTTTGTGCATAAGTACCCAGGCTTACAGGACGTCCTGAAGCAGGCCAGGAAGGTGTGTGGCCATTTCAGGCGTTCTTACACGGCCATGGCGCACTTTGCAGATATCCAGTGGCGAAAAAACATGCCAGTGAGGCGCTTGATTTGCGACAGCCCGACACGTTGGAATTCAACACTCCTAATGTTCGACCGCCTGCTCCAACAAGAAAAAGCCGCTAACGAGTATTTGTATGACCGGGGTGCTAGGACAGCCTCTGCGGAGCTGGGAATTATTTTGCCACGTTACTGGACGCTCATGCGCAATGCCTGTAGGCTCATGCGTCCTTTTGAGGAGGTGACAAACCTAGTCAGTCGCACCGAAGGCACCATCAGCGACATCATACCATTTGTTTTCTTCCTGGAGCGTGCCCTGCGAAGAGTGCTGGATCAGGCCGTAGATGAGCGTGAAGAGGAAGAGTTGTGGTCACCATCACCACCAGAAACAGCCTTATCAGCATCGCTTGCTGGACCTGCGGCAACGCTGGAAGAGGATTGTGAGGAAGAGGAGTCAGAGGAGGAATGCGGCTTTGAGGAGGAGGAGGAAGACCAACCACAACAGGCATCCCAGGGTGCTCGTTGTCACCTATCTGGTACCCGTGGTATTGTACATGGCTGGTGGGAAGAACATACCTTCAGTGAGATCACTGAGAACGAGGAACGGGACATGAGTAGCTCGGCATCCAACCTTGTGCAAGTGCATGCAGTCGTGCCTGTTGAGGGACCCTCGTATAAAAAAGCTGAAGGAGAACGACCTGTACTAGGTGTCCACGCTACTAGACCCCCGGTATAAGCAGAAAGTGCCAGAAATGTTACAGAATTACTGCAAGGAAAGGATGCAGCTGTTCCAAAATCAATTAAAAAGTATGCTTTACACAGCGTATAAGGGTGATGTCACAGCACAACGGGAATCTAACAGGGGAAGAGGTGAAAGTAATCCTCCTCCTCCCACGACCACGCCGGCAAGGACAGGACGCTTTATAGACGTGTTGTTGATGGAGGACATGCAGAGCTTTTTAAGTCCTACGCATCGCCACAGCCCTTCGGGGTCCACCCTCAGAGAACGACTCGACCGACAGGTAGCAGACTACGTCGCCTTAACTGCAGATATCGACACTCTGAGGAGCGATGAACCCCTTGACTACTGGGTGTGCAGGCTTGACCTGTGGCCTGAGCTATCCCAATTTGCGATAGAACTTCTAGCCTGCCCCGCTTCAAGTGTCCTGCCAGAAAGGACCTTCAGTGCAGCAGGAGGTATTGTCACTGAGAAGAGAAGTTGCCTAGGTCAAAAAAGTCTAGATTACCTCACCTTTATTAAAGGGACACTCCAGGCACCCAGACCACTTCTGCTCATTGGAGTGGTCTGGGTGCCAACTCCCACTACCCTTAACCCTGCAAGTGTAATTATTGCAGTTTTTCATAAACTGCAATATTTACATTGCAGGGTTAACTCCACCTCTAGTGGCTGTCTATTAGACAGCCACTAGAGGTCACTTCCTGGGTTCTAGCACAGGTTTCCTGTGCTAGAGCGTCGCTCAAAACCCCATAGGAAAGCATTGAAATGATTTTTCAATGCTTTCCTATGGTGAGACGTAATGCGCATGCGCGGCATTTCCGCGCATGCGCATTAGGTCTCCTCGGCCGGTGAGCGAGATTAGTCTCGCCCACCGGCCGACGTAATCATTAGGAGGAGCGTCGCGGAGGCGGAGACAGCGGCGAGGGACATCGCCGCTGTCCCAGGTAAGTGACTGAAGGGGTTTTCACCCCTTCAGTAACCGGGGATTGGTGGGTGGGAGGGAGAGGGACCCTCCAGTGCCAGAAAAACGGATCGTTTTTCTGGCACTGGAGTTTCCCTTTAAGATGAATAAGGGATGGATCCCGAAGGGACTGACAGTGGGCAATACATTCGACTAAAAAAGGCCTGATGAGGGGGACTACTTAACACACCACTCCTATCTGGTGGCACATTAGATTACACGTGCAGTGCCACAAATTTGAAGTAGGAGGACCAACTGATAGGAATAGTACTACTTAACACACCTTATAATAACGCAGAGAGAGGAGTCTGAAGAAGAGGAGTCAGAGGAGGAAGGTGGCTTTGAGGAGGTGGAAGACCAAACACAGCAGGCGTCCCAAGGGGCTTGTTGTCACCTTTCGTGGACCCTTGGTGTTGTACGTGGCTGGGTGGAGGAAGAGACCTTCAATGACATCAGTGAGGACAAGGAACGGGACATGGCTAGCTTGGTATCCAACCTTGTGCAAATGGGGAGTTTGCGGTTGTGCAAATGGACTGTTTGCGGTTGTTTGCGGTGCGTTAAACGGGGAGTTTGGTCTGTCACTGTGAAGCGGGCGTAGCCATTACACTACCCGATCGATACAACATCATACCTGATGTTTTAAAGCACGTTATTCCAAACAATTTAGGAATGTTAGGTGATTTATGCCCTTTATGGATTAAAACCAGACTCTGCATCAACTATGTAATTTTCCATGGGAGTTTTGCCATGGTTCCCCCTCCGGCATGCCACAGTCCAGGTGTTAGTCCCCTTGAAACAACTTTTCCATCACTATTGTGACCAGAAAGAGTCCCTGTGGGTTTTAAAATTCGCCTGCCCAATGAAGTCTATGGCGGTTCGCCCAGTTCGCCCGTTCGTGAACATTTGCGGAAATTTGCGTTCGCCGTTCGCGAATGGAAAATTTTAGAGTCTAAGGTGTTTTTTTCCCTTTTTCTAAACACTTTAGACACACCCAGGTAATCCCCAAATCCTGGACTGGTAGGGGGTCCTGAGGACTGAGTTGAGAACCCCTGGTATAGATCATGCCGCTGAAGTTTTACTGCTCAAATTCACTGCTATTTAGAAGTTGAATCATTTTTGTTTCATTTATACAGCCTTAGGTGCACCTCCCCTGGCAGTGACTGACACAGCCTGCAGAAAATCAAAATGGTTTTCATTTTCACAAAGTTTCAAAAGTTTTTATCTCTTACTCTGTAAATTGAACTTTAATCACACACAGGAGGCTACAGCAAGGTCTAGCAAGCTCTTAACATAGCAGGATATGAGAAATTCTAAATTAAACAGAATTTGGAATACAGGAAGTGTAAACATTAGATGACTCTTTACAGGAAGTGTTTAGGAAGAAAGGGTAATCACATGCAGGGAGGTGTGACTAGGGCTGCACCAAGAAAGAGATTTAACTCCTAAATGGCAGAGAATTGAATGGTGAGACTGCAGTGGCATGATCTATACACCAAAACTGCTTCATTAAGATAAATAGCCGAACTGGAATAATTCTCTAATTCAGTTATGCTTTCAGGTCAGCTACTCTGGCACAATTTGAATTGTCACTTTAGTAAATAAACCTGACAGTGTTATAATAGTCAATCCTTAGGAATTCAAAGTGAATTTAAAATCGAGGTCAAAATAGCTGAATAGGAAATATTTTTCTCATCAGCTAAATTGTCAGTTCAATTATTCTGGCCTAGGATTTGAAATCCCCTGTGAATTTCCCACAGTTCACAGATTAGTAAAATAACCATCAGAATTGTTTCACTAAACCAGGAATTTTGGAGAACTAACAAAGGAACTGATTTATTTTTTTAGACTAGACTAGTCAAGCCGGAAAATATCTATTTTGAAGAAAGTTTCAATTAAATTTTTTCCTTTAAATTCTCCACATTTCTCACTGAAAAGTTAAAAATATCAATGTGTCTACCTACTAAGCCATGAGCTGACACATGGCGATCTTGCAATTTTTTATTTTTTTTTGCTTACGATGCTACTTTGGACTAGGTTCTGCAAATCAGTTGACAACACATTACAAATCTGTGTTTAGTGAATATTCTGCTGGAAACAGAAATTCTTGGAGAGAAATGTAGTTTATAAGGAAAAGATGCAGCAAATCATTCCTTATTTCATTTCTAAAGGCTGCGTCACCTTGGGGAGTTGCACTCGGTTGAAGAACAATTTCACATAGCTATTTTTAGCCTACACCAAAATGGAAAATTTGTGCATTACACAGATGGATATGCTTGAAAAAAAATATTCAGCAAGATAAAACAAAACGGCTAAAAGCTCCCCATGTCATCTGTTTTCATGTGTTTCAGCTTGTCTCGAATTTCGAAAGCATTTTCCCTGTGTACAGTGCAGAATACGTTTGCTTTTTTGTAAATAAAATGTTAAAGGGCTACTCCAACCTCGATGACTGCTTCAGCTTTTAGACTCATCCAGAAGCGCTTGGTGAAGACCCAGATAACCCCCACCGGCCTGGGGAGGGTGAGGGGGGCTGAGTACGGGACTCTTATAGTCAGCAAGTAGATTTGGGCAGCTCCAGACGGAGAGATCGTCCCTTTCTCCCGTCGAGGCTACACAAGGCCGCAATAAGCTGGAGGCCTTAGCCACCGAACAACTAGAGTGGCGAAGTCTGGAGCCAGTACCAGATTGCCCAGGCAGTACCAAGCGTATGTGCCAGTGACTGGGAATCGAATTGCATGGTAGTTACACCCCTTAAATTACTTGTAATACAGATTATTTCGGGAGCTCGAGCTAGCTGCGACTGCCCAGCTTGGTGTCCAAGCCCTGCCCAAGCCCTGCCCCTTAACCCTGGCATTTTAACAAAATTCACTCAATCAAAAAGTCTTTTTAGGACTTATCCCTTTTTACACTTGTCTATATCCATTCAATAAAAAGAGTACATTTTTTATAGTACAAAGATCCATTTCCTAATTTTTTCATCCATGGGAATGTGAAATACCACTTCTATAACTCTCAGTAGTCCCGGATTGAGTGGGGCAATCCTGAATTAGGCCTCACGCCCCACCGGTTGCTTTCTCTGGTGTCCATTTTTAAGAGATTATTATTATTATTATTATTATTGCCATTTATATAGCGCCAACAGATTCCGTAGCGCTTTACAGTATTATGAGAGGGGGATTTAACTATAAATAGGACAATTACAAATAAACTTACAGGAACAATAGGTTGAAGAGGACCCTGCTCGATCGAGCTTACATTCTATAGGAGGTAGGGTGTAAAACACATTAGGACAGGAATTTGCAATCAAATAAGGTGGACTGCCCTTTAGGAGAGGGCAAGAGACAGGTATGTGAGGTAGGGGTTAGTCTTGGAGGCCATAAGCTTTCCTAAAGAGATGAGTTTTAGACACTTCTTAAAAGATGCAAGACTAGGGGAGAGTCTGATGGCGGTAGGCAGGCTATTCCATAGGAAGGGAGCCGCCCGCGAGAAGTCCTGCAAGCGCGAGTTGGCCGTACGGGTGCGGACAACGGACAGGAGGTGGTCATGGGCAGAGCGGAGAGACCGAGAAGGGACATACCTATGGATCTGTGAGGAGATATAAGAGGGGCTAGAGTTGTTCAGTGCTTTATAGGTGTGAGTTAGTACCTTGAATTGACTCCTATAGCATACAGGAAGCCATTTTAGTATAGGTACTACAGTGGCATGTTTAAGGTCAGCAGGGACGATGCCAGAAGAGAGCGAGCAGTTGAAGATGTGTGTTAAAGAAGGCACGAGACAAGTGGAGAGAGATCTGATAAGGTGAGATGGGACAGGATCGAGTGGGCAAGTGGTGGGGCGAGAGGAGCAAAGAAGAGCAACCACCTCTTGGTCAGTAGCTGGGGAGAATGTCTGAAGGGTAGGAAAGGCATGATCTATGTGTGGTTGAGAAACAGAAAGGCAAGGAAGGGAGAATTCTTTCCTTAGTTGTTCAATCTTGTCAGTGAAGTAACATGCAAAGTTATCAGCAGTAAGGTTAGTTTGGGGGGTCGCCACAGCAGGGCGAAGAAGAGACTTAAAGGTGGCAAAGAGACGCCTGGGATTGCGGGAACATGAACTAATGAGAGAGGAAAAATAGGACTGTTTGGCAAGGGCAAGGGCTGCACTGTATAAACACAATATTAATCTATAATGGAGAAAGTCTGATTGGGTGCGAGACTTCCTCCAGGAACGTTCAGCACAACGGGGAGATCAAATGAATATCCCCATTAATGGAATGTGCGTCAGCACATCATTAGACACTTTCACACTTTGGACAAGCCATTTATTCTACACAAGAGCACATTAATAGAGCTCCTCACATGGGCTTCCTTGGGTGAGGCTGGCAAGTGCGGGTGACAGTCACCCTTGCATGTGCATTCTCTTAATGGGGCTGTGCTAATAGGCACTTGTCTGCCTGCCCTATCATTCATCTTCAATTTATATCTCCCTATATTTTAGGTATGTAGCTTATGTAACAATGAATTCATTCTCTGTAGACCTATGTATTGGGGTGTCACCATATAAATATACACATGCATACTGACTAACTAACTCCCAATATATAATATTTGTGAATGTTGTGTTTGAAGCTTTTTATTTCCAGTTCTTTTGTAGAAGTAAGGGTGCCAAATGGTATGGATTTGTGTCTATCCCTGAGTGAGCGTAGGTGATTAATTAGTGGTTGAGTCATATTGATTGAGTCATCTATGAGTATCCCGAAATCCTGGCCTGTCAGTGCCTTTTTAGGAATGGGTTGGAAACTCTGCTGGAAGACCATGTGTAAAGTGTTTATGATTCAATGAATTGAAGCAACAATGCAGTCAGTTGATAAGGTGGATTTGCATGGAAATGTAGTGACTGTGGTACGTGGGCTGGACACTGCCCCTTTAACTGTCATCAGGGAAACTCAAAGCACCATCTTGTCATCACAAACCAGCTCCCACGCACAACTCTCCTGTCTTGCAGTGTGCAGGTTGTGGCAAACCATTGATACCCACAGACATTCCTTTTTCATGCTACTAAATGCCTTTCAGTGTCTTCTTCTAGTAGACATGCCTGCCTTCTTGTCATGGACCTGCCTGCTGTCACAGTCTTCTTGTCATGGACCTGTCTGTCACTGTCTTCTTGTCATGAACCTGTCTGTTACTGTCTTCTTGTCATGGACCTGCCTGTCACTGTCTTCTTGTCATGGACCTGCCTGCTACTGTCATCTTGTTATGGACCTACCTGTTACTGTCTTCTTCTACTGGACCTGCCTGTCACTATCTTCTTGTCATGGTCCTGCCTGTTATTGTTTTCTTGTCATGAACCTGTCTGTTACTGTCTTCTTGTCATGGACCTGTCTGTTACTGTCTTCTTGTTATGGACCTGCCTGTCACTGTCTTCTTGTCATGGACCTGTCTGTTACTGTCTTCTTGTCATGGACCTGCCTGTTACTGTCTTCTTCTAGTGGACCTGCCTGTCACTGTCTTCTTGTCATGGTCCTGCCTGTTATTGTTTTCTTCTCATGAACCTGTCTGTTACTTTCTTCTTGTCATGGACCTGTCTGTTACTGTCTTCTTGTCGTGGTCCTGCCTGTTATTGTTTTCTTGTCATGAATCTGTCTGTCACTGTCTTCTTCTAGTGGACCTGCCTGTCAGTATTTCTTACATGGGATCTAGAATAGTCTAGTGCTGTCATTATTTAAAGGGAAACTCCAGTGCCAGGAAAACAATCAGTTTTCCTGGCACTGCAGGTCCCCTCTCCCTCCCACCTCCCACTCCCCGGTTGCTGAAGGGGTGAAAACCCCTTCAGTTACTTACCAGTGGCAGCAACATGTCCCACGTTGCTACTTCTTCCTCCGCGCCGCTCCTCCCTCCGATTGCGTCGGCCGGTGGGCGAGACTGATCCCGCCCACCGGCCAGGGAGACCTAATGCGCATGCGCGGAAATTCCGCGCATGCGCATTAGCGCTGCCCATAGGAAAGCATTGAAAATGCTTTTCAATGCTTTCCTATGGGGAAATGAGCGACGCTGGAGGGCCTCCCACAGCGTGAGGACGTCCAGCGACGCTCTAGCACAGGTTTCCTGTGCTAGAAACCAGGAAGTGCCCTCTAGTGGCTGTCTGGTAGACAACCACTAGAGGTACAACCACTGCAAGGTAATTATTGCAGTTTATAAAAACTCCAATAATTACAATTGCAGGGTTAAGAGTTGGCACCCAGACCACTACAATGGGCAGAAGTGGTCTGGGTGCCTGGAGTGTCCCTTTAATTGATAAATGAACAAACAGAATGTAATGCTTTTCCTTTACTCTTCCTTTCTTGTGCATTTTTTTTCTATGAGAAGCTAGTCATATGCTAAAAGCATTAGCTGAAGCTCTCAGCCTATCACCCGTGTCCAGTCCGAGGCTCTGGCTCTGACACCAAGAATTATGCTAGATGACAAGGTGCAGAATGTATGGGCACCAGTTGACACACTAGTTTAACCCCAAGGTCTGGGCCAGCTCGCTTCCCCCCCCTGTTCTTCTGCTTTCTGGAATTCTTCAAATGCTGCCCGATCCGTTATGAAGAATATACCTTAGGGTAATCCAGCGCCAGGACCTCCTGGCACCATAACAACTCCATTTGAATTAAGTTGTTATGGTGCCCACACTGTTTCTTTAATATATAATTAAAGACGTGATTAATTCACAACTCTGCACATGTTCTGGGTACAATAATATGTGACACATTGTTTCCCTGGCTATAATACCAAATAATGGCCCTTTCTGTTTGGTGCACTATCACTTCTATCTGTAAAACGTGTTTTTACTCTTGTGACCCAGGCATGAAAAAGAACCTAATGGGTGGAAACATTGGATTGGCTACTGAGATGGAATAAAATGTTACTGGATGTGCTAAAGGAATTGCAGTTTCATCATTCTCTATACTTTTGTAGTTCTTTTTAGCTTGAGAACACACTCTTGGAATAACATCATGTTACTGGCTTTGGTCCTTGGCCTAGATTTTGATTCTGCTGACTCTGACCTTGGCTAGTCCTCGTTACCCTAATTTCTGGCCCTGACTTATTATGTTTTTACTAACTTTTAGTATCCTGACACTGGCTAATTATATGTTCATGTTGGGCTCTGTGACCCTGCCCTAGTTCTGTTTTAGCTATATTAGCCTGTGTGCTGGCATTCCCCTTAAGAACCCATAATGCATCTTGCTCTTCCGGTCGTCCCTCTATTATTCTTTTTAACTTCTGTAGACAGCAAAATATCGTCATAGGCCAGAGATAATGCATATTTCAATTCACACAGACACAAGCTTGTTTGTTTATAACAAAGATTACCCAGTATGAGCACCTTCAAGAGAGCATATTGGTCTCAATATACCACCATTCTAGTGTAGATACATTTATTTAGAATGAAAACCAAAAGTTACTTACACACTATCCCAAATCCCTACACTTATTTTAAAAAAAACCTAGAGGTTATTTATTAACTCCGACCTGCCACGTCAAAGCAAACCTCTTAGGTGGGTCTTACACTAACAATTCACCTTGCTTGCTTTAGCTTCAGACAAATAAATCTCTAATGAGACAGAGAGGGGTATTTTTCCAAACTCCTACATACTTATTAACAATTAATAGGGAACATATAGGCTGAGCAGCAGCATTGTAACATAGCTGTGTGATACAAAAGTAAATACAAATACACAAAAAAATGTCCTGCGCTCAAACTCTCACTACTCCTGGGTGGCAGCAACGATCATAGCACGCATCAGCCCCAGTACATACAGTAAAAAACTCTTCCCAAAACCCAATGCATATTTATATAAATTGAGGTTATTTTGTAACAACAATGGCCGTTAGATGTAAGCTCACCTGACACGTCAAGGCCTACATTAACAGTTCACCTTGCTTCTTTCAGCAGAAAGGGAAAGGGTTAACACGTGTGCAGGGGTTTAGAAAAACATCCCCCCTCTGTCTCATTTTGCTGCCCAGGAGTAGTGAGTGTTTGAGCGCAGGACTTAATGTTGTGTGTTTACATTTGTTTAGAGCACAACTTGTCTACTGCCGGCGCTTCTATACACTGTGCAGGGGTTAACACATTAATTCAAAGAACCACCTCAACTGCAAGCTTAAAGAACCTAATCTCTGCTGCAGACTCATCTGTCCAGAGCCCCAGCTTTCTACTGCATAATTATCTATTGAGAACACCATCATTCTACTGCAGATTTATCTACTCAGAATGCCATGATTCTACTGCCACAATATCTAACCATAACACCATCATTCTACTGCAGAAATATATATTGAGAAGAACACCATCATTCTACTGCAGATTTATCTGCTCAGAATGCCATCAGTCTACTGCCACAATATCTAACCATAACACCAGCATTCTACTGCAGAAATATCTAACCATAACACCATCATTCTACTGCAGAAATATCTATTCAGAACACCATCAGTCTACTGCAGAAATATCTATTGAGAACACCAGCATTCTACTCCAACAATATCTAATCACATAACACCAGCATTCTAGTGCAGAACATATATCAAGAGCACTGTTGTTTTACTGCCGGAATAACTATTTATGGAATTCTAAACAGCTCCACCTTACTACTGCAGGCACAGCTGATCAGAGAGCCGTTTTCTCTGCCCCGGGTTACAGCCATTTTATCCCTGGTGCTTCCAACAAGAACACCAACACGGTTATTCACTCTTTATTCTAACAAATGTAATTACAAAAATGAAGCTAATATAGCAGGTTTACAAAACAATCTCCAGCTTGGCTATTTCAGTCTACTGTCCCAGCTTGGCTATTTCAGTCTCATTTTTGACATTCATATCACATTCGATAAAATTTGGTGTTAGTGAATAACCCTTTAGTATATCAGCACTGCCACAAACATACATAGAACATCTCCTGTCTACTGCAGGCAATCTGGGAAGATAATCGCCATTCTACCATAGGCATCTAGAACCTCAACTCTCTACTACTGCAGTCATAGCTTGGTGGGGTACCACTTGTCTACCATGTGTATACACAGTGTATCACTGCTTCAAACACAGCTTAAAAGCACTCTATAAATGTCTAAATGCAACTAACCTTTACTTCGTAACATTATTAATTCTCTCTAGAAAATATTGTTCACTATAATAAGGCCTTGTTCAACTGAGGACGAAAGGGACTTATTTAGCTGCAGGCAAGTCTTCATTCCGTCTTGGCTCTAGATCAATAACTACATTACCCTTGATGCTGAAAGGTATCCAGAAAAGTTGCTAAATTGTTATTGGAAAGGATTACTCAAATGCCTCACAATGTGGAATCTTGTCCATCATTTACCTCAGCTTCCTGAAGAAAAGCCAAAAAAACCTAAAACGTGTACAGAAAACAAATGTGTTCATCGTAATTTCTCCTTTGAAATACACTGAATAATACATAATCTTATGCCCGTTTTCGGACCACACTTCTAAAATAGATGGACCTCTTTTACTATCAGGTTGAAGTTAGAACAAAACTCAATTTAGGGGTGATGGAGCATCATCCATAAGTAGATGGCGGCTGCCTAAAGCCTGTGGAACCTTAATCCTTCCCATGCAAGTCTACTCAATGACCTAGAGCAGGGGTAGGCAACCTACGGCACTAGTGCCATGCACGGCACTCAAGGTGTCTTTGCACGGCACTCAAGGCTGCTAGAGCCAAACAGGCTCTGGCCTATCAGGAGTCCCAGTGAAACTTCAGATATCTGCTAATACGAAAAGGTGGTGAAGGACAATCCTCAATTTATGCATTGCAGCACATAGAGTAAGTGATCTCAGATCAATTCCTCCCAGCACTCGTGAATGGGAATCAACACTGTAGTAGAGCAGCTTGCAGCTGCTGTTGCAGCTCCGGTCCTTGACCTGTACCTGGCCAGCCTGGTCCCCACTGGAACCCAGGGAAGCCACCCACACTGCTAGATATACACAGAAATGCACAATAACCATCCCCTCATACAAATAATACAAACAGCCCACAAACAAACATACATACAATCCGCACAAACGTAACCCGCTAACAATCCACATACATACACACAACCCCACATGCAGCCTCTCACATGCAATAACCCAAACAGCCCCCACACATACACACTACCAAACACACAAAATGACATATACATCCCCACACACAATTCCACAAGCAGCCCCCATACACAGCCCACATTCACATGTATCATACACGATACCAAACTACTCCTGAACATATAGAATATAATAGCTCATATACGCACAAATACAACGATACAAAGCAATTACAGTATAAATAACACAAGCAGAATACAGCAGCATACAAACCTCAATTTAAAAAATAGGACCGGCATGCTACGGGACATCATAATCCTATATTGGCACAGTGCTGCTAAAAGGTTGCCTACCCCTGACCTAGAGGTTCATTCACTAAGCAATGCATTGATATTTAGATAAACATAAATTGCTAAGTTTGTCGATTTTTTTTCCCAAAAAGGCTATTTAAGTCTAAACTTTGTATCCTGTTTGAATACTTACACAGCTGTCTGTTTATAGAGCGACTTTCCATGTAATTGTCAATATAACTGTTGCTATGTAGGAGGAAGCACTAAGTAGGAACAGTGTGATAAGTTGTGGTATAACACAATGGGAAACAGATAAGGGTGGTTATGCTGTGTATAGGGACAAGTAAAACAGTAACGTTATAAAAATTGGAGAGGACGTCTAGAGAATCACCGAAAAAAAAAAAAAAAGATGATGATCGGACATGTGAGCTTAAAAAGACTTACTGCCCTTCCCATAAATGCAGCAATAGATTACTACCTACCTATCACGGTATATTAATCCTGTCTGGTTTATTTGGGGTTAGTTGGCATTTAACTGTCAGGGGTTTTGCAACAAATAATCTAGCACTATCTTTCATCTTTGGAAACTGCCGGTTTCAGCCTGGGTCTATGGGTTTGCCCAGAGAGGTATACAGCTCCATCCCCAAAATATAAAACTCTGCCACTTTCTCCACGCAGGGATATCTCTTTATTTCTTGTGGACAAGAATAGCAAACCTCCCAGGTGTCTCTATTTAAGAGGGACAGTCCCTATTTTGGGTCCACATTCTAGGAGCTCCATATTGTTGTTGTGTCTGAGTGTCTAACAAAGCTCCACAACAATAATACAGCCAATAATGTGTCTTTAAACTATGATAAGTGTGTTTAGTAATCAGTCTGTGGATATAAGATACATTATTCTCGTCCGTCTTTGTCCACTAGAAATGTTGGGAGGAATCTTCTCGGGACCCATGACCCCCGTCTAAGCCCTGGGCCCTTAGCTCAGTTTATAATTATCTAGGTTAATTAGTGAACTGGTAAATGCCATCATTATAATTAAAGAGGAAATGTGGCAACTTTATATACTATGCCTGTTGGTACTAGAACAGAATTAATGACTGTGTATTGCCAGGGTCCGATCGTCATTACACTCCCATTATTTCCTTGAATCAGACACTATAGGTGTCTTCAGTACAGGTCTTTTAACCATACATCAATAACACAAAGACAGATAGACACTGCAGGGACTGTGGTTACAGGGCCTCTATGCGTCACATGTGGTGGGAAAGTCCTGTTTTCTTCTATTGTGAAAGGAAATATTTACTGATTAACTCTAAATTACACTCGTCTGCCCTTTATCCCCTGAAATCCCTTTCTAACATATTTTTACAAAAAGTAAAATGAGGCACACCCAGAACATGCATTTCTTAATACGCAGTTGTGCTAAATGACCTCAGTCTATATAATATATTGTTACATTCCTTAGATAACACTCTAGAACCCTACTATAACAAACATAGACTCTTTATATAGCTAGAGATTTAATCATTTGGAAGCACTAAAGCTTAAAGGGGCACTTCCCTGCTGAAATATATAAATAAACAAACAAAAAAATAAATAAATTCTTTAGTCGATATATACCATTGGGGTAAAGCTAATAACAGCTTGAAAAAGCTGCAGATCGCTTGTCTGCAGCCTTTGCAAGCCCTCCCATTCTAACCCCGCCTAGACTTTCTGTGGCTGTCCAATCAGAGATCCAGATGCAGCTCTGTGAGAAGTCTTTGCAAGGCAGGTGCTCTGGGTATGCTCACTGTATCCATGCAGAGCGTGATGACGCTGAACGTAGGTGCACTGTACAGCACTGGACTAGGAAGCACCTCTAGTGGCCATCTGAGTGACTTCCACTGGAGGTGCCCGTAGCCAGTAATTTAAAGCGTTTACATTGAAATGCTTGCAGGGACTGTCTAGACTCACCAGACCAACTACATTAAGCTATAGTGATTTTGGTGACTATAAATGGTGAATAAATCGTAGTGAAAAATAATGCAGAGTTCCCGTGTGTTTTCTTCCATTCTAGTACAACAACGATCACCATCTAGCCATCGGCAAATGTATGGGAGAACCGGCAGAAACAAATTAAACCTGAACCATCCTAGTTTATCATTTCCTCCTAAGCTAAATTCCATTACTGTGATGGTATGCTTCTAAGCCGTCAGTATGCATTCCTGAAATCTGCTGGGCACAGGGCCAGGCACTTGTGCCACCCAAAAGCTGTACGGTTTTGTGAGAAAGGGTTAAATATCTCCCAGAGCAGGTCATGCAGTCTCAGAGTTAGATATATGACAGGTTTATATTTCTGAAACCTTGTATTGTCTGGAATCTCTGCAGGTCGGATCTTGTTTTATTTCTGACATGAAAGTAGATGATTTAGGCGTTTCTTTATGAAGCCCCCGCTTGGCTCAGTTAATGGGTCATGCTCACACTTTGACAAATCTACAGAGGAAGACATTGACATAAATATAGACTGTGGCATCTTACACCTGATAAGAAGACGCCTACACTAAAATATAATATGCTAACTACAAAACCAGTTTCATTTTAAATAAATAAAAAAAAAATCACCGTTTAATTCGTACCCCCCTCCCGCCCCAAAGAAAACATACATTTAATTATATATTTTTTATCAACGGACTTATATTTATAAACAGCTTGAAAACGCTGTAGATCTCTGTTAGTGTGTGTGTCTGTTAGTGTGTGTGTGTCTGCAGCCTTTGCCAGCCCTCCCCTTCTAACCCTGCCCAGACTTTCTGTGGCTGTCCAATCGCATACTTCCCAATGCAGCTCAGTGAGAAGTCTTTGCAAGGCAGGGTGTCTGGGTAATTGCTGTCTATTGAGATTAGTTCCACGGAACCAAGCAACCAGGAAGTAACAGGACCGGGGGGTGTAAGAAGGTTAACTTTTCTAATTTTGTATTGAAAACTGCTCTTTTTAATAAACAAAAACAAAAAAGAGGACATACTATTTACACGTGAAGCACTTCAACAAGCTAAAGTTCCTTTAAGGTTTTGAATCAGTTTAAATTTTTTGCCTAAAATACACATGTTAAAAAAGAACCATTATACCATTGAATTAAAAAAAAAAAATCCCCTCTAACATGTGTTGACTCTTTCTTCATGTGAAGCATTATTTTCTTTAAAACAAATACAGGCAGTCCTCACTTACCGACCGAGTTCCCTTCTTACAACTCGGTCGTAAAACGAATTGTAGGTAAGTGAGGATGCGCTAGCATGCATTCGCGCAAGAGAGCAGGTCTACATTCAGGGGAATTCCTTGAACATAGATTAGCTCACGAGCACAGGGAATCTCTGAAATCTATGTTTGGAGAAAATCCATTCAATCCCCATGCTAGAGAGCAGGTTGTTGGTGCAAACGGTCGTAAAACAGGTTGATCATAAAGTGAGGGCCACCTGTATTACAATTTTAGCAATTGACCTCCCTATCGAGTTCAGTCCATGCACATCCAGGACACACTTTGCTTTTAAAGGGAAATTGTAGTGCCAGGAAAACAATGTTGTTCTGACACAATAGCTTCCTGTGGTGCCCCTCTACCCCTGAAAGCCCCTTCTGTCACTTAACTGAGTCCAGCGCCGATGTCCCTAGGTGGTGACTCGGACTATGCCTCCGCTCCTCCCCTGGCTGCACTTGCATTAGAACAGCCCCATGGGAGAGCATCATTCAATTTCTTTTTACGGGGTTTCGGATGACGCTGGATCAAAAAGTCGCCTAACGACCCGTAAATCCCTCTACTGGCTGTCTGGTAGTCAGCCACAAAGTGGAGTTTACCTATAAAGGTAATAATTGCAGTCATTGAAAACCTGGGAATATGCACTCAGACCACTTCAATGAGTTGAAGTGGTCTGGGTACCTATAGTTTCCCTTTAAGGAGGATAAACAGAAACATTGTATTTTTTTTTCTCCTTTTCTGTCTCTGTAATAGCCAATGTAGATGGTGGAAGTGCACTCAACCCTTCGTCATGGAATTCAGGGTGCTCTAACGGATCCCAGTACCAAAAAGGACCAAAATATAGAATTTCAATGCAGAAAAGAATCCAGGCACTCCAGACACTCCAAACAACGTTTCGACCCCTTAGGGCCGTTGACAAAGGCCCTAAGGGGTCAAAACGTTGCTTTCTGGTTCCTGGTTCCAATAAAATTGCCTTTTCTTTGAAATTCGTTGGAGTGCCTGGATTCTTTTCTACATTGCTTTCTCTGTAATGACTGACAGGTCCTTTGCACTCAGTTCCGGGACAGAGGTACTTATAATGGTGTGAATTTCTACATTTAACTATATTTTTCATACCTCATGCACACATGCATATTACATTTAGGAGATTATTACCATAATAATATTAAATATTGCATGCCCTTAAAATCCAGACATTCCAAGCAAAACATTTATTCTTTTCCTCCCCTATCCTATCTAGATTAATATTACCTAGATTGCTAAAAATCAAGCTTTCTGATTGCTCGTTAATTTGTCAATCTCGTACAATACCAGTGTTATCTAGATTCTCTTGCCTATCATCCTGAGTACATTGGGGATATATTGGGATTTTTGATCACCCTTTGAAGCTGAGTCGTTAGCAGCCGTGAAACCTTTCAATAACACAATGGGAATGAGAATCATTACACAAACAAGGGCTTCACACAACGTTCATCGATTGTTTAACTTCCTCTTCAACAATGTACAAACAAAATTGGTTTCATTTCAGTTTGTGTTTATGAAACAGAGGTTAGTAAAAAGAGTCAATAAGGATTCGATTATAAAAAAATATTAACAAAAATTGCTCCCCGTAAATAACGGTTTTATAATGCATAAACAGACCTTAATCTCTCCGATGTGCAAAGTACAGGATCAAAAACGACTAGCCTGCTTCTCATTATTTATAGAGCACCAACATATTATGCAGCGTTGTGCAAATCAACTTACAGTCTAGAGTTCATCTCTGATCCATGGAATGAGACACAGTCAGTGAAAACGAGTGGGGATCACAATTTAGATTTATCCTGATTCATAATTCCATTTAAAATATTTTAAGTGGATGGTTTTAGCTCTTCCAGCGTTTAAGGGGGCACAGCATTGGAGTACTACACAAGCTGGCATAATAGGCATGCCTAAACCAGTGTTCTGGAACCTGTTCTCAAGATTCACCTCTTGGCTATAACGTCTTAATAGTCCTGCTTTATCACAGGTAAGTTAAAATGTCTCTGGATGTTTCTCTAAGTTTTGTTTTGTTGGTTAAAAATGTACGACTGCTTTGCAATTCTGATCACTTGTGCCTCGTTTCCACTGAGCGGACCAGCCCATTCTGGTGAGCGTTTCCACTGCAAGTCAGACCTTTCAGGGCCATGCGGGGTTTAGAAAAAATGCTCTTCCTGTCCACCAATCAATGGATTGTATAGTAGCTCCGCCCTAACCGAACCGTTCCATTTCTTATGGCCCTACATCTGAAGCAGGACCCTGAATGGATTGGTACAGTTCGCTTGTATGGACCACTTTCATAATGGAAACACCCAAAATAGCGAATCGTACTGAACCGAACCGATCCGCTCAGTGGAAAAGAGGCATTACATGTCAGTTTGGAATGGCCATCAACAAATTAGAGTATTTCACTTCAATTGAAACGAGAGATTGTCTATTTTGGTTGCAGACATTAATGGGGCTCTGTCACCAAAAATTCACTTAATCTAATCTGCTCACTTTTTTTAACCTGAGCTCTCGTTTTTTCAAAATAAATAAGGAAATGTAAAGACTACTTTTCCACAGATATAGAGGTCAAGGTGGCAAAGTTTGACAATGGGAGGAGCTTAAAGCAAAGATCTCTTTCAGTTGGCAATTAAATTTACCCACAATCCATCAGTAAAATAAATTAAATCAATCCCACAGAGGGGCAATCAACAAACGTCAACAACACAATAGAACAAACTGGTTGCACCCAGATATTGAGATCCAGCACAAGGAATTAAAGAAAATAAATATAAATAAATACAAGTGGAAGGGAATATATATATAAAACCATAATAGGGCTGCTTTTAGGAGTGAACCTAGTGAGGAATCCTCGAAGACTACTGTGCTTCACTAGACATATTCCCAAACTATGGCTTGTTGGTGGGTCCTTCTTTGCCACAACTCTGAAATAAGTCCAGTTACAATCACAATCATTCAAAGGTTAAAAGCCTTAAATTGTGGCATTCTTTGCAAGTGATGCAAAAGTTCAAAAACGAAAGTAATTACCTTGGAAACCAGAAGAGCTAGAAGGTACATTCCATTGGTGATTAAACCACTTTTACCACTTTTCACAGGTATCTATATCATGGGACTTGGACAAATGTCCCTCTTGTATTTAATGTTACCTATTTTAACGAGGTGTTTGTGTGGAATATTGCCTGAATTATTAATATTCTAGCGAATGTCTTGCATGTAAATCTGGACCTACTTCTTGCTATGAAAGAGCACGTACACGGTGCTAATGCCTTCATTTACACACCAAATAATGTATAATGTCGATATTACGCACCAAATAATGTATAATGGCGATATTACACACCAAATAATGTATAATGTCGATATTACGCACCAAATAATGTATAATGTCGATATTACACACCAAATAATGTATAATGTCAATATTACACACCAATTAATGTATAATGTCAATATTACACACCCAATAATGTATAATGTCAATATTACACACCAAATAATGTATAATGGCGATATTACACACCAAATAATGTATAATGTCAATATTACACACCAAATAATGTATAATGTCGATATTACGCACCAAATAATGTATAATGTCGATATTACACACCAAATAATGTATAATGTCAATATTACACACCCAATAATGTATAATGTCAATATTACACACCAAATAATGTATAATGGCAATATTACACACCAAATAATGTATAATGGCGATATTACACACCAAATAATGTATAATGTCAATATTACACACCAAATAATGTATAATGTCGATATTACGCACCAAATAATGTATAATGTCGATATTACACACCAAATAATGTATAATGGCGATATTACACACCAAATAATGTATAATGTCGATATTACACACCAAATAATGTTTAATGGCGATATTACACACCAAATAATGTATAATGTCGATGTTACACACCAAATAATGTATAATGTCAATATTACACACCAAATAATGTATAATGTTGATATTACACACCAAATAATGTATAATGTCGATATTACACACCAAATAATGTATAATGTCAATATTACACCCCAAATAATGTATAATGGCGATATTACACACCAAATAATGTATAATGTTGATATTACACACCAAATAATGTATAATGTCGATTTTACACACCAAATAATGTATAATGTCAATATTACACCCCAAATAATGTATAATGTCGATATTACACACCAAATAATGTATAATGTTGATATTACACACCAAATAATGTATAATGTCGATTTTACACACCAAATAATGTATAATGTCAATATTACACCCCAAATAATGTTTAATGGCGATATTACACACCAAATAATGTATAATGGCGTTATTACACACCAAATAATGTATAATGTCAATATTACACACCAAATAATGTATAATGTCAATATTACACACCAAATAATGTATAATGTTGATATTACACACCAAATAATGTATAATGTCGATTTTACACACCAAATAATGTATAATGTCAATATTACACCCCAAATAATGTTTAATGGCGTTATTACACACCAAATAATGTATAATGGCGTTATTACACACCAAATAATGTATAACGGCGATGTTACACACCAAATAATGTATAATGGCGATGTAGCAAGGAATCCAATCCTCGTTTTATAAGGAAGAATTCTCTTTTTCCCCCCTTTTGATGGAAAATTGAAGCATCATTCATTGGCTTTGTTGGATATGCTCTGGATCAATGGTAAGGCAGGGGGATTTGTGCTAAATTGAACCTGGTAGATTATGTTTTTTTCTCAGCTACAATTACTATGTTGCTATTGTAATCTGTGATGTCAGCATTATGTCATGTTATGTCCCTGTGTTTCATTGTGTTTGTTACTAAATACTCTCATGGAAATGTAGTAGGTAGGTTATCTACCTACATGACTTAATGAAACCTGTGTGATAGGTTATATAATTCATGCAAATAGGTTACAATTGCTAATCGGCCACATGCCATCCACGTGCCCCTATTTAGCAGGGACAGTCCCTATTTTAGGCCCATATTCCTGATCTGAAAATTGACACTTCGACTGTTCCCTTTCCCTCACTGTGTCAAGTCTATGGTATACCCATAAAATAAGAGAAATTAGCTGTCAGCTGAGTGACATAAGCTTATCACAAAGCTATGACCTCTGTCTGTGCTTGCAGTGGCAAAATACAAGTACACATTAGCTGTGCAAACACACAGCCTCCTCTACAGCAAACAGCATTTAAAGGAACACTATAGAGTCAGGAACACAAACATGTATTCCTGATACTATAGTTCTAAAAACACCATTTAGGTCCTTGGCACCCCTCTCAGAGCAGTGAAAAGGAGTTCAAACTCACCTTTTTCACCACACCGCGCAAGTCTCGATGTGGCTGCCTCCTCCATGGCTAATATCACCAAACTTGATTATCTGAGCCAATCCAATGTCTTTCCTTAGGAAAGTAGTGGAAGGCTATTGTGCATGCGCAGAAAGACGCCACACTGCACCAGTCATCATCTCCTCTTAGAGATGCTTTGAATCAATGCATCTCTATGGGGAACGTTCAGCTCCTCCATGCAGAGCGCGGAGAAGCTGAACGCCAGCGCTGCACATTGTGCAGTACTGACAAAGGAATCACCTCTAGTGGCCATCTGAGTGACTGCCTTTAGAGGGTGTTTTCACATTGAAAAGCCTTCAGGGACATACGATACACACCAGAACAACTACATTAAAATGTTGTTGTTCTGGTGAGTATAGTGTGCCTTTTAGTTGTAGTCTGATATGGAGGAGACTCGGAGAAATATAACACTTATTATATGGTATAACTCCCCAACCATACCCCTTTCTAAACAGGAATACTGGAAATCAATGTCTTCCTATGAATGTATATACAGTATATATATCTTATACCCCTACCGTTAATTTATGTATCCCTATTTTAGGGACTTGACAAGAAACCTTTGCTTTAGCGTCATGTGAATGTTTACTTTCATTAGAAATTGCCAATAACTGTCTGAAGATAGAATTGTAAATCATATGCCAAAATAGGCAAGCTGGGGATTTTAATATGGTTGTTTGTGTTGCCATAAATTCTTTATTGATTTCCCACAATTCTAAACCTAGTTAATAAAGAATGAATAAATAATTCTGCCCAAACTTACTGGATAGTTCTTGCTTACAGCAACTGCACCCCTGGCAACATAAAAATTATTTGAATACACTTCCCCTTTCTCAGCCTAATGGTTGTTTAAAAATATTCATGTCAAATTTAAAGTGACAGCGTAGGTATATAAGGTACAATGCATGTATACATGACAGATAAACCAGCGAACAAAAAAATACCCGGGTTCTGCAAACACCAGTTAAAATGAGGCAAAATCCCGTTTGTTCTTCCCTTCAAATAGGATTAGAAATATATAATAGGTGACTGCTGATGTGCAATAGTTTCTAGGCAATTTTTCCAATGGAAAGTATACGCTATTATGTACACATGCATGCACTAATACTCCAGCGGTGTCTCCTATATTAAAGTGGTACTGTTACCGTCTAGGGACTTTGCCGAATTTACAAAGAACTCTGATGGTGACATCGCTGCTGGGGGTCTGGTGGCCGTGGGAAGGGAGGCAGGGAAAGGTGAGTTCTACTTACTTGGACCTGTCCTTCAACGCCATCTTCCTCCAAGAAGTCCTATACGTGCCAGGAGCCGACGTCACTGTTGTACTGAATTGAGGTCTATGGAGGATCCAGCAAGACCTCTGGATCCTTCATAGAGAGATCCAACTCCCTGTAGCCATCATTGGTGACGGCTGTTGAGATTGACTCTGTAGCGCCGCCCAGCGTCTAAGAAAGTCAGGCGTAGGAAAAATACATAAGAAAAAGTAGGAACTGTTAGAAATAGAGGAAAATTTTTAAAAAGTAAGACAGAGCAGGAAAGGGGAAAAGAAAAGGAAGCGATTGGTGAGTACGTGTGACAGTGCCGCTTTTTTGAAAAAAAAATTAAATGATCAGCTCTTGTGCAAGTTAACAGAAGATCCTGCTGGTTTTCATTCACTTGTGCAAGTGCTTCTCTATTCAGCTTCTTATGAATGAGAAGCTGGTGTGGTTTATGGATTGCTTAGAATTCGTACAGCCATATCGGCCCTTACTAAGGCTGCAATGCACCAAGGGCACGATGCACTGATAAAGGGGCTCTCTGACCCAAAATGTCTGGTTTTGATAATGTCCTTCAGTAAATTGCAGCACTTGAGGGCACTTTGAATAAAGATGGGATTCTGACCTTTTTTCTAAATTTTGCGTGCACATACCACTGTTTCGTAACAGCAGTTTGAGAGATATATACAGCTGCATGGAGAAAACTCCTTTTTTTGACCCTTTTAGGTGCCGTACTAAGCTGCTCTTATCCCTATATATTATTGCTGTCCACTAAAGACAAAAGATCAGACATTGAAATCAAAGGAAGGAACGTGATTGGCTGTGAATTCCAGCCAGTTCCTGGTCTCTCCAGAATCACTACAAATGCTACTGGTCCTGGTGATTTGCAGCAAAATGTGGGCATTTAAATGTTATTTTTACTATATTTTTGATATATTTATTTATGTTTCTTTTTTGTTCTTTTTTTTAATACCGGTATATAATCTACCCAGAATGCCTTATGAAAAAAGTCTGGAGGGAGGTGGCCAGCGCATACTTTGTGTTCCTTAAACAAAGTGCTTTTAACTGACAATGCAGCCAGACTGCAATTATATATCTTCCTGATCATGATCAGTAACAAATAGCTTTTCAGAAGAGCTGATTTGTAACCCAGCCTCCTAAAACAATTAAAGACAAACTTCCTGTACTTTAGCTTCACACCTCCATCAGTTTCCTAGTAGGGGAGGAGATAGCCGCTCCTCAATGAACGCTATCCGATTAGTCAAAAATGCAAGCACAGTGACCTCTAGTGGTTGACTTTAGGTATGACTTCAGAACTGCTAAAGAGCTATGCAAATTAAAAGTAATTTCTTGAAATTAGATTATCAGAATAACACTGACAGGGTTATTTATTTATAAAATATTTTACCAGGAAGGGCACATTGAGATTGCTCTTGTTTTCAAGTATGTTCTGAGCCCACACACACTGCATTGTTACTATAGGGTACAATATAATATAAAAAAAATAAAAATTTATTTGCACATATATAAATTTAACGCAGAACAGGTAAGAAATATAGTCAACCATGATTGCATGTGCATTCTGTATTGAGATATGCTGCCATCTCTTAAAGCATTTTAGTTTGATGAAGATTTGATTGTGTCCGTAAGGTTATTCCATAATTGCGGTGCTCTGTTGGAAATTGAGGATTGAGCCACTTTATTTTTGTATTGCGGTATACTGAATTAAGTGCTGGTTCTGGATCAGAGGTTATTCACTCTAAACTCTAAATGCTAAAATTGATTGAGGTTAAAATAAATTATTTTAACCTAGTCTTAGCTTAATTTTCATATTTAATTCACTAACATTTGGTGATTAAACCCCAGAGACTAGAATCTGATATTCATTGAACTGGCATGAGGGATCGCTCGAGAGACCCTTATTACAGTCATATTAGGAGAATAACCAGAAGAGGTTTTGATACAATAAATATTTATATCTTCTACTGTCCAGGGAATTACTACATTCTAGAACAAAAAAAGTCAAATGCTCCTTCCAGTTTGGAATTCTCACTGTTTGTAATTCTCTGGTCAATCAGCATTCACAAACATTATAAACTGTGAAACAGGGGCTCTCTTGTTATGATACCACGTGGGATTCCTTTTAAGCAGCTACACGTGTATGTCTCTCACGTGTATGTAAAAACACCAAACAACTCCAAATTTAAAAACAAATGTCCAGAAAACTGGAGCACTATTAAAAAACCCTCAGATTAGGTAAAAGCAACAACATACCAATCTGTTTAATTTCCTTCAATTAACTTTTTTTCTTTTTCTTTTGAAGAATACTTTGTGAAACTAGCTCTCAATCTTTAGTGATCTTTTCTCATAAATGGGTAATTCCCCTTTTAAATACTGATCCAGCAGATCCTATGATCTGTTTTTAACTGTAACAAGAAAATCCTAATAGCAAAGCTTACGAGTCCCAACACAAAACAAAAAAATAAATAAAACAGTCGAGCCTCCCCTAACTAACACAACACCTATGTGAGATGTGACATAATCAATAACATACCGTACATTCTTAAAATAGCTAAAAATTATTATATAGCACCTTTGTGAAATGTAACATATATAATACATACATACAATCGAGAAGTGGTTCAAAATTGAATAAGGAGTGTGCTCGAAAGGAAAACACAGATGGGAAGCACAGGGCAATGAATGTGTAAATACAGTATATTAAATAATATGTAGCATGTCTAAAACCTACTCACCTTTTTAAGAGCTAATCAAAGCTCAAAGACATCAGCACAGGCGGTATAATCCCTGTCCCTAGATATATTGGCAGATGGTATTTGACAAGTGATGATAAATATTTTGAAGATATAGCGTGGAACAATATATTTGTAAAAAGAGAAAACTCCAATGTTATGATACATTTAATAAATTAAATACCTGTAGAAATATTCCTACTTACAAACTTCAGAACAAAATATTTTCTCTGAGTGTAAAAAGTGCGGTGGAATCGTCCCCGCTTTGGACACAATAGGAAGCAGTAGGTTAGCTGGGTTCTGTATAAGTATACATGACGAAAACTCACTTTTTTTGCAAATATACAGACAAAATCAAATAAGGTAAAATCCACGACTTGACGCGTTTCACTGTGAAGCTTTTTCGAAAGTGTGAAAAGCTTTGGATACTGATTGTTTAAATAGTGGTAATTAAAACCATAATTAGCAACTGCTGGTCCTCCTCATCAACAGCCTCAGTATCTGTAAAGTTTTTAAATAATCTACCCATTACAATATTCCTCAGTCAGCACAGAATGCATCTGTCATGGTTGAATATATGTATTACCTGTTATGTATTAAATTTATATATGTGTGTATATATATAGTTTGTATATTGTATTTTTGTAATATTGTATTCTATTGTAACAATGCAATGTTTTTTGGACAAAGACCCAGGACATACTTGAAAACGAGAGAAATCTCAATGTATCCATCCTGGTGAAATATGTTATAAATAAATAAATAAATAAATAAAAATTTTCAGTCTTACCCATATTTATTTTTACCATATCCACCTGGTTAAAGAAAATTTTTGGGAAAGACTCATATGGAATAGGGACATCCTCATGGACTCAATGTAGAGTATTATTTGTAATTTTTTTAAAATAAAAATATATCATTTGTAAACGCTTACAAAAATATGCAATTTGAAAATGTATTTTTATATTTTTTTATTTTTTTTATTTTTATAATTTTAATTTTATTTTCTAATATATACATGTGACAGAAAGCAAAAACATAGCATTATGCAGTAAAATATTAAAATAAAAAATTTGTCTTCACAAATAATTTTTTTAAAAAAAACTGTAATCTCGAACATATAATTAAATCTCAGAAATTACTTTTCTTCTTGCCTTTAACTAGAGCAGTTTGCAAAGACTTTGCAAATAGTTTTCTTGTCATTTTCTTCCGTATTTCCTCTTTTTTTTTTATTGTAAATGATATTCTATGAAAAAATATGTTTATATAAATATGTTCTTATCAGATTTGCCATTCATCACCAGAGGCTTGGTAACAGCTCAGTGCCTATCATTATTACATGTTTAATTGCACTCAGAACCTGTGTTCCATCTAAGCATCTCTTTGCGAGCAGTTAAAACCAAGTCAACCACATCCTGTGATTTTCATTTAGAATTCTGATAATGTATTAACTATGGGTTGTGTTTGTTATGGGGGTCTTTATTTTTCTTTGTGCAGGGAATATCAAAACGTTGGTCAATGCCGCAACGGCAAAATAGAAAGATATTGACCACATTAGATGAACATTCATGGCATAAGAGTATCGGCACATTTTTATATTTTATGTTAGAAACAAGCTGTTCTAAAAGGCAAAACAGGCTAGTAACATGTTAAAGTTTTTAAACATACTGAGTACAGACTAGTTTTGCTTGTCTAGTGTGTGGGTCACGGCAGGGTCATCCTGCTTGTTACGCTAAACATGCTATGGTTCCAACATATATGGTATTTACTAGAGACGTTTGAACATTGCCTAATTGGCTGAAAATATTATCGCGTTGTCTACAAGCATAGCATTAAACTAGCGGCATAATGTAGTTTGCTGGGCTAGAAATATATACAGGCTTATTTAATTACTTTACTGGACTTGCATCATGTGTTATTGCAGGCTATAGGCAGCTCAGTTAGTTACCACCAGCTAGTTAGGTACTATAATGCCTGTCCGGTGGGAACGTGTCAAGATTGCAGCTTGAAAATGGTCCCGGATTTTAACAGTCTGTCTCAGGTTGAGACCCTTTGATTCCAGTTGGGTTTGGCTTTGCTTTCCGGGTAAGTCCCTTGGGCAGTGCCCTGTTAGGCATTGGTGCAGCATGCCTCTGTTCACGGTAGGTGCCGTTGGGAGCAAGGCTGAGATCAGAGCAGGCGGCTCGTTGGGAACAGGGTAAGCCACCCTCCTGCCCCAGGCCAGTAGCGAGGCCGACATCTTGAGTCCACAGACCCGGCTTGCACGAGGGGCCGTGTCTCTCTCTTTTTAGGAATGGTGGGGGGTCCTGGTTGTCGGACGCTGGGTGCGGGGGGCAAGCCCTCCTCCAGCGTGGGCGATGTCTCAGGGTTGCGCCCCAGTTGGCCTTTGGCCCAGGTAGGCCAGTAGTGGGAGGAACAAGCTTTTGTAAGGTTTCTTGGCCCGAGGGTGTCTTCTGTGCCCTTCGGCTCTCACCTCTCCGGTCTGCCCTTTGATTGTGCGGCTATGCTGCTGGGCTTCCCGGCGCTGTGGTGATGTGGGTGGGCATATTTTGCTTAGTAGTATCTGCCAAAATGCTTGAAAGTGGCTGTCTAGTCGGGTGAGGATGTTGTTAGAGTGCAGAAGCCCTGTGGATCGCAGGGTTGAGTTGCACGCTTCCGCCATTTTGGTGGCCCCCACCCCTGTATTGCTTGAGGAGACCGCAGGGTTATTAAGTTAATGCCGGGTGCGGGTTTCTTCAGCTGGCGGGGACTGGGATGTCCCCCACCGGTCCATGGGGGGGGGGGGGTGTTCACAGCTTACTGTTGGATGTGTGCATCTGGCAGGAAAGCGGCCGCCTTTCTCCGCTGCCTCCCTCGGTAGGCCTCAGTCTTCTGCTTAGAAGAAACGCTATCTTCCATTGCAATTGGCTGCGAGAATTTTTGTATTTTAGTGTGAAGGTAGCTCCAAATATTATTACATTTTAGTATTGAAGTGTGAAGGTAGCTCCAAATATTGTTAATATGTGTATAAGCAACTCTTACATGACCTGTTCCTTATCAATTTTATATTGAGACTTAAAGAATGGAGATTTTACCTACACTAGCAAGAGGCGTTCTTTGCAGTAAGAACAGTAAAGATGTCGATTTTTTTTTTGCTTGATCAAATTCAGAAGATGTCTTAACAATTGTTTGAATGCATTTTTTTAGACAAAGCACTATATTCATGACTATAATAGCTAATATGAGCAAAATTAAGATGAGATAAAGTTGTAAATTTGATTGCTACTTTGGAGTCATGAAATAGTTTTTGAAATTAGAAATACCTTCAAATTAGCCGTCTTTTGGATTAAGGGACACTCTAGGCACTCAGGCCACTTCAGTTCAGTGGTCTGGGTGCAGTGTCCCTTTTGCATTTAGTGCTGTAATGCAATTTTTACATTGCCTCACTAAGTCTGCCCCCAGTGGCTGTCTATAGAACTATAGAATCCTTCATTTTTATTTTTGCCTGTTGTTACCATTCTTTGAATTGTATTTTTTCTTTCTGGGAGTAAACTCGGAGCTAATTTACCTTTAAGAATGTATGCTTTTTTTTATAAATCATGACTGGACGGTCAGGGAGGATTTGACCTAAAATATCATCCTTTAAAGACTGTGCAAATGTTTTTTGAACACCTTTTCAATCTTTCAGCATAGGCATTGCATTGGGTCACAAAGGCATATTCAAATGTATTCTTTCTGAATGGATAGTTGTATTTATTCCTATTCTCTGCGGGAAATTCTGACCTGTCTGAGTTCTTTATGCTCAGTTCATCTCTTTCCATTTTTTTGCGATCATAACCTTTATTCAAAAATCCGTTTCTTATTATTTTTGACTGTTCTTCACACATCTTTAGATCAGAACTATTTCTCCTAATTCTTGTCATTTGTCCTTTAGGGACATTTTCCGACCATAATGGGTGATGCAGGCTCTTACTGTCAATCGCTGTGTTACAATCAGTAGATTTGAAGAACGTTTTTGTGTGTAATTGACCCTCCTTCATATATAAGGTTAAGTCAAAGAAGTAAATCTGCGATTCGTGTATGGAAGAAGTAAAATGGAGGTTATAGTCATTTTGATTTATGTAGCCAATAATAGAAGACAAACTGTCAGGCGAACTTTCCCATACTATTAAAACGTCATCTATGTAACATCGCCATAGGACGAGAGTCCCCCTGAGACAAGGGCCCAGCTTGATGTACAGTGAATCCCAATGGGCAAAGCTCGGGGCAAATCTTGTCCCCATGGAGAGGCCACACAGCTGCAGATAAAAAAAATCTAATCAAGCCAGAAATAAGTCTTAGTAAACACAAAATCAATACATTTAACTAAAAAATTTTATTGAATATTACATAAATCACTCTGTGCTTCCAAAATTTTCCTAACGGCTATCAGACCCTTTGAATAGAGTATATTGGAATACAAGGATGTAACATCCATTGTAGCCAGAAGGTAAGAAGATTTCCACTCCATTGTTTGTATGACCTGTAAAATGTTTTTCGTGTCCTTAATATGTGCGGGGGCTAATAGAACAAGGGACTGGAGAAATAAATCAATATACGCTGAAAGGTTACATGATAAAGAGTTAATCCCACTGATAACTGCGCATCCTGGGGGATTCAGCAGATTTTTATGAATCTTCGGAAATAAATAAAATAAAGCCAGTTTGCAAAAAGGGATTCAAATAAAATTAAATTCTGTTGTTGAAAGAATGTTCTGATCCAACCCTGTCTGAAGTAAACTCCTCAATTTTCCCAAAAAAAGATTTTGTGGCATCCTCTTTAAGGACTTTGTAGGTCTTAGAGTCATCCAAGATATTGTGGGCCTCCCTCTGTACTCATAATTACTGTGCTCCCTCCCTTGTCAGCCTCATTTATTACAAGGTTATGATTCTCCATTAATCTCTTTATTGCCTCCTGTTCCCCTCTAGTGATATTGGATTTTGAAAAAGAAGTGGGTATTTTATCCAAATCGGCCTGTACTAAATCAAATTCATGATAAGGATAGAAGCTGGATTTATTTTTTAGACTAGAGTGTATAATCTGACGAGTAGTTGAAATTTGGGAGATGTCCTCTCTATCCAGTTTTTTTGAAGATTCGTCGATTTGCTTTCCAAAAAACCTATTTATTGTCAGTTTCCTCAAAAATTATCTAGAAACAGCTCAAAAGGCGTAATGCCTGCTGTTGGTGCACATTTGAATCCTTTAGACAGGAGGGTTAGTTCTTGTTTAGTGAGTGTCTCCCCAGAGATATTAAATATACCTTCCGGGTATTCTAAATCCCTCTTTGTGAGACTATTGATGGCGGGGAGGCTTCACTCACCTCTATTTTGGGATGGGGTCTCTTTTTTTGTGGGAGATTTTAGACCATGAAATCTGTTTTGGGTTAAAAACAATGGGTGTATCTTGTCTTTCTTCTGGTCTTGCACCTTTTCTAAAAAAACTTCCTGTTTTTCCTTAGCTTTTTGAGTAATTGAAGCATAAGATTGTTTTAAAGGTGATCTACGGTATTATGTGATTTTGTCTGGGCATTTATGACCAGTGGCGGCTCTAGACTTTGTGAGGCCTTAGGCGAAACTCAAACTTGAGGCCCCCACTAACACCTAAAGTTAAAAATAGGGGTTGCATTGTGTGTATAAGGAGCTGTTGTTGTATTTAAGGACGAGCTTGCAGCGCTGGATACAGAGAGCTAGTCTCTGTATTCATCGTTCAGAGGCTTGCAGTGTAGCGGCTCCCTGTGCCGCCGCATTATGATCTCTCTGACTGTAGTTATGGCATAATATGCAAACTAACTTAATTTGCAATAAACAAATTTAATTAGCAATTATGCCAATCGTTTATACATGACTGAGGGGTATGGCTACATAGCCTTGCAGTCGTGTATACATAAGTGCCGGAATATGTATATATGAGTGTATCTGGCATTGTCTACCTATGTGTGACAGGGTTTGGGGTGAGTGTTGCACAGTTGGAGTACAGGATTGTAAGGGTTTATGTAATAGGGTGAGTGTGGCAGGGTGAAGGGGGTGAATGGGACAGACTGATAGAGGATGAGTGACAGGGTCGGGGGGTGAGTGTGACAGTGCAAGAGAAGGTGAGTCTGACAGGGTTGATGGGGGGGGGTTAATGCAATAGGGTAGGTGTGGCAAAGCAAGGAGTATTGTATGGTTGCAGTGGGTGAGAGTGACAGGATTAGGAGGGGTTATGTAAGTTTGGCTGGGTGTAAGGGGCGGCAGTGTGTGGGGTCTGAACTGTTTGGGAATGGTGATAGTGTATGTGAAGGGGATGTCAGTGTGTGTGGTAATGATAGGGTCCGGTTGGGGAATGACAAGGTGTGCGGTGGAAAGTTGTGACAGTGCGTGTGTGTGGGAAGGCTGTGATTGGGTGGGTGTGGGGTGACAGGGTAGAGGAGCTGTGAGAGGGTAGGAGACTTTGACAGGACAAGGGGTAGTGGGGGGGCTGGAGCAGGGGGTGGTGGGGCAGGTGGTGGTAGGGGGGCTGTGACAAGGTAGTGAGGTGGTAGGAGGACAGTAGGAGGGCAGAGGGTGGCTGGGGCAGAGGGTGGTAGGGTTCCCCTGGGGCAGGGGGGTTATGACAAAGCACGGGGTGGTAGGACGGCAGTGACAGGGTATGGGGTGGTAGGGTGGCTGTGACAGGGGGTTGCAGGAGGGCAGTGACAGGGTACGGGGTGGTAGGGAGCAGAAGGTGGTAGGGTGGCTGTGACAGGGCAGGGGATGGTAGGGGGCATAGGATGGTAGGAGGGCAGAGGGTGGTAGGAGTACAGTGACAGGGTAGTGGGGTGGTAGGAGGGCAGAGGGTGGCTGGGGCAGAGGGTGGTAGGAGGACAGTGACAGGGTAGTGGGGAGGTAGGAGGGCAGAGGGTGGCTTGGACAGGGGGTGGTAGGAGGGCAGTGACAGGGTACGGGGTGGTAGGGAGCAGAAGGTGGTAGGGTGGCTGTGACAGGGCAGGGGATGGTAGGGGGCATAGGATGGTAGGAGGGCAGAGGGTGGTAGGAGTACAGTGACAGGGTAGTGGGGTGGTAGGAGGGCAGAGGGTGGCTGGGGCAGAGGGTGGTAGGAGGACAGTGACAGGGTAGTGGGGAGGTAGGAGGGCAGAGGGTGGCTTGGGCAGGGGGTGGTAGGAGGGCAGTGACAGGGTACGGGGTGGTAGGGAGCAGAAGGTGGTAGGGTGGCTGTGACAGGGCAGGGGATGGTAGGGGGCATAGGATGGTAGGAGGGCAGAGGGTGGTAGGAGTACAGTGACAGTGTAGTGGGGTGGTAGGGGGGCAGAGGGTGGCTGGGGCAGAGGGTGGTAGGAGGACAGTGACAGGGTAGTGGGGAGGTAGGAGGGCAGAGGGTGGCTTGGGCAGGGGGTGGTAGGAGGGCAGTGACAGGGTACAGGGTGGTAGGGAGCAGAAGGTGGTAGGGTGGCTGTGACAGGGCAGGGGATGGTAGGGGGCATAGGATGGTAGGAGGGCAGAGGGTGGTAGGAGTACAGTGACAGGGTAGTGGGGTGGTAGGAGGGCAGAGGGTGGCTGGGGCAGAGGGTGGTAGGAGGACAGTAACAGGGTAGTGGGGAGGTAGGAGGGCAGAGGGTGGCTTGGGCAGGGGGTGGTAGGAGGGCAGTGACAGGGTACAGGTAGTAGGGAGCAGAGGTTGGTATGGTGGCTGTGACAGGGCAGGGGATGGTAGGGGGCATAGGATAGTAGGACGGCAGAGGGTGGTAGGGTGGCTGGGGCAGGGGGTGGTAAGAGGGCAGAGGGTGGCTGGGCCAGGGGTTGGTAGGAGGACAGAGGGTGGCTGGGATGGTAGGGGGGGCTATGACAGGGCAGGGGGTGCTAGGAGGACAGTGACAGGGTAGTAGGAGGGCAGAGGGTGGCTGGGGCAGTGGTGGTAGGGTGGCTGGGGCAGTGGTGGTGGGGTGGCTGGGGCAGTGGTGGTGGGGTGGCTGGGGCAGTGGGTGGCTGGGGCAGTGGGTGGCTGGGGCAGTGGGTGGCTGGGGCAGAGGGTGGCTGGGGCAGAGGGTGGCTGGGGCAGAGGGCAGAGGGTGGCTGGGGCGGTAGGTGGGACTATGACAGGGCAGGGGGTGGTAGGAGGACAGTGACAGGGTAGTGGTGGGGTGGCTGGGGCAGTGGTGGTAGGGTGGCTGGGGCAGAGGGTGGTGGGGTGGCTGGGGCAGAGGGTGGCTGGGACAGTGGTGGTGGGGTGGCAGTGGTGGTGGGCTGGCTGGGGCAGAGGGTGGCTGGGACAGTGGTGGTGGGGTGGCTGGGGCAGTGGTGATGGGTTGGCTGGGTCATTGGTGGTGGGGTGGCTGGGGCAGAGGGTGGTGGGGTGGCTGGGGCAGAGGGTGGTGGGGTGGCTGGGGCAGAGGGTGGCTGGGACAGTGGTGGAGGGGTGGCAGTGGTGGTGGGCTGGCTGGGGCAGAGGGTGGCTGGGACAGTGGTGGTGGGGTGGCTGGGGCAGTGGTGATGGGTTGGCTGGGTCATTGGTGGTGGGGTGGCTGGGGCAGAGGGTGGCTGGGGCAGTGGTGGTGGGGTGGCTGGGGCAGTGGGTGGCTGGGGCAGTGGTGGTGGGGTGGCAGTGGTGGTGGGCTTGCTGGGGCAGAGGGTGGCTGGGGCAATGGTGGTGGGGTGGCTGGGGCAGTGGTGGTGGGGTGGCTGGGGCAATGGTGGTGTGGGGGCTGGGACAGAGGGTGGTAGGAGGGCAGGGTGGGGAGCGGAGGCATACCTTAGGATCCCTGGTGGTCCAGTGGGTGGCCAGGCTGTTTCCCTGGTGGTCCGGTGGGCTCCCTTTACGGTCTGCAGCTCCGCCGGGTGCAGAGCTGCAGACCACGTGGTAAGTTTAGTCTCGCGATCTCAGCCAGTCAGAGCGTTGCCGTGGTAACCCGCGGCAACGCTCTGATTGGCTGAGATCGCGAGAGCCACTCAGTCTGCAGCTCTGCGCTCGGCGGAGCTGCAGACAGGCTGGCTCTCTCCCGGGCAGGCATAGGAGGGGCCTCGCACCCGGCGGCATTAAGGGCAAGCCGCCGGGCCCCCTCCTGTGTCGGGTCCTCGGTCTCTGACCGAGGACCCGACCTGTCACACTGCCCTAAGGTGATTTAGGCGGCCGCGAGGCCCCCATAAGCGCGAGGCCTTAGGCGGCCGCCTAAATCGCCTAATTAGAGAGCCGCCTCTGTTTATGACGGGAGATGATCTGTGAAATTATCTCGCATGAGTATGTTTGGTGGGGACTTTATACTAAAACAGAGGAGTTGCCAAGAATTCTTAAACTCAGCCATAGTTTAAACTTTGTTGTTTTTGCCTTAATTTTGCAAATTTGCATGAGAAACATTTCCTGTTTTGTGAGTAAATTCCTTAATGACTAACTTAAATTCTTCACCTTATACATATTATAAAAAAAGAACCAGGTCTACTGTTTATGACCATACCATTCCCGGATGTGCTTTGTGGCCTTCTGAATGCTTTGATTGACATATCTTCTAACTCTCTGTGTCTAATCTTCAGATTCTGAATATTTGCACCCTGTGGCCACAGACTGTAACTGGTTATTGTAGAATGTTCATAAACCTCTCCAGGTCAACAGATACAAAAAATAACTATTAAGTAGTGCAGAATTAGTACGTGTTGCATTGCTGTACAATATTTTTATATATTGTATTTAAGGTCAAATTATCAAATCGTAAATCTCTTCTGAACTGCATTGTGTTCTGTGATGCAGTGATGTGGAACTCCTGCTTGAAACCCCTCCCTACTAGCCACACAAATAGAGACAAAAATAACATAGCAGCAGGTGGGCTCTGTGTCGAGAAAGTTGAAGGGTGCAGGAGGTTTTGCCAGATTTCAGCTCTTGGGTGATAGCACAGGCCAAATATACAATGCAGCACATCCCAGCAAACTACGTATGGTGGTCTCCTATTGCAATCCTTCTACTCCTTCTCCCAGGTGAGTGTGTACTCAGGAAAACCAATTGTCGATGGTCCAAGTATCCTGGTTTTGCTAGCACAGTCAGATTTGTTTGAAGTCAGTGTGTGCTACAGCCTTCTAATTAAGATAGTTTTGTAGGACATTTATTTTGCACCCTAGAGTCTGTTCATCAGAGGACTAATATTTCCTAGGTTTTAAAGGACTGTCCTCATGTTCCAGAGTCCTTTTTGTGAGGATATCTCTGGACTCAGTTTATGAAAGGATGGTCATTATGCTCTACAAGCTCCTCGTCAAATAATGTATTTTTGTAAATTTAGCGAACAGTCTTTATGTCATTTTATCAGGACAATGATGATCCCAGTGGGTAGAGGGTGATCAATCTGGTCAGGTCAGCTATGGTCCAGTTTAGTAGAGGATGTTCCTTGTGTCAAATAGTATCAAATGGTCTTCTCATTAGGACATTTGTGGTGTTGTTGGCTTCCAGAGGATACTCCTTACGTGCTAGAGTCTACGTCTCAGGACAGCTGTGCTGCTATTTTATTACAGCTCTCAATTATTATCTCTTGTATATCTTTTACTGATTTTATTTGCTATGTTATTTATTTTACATAATGGAAATGTGCAATAGCCATGATGTTTTGATAATATATCTTAAAAGAACTGTTTCCTGAAGTGGGAGTGTAAGAGGAGGTGAGATCAAATTATTATTATTATTATCAGGCAGTTCTTTCCACACTAAGATAAACATAAAGAGGAAGTTGAACCATCTGTGACATTTTCTGCAAATGTACTAAGTCCCCGGGGAGACTGTGCAGCGAAGACATCAGAAAGTAGACCAATTATCAGGAATGGTAATCTGAACCCTCCCACTGTTTATTAGATATTTTATTTTCCTGGTAGGACACTTACATTGTGAAGGTCCATTTTAGGAGCTTTATTTAGTAGGTACTTACTGCCCTGGGTTACAGGTGACAGTTTATTTGATACCTACCTTATATTTCACTATAGTCATGTTTTGTGGGCAGGAGTGGGTAGGAGAAAATAAAGTTTAGTTTCTAAAATTAAATGTGAACCTCAATTTTTTTGGAATTATCTGCGTACTTCTTAACACTTGTTTTCATTTTTTTGGTATTCTTTATTTTTGATGTGCTTGAACATTACATAAAACTTGCCGAGCCACAACAGCTATGGCAAGTTCAACGTAAGCCATGAAACAACAATTGCATGGCTGCAGTAAAACTGCACAATTTTATGTAAAAGAGATTAACATCGTGTTAAGCAGGTAAATCTAGAGAGATCTGTTGTATGATCCCACAATATTCAGTAAGCTAAACGTTTTTTTTGACATGAAGGGTGACTAGATAAAGCATTGGTGGTCATGCTAGGCAGAGAGTGTAAAGTAAACTTGTAAAATAAGAGGGGCTTTCCAGACATATAGGATATAAGTTAGATATAAACATGCTGAGTACAGCACTTTTTAGCCATACGTCTTCTCAAGAGGGAACCACTGGATCTCAGGAAATTATTCCGTCACCGCCAGGGCCGGACTGGGACGAAAAATCAACCCGGGCAGTTAATGGCAGAGCAACCCACAGTGAGGGGTGGGGCCAAAAAGGGGGCGTGTTAATTGTGTATGCGTATGTAGAGTAGTGTGTGTATGGAGTGTGTGTGTGTGTGAATGCATGGGGGTGTGGTGTCTATAAGGGATATAGAGTGTGCAGGGGGTGTAGTGTGTGTATTTAAAGGGGTATCGAGTGTGTGTAGTGTGTATGTGAGTGCAGAGGGTGTATATAAGGTGGATAGAGAGTGTGTTGTGGCAATAGTGGACAGGATGGCAGGAGGTGTAGTGTGTTAATTTGGGGTAAGATGGGGGGTGTAGTGGGTTAATAGGGGATACAATGGGGACCGGGGGGTGTAGTGGGTTTATAGGGGTAAGATAGCAGGGGATGTAGTGAGTTAATAGGGGTAAGATGACAGGGGGTGTAGTGGGTTAATAGGGGGTATGATGTCAGGAGGTGTAGTGGTTTAATATGAAGCAGGGGGTATAGTGGGTTAATAGGGGGTATGAAGAGAGCAGCATGCTGATGACGATCCCTGGTGGTCCAGCCGGCAGGTTATTTGGTCTGTACCTCTGCAGGGTACAGACCATGCTTCTCCCTCTCTGGAGGGAGGAAAGATTTGTGAATCCAGCCTACCTGACTCCCTCTCGCAAGCGCCAATATTACAGAACATTGCAGCGGGTTACAATGGCAACGCTTTGATAATATCGGAGCTCGCGAGAGGGAGACAGGTAGGCCCAAGATGCACAAATGTTACCTGTGGACCGTGAAGGGACAGTGGTCCCTCATAGGGCCAGCCTCGGCCCATGGCCATTGCGGCCCACTGAGTATTTGCCTGGTTTGCCCGATGGCCAGTCTGGGCCTGGTTACCGCCACCAACAGAATAAAAATGATGAAACAAACTAATAGGCTTAATGTCAGGATTATAATTGATCCAGCATACAGAATAGTATCATACCTAGGACTAAGGATAATGTTTAAGGAGACCTTAGAATGGCCAGACTTAACGTACCTGAGAATAGTCAAAATACTTGTCGAGGACAGGGACACAGAAAGGGACACAATGATGAGGAAAGCCAGAAGTCAAGGATACCAGAAATTAGGGAAGTCAAAACGAAGCCAAAGTCAAATACCAAAAAAACGCAATCAGGAACACACTCTCGGATAACCAGTTAGTCGAAACCACGACAGGGCACTGACAGAAATTTGGGTTCAAATTTCTCTGCCTGTGTGAACTATGCTTCCGGGTGCAACCCCTTGCGACCTGTGGCCTAGGAGTGCAGATGTTTGTAAGATGTTACTAAGACCTGAAGAGGCCTACCCTCTCCATGCTTCTCGCCCCTCTGCTTATTCTCTGAAGGCAGGCAGGGCGATGCAATAAATCTTGCTTCCTGTGTCACCCAGAAGCGTGCAGATATTAGTTTCAGCTTCACCAATGAGCTTTCAGTTGGTCCATGCTGTGTAAGGCTCAGGTCTTGCCCACGAGGAAGGAGTACATCCACCATCTTGGCTAATTTCACCCCGCCGATGAGACAAGCAGGAGCGGTAAAAGAAGCAGCAGCAGGGAAGGTAAGTAGCTTAGTCTAGTGGGAACCGGAATAACCCCCGCCGGTCCAAAGGCGGGGGGGTGGGGGGGGCAGCAAAGAGGGTTGCGTTCTGAGGCCTTGTTGCCACCTCTCCCACCACTACTGGCAGTTTATGCTTTGTGGACCCTGCCCAGGGCACACAGTGTTTTGCAGAATGTGGGTAAGTCCCGAAGGGTGATTAATGAGAGTGCCTGAGGTCAATAAATTGCAGGATATAGCATTAGCGGAGGAGCACTCACAAAATGCGTCCATCTGCTTGCTATGATGGTAAGGCACCACCCCCTCTTAACATTATAAATGGACAAAGAGGGACACTTTAATGTTGGGGGTGTGACTGTAGGTGTGGCCAGGAGTTTGCTCTTCTGAAAAAAATAGATGACTTAAAAAAAATAAAAATGTATGCAACCAAGATGCCATTTAGAACAAGAACAATGCATCGTATTTACACAGACTGATTTCTAAAAACATTTATTGGAGTTTATAGACATATTACACCAAATGCTGTGGAGCTCTGTGATACACTCAGACACATTAACAATATGGAGCTCTGTGATACACTCAGACACATTAACAATATGGAGCTCTTAGTAAAGAGGGACCTTAGGATATAAAAGAGGGACAGAGGGATTTGGGACCAAAATAGGCGCTGTCTCTCCTAAATAGGGACAATTGGGTGCCCCTATTCCCATCCTGAGTTACCTTTCCCATGTTCCTCCTCTGGTGAAATGTTATGTTGTTACATCAACAGTAGACAGTAGCAAAGTTGCTAGCATTATTAAAGACACCACACACATTCCTGTGCTTAAATTGGCACTAATCATTTCATTTTAACTGTAACTAACGTACAGAGGTCTAATTTCTTAATGTGGGGGTAGGCATCAGTTTTCAAACCCTCACCTGGAATGAACTGACACAGGTCAGCAGATAGCATATTACAGTAATAGCAACTTAGCATTCTGTTAGGCAGATATCGTATTTCAATTCCCTGATAGATAAGTGATCAATGAGCCCCAGAAAAAAAAAAAAAGTTAGCTACAAGTATGTTAATTTATTATTCCCATTAAAGGAAACTAGAGAACAACAAACAATACTGTTGAAGAAATTGTCAGCACCAGGCATAGCAGTTTTAGTTAGTGCATCAAGCAATGTCTTATGACAGTGTCACTTTAATTACAGTGAGTCTTGGATAGTCGTCCCAGACCCTTCCTGGTATCCTTGCCAGTGTATATCAAATTTATGGAAAAAAGTTAATTATTCTCGCTGAATTCTTACAACCCTGGCAATCACAACCTAGTAATTCAAATAATGTAACAAACAACCAAAGTTAATTTCAGCTAAGCAAACATGACCAAGTATTCACTTTGAATTTATATTCAGGGTTATTCATTAAACTCTGAATTGTAGCAAATTGAAATCTAGATTGCAAATAAAAGCAGTACTTTTTGTAAAATGAATAAAAGAAGACACACTCGTCACACAGCCTGGAGTGCTTTTGGGGATCTGCCCCTTTAAACTCTGTAAGTGCAGTTTTTCACAGTGAAACATCAGGCACCTCCAGGCACCACAAGAACCTCAAATTGCTGAAATGTCAGGGAGCTTAGATTAACCCCTTCTCTAATTCAACTATTGGCTCTAATTGGCTATTTTAACCTTATTTTTACAATTTGGACATTAACATTATTAGTAGCTCTCAACTCACTAAGTATTGCTACAATTTGGAATTTATAACCCTGTGTAAGTCTTATCAATTTAAACCTTAAATATTTACTGCATATAACCAATTAACTATGTCAATATTTGTATGTTGTAATATAAAATGTGACCACTAGATGGCAGCAAATGATTACAATATCTAATGCGACCAATTTCTAACTTGAAAGTGACTGTGACCGCAGTAGTTCCGCCACTGATTCAGAGGATTTATCATTAAAAATCTCTCCACTTTGCATACAGGGCTCAGAATTTCTCCAGTTATCACCTGCAAGTCATAAGTTTTGGCCAGAATCCCCTTGTCCTCTCACTGCTTCTAAATATATACAGTGTTGTTTGAAAGCAACAGCCTATTACAACAGTGTGACAGCCGTATCCTTCAGTCTGCCACCAGACCTCACCTTACACAGGCACAGGGAGAAGGACATTGGTAACAAATGGCAAACCAACTTAGGTAGAGAGATCAAAAGTGAGGTTCTCTCTCATCCTATTTGTGCTGGGACACCTACAATATAAGCATTGCTCACAGTGAAATCAATAATGGAATTGTCCCATACCTTCAATGTAATTAACTTTTAAAGGGACACTATAGTCACCAAAACAACTTTAGCTTAATGAAGCCATTTTGGTGTATATATCACACACCTGCAGTCTCACTACTCAATTAGCTGCAGTTTAGGAGTTAAATCACTTTGTTTATGTACCATAGTCACACCTCCCTGCATGTGACTTGCACAGCCTTCATAAACACTTCCTGTAAAGAGTCATCTAATACAAAAAGAAAAGGAGAGGGTTAGCGCTTAATAACAAGATAAGGCAGCAACTTTAAAAGGGAATCCCTCAAGACCCTTAAAATACAACAAGAGAAAAGAAAGAAGTAAAAACTGCGCCAGATAAGACCAATAAATAAAAATAGTCCAAATAAAAGAAAAGGTCCAAATAAAAAAAGTAAAAAAAAAAGTCTTAGCTGAATATATCTTCCTTAGGTAAAATAGTCTGTACAATGTTGGATCAGGAACAATGTCCTCGCTGTCTTTTCCCAGGTAAATCCAATTATATGAAAAGATAAAACAGATGACCAAATAGTGTAATATGTTCACTAGGGTATAACAGATGATACAAAAAAAGATAATATTGCACTCACATTTGATAGAGCTATAGCTAGCTCTAGTATGGAAAGCGTACAGCGGTTTGATCCCCGCTTATGGGATATAAGGCAGCTTCCTTTCTTCAAGGGTAGATGTCACTCAAAGAGAATAAAAGAGACAACCAATAGTGCTCTCTGTATAAAATAGTGTAGAAATAAAATAAATAAAATTTTACTCACCAGGATGGAGCAGGCTAACTGCTCCTTGATGATAGCGTAGGTGGAATAATCCCCACCGAGGATTGCTTGGAGTCCAGGAGTAGAAAATGCCAGGTAAAAATTCAGAGAATAAAGTGTATATAAAGATAATTGGCACAATAAAAAGTGACCCCAAAAAATCTTTAATAGGTAAAATACACAATATAAAAGTTTTTTGTGTTTTTGTTTTTGTATATGACGCTTGAGAGGTATGACTGGTTCGGTGTTTTCTGTCAATAAGATTCTGTAATTAGGCCCATCATAATTGTCAGCACCAGGCCCACTGAGCTCTAACTCAGGCCCTGACAGTGAACACTTTAGTGCCTGGGTAAACGTGGCTATTTGCATGATTTATTTCCTATATATATATATGCACTTTATATCTGTGGATGTATTTAATCTTTTTATAAAGAATTTTTTATTAGTTCATTTTTTATACAATATTTTTTCTATACTAACTTCATTCTACAGCTAATAATATTTTATCTATATAATTTTAAATTCTAATACACACCTCTCCTATGTACACTTCACATCTGTATTATATATGCTCCTTTTTGGTTTCATAAGTTATGCCACTGTATATTGTCATCAATATTTATTGTTGCCCTTATATAACAATTTAAGTATTTCTGGATAAACATATCTCCATATATAAGTATATGAGATTCCCCTTAGAAGACCAACTTAAAAAGAGTTTATTATGTATATTGTTGGCTCTGCATATAAGGGAGCAAAAGGTATATGAACAATACTAAATTAAACTAAATATGATTTGTTAATTTGTTCTTCTTCATAGAATATATATGTGTTATATTATATATTTATATATTACTATTGTGTACTGATAAATATGGGTTTCTTATAACCCTTTCTTTTTTCTTGGAGACTGAGCGCTTATATCTGCCGAATTATACTGCTGTTAGCCACTAAAATTACCACTCCCAATAACCACCGCGAGCCGCGTGACGTCATTTCCTAGCGACGTACGCGACTACCGGTGCTAACAGCAGCATATGGACTATATTATCCATCATCCCTTGCGGGCCGCGTGTCACTTCCGTTTGACATACGCGACCTGCCGGAAGCAGGAAGAGTGCACACATCGGACTACATTTGAATTATCAACAAACCCTATAAGAACCTGGACGGACTTTTACCGATATTATAACTTCTGAAGAAGCCCTTATTCGGGCGAAACGCGTTAAGTACTGTGGGAGACTGAATGCTGGACTTTTATTTAGATTTAAATATTATATTTTTATAAATAAAGTTGCAGTTTTTTTCCTATTTCTCTCCCTGGTTCACTTTTTGTTCCTGGTGCACTTTGGATCCTGTTTATATCCCTTGGTGGGGATTATCCCACCATAAGCTTTCATCACCAGAGCAAGTCATTGCTCTGGAAATCTTAAGTAGGATACTTACTTCTTGTTTTAATATTATTTATTATACATTCTATACCATTGGATTTTATCTGTGTTTCTGTTTTATGCACGGCTGTGGAGTTTTGGATACTACCCTCTATCCCAAGACGGGGATTATACCGTCCAGGCGCTATACGGCAGAGCTCTTAGTAGCTCTGCAAAGTGTGAGTTAGCCTTTTTACTGGTTTTCCATTATATTATATATATATATATTTTACATTGACATATTGCACTATTATTTGTTTTATATTTGTATTCCCTCAAGGTATATATCCACTGCCATACTGTTGGAATACCCTATATGTATGTATTTATCATTTTTATAATTTACTATTTTCTACTCCTCTGTGGCGCGGTTTACCACTCTGTTTTCGCACTTTTTGGTTATGAGCAGGTATTGGGAAGTCCTGCCGTATACTTCAACTATTTTAGTGAGCGCCTATAACCTGCTTTTTTGTATTTAATTTTACTTATTTAATAAATAAATATTTTCTCTGCAACATTCCAAGGTGTGCTTTGAGTCTATTACTTCACAAGTAACTTTTAGGCCTTGCTAATAGCACAGACATGGAATTTTAAGCCTTATTATTATTATTATTATTATTAGCAACAGATTCCGTAGCGCTTTACAATATTATGAGAGGGGATTTAACTATAAATAGGACAATTACAAAAAACTTACAGGAACGATAGGTTGGAGAGGACCCTGCTCAATCGAGCTTACATTCTATAGGAGGTGGGGTATAAAACACATTAATACAGGAAATAGCAATCAAATAAGGTGGGCTGCCCTTTAGGAGAGAGCAAGAGACATGTATGTGAGGTAAAGGTTAGTCTGGGAGTCCATAAGCTTTCCTAAAGAGATGGGTTTTAAGGCACTTCTTAAAAGATGCAAGACTATCGGAGAGTATGATGGCGGTAGGCAGGCTATTCCATTGGAAGGGAGCCGCCCGCGAGAAGTCCTGCAAGCGCGAGTTGGCCATACGGGTGCGGACAACGGACAGGAGGTGGTCACGGGCAGAGCGGAGAGACCGAGAAGGGACATACCTATGGATCTGTGAAGAGATATAAGAGGGACTAGAGTTGTTCGGTGCTTTATAGGTGTGAGTTAGTACCTTGAATTGACTCCTATAGCATACAGGAAGCCAATGTAAGGACTGGCAGAGGGGTGAGGTGTGAGAGAACCGACTAGAGAGGAAAATCAGTCTGGCAGCAGCGTTCATTATGGACTGTAGCGGTGCATTACGGCTTTTGGGAAGACCAATTAGGAGAGGGTTACAATAATCCATGCAGGAAATTACTAGAGCATGGACAAGCTCCTTGGTAGCATCTTGCGTAAGAAAGGGGCGGATGCGGGATATGTTTTTAAGATGATTTGGCAAAATACTGGATGTGAGGCTCAGGGCCGGTGCAAGGATTTTTGCCGCCCTAGGCAAAAGTAAAGTTTGCCGCCCCCCCATGTGACATCACAATGCCCCACCCATATGATCTGCCATGTTAACTAACGCCAGTGCTGCAGTGCCGCCGTGTTTACATTAAAAGGCCTGCAGGGACAGGCTATAGACACCAGAACCACTACATTATGCTGCAGTGGTTCTGGGGACTATAGTGTTTCTTTAATGTGAGGTAAATTAGAGATTAGTGCCACGAATAATATACTAGATTGCCTACTTACAACCAGATGAGGATGGTGATGGGCTCTAGCTGCAGTCTGGCTCCACTGGTCTGGTGTAGAACAGGCTCTCTTGAGGCTGTTTGTAACTGTGATCACAAAAATCAATGTTCTGGGAGAACGGGAAGCAGCTCAATTTTTTGGGGGCCCTTTACACAGCTCAAGGTCTGGGTCCCGGGGTCCACCTTCATGTTCCACCAATGAGTTTGTTCACAGGGGGTGGAGTGTGTAGGGGATGTCCTGATATGTGTGTAAGGAATGCATTGTGTGAATCTGTGTTTGTATGTGTAAGGGCTGCAAGGTGTGTTTCTGTGTATGTACGGGATGCAGTGTGTGCGTCTGTAAGGGGTGCATTGAGTGTGTGTAAGGGGTGCATTGAGGGTGTGTAAGGAATGCATTGTGTGTTTCTGTGTGTGTAAGGGATGCATTGTGTGTAAGGGTTGCATTGCTTGTGTGTGTGTGTGTAATGCATTGTGTGTGTAATGCATTGTGTGCTTTTCTGTGTGCAAGGGGTGCATTGTCTTTGTGTGTAAGGGGTGCATTGTGTGTGATTGTGTGTGTGTGTATGATGGATGTCAATCTCTCCCCCCTGCCTTGTCACTCTCTTCTCCCCCCCTTTGTACCTCTCTTCTCCCCCCTCCCTTGTCACTCTCTTTTCCCCCTCCCTTGTCACTCTCTTCTCCCCCTGTTGTCACTCTCTTCTCCCCTCCCCCTCCCCACTCATTCCCCCTCCCTCCCCTGTCACTCTCACCCCCTGTCAATTTCTTTCTCTCCCCCCTCCCTGTCAATTTCTTTCTCCCCCCTCTCCCTGTCAATTTATTTCTCCCCCCCTGTCAATTTATTCCCCCCTGTCAATTTCTTTCTCACCCCCTCCCTGTCAATTTATTTCTCCCCCCTGTCAATTTCTCCCCCCCCGTCAATTTCTTTCCCCCTGTCAATTTATTTCTCCCCCCCCTCCCCTACCTCTGTTGTAGCGTGGCCAAGCTCTGTATGGTCCACGGGTACAGGGAGCTTTTGAGGGGGGCCGGCATGAGGGGGGCCGGCATGAGGGGGGCCGGCATGGTGAGGCTCAAAGGTGAGGCCAGAGTCAAGTATGACGCCAAGACAGTGCGCTTGCAAGGATGGACTGATATGAGTACCACAAACGTGAAGGGAGAGCAAAAGAGGAGGATCAGTGTTACAAACTGCCATTTGTAACTGGCCCTTTAAATGACAAATTGCCCTGCTTCCCTGGGTTGTGGAGAAGCCTATTCCTCATGACTATGGCCCCTGGGAGATTGTGCCCCTAAAAACTTGTGGACTTTTATTGGGTGTGTATGGCTCTTTAAGAACCGTCTGGGGACATATTGTGACTTTGGTGAACAATGCCCCTTTAAGACTATGTCCTCAGACCTGTAAAATAACTTGTAAATGGGGCTTACTGAACCAAGTACCACACAGGCGGAACACCCAGAAGTGGAAGTGCGCAGGCAATTTACCTCCCAGGCTGGGAGCCTGCTGTAGGTAAATTGCCGACCGCTGGGTGGCCGCAGTTCGTGCAAACCAACACGTGGCGGCGGCCATCTTTGTTCATTCGAACGAGGTCAGCGGTGTGTGTAGCCAAATCCATGGAACTGAAATCGGCTACACATTTCATCGAATACCGCTGACCCTTACCTTCTCCTACAGTGAATTTTCAGCTGCAGAGACTAAGTCATTTTTCTGCATAAAAGGACGTCGGTCTAACTTTTTATCCACTGGAGGGATTTGTGTGTGTGTTATGTTTATATTTCATCTAATTGTGCTGATTCTGAATATGTAATTTGTATGAAGATTGGACGTATATTTTTAAAGTTACAGTGTATGTATAAAAACTGTATTTTTCCTGCCTGTGATAATTATGTTAAGCATTGTGTACCATAATTATATCACAGGCAGAGGGGGAGGATTTTGTGTGTAATTGCTAGGAGTGTTTTCTGTAATGTACGTGTGTTATTGGTTGTTCTGTAAAACCCTGTAGATGGTCCTATCTAAGGGAAACCTGCATAAAAGAAAGTGTCAAGGAGAGAGTTGGAATTGAGGAAATGAGACACACGGGTAAAGACAAGTCTTTCCAGAAGCTTTGAGGAAAAAGGGAGCAGGGATATAGGACGACAGTGTTATGGTTACCTCCAGGCTAGCTGAAAGTTGGACCGTAGAAAGGATGCTCCTAGCGCTCACCAAAGGACCATCAGCACCGTAGACACCATAAATACTGCAAACTCCATGAACCGCTGCTGCTGTGCTGGGATCTCGCCGTCTGCTATCCACACTGGACCCATGACCTGGCTCCAGGTTCCAGTGGGTGAACCTCTTCCTTCTGTAGAGCGAAGCAGGATCAGGAACAAGAGCTTTTACAAGAACTCAGTAGCTAAGGGAGTATGCAGAGCATAGCAATCCCTGTAGTGATTATAGCTGTCTCCTACAAACACAAGTCAAGGCTGCAAGTTAGAGGGTCAAGTAGTTCTCTTTTAATCAGCACCAAAGGGCTTTCTTTTATGCAAGTTTTACACACAAAGTACCACACACATGGGTTTGTAGAACAGCCAATCAAACACGTACAATACAGTAAAACACCATTCTTTCCAGCAAAATCCTCCCTTCTGTTTTTATACAATACTCATAACTCACAAAATATACATACAATCTCCATAAACGAGGGATTTCAGTAAGTGAGAGAAATAAGTGTGTGTGTATGTATGTGTCTGTGTGACTGGCTGCATGTGACTGTGTGTGTGTGTGATTAGCTGCATGTGACTATGTGTGTGTGTGACTGGCTGCATGTGACTGTGTGTGACTGCCTGTGACTGTGTGTGCGACGTCTGCATGTGGCTGTGTGTGTGTGTGATGGTCTGCCAGTAACTGTGTTTGTGTGTTTGTAACTGTCTGCCTGTGACAGTCTGCCTGTGACTGTGTAATGCTGCCCATTACTGTGTATATGTGACTGCCTGCCTGTAAGTGTGTAAATGTGACCATCTGCCTGTAATTGTGTGCGTGACTGCCTATAACTGTCTGTGTGTGACTGTGTGTGTGTGTGACTGTCTACCTGTAACTGTGTATGTTACTGCCTGTGAATGTATGTGTGACTGTCTGCATGTGACGGTGTGTGGGGTGTGCAGGGATTTTGTAGACGGGGAAGAGGATTTGTACTTTGGCAGGGGGTGGGGCTTAACATGGCACCCACCAACTGCTGTCACTGCTGCTCATCTAGGGGAAGCAAGAAGGAATTACTGCTTCCTCAAACTAAAAGGAGGGCTATAAGAGGGGCTAAACAGGGGATTTGGGGAAGGGGGTGCAGAGGTTTTGTAAAATGGACAGTACAGGAGTTTGTAGAAGGGGGGGCAGGACAGGGGTTTTGTAGTCAGGACATTTACAAAGTTTACAAATCTGTGCAATACATAAAAAAAAAAAGAAATCATTTAAAAAATGTTGTGGGTATTTTTTACATTTTAGAGGAGGGGTTGTGGGACTATCGGTTATCTTTATAGTGTAATTTTAAGCAGTACTGTGGACCTACACTGATCTATAGCACCCCAGGAGATAATGAATAATGCCTGATCTATCATGTGATATTATGGAACCCAGATTTATAAATAAACGATCTATTATTTAAAATAAATAAATAAATAAACAATAATGTTTAGTATTCGTTTTTGTTCATGTGTGGTTAAAATGATTGTTTGTATCAGAGATGAGCCAAGTATGTATCAAGCTGTCCTTGTGGTAACATTACTATTTGCTACGTTTCTATTTTTTTAGTGCAGGTATGGAGTCACAAGATGATGTGGGTCCCCACTTCAGTTTCAGTCACAGCTGGAGATGATGTTGAACTTTGGTGCAAATTTCAAAAAAGTCCATATGTTAACCATGACGTCAGCTGGTTTCGCTACAAGCGTTGTGAGAATGGATCGACTTGTATTAACGTTAAAGAGAAAATGAATTACACGGACAGAATGAAAATAGAAATGACAACGCAATCGCTAATCATCAAACACACAGAACTGAATGACAAAGCATTGTATATGTGCACAGTGACAGCAAACAACAAGACATATAGGTCATGCGGGACGTACCTAAGAGTGAGAGGTGAGTACCAAGCAGCATGAGTGATAGAGAATAGCACTCTATGTGATGTGATGGAGATGGCAGAGGATGGGTGAGTGGCTGAGTAAGGATGGGTTGGTTGAGAAGGTAAATAGGTAGGTTGGCATATATCAGCCTTGAGTGAGAATGGTGAAATGGTTCAATTAGATATTGACTCATAAATAAAGATGACAACTATACCAGCAAACTTAATGCACCCATGATATTATGTTTTATTAGTATTCTTCAAAAGACCTTATGTAGAATCTTGTAAAATAACCTGTAAACGACAAGCATTTTGCCTTAAAATCTGTCAGATTTCATTAGGGATGAAGAATATGGCCATATATTTCAGCTGCACATTTTTTTTTTATAATTTAACATTATATTAATCTAAAGGGATGCTTGGGGAAGTATGGGGATCACTCCATTGGCACATCTCAGATAGGGATTGTTTGGGCTTAGTGTTGATGAGATATTTGAGAGTTTAAATTAGGCATTACAGATGCGTCCACAAAGAGACATGGGTTATATCTTTTGAATTGGTCCTTGGGCAAAATTGTCTGCTTAACCCCGATAGCAAGAGTGTAGTAATAATGAATTTGAAAGAACGTCACATGTATTGTAGTAGAAAACAGCACAGTACAGCATGAAATGTGGAAAATGCTCCGAAACTATAAACGGGGTGTATTTGAAAATTAATAATTAATAAGAACACTGTATGTTGTTATAATTTACACTTTGTGAAAACCATTGTGCTAATATTAATCTGGGCAGACTGCAAATTCTTCTTTTTCTTTCGAAGATATGTTTCACACTGAGCAGTGTACTAAACATATTTACATTGCAGAATCTGATCCATACTTCTTCTTAAATTTCGGTGAAGCCACAAAGAATAGACTCATTACAGCTGAAGGCGTCCTTCTCCTGCTCTGTGCAGTCATACCTGGGACCTTCCTGTTGTACAAGGTATTAAATATTGTATGACATTAACCATATATTAAAATATTAAGGATCCCCCTGTAAGGCATCTGTTTAGTATAATTTAGTGGGCACAATATATGGCAATTTGTTAGAATTGTGAACTTTAGATCTCTTTAGATGTGTTCAATCATTGTGTTCTATCTATGTATCAGCCAAAGCACATACACTGCCCATCACCACACGCACACACATTCCAGAACATCAACTGTCTCCCTTTTCTTGATTCTTGCTTCTCAGTTTTTTCTCGTTTGCCTTTCTCCTTTTCATCATCTCTCCTCTGTCTCCTTCATTCTTTCTGCAATCCCTGCCTTACACTATATTTTTAACTTTGTCAATTTTCTTCCCCACGCAGTTCAGAGCCTCATTTTACATCCTCTATGATTTATCCCCCACCCCTCAATGATCTCCCCCTCTCTCTGGCATGTTTTCACTTTCCTGTGTTTTTTTGTCACTCTGTCTTTAGTGTCCACCTGATATTTTTTGGTCTTCCAGTTTCTCCAATCTCTCCTTGTTTTACGTACTCGCTGACTCTCACCCTTACTTTCTCACTTGCTCTATAATCTTCTCATTTGCTCTATAACCTTCTCATTTCTACACTGATCCCTTTGCTGCGTGTCCCTTGTCAGGACTCACAAACACTCAGGAATATTCTCACGTGTGTATGCTGATCCTTGATAGTGAACGATGCTTCAATAGTAATCCTGGGTTGTATGCCCTTGCTAACCACAATACCTTTTCCCGGTCATGAATCACTCTGGAACCCTTATCTTTAAAACACCACTAGACAAACTCATCTCGGCTCATTTGCTCCAGAGATCTCATCCCTTTTCTATTCAGAATTCTTGAGTCTTTATTTTAGTTTTCTACCTTCCTAAACCTAGACTGTGTTTACAGATCTTTCATGAGCAACAGATAAAATGGACTTCTGTGACTACTACTCTGGGAGCTTGTTATTATTTTTTCTTGAGGAACTATGATCATCCTAAAACTGAGAATTTATCCGGAGAGCACAGTATTGCATGTTTGTAATGTTCCAGCATATTTTTGAGACAGACTTTTAAGCTCTATTGATTTATCTTTCTTTGTTAGAGAGGAAACCTCAGATTTGAGCCCATCAACTACTGCACACAGATAATCCAACATTCAACTGGAATACATTTTCACAAGATACAGACTCATTATTTGATAACTTTCATTGAGTGTCTTTTTCTCAGGCTTCATTCTGGCAAAACAATTGTGAAAATGTTGCAAACCTTTGTTTTGTAGATTGGGGAATGTAGCTGGAGGGTTTGATCTTTCTGTCTAGCCAGTTGTGTAGGAGAGAGAGATGCTTGGAGGGGGACAGCAATGAAAGTCCTCTGTTGAGCAGGCCTGTCTATACCTCTCCTGCCTCTTTCTTACATCCTTTGGCTACTTCTGTTTCTATAGATAGTACTTTAGGTCTTCTGACAGAGCAGAAATAAAGTTCCGTTGAATTACCTTACATCCAGGAAGGCATACCCTGTGGAATGCGATGGCACATTGCGTTTATCTGTGGCATCAAATGAAGTATTTTGCAGGCAAACTACTCTCTCCTCTTCTTCCGTGGCTCCTCGCTACTAGCTCCCTTTTTTACCTGACATCTTTTTTTACATGGAGTGAACTAGTTATCCTGGCAATTTCCTATCATATTTGACAGGTCATTGATTGCTTTATTGAGAATATATTGGAACCACTACCAATAAAAATCCCATCCACATTCAAATTATTCATGGGAGTCCTCTAAGATCTGGCCCCATGACTCTAGAGACTGAACCCTTGCTGGGTGCTAGAAACACCTGGGGCTTGAGCCCAAACGAAAATGTGATGACCTGTACTCTACCAGAGAGATGGGTATATATCATGACATATCATTGCCTTTCTGTGTTACGTCTTATCATCTCTCCTCCTGAATAATGTGCTACTAATGCTCTCTCCAGGGACTCAATGAACACAGAGTATGAAACAAGTACATTATTATTATTATTATGTTATTATTTATAGAGCGCCAAAGAATTCTGTAGCGCTTTACAGTGGGAGGACGAACAATCATGTAGTTGTAACCAGGCAAGTTGGACACAGAGGGATTGAGGGCCCTGCTCAATGAGCTTACATGCTAGAGGGAGTGGGGTAAAGTGACACAAAAGGTAAGGATAGTATTAGACTAATGACAAGAGAGGAATCAGTCGGGAGCTATTAACAGTTTAATTGATACGCTTTTATGAAGAAGTGGGTTTTTAATGATTTTTTTAAAGAGTGGAGACTGTGTGAGCATCTAATGGAGGAGGGAAGTGAGTTTCACAGGAACGGTGCAGCCCTGGAGAAGTCTTGAAGGCGAGCATCAGAGGTGGGAATATGGACAGAAGATAGATGTAAGTCATCCGCATAGAAATGATATTGGAAGCCAAAGGAGCTAATGAGATTACCAAGGGAGGCAGTATAGATGGAGAACAGAAGGGGACCAAGGACTGAACCTTGTGGGACACCAACAGAGAGGAGTTGGGGAGAAGAAGCAGAGCCAGAGAAAGGTGTTCAATGCAATCACATTATCCTACCTAAATAGTTGAGGGTTCTTTACTGAAATCTAGGTAAGCAATGTTTAGTGCACAACCCTGATCTATTATTTTTTTAGTTTTAAATACATAAACACAAAACCTCCCATGTAGGACACTAACAACATATATACAAGCTCTGAAAACATTCTGTGTTCCACCTGCACCTCTGAAAACCTTCTTTGTTCCACAGAAAACATTCTGTGTTCCACCGCGTGCATTTTGTGGTCAAGATAAGCTCTTAGTCATAGGTCTACCTCCGTCTAACTGCTCCATGTCAGCCTAGTGCTGGGCTGATCTAGAAAGATTGACATCCAGTGTGTTATGCCTAAAATGTGTGTATCATGAGACGTGTGAGTGTATTTTGTGTTTCTGAATGCTACATTGTATGTCTGTGGAGTGTTCCATATAGCTAGACCCACCTGGGACACCAAAAACACTGGCACTCAGGTTTTACTGACCCTTGACTCACCCCTCCATTACAGTAAACTCACCATCTTTAGATGAAAACCAAGAACCTATTGCAACGTTTATTAACGTGTCTCAGAAACCGCAGACTATTTGCTAAGCAGGGAAAGTGTGTTCTTCAAGTGTATGATTTATTGCTTCTTAGAAGATATAAACAGCAAAGCACAAAACATTCTGTACTTGCCAACATCTACCAAAAATGACTGTGCAAACTTTTCTAAACAATGTATTATATAAATAAAAATCATCATATATTTAATACAGCTGATCACATCATCTCTAAAAATACAACAATGGTTTAGGATTTAGTGTTTGATACTCTTAAGCAGTTATTCACAACATCATCAATCCTTATCAATCCTTGTCCTGCCAGATCCGACAAAGTCTGTTTTTGGCTGTCATGGTTACCTTGAAGACAGCCACTAGAGTAATTAAGGACATTACAGGTGATACTCGAAAAATTAGAATATCGTGCAAAAGTTAATTTATTTCAGTAATGCAACGTAAAAGGGGAAACTAATTTATGAGATAGACGCAAGATAGTTGAAGCCGTGATTTGTCATAAGTGCGATGATTATGGCTTACAGCTCATGAAAACCCCAAATCCACAGTCTCAGTAAATTAGAATATTACATGCAATCAATAAAACAAGGAGTGTACATAGAACAATATCGGACCTCTGAAAAGTAAAAGCATGCATATGGACTCAGTACTTGGTTTGGGCCCCTTTTGCAGCAATTACTGCCTCAATGCGGCGTGGCACGGAAGCTATCAGCCTGTGGCACTGCTGAGGAGTTATGGAAGACCAGGATGCTTCAATAGCAGCCTTCAGCTCTTCTGCATTGTTCGGTCTCATGTCTCTCATCTTTCTCTTGGCAATGCCCCATAGATTCTCGCTCTATGGGGTTCAGGTCAGGAGAGTGTGCTGGCCAATCAATTCCACGGTTATTGAACCAAGCTTTGGTGCTTTTGGCAGTGTGGGCAGGTGCCAAGTCCTGCTGGAAAAAGAAGTCAGCATCCCCATAAACCTTGTCTGTGGAAGGAAGCATGAAGTGCTCCAAAATAAGGGGGGGAACCCATTAAACCTATAGTGCCAGAAAAACAGGTTTGTTTTCCTGGCACTATAGGATCCCTTTAACCCTGCAATGTAAATATTACAGTTTTCTGAACAACTGCAAAGTGTTACATTGCAGGTTTAAAAGGACAGGGCCCTTGCACCCAGACCACTTTATTGAGATGATGTGATCTGGGTGAATTTAGTGTAATTTTAAGCTAGATAAGTGATATTGCATTAAACCCAGTTTTCATTCTAGTTACCTTCATCCTCAGCCACTAACTGAATTAATGCCCTTTCCATAGCTAAAAAAAATTAAAGAAAATCAGTTTAGTGAATTAAAAAACAAAACAAAACAATGAAGCTTTTTATTGAAAACTTCCAATACAAAAAAGTATGAACATTACTTATATAATGGAGGAAGAGGCATTTTGCAAGTAAAGTGTTTTCTTAACATCTTGTTACAGAATTGCTATGGCTTTGCTACAGAATGGTGAGGATGGGCAATCACCCCCATTCTAGATTAGAGCTCCAGGGTTGGGCAGGGCAAACAGGGCACAGTAGGCATCTGCAGTGGATATGATGTCAGTCTGCCATACTTCTGTTTTAGAAAACTGGTCCAGAGTTACGCACACGCATGTTTTTCTGGCAACATTCCCACATGTGCACGCTTATTTATAATAGTGAAAATGGCTTTACTAACGAGGACGGGTTATTTGTCTTTGCTACTGATCCTACTACTACTCCCCAGCTTGCATTTTTCTGGTATCCTATAAAACACCACTAGATGGACATCTCTCTACTCAGTTGTTACACAGCTCTGATCTATGTATTTCTCAGCGTTCCTGTGTGCATGAATCTATATTTGGATTCCTGGCTTACTGACCCTCGGATTGTTAACCTACTTTGGAACTTTTTACTGACATCATGACCCTTGGCTACGATAATCGACTATGAACCTGTGATGCCGGCCCTGACCCTTTGGCTATGTCTACCGATCCTGAACCTATGCTGCCTGTCTTGACTATTGGCTACGTTTACTATGTCTGCAGTCCTGTGCCTTTGGTTCTATGTCCAGTCCTTGTACCAATATTAATTTTCTAGAAGTTAGTCCAAACTTCAGTCTCCAAAATAATAATTTACTAGTGCGGGTGTGCTCATCTCCACATCTGGGTTCCAGCTACCATAAGGTAATCTATCATCTCATCTCTGTTCCCTTGTTCCTTTCCTGATTACTCTAATTCATATTCACTTCTAACTAACAGACTTTTTCTCCACTTCCATAATTCCTCCTATTCGATGTCAATGTTTCCAGTTTAGAACATTTGGACTAAATCTTGAGATTTAATTTAAGTTCCCATCACACTTTAGTGAATAGCCTTTTTACATATTTTCATACATATTCATTTACATTCATGTTATATATGCATAATTAAAAATACATATACATATATTTGTGTGTCCAGTGAAGTATGGCAGCTCTGTAACTGTAGGTGACTTAACAGGGTGATAAAAAGCCATATTTAATAAAAAAAATTCTTGACTTTTCTTTCTGTAGAAGCGTTGGGAAAATCTGAAGACATTGAATATGAAGAACCCTGAAGGAGAGAATCTGTATGAGGTGAGACATAAAATAGCCCATAGACCAAAAACCATGTATATACAGAGAAAGTTCATCTAAAACCATTTACTACAGCCTCCCCCCCCCGCATTAATATCACACTCTAGAGGGCAGCAAAGGGCTCACCAATTGCGAAACAAGTAAACGACTTCAGGATTGGGTAAATAAAAAACAATGTTGCTTATTGGTCATTTCCCCGCAGATTTTATCTTCACACCTCACCTTCATATCTATATTTTTGACTAATTCTAATGGGTTACCAAATAAGATGTGTTCCTTCTGAGAAGGATTATGATACCACAGGGCCCTAGGAAGATTATCCAATTGGAACCAAACAAAATCATAGTTTCAAGGCTCCAGTCTCAGCCCCGGGCCATGGTGGCTGCCAAGGATTGCGTAATTAATCCTACTCTGGTCCTACTCTTCATATCTGCTACCTGATCCCATTCCCCAGCTTCTCAGAGTCACTACATCTCAGTCAATGAATGTAGTCCAAATATGGAAGAAATTGACATATGTTACAATTGACAATGTGATAGTGTAATTTCTGCTGTGGCAATACAGCAAGAGGGACAAGGGGGGCAAAGAGAGTGACACGGGGGGAGAAGAGAGGGACAAGGGGGGGGAAGAGAGTGACAAGGGAGGGAGAGGGGGGAGAAGAGAGTGACTAGGGAGGGGGGAGGGATTGACATCCATCACACACACACACACACAATCACACACAATGCACCCCTTACACACAAAGACAATGCACCCCTTGCACACAGAAAAACACACAATGCATTACACACACAATGCATTACGCACACACAGACACACACACACAAGCAATGCAACCCTTACACACAAAGCATCCCTTACACACACAGAAACACACAATGCATTCCTTACACACACTCAATGCACCCCTTACACACACTCAATGCACCCCTTACAGACGCACACACTGCATCCCGTACATACACAGAAACACACCTTGCAGCCCTTACACATACAAACACAGATTCACACAATGCATTCCTTACACACATATCAGGACATCCCCTACACACTCCACCCCCTGTGAACAAACTCATTAGTGGAACATGAAGGTGGACCCCGGGACCCAGACCTTGAGCTGTGTAAAGGGCTCCAAAAAATGGAGCTGCTTCCCGTTCTCCCAGAACATTGATTTTTGTGACCACAGTTACAAATAGCCTTCAGAGAGCCTGTTCTACACCAAACCAGTGGAGCCAGACTGCAGCTAGAGCCCATCATCATACTCATCTGGTTGTAAGTAGGCAATCTAGCATATTATTCGTGGCACTAATCTCTAATTTGCCTCACATTAAAGAAACACTATAGTCCCCAGAACTACTTCAGCTTAATGTAGTGGTTCTGGTGTCTATAGCCTGTCCCTGCAGGCCTTTTAATGTAAACACGGCGGCACTGCAGCAGTGGCGTTAGTTAACATGGCAGATCATATGGGTGGGGCATTGTGATGTCACATGGGGGGGCGGCAAACTTTACTTTTGCCTAGGGTGGCAAAAATACTTGCACCGGCCCTGATTTCAGGTCCAAGTTTGATGCAGAACTGTGGGCCAGCTCCAGAAGTCTTTAGTGGTTATGGTGCTTATCTTTTAATCCTTATTATTCTCGTCCAGCTGTTATTAAATGACAGCTTCCATCATCATGATCAGTGCAGTAATAATTTTGTCAGAATTATGTCCACAGCCTGTGAAGTGTTTGTTACACTGTTTATTGCTAATATGATCATACGTGAAAATCTATAAGTGTATTTGTATGTTTAGGTAATATGAATCTTCATATGCATGATGTTTGTACTGTTCTGCATAATGAGGCTATGTTTCTCTCACTTCCAGGGACTGAATCTCGATGAATGTTCAATGTATGAAGATATTTCTCGTGGTCTACAGGCCACCTATGAAGATGTGGGAATGATGCGTGCCTCTGACATTCAGCTGGAAAAGCCTTGATTTCTTGAGAGTGGAGATCATAGAACCTAAAATTAGAAGAACAGAAGAGCCATCAGGGCACTTATGATTACAGGGAAATCACAGTTTAGTGATTGGGAGATGGAACCAAGAATGGTATTTCTGTAGGACATGAAATGTAAATATTTCTGAGCCAGGTGTGCATTGCTTCTATTATGTGTTCCTCACAGTTCTGACCCTTAAAGTCCCAAGAAGTCTCATTTATTAACATGGATATTGCAGTAGTGATAAATATTGATATATGTTCAGGTAAATAAGCTGTCTTACATTAAGAAGGTATGGTTAGTAAGCTAAATCAAATCAGACTGTAAATATGCTAATTATGAAAATGTAAAACCAATCTAGATTTTTCAACATTCACTTGTTGCGTTAAGCCAGTGCCCATGAAGCAGAAGTCCACAGACACTTTGTTTAGTCCTATCAACACTTTTTCAGTACCATGTAACTCAACACATGCTTGACCACTCTTCCAGTCTAGTAACATTGTACAGTTTGATTGATAATAGCAAGTTTTTTTGACTACTTAGTAGCATTTGGTATTATCTGATATGCTTTAGACAATGCTTTATTAACATTGTATAATATGTTTTCTCTATCGTTGAATATCTGGGATAATGAATTATTTTTCTGTTTTATAATATTTAAACATTTCTAGATAACTAAATAGTGCACTTCAGCTCTAAAAAAAACACTTGTGAATCCGGATATACTTAAGTTGACCCATCTTGCCCAGTCAAAATTAACAGGGTTATTGACCAAAGTGAGCATTCAAGGTGAACTCAAAGTGAATTTAAAATTGAAGGCCAGAATACCTGGACTGGACGCATTACTGACTTGAAGATTTTTTGCAGTTTGTCTTTTTTTACTTTACATTTCAAATTCAGTTTGATTTTTCACTTTAGTAAATAATCCTATTAATGAAATGATGGATTAAAGGGACACTCCAGACCTCTAGCGCACTTTAGCTTGTTGAAATACTTCATGTGTGAATGTTGTGTCCTCTTTTTTTTCATTTTACAAAAATAAATAGAAACCAGTACTTTTATAAATTGATCTCTTGTTACACCCCCCTTGCTGTCAATCAGATAACTGTCACGTATTGATTGATTAGCTCAGTCGGGCTAAACTCAAGAGGCAACAATTACTTAAAGTACTTCTCACTGAGCTGCATTAGCCCCCTACGGATACATGACGGAAATATTCCGACATGATTCCCTTTTATTTCTGAAGTTGTGTCCTTGAGGGGTTAAGATGTCTGTGATTGGACCGCCACAGAAAGTCTGGGCGGGGTTAGGAGGGGAGGTCTTGCAAAGGCTGCTGGCGGGAGTTCTGCAGCTTATGCAAGCTCTTTTTACAAATACCTCCAATTTTAAAAGGGATAATTAAATGCGTGCATATTTTCAATCGGGTATGTCTACTAAACTGTGATTTTTTATATCTTGGAGTGTCATTTAATTAACTTTCCCTTTCCTGCTCTTTATTAAGTAAGCCATGCTGTTCTATTGGGTGAAAGGAGAAAATTGTAAAAAAAATTGTCCATTTTAAATACGCTCAGAGTGCTGAAATGAAAATTTCCATCATGTGTCCTTAAGGGGTTAAACTGCAATCTTGTACAATTTGCTCTCCTCGTTCATTCCCTATAATTTAGTTTGAATTTGAATCTGCATAGCCAATGGAGAAACAGAGTTCTATCGTTGTTAAATAATTTTAGCAGATTACTGTTTTTCAAAATGTTTGCTTATCCTTTCTCAAGTTTTTGTTCAAATTTGCTGTTTGAAATTTAACAAAAATAAATATAATAATCTTAACGTAGTCATGGGTAGTCTTTTCTAAACTTTCTCTGTAATTAACTGCAACATTAAGATGGAATCCTCAAGAACATGTGAGAAATTGAAACATGGGTTATATAACGGTTTCATGATGCAAAATATAAAAATGGAATGAGTCACCAGGGTTGATGTGAAGAGATGATATATAACCTGGTGATTGCTGGTGGAGTGATTCATATGTTTCAGATCTTTCTCGCATTTCAAAATTAATAGACCAAGTCACGACTATACCGAGAATATCCCGGACGGGGGTTGGTCAGTGGGGATGGTACCAATTCCACCCAGGGCTTAACCCTTATAGTAAAGATATAAATCAGGGAAACCTCATGTGAGAATCCCTGGTTTGGTATTTCATAAAACTAAGTAATTGATTAAATGAAATGTCTTCAACAGTAAACAATGTGTGAGAAGATTGCTGCAATATAGCAAACGATAACCACTTAACCGTCTATTCAATGATATAACAGACTTTAATTACAATATCCAAATAATCTGGAACAATCGTTGAAAAAAGAGAGGGGAATTTAATTGGAGAAAAAAAAAACAACAACAGTATTAATAATAGGGAGAGATCACCTAAATTGTCAATTGGCTGTAATGATAGTACAGGGGATTTTTTAGAGTAGAAAAGTAGGGTAATAATAATAAGATAAGTATACAAAGCGAGATGATATTGGAAGATCTGGAGAGATAGAAGGAGAGAGAAGGTAAGTAGCTTTAGACACAGCTTAGGTAAGACAGTAATCAAAGTTAGCAATTATCTGGAGGCTTAAAAGTGCCTATTTCTTTGCATATATGCTGCTCCTTATCCTGCAAAAAATCCACTTATTTAAAGTCTATTAAAATACAATTGCCAAAAGCCCCCAATTACAAAAAAACAGAAATAAGTATAAACTCCTGCAGCTACACCGGTACAGCTATACATTAGGGTTCACCCAGGGCTCGAGACCTACAGGAACGCGTGGGAACGGCGTTCCTGTATTTTTTCACAGCAGGAACGCCGTTCTCCCTGCAGGCACTAACCAGGGGGTGGCAAAAAATGACGCCCCCAAATGCCCCCCCTGTGTTCCCCCTGTAATGGGGGGCCACCTGATGGACCCCCCCTACCCCGGCGGGCGGCTGTCTACCCGTCAGACACGGCAAGGGACCTGTGTTCTCCCTGCTCTGCTCCCTCACACGCTGTTTGCTGATGCTGGGAGACGGAATATGACGTCATATTCCGGCTCCCGGCATCAGTAGACAGCCCACGCAGCACGAGGGAGCAGAGCTCTGAGAACACAGCTCCCTCGCCGCGTCTGACTGGTAGACAGCTGCCTGCCTCACTGAAGCCCCATTGGACCCCAGGGACAGGTGTCAGGCTCACACAGAGTGAGAAAGGCATAGGCTGAGTGAGTGCCCGCTGGACGCCCAGGCTGAGCAGAGGTGCCCTTAGAGAGTACCTGCAACAGTATCAGCCGCATCATCATGAGCAGCATCATGGCAGAGCAGACTGATTCTCCAGTGCACAGCCAGCTCCCAGCACAGCCCATAGGATGGCCAATCTGCAGGGACAGCTATGAGCTCCAGGAGGTTATTGGTCAGTCAGTTTAAAAAAAAAAAAATAACCTGAGTGTGTCTGAGTATGTGTGTCTGTGAGTTAGTGTGTGTGTGTCTGAGTATGTGTGTGTGTGTCTCTGTGTGTGAGTGTCTGAGTATGTGTGTGTGTCTGAGTATATGTATGTCTGTGAGTGTCTGAGTATGTGTGCCTGTGAGTGAGTGTGTGTGAGTGTATGTGTGAGTTTCTGAGTATGTGTGTGTGTGTCTGTGAGTGTAGTGTGTGTGTGTGTGGGTGTCTGGGTATGTGTGTGTGTGTCTCTGTGGGTGTGAGTGTGTGTTTGTATGTGTGTGTCTGTGAGTGTCTGAATATTTGTGTGTGAGTGAGTATGTGTGTCTGTGAGTGAGTGTGTGTGAGTGAGTGTATGTGTGAGTGTCTGAGTATGTGTGTGTCTGTGAGTGTTGTATGCGTGTGGGTGTGGGTGTGTGTGTGAGTGTGTGAGTATGTGTGTGTGTGTCTCTGTGGGTGTGAGTGTGTGTTTGTATGTGTGTCTGTGAGTGTCTGAGTATGTGTGTCTGTGAGTGTGTGTGAGTGTATGTGTGTGTCTGTGAGTGAGTGTATGTGTGTGTCTGTGAGTGTGTATGTGTGCACCTGTCAGTGTGTGTGTGCACGTGTTTTATATATGCATACGAGTGTATAATTATTATTTTTTGGGGGGCAGTGGGCGTGGATCTTGGGTGAGTTCCCACACTTTTTTTCCCCAGGACTTGACCCCTGGGTTCACCTATGTATACTAGGAGATAGGAGACTCCATTGCAGCTGTTTATACAGGGACTTAGACCATTAGCATCCATGAAGGTGCTAAAGGATATCAGTATCAGGCACTAATAGAACCCGTGTAGCTGCAGGAGTTTATACTTATTTCAGTTTTTTTTGCACCCTAGAAGGTGCAGTAATTGAGGGGTTTTGGCGATTGTATTTTAAGGATTTTAAGGATACTTGCATACTGTGCAAATTACCTTTTATTTTATTATCATTCTCATTTAATTCTACCTTGCATCTAATTACTTCCCACCTTCCACTCCAAAGAATCCTTGGTGGGGATCATACCACCAATGCTGATATCATAGAGCAGTGAGCATGCTTTCATTATATCCTATGAAAATGTTATGCATTTTATTGAGTATTTTATTTAGAGCACTATTGTTGCCTTTCTATTTCTGTTTAGTTCTGTCTAGTTGTATTTTGTCTACCTGTAACCTATAGTTTCATTTATAGGTTTTCCTTATCTTGATTCATCTATAATCTTACTTATAGGTTTCCCTGTTACCTTAAACCTGTCTAGGGCATATTGCCTAACTATTGTTTTCAATTATCTCTCCTTATACTTACCTATAATTTCATTTATAGGTTCTCCTTCTTACTGTTGCCTATAATTTCGTTCATAGGTTCTCCTTCTTCCTATTGCCTATAATTTCACTTGTATGTTTTCCTGTTACTTTATAATCTGTCTGAGGCTTATTGTCTAAACTCTTTATTTTATAGCCCTCAATTTACTTACCTGTAATTACATTATTAGGTTCTACTTTCTCACTTTGTCTTTATTATTTCCACTTCCTTTTAAGTCCTGCTACTCTCATTATTCAAGACTAACCATGTCAAAGCTTTCTAATAAAGAACCTAAACTAAACCCCGGTATAAGTCTCTTATCTGACCTGATCAGAACTATGACACCGTCCTTCCTTTTGTGTATTTCTTAACATGCATAAAGTTTTTGTACCAAACTTTTTTGGTAGGGCTGGAAGACCAAGGGGCCATCTGGTCAGCAGTTATTTTAATGATTCCTTCCGGGGACACAAAGATTCTGCTTCATCTGCTTCCAGAGCCACAACCCAGGAGGTTATGCCATTTCCTTCCTTCTTTCCCCAATGAGGCTGCCCATGGCTGGATGAAGGTTAGGCTTTGTCTGGTCTCCAGGAATACAAAGCATATCCTCAGTAAAACAGATGAAAGAGAATGCTGACAGTTGGCAATTACACTATGTTCTGTAGGTAAAATATCCGCATTGCGTCTTCCTTTCAAAAATCTTTATTTCTGAACTATTTCTAGCATTATTTCTAACATTATGAGCTACCTGTGATACCGTTACCAAGGTCGCTCTAGCTTGGTCGGTGAAGTGGACTATGGAACCAGCTGGTATTGGTAGCTCAGTTTTTGAATTATATTTGACCAGGGGTGCGATGGCATCCAAGGTTTTCTCACTAGGATGTCACTTGGAAAACCTTCTCAAGGCTGTTGATTGGACTTTCCATTCAGTTTTTTTTTGGTCAAACAACTCATTTTGGGTTTACAGTCATTTCACAGTTTTAAACAAGCATAATATGAGCCTCCATGTCTTATTATAAAATTACTAGATTCTATTAATTCTTGACGTAAAATCATGATTTTATGAGACACAGTGCCGAGTAGCTCTCTTCTTCATGTTCTAAATAAAATCTTAGTTGCATGAATTATTAGTAAGTCAACTAAAATTTTTAGAAAAGCCCACCCCTACTCTATCCCCTAAAACTAAAGTGTCCCTCTTTGTCCATTTAAAATGTTGGGAGGTATGCTAAGACCCTGTCATCAATGGTGGTTGTCTTGTAGCATAGTGTACTAGGCCCCTGGCAGTAGTGATGGCGATCCTATAATAGAATATACTATTAGTTTATTATGACTTTTTAATTCCGTTTCTGTTTGTCACTTACCTGAGCAGGAATGACAATGCCAATTAATTGACTATCCTGCACCACCTTCTCCGTCTACCATGCATATTACTATAATAGCTGTACTATCAATATTAAATAAATACAGTTAACGGTATTTGAAAGATAGTGTGATTTTATTGGTTATTGTGTAACATTATTTTAATGGTATTTGTAGATAATATCCTTATGGATTTACTTCAGGGAGATCATGCCAAACTAATCTTATTGATTTTTGTGATTGGGTAACTAAAATTATAGATCAGGGTGGTGCAGTAGACATTGCTTACCTAGATTTCAGTAAGGTTTTTGACACTGTTGCACATAGAAGGCTTATCAATAAACTGCAATATTCAAGTTTGGATTCCAATATTGTTGAATGGGTAAGGCAGTGGCTGAGTGACAGGCAACAGAGGGTTGTAGTCAATGGAGTATATTCAAAGCTTGGGCTTGTTACCAGTGGGGTACCTCAGGGATCTGTACTTGGACTCATTTTCTTTAATATTTTTATTAGTGATATTGCAGAAGGTCTTGATGGTAAGGTATGTCTTTTTGCTGATGATACTAAGATATGTAACAGGGTTGATGTTCCAGGAGGGATAAGCCAAATGGCTAATGATTTAGGTAAACTAGAAAAATGGTCAGAGTTGTGGCAACTGACATTTAATGTGGATAAGTGCAAGATAATGCTAGTGCAAGATAATGCATCTTAGACGTAAAAACCCTAGGGAAGAGTACAGAATATTTGAGAAGAGTCCTAACCTCAACATCTGAGGAAAGGGATTTAGGGGTGATTATTTCTGATGACTTAAAGGTTGGCAGACAATGTAATAGAGCAGCAGGAAATGCTAGCAGAATGCTTGGTTGTATAGGGAGAGGTATTAGCAGTAGAAAGAGGGAAGTGCTCATGCCATTGTACAGAACACTGGTGAGACCTCACTTGGAGTATTGTACGCAGTACTGGAGACCGTATCTTCAGAAGGATATTGATACCTTAGAGAGAGTTCAGAGAAGGGCTACTAAACTGGTTCATGGATTGCAGGATAAAACTTACCAGGAAAGGTTAAAGGATCTTAACATGTATAGCTTGGAGGAAAGACGAGACAGGGGGATATGATAGAAACATTTAAATACCTAAAGGGAATCAACACAGTAAAGGAGGAGACTATATTTAAAAGAAGAAAAACTACCACAACAAGAGGACATAGTCTTAAATTAGAGGGACAAAGGTTTAAAAATAATATCAGAAAGTATTACTTTACTGAGAGGGTAGTGGATGCATGGAATAGCCTTCCAGCTGAAGTGGTAGAGGTTAACACAGTGAGGGAGTTTAAGCATGCGTGGGATAGGCATAAGGCTATCCTAACTATAAGATAAGGCCAGGGACTAATGAAAGTATTTCAAAAATTGGGCAGACTAGATGGGCCGAATGGTTCTTATCTGCCGTCACATTCTATGTTTCTATGTTTCTATAATAGAAATATTGATAATTTCAGTATAGTTTGTTTCTTTTTACCATTAGAGATAATAACCTGGATTTGATATGACATACGCTTTTTCTGACAGGGTTATTCACTAAAGCGAGGATTCAAGGTGAAATCAATGTGAATTTCAAATTTGAAGCCAAACTATCTGACTTAAGAAAAAAAAAAATGTCAGCCATGCTTACTGTTCGACTAGCTTGGACTAATATTTTGAATTCTCACTTTACTGAATAACCACGTTAATATTTTTGACCTGTGATCCAAAAACACACAATTCTTTAATTTCTCAATTGAAACAAATACTCATTGTATCCTATCCTCTCCCGATTGAACATGACCACAAAGGGGTCATCAAGCTTCCTCCATAGAAGGGTTACACATTAGAATAATCTTATATACCTTAAATATAACCTTATACCGATTCTTATATGTTCCCACCTTGCCCTGTTACAGTCTATAATGAATGCGGCGGCGAGGCTCATCATTTTGACCTCCCATGCCTCCCCCCTTTGTCAGTCCCTCCATTGGCTTCCTATAAGATATAGGACTCAATTTAATGTCCTGATACTTGCCTACAAATCTCTACACAATGCTGCTCTCACCTACTTATCATCACCAATTCACAAATATGTCCCGTCTAGGCCACTACGCTCTGCCGGTGTCAGGGTACCTGAGGTCTCTACCTCCGAAAGAGGTAGAGACTTAGTAGTTTATCCCTCCAGCAGGTCGGCTTCCTCCATCCCTCGCGGCTCTCCTAGTCACTCTCAGACCGGCCGCGAGGGATCCGCCTCATTTTATGACGTCACGCACGCTGCCCGACGTCATGACGTTAGCCCGGACCGATCTGTCACTCAAGTGACTGAGAACCACTCAGGACTCGTCGGAGGCGGGTCTACCCACGGTAACCGGGGTATTTAAACCTGTCTCTCCCATTCACTCATTGCCCTGTCGTGGTTCTAGTTCCCTAGTCACACAGTGGTCTGGTATTCTCTTGTCTTTTGGTTCTGACCCGGCTTTGTTATTACTTACCTGTCTTCTGTTATCCTGACCCGGCTTGTCTCTCGCTTACCTGTCTTCTCGTTCCCTCGACCTCGGCTTGTCCCTGACCATTCTATACGTAGTATTACATTAAGTCCGGCCATTCTAAGGTCCGGTATACGTATCTGCTACTCTTTGTACTCTGCGTGTTGGATCCCTGACCTGATCCTGACATTACGACAGGGCCATGGATCCTGCAGGTACAAATTGTCAGCTTGGTTCTCCTGATCCTAGGTTTGACGCCATGGAGCATAGGATGGATCAGATGGCATTAGCACTACAGGCGTTACTATCACGTCCTATTAATCCACCTGAGGAGATGCGTAATACTTCTGTTCCTCCTGTGGGTTCAGGCCTAGAGGTAGCTACTGTAGGTGCTTCTTCCCGAGTTACCCCACCTGTATGTTATGCTGGTTCTCCTGAGAGGTGTCGTGGCTTTTTGAACCAGATCAGTATTCATTTCGAGCTACAACCCCGTTCCTACCCTACTGATAGGGCAAAGGTGGGATTTATTATCACCTTACTCATTGAGAAGGCTCTGAGATGGGCTAATCCGTTGTGGGAAAATGATAATCCATTAGTCTATAACTATAGTGCTTTTGTAGCTGCTTTTAAAAGAACCTTTGATCCTCCTGGCAGGAGGATCAATGCAGCTAGATTACTGTTGCGCCTTAGACAAGACAACCGAACACTGGTGGATTACGCACTAGAGTTCAGGTCTTTGGCGGCAGAGGTAAAGTGGAATGAACAGGCCTATATAGACGTATTTTTAAACGGATTATCTGATGTAATACTTGACGAGGTAGCGACGAGAGAGCTTCCCGAGAACTTGGAGGACCTAATTTCCTTTATCTCTCGCATTGACGAACGTCTAAGGGAGAGGCAGAATACTCGAGATAGAACCGGTAGATCTTCCTTTAGACTAGCTCCATCATTTCAAAGCTATGAGACCAAAACTCCACAGTTTCCAGAACCTATGCAGTTAGGCCTTACTCGCCTGTCAGAGGAGGAGAGACAGTACAGGAGAAGGGAGGGACTGTGTATGTATTGTGGAGTCAGAGGGCATTTACGTTTGAACTGTCCCAGTCGTCCGGGAAACGCTCGCACCTAAGTTCCTATAGAGGACAGACCTTGGGTGTTTCGATTTTGTCCTCTATTCATAACTACAAGGAGCATAGGCTTCTATTACCCGTCTCTTTAACTTGGGAGGAGGGAACCTTAGAGACTATGGCATTGATAGACTCCGGAGCTGCTGAGAGCTTTATCGACCAAGTCTTTCTCACCAAGCACGCTATCCCATCCCAGTTAAGGAAGACACCCTTGGCTGTTGAAGCCATTGATGGTAGACCTTTAGCTGAGCCTGTGATTTTCCGGGAGACCACATCTCTTAACTTAACTACTGGTATTCTACACAAGGAGGAGATATCTCTACTACTCATTTCATCTCCTTCTGTTCCCATAGTCCTGGGATACTCCTGGCTTAAGAGACATAACCCCAGTATAGATTGGAGATCAGGGGAGATAGTCTCGTGGGGTCAGGGATGTCAAGAGAGTTGTTTAAAGAAAGTGTCACCTCTCTGTAGTATTAACACACTTTATAACTTTACAGACTCTACTAAGGTACAGATACCGTCCTTGTATCTAGATTTAAAGGCGGTATTTGACAAAGGAAAGGCTGATACCTTACCACCACATAGGCCTTTTGATTGCAAAATTAATTTACTTCCTGGTACTATGCCCCTAGGGGTCACGTATACCCTTTGTCTACAAATGAGAACGTAGTCTTAGAGGAGTATATTCGTGAGAACCTAGACAAAGGGTTCATTAGGAGATCCTCCTCTCCTGCTGGGGCTGGATTTTTTTTTGTTAAAAAGAAGGATGGTTCTTTAAGACCTTGCATTGACTACCGAGGTCTGAACAAGATAACCATTAGAAATGCCTATCCGATCCCCTTGATCACCGAGCTTTTTGATCGATTAAAGGGTTCCAAGATTTTCACTAAGTTAGACCTTAGAGGTGCCTATAACTTGGTGAGAATTCAGCAGGGACATGAGTGGATGACTGCCTTCAATACTCGTTATGGGCACTATGAGTATACTGTAATGCCTTTTGGTCTCTGTAATGCCCCGGCGGTATTTCAGGACCTAATTAATGAGGTTCTTAGGGAGTTTCAACAGGACTGTGTTATTGTATACCTCGATGATATACTTATACATTCCAGGGATATTGAGACTCACCACAGACAGGTCAGAAGGGTTTTGCACAAACTTCTTCAGCATGGCTTATACTGCAAATTAGAGAAATGCAGCTTTGACCAATCCCAAACTACTTTTCTTGGTTACGTGATTTCTGGAGAGGGGTTTGAAATGGATCTGGAGAAGCTCCAATCCATTTTAGATTGGCCTTTACCTAAGGGTCTCAAGTCTATTCAGAGATTTATTGGTTTCTCTAATTACTACAGACGTTTCATTAAGGGATACTCCTCTATCATTGCTCCCATCACCAATATGACCAGACAAGGGGCTGATACTAAGAATTGGTCTACTGAAGCACTTCTGGCTTTTAAGACTCTCAAGGAGCTGTTTGCTTCCGCACCAATTTTAGTTCATCCTGATACTACTCTGCCTTTCTTACTCAAAGTTGACGCTTCTGAGACAGGTATAGGTGCCATTTTGTCCCAAAGGTTGGGTGTGGATAAACCATTACATCCATGTGGGTTCTTTTCCAAAAAATTATCAGCTACTGAGAGTAGATATGACATTGGTGACAGGGAACTCCTAGCGGTTATCATGGCCTTAAAGGAGTGGAGACATTTATTGGAGGGGACTTTACATCCTGTTACTATTTTGACAGATCATAAAAACTTATCATATATTGGGGAGGCTAAACGATTATCATCGAGGCAGGCTCGTTGGTCTATATTCCTCACTCACTTCAACTACATACTCACATATAGGCCTGGTTCTAAGAATTCTAAAGCTGATGCCTTGTCTCGCCAATATGAACCTTCTGCTATATCTGAGCCGGTTTTGTCCTCTATAGTACCTAAGTGTAACATTATCGCTAACACTACTCTCAAAATCCATTCTCCGCTTCTTGATCAGATCAGGAGCTTGCAGCATCTGGCACCTAGACTGACTCCTGCGTCTAGACACTTCGTTCCTCCTGAACTCCAACTGGAGCTCTTACAGTGTCTTCACGAGAGTAAGGTGGCTGGCCATCCAGGCGTCCGCAAAACTTATTCCTTGATCTCCAAGGATTTCTGGTGGCCTTCTTTACGGAGGGATATTAAGGATTTTGTTGGAGCTTGTGAGGTCTGTACCAAGACTAAACTACCGCATTTGCTTCCTTGTGGCCTTCTACATCCTCTGGAAGTTCCAGAGAAACCCTGGTCCTGTTTGGCGATGGACTTTATTGTGGATTTACCTGTTTCGAAAAGGCACACTGTTATCCTCACGGTAGTTGATAGGTTTACCAAGATGGCACATTTCGTGCCTTTACCTAAACTTCCAACCTCTCCTGAATTGGCGGAGATATTTGCGAAATAAATTTTTCGCTTGCATGGGATACCCTCTGAGATTACTTCCGATAGAGGCTCCCAATTTGTTTCACGTTTCTGGAGATCATTCTGTTCGCAATTAGGCATCAAATTGAATTTTTCTACCGCTTATCATCCTCAGTCTAACGGAGCTGCCGAACGTACCAATCAAAAAATTGAGCAATATTTACGTTGTTTTGTTTCCGAACACCAGGACGATTGGGTCGGTTTGATTCCTTGGGCGGAGTTTGCGCACAACAATCTCGTTTGTGACTCTACTCATTCAAGCCCCTTCTTCATGAACTATGGCTTTCATCCATCTATTCTTCCTTCGGTTTCTCCTTCCCAAGGTGTACCATCGGTTGATGTCCATGTTGCCAATTTGAGGAAGTTGTGGGACCAGACTCGACAAATTCTTCTACACAATTCTATGCTGGTGAAGAGACACGCTGATAAACGTAGAAGGGCGGCTCCGAATTTTGTTCCAGGCGATAGAGTTTGGTTAAGTACTAGGAATATTCGGCTTAAAGTTCCTTCCATGAAATTCGCTCCCCGTTATATTGGCCCCTACAGGATCTTGTCTCGAATTAACCCAGTGGCGTACCGTCTAGCTCTTCCAGCTGCCCTACGCATCCCGAACTCCTTCCACGTTTCATTGCTGAAACCCTTAGTTTGTAACAAATTCTCCTCCACGATCGCCCCTCCTCGCTCTGTTCAGGTGGAGGGTCAGGAGGAGTATGAGTATATGTTAACTCCATCATTGATTCTCGTATCTCTCGGGGGAGAGTACAATATTTGGTTGACTGGAAGGGATATGGTCCTGAGGAGAGGAGTTGGGTACCACAGGAGGATGTTCATGCTCCTCGCCTTCGCAGGGCGTTTCACTCACGCTTTCCGTCTCGTCCCGGTTCCTTCTGCCCGGTGGGCGTATCTGAGAGGGGGGGTACTGTCAGGGTACCTGAGGTCTCTACCTCCGAAAGAGGTAGAGACTTAGTAGTTTATCCCTCCAGCAGGTCGGCTTCCTCCATCCCTCGCGACTCTCCTAGTCACTCTCAGACCGGCCGCGAGGGATCCGCCTCATTTTATGACGTCACGCACGCTGCCCGACGTCATGACGTTAGCCCGGACCGATCTGTCACTCAAGTGACTGAGAACCACTCAGGACTCGTCGGAGGCGGGTCTACTCACGGTAACCGGGGTATTTAAACCTGTCTCTCCCATTCACTCATTGCCCTGTCGTGGTTCTAGTTCCCTAGTCACACAGTGCTCTGGTATTCTCTTGTCTTTTGGTTCTGACCCGGCTTTGTTATTACTTACCTGTCTTCTGTTATCCTGACCCGGCTTGTCTCTCGCTTACCTGTCTTCTCGTTCCCTCGACCTCGGCTTGTCCCTGACCATTCTATACGTAGTATTACGTTAAGTCCGGCCATTCTAAGGTCCGGTATACGTATCTGCTACTCTTTGTACTCTGCGTGTTGGATCCCTGACCTGATCCTGACAGCCGGAGACCTACGTCTTACCTCTGTTTGTACTCCTACCTCTGATGCTCACCTTAAAGACTTCTCTAGAGCTGCACCATTCCTGTGGAATGCCCTTCCCCTCTCTGTTAGACTTTCACCCAGTCTCCACTCCTTAAAAAAAATCTTTGAAAACTTTCTTCTTTAGGAAAGGATATCAATTAAACTGTTCTACCCTTACCTTTTGTGTCACTATACTCCACTCTCTGTAAGCATGTAAGCTGATTGAGCAGCCTCATTCCCTCTGTTCCTGTGAGTCCAACTTGTCTGGTTACAAATACTTGTCTGTTAGTCCACCCATTGTACAGCGCTACAGAACTTGTTGGCGCTTTATAAATACCACTACTACTAATAATAACATAACGATTTAATCTGAATTTGTTATAGAATGTATTCATAACATATGTATTGCTATCTCGATTTCTGTACATTATTAATAAAGTTTAAGAATGTTACTAATGGATAACAGTAACGTTAAAAATAATAAATCAATAACTTTATATCTGTGATATCGTACATTCGAAAAGCTAACTATAAACTCTTTTTTTAGCTTTTACAGAAAAATGACATGTACATATCCAGTGAAATCAGTCCAAAATACATATTCTAGCATCGATTTCTGTGGTTAATGTAACAATTATGACATATACAACTTGTTCTCTGTTGTTTGACCAGCTGAACAATAAGGCAGACGAAGATGATCTCATTATAAGTTGTATCTACAAGTTGGATTTGTGAAGTTTGTTGACTATTTGTTCTCAATAAAACAGATGAAAGAGAAGCTGACAGTTGGCAATTACACTATGTTCTGTAGGTCAAATATCCGCATTGCATCTTTTATTCTTCAGTCTTTATGACTTAAACATCTACTGTCATAATCACTTTGGGTGTACGCACTTTAATGTTGCATGACCTGTACAAGGAACATGTCCTTGAGTAGAGAAGTCCCACATTTATTGTATACATGTTCTAACATTTTTGGAGCCTGAAATTCCATGCTATTCGTCCTAATCTCCAAAATTGTACCTAAAGTAAGACTAGCAGTGTAAGCAATACATTCAGAGGATACTTAGTTGTCAGCGTACCCCTCTAGTTGTGTTCCTGGGAGTATGCTGATAGGGGCTGCAGCCCGAGTAGGTTCTTGAAAAGCCATGGGTCTAATATTGAAACAATTTATCTTCTATCCCCAAGTGTTCTGCAATACTGAGGCATTCAATGACTAAGTTTGAAATGCTCTTTGAGGGTGAGCTTCCTCTAACATGTATTTCAGAAATATATAATTTGCTAGAAGAAAAATGTTATTTGTTAATCCTGCTGGTGGGAGGAGGACCTCAGTTTGACTCTTATCGAGACAGAGTTGGAGAAAATTATGATCTTCACATTTAAATGTTACATAGTTACATAGCTAAAAAAAGAATTGCGTCCATCAAGTTCAGCCTTCCTCACATATGTTTTTGCTGTTGATCCAAAAGAAGGCAAAAAACCTAGTCTGAAGGTTAATAAGTCCAATTGGTTGGACTCTTCTCAGGACTTATTGAGCCCCATAGTTATAGTTTAGCATTGGCACTATTTTTTTTACTGGTTTATAGTACTGGATTTCTTTTTATGCAGTTTTTTTTTTCTTTTTAATTCCAATTTTGGAGTAATAAAATTCCTTTCTGGGAAAAAAGAACATCCTGCCTGTGCAGCCTTATTTTCACCTATCCTGAAATACCACAAGGCCATCTAGAAAAAGGACGGGGACATCCTTAAGAAAAGTCCAACTGCGCTATCCATGAAAGCCATATGTTGCTATTTGGACTCAGGCTTGTGAGTACCTGACTTCCACTTCAGCTTACATATTATTTGTACTGGAAATATTACGCTATACTATTTTGTGTCTTTTATAGATACATGCAGACGTGTGATCCACCTATTGTATTGTATTGTACATAATGAGAAATGTACCTTTCTAATATTTGTTTGATTAGTTTCCATTTATCCTCAGTGTTTTTTTCACTAAGGAGCTTATGCCAGTTGATGTGTTGTAGAGCTGCCCTAACCCTATTGAAATTGGCTTTTTAAAAATTATACATTTTAGTATACCCCACTTGCTTTTGCTTTTTTGAGTTTATTAAAAAAATTTACCATATTGGGATCACAAATGCTCCCCTACTTGAATATTGGTAAAAAGATCAACATTGTTTGTTATAACAAGATCCAGACAAGCATCCTTTCTAGTTTGCTTGTACCAGTTGTGACACATTTAACACATTCAAAAACCTGATTCCCCTTGCTGAAGTACTAGTCACTCTATCCCAATTTATGTCCGGGTAATTAAAATCTCCAATAATTAATGTGTTACCCCGTTTAGCAGCTTTCCCAATTTGCTGTAACAGCTGTTCTTCCTCATAAATATTTACATTAGGTGGTTTATAACATATCCCAACCAATAACTGATTTCCCTTTGTTTGCCCGAAGCAGATATCTACCCATAAAGCTTCCACATTTTCCTTGTCACACTCCACATGCCTAAGATTTGACTTTAACTCATACATACCATTTCCCACCACCCTTCTTGTTTTTCCAATAGTACCTAAATAACGTGTACCCATTTAAGTTAATTGCCCCATCATGTGTCTCATCCCACCATATTTCTAATATGCCTATTATATCATTAAGTTTAGTGTATGCAATTGCCTCTAGTTTTCCCATTTTGTTATATAGGCTCCTTGCATTAGCAAGCATACATTTAATATTATCATGAGTCATTTGTTCTTTTTGTGAATTTTTATTAATATCACATACCTTCTCTGTTCCGAGCATTTCCCTCCCCCCAGGGCCGGACTTGGGATTCCAAAGTAGCCCTGGAAAAAAAAATCTATGCCAGCCCCATAAGTCATTGCGCCATATATTGTCGCATGTAATATGTAAGGCTATGTCTTGCCACCCTAAATGATTCATAGAGATATATATATTGCTTTTTCCAATATAAAATATTGGTCCTTTCAGAGTAAAATCTTTAATTATACAGTAAGCATACTCACATGCAGACACAGACAATCTCACTGACACAAGCTGATTGATACACAGACTCATAGACAAACAATCTCACTGATATACATAAGGTCATTGACATAAAAACACAAGCTCACTCAGTAGCAGGCACACACACACACACACACACACACAAGCAAGCCCACTCACTAGCAGGCGCACACACACACAACTTCATTTAGTGGTTCTGGTGTCTATAGCCTGTCCCTGCAGGCTTTTCAATGTAAACACTGACTTTTTAGAGAAAAGGCAGTGTTTACATTGCTTCCTAGTGACAGACACTCCGACGGTCACTAGAGGTGCTTCCTGTGTCAGTGCGGATTGGCTGAGATCATCAAGCTTGATGATCTCAGCCACAGAGGCAGGGCCAGTCGAGCGGAGACCAGCATGATGTGGGGGAAAAAAAGGTGAGTAAAAACACACATACACACACACATACCATGACAGACACACACCATGACAGACAGACACACCATGACACAGACAGACACACACACACACACACCATGACACAGACAGACACACACACACACACATATACCACGACAGACACACACCTTAAAAAAGACACACACACACACACACCTTGACACACACACATACTGTGACACAGACAGACAGAAACACACACACACCGTGACACAGACATAAACACAGACACACCATGACAGACAGACACACCATGACACAGACAGACACACACACACACCATGACACAGACATACACACACAAAAACACACACACACACCATGACACAGACAGACACACACACACACACACACATACCATGACAGACACACACATATGCCATGACAGACACACACCTTAAAAAGACACACACACACCATAACACAGACAGACCGTGACACAGACACACACACACCGTGACACAGACACACATTACATGACACAGACACACACACCATGACACACAGACACACACACCACGACTCTCCCTAACAACGCTAACTGGCCCGATGTACCCAGTCACAAGCAACCCGGCATTTCCAGCTGGACAGGATGTACGGGCCCTGGGGTTTCTTGGGGAAAGGTCAACACATACGTCTCTCGGAACTCTGTAGGGGCCGTGCTCTGATACCCCTGCGGGAATTCCTGCAAGACCGCGAACCAACTATGATTGAGCACTTCCGGTAGCACCAACTGATCCACTTTCACGAGTCGGTTGCTCACCAACTACAGCTTATGAGACCTCTGCTCCCTTTGGAGGAGATTTGCTTGAAAGGTGAGGGCCTCCATCGTAGTACATCAGTCCTCTACACACTCCTGCATCAGACGGATGCAGTCCCTCTAATGAAGTTCCAGGCGCAAAGGGAAGAGGCATTACATACCCCGTATACTCCACCCGAGTGGGACAAGATGGCCTTGTGCACGTCCCTCAGCTCACGATGTGCCAAATCTCAAGAAATCACCTATAAAATACTTACTTAGTGGTACGACACACCACAGAAGATCCATAAATACCAACCAGAGGCCCCTGAGCACTGCTGGAGATGCGGGAAGAAGGTTGGAACTCTTCTTCACATTTTCTGGGCATGCCCACTCATAACACCGTACTGGGAACAAATATATGAGGCAATGCGGAGGGTGGCTGAGGAGGAGGTTGCTTTTGACCCGGCAGATATCCTACTCAACATATTGAGGTATAAGAAAACGGTGTCCCGACACCTCCTAACGGCAGCAAAATCGCTGATCCCAGCATTGTGGTGGCAGAAAAAGCCACCAACGTTCTAAGCCTGGCTCCAGAGAGTGGAGGAGATCAGACAAGTGGAAGCCGAAATAGTGGCGGTGAGTGGAAGGCTGGAGAAACACGAGGAGATCTGGAGGACGTGGACGTACTACCTGTGCAACAGAGACGAACCTGGAAACCAACCCGCCTGGTAAAGGGAGAAGTTGAGGCCTTGGGCACGCTTGAGGCGTGGTGAATGGGGGCAACCCGCGGGACCGGGGCCGGGCATTCCAATCCAGCCTGTTCCTCACCCCCTTCTCTCTATCACTACTTTCACCATTCCTTCTCCCTCTCCCCTCTATCGCTTCCTTCATGTACGTACAGACGAGCTAACCTATTAACCCTACCTAATAGGGTGCATCTGCCTTTTCGATCTCTCAATCCACGGCTGACACTCTAATAGTGACAACCCGACTAGTGGTACCAGCACAACATTTCACTCCTCCTTTGGGCGCCTAAAGTACGGGAGGCGAGGTACACCTCGGACACATACTGGGAACTCTTCCTTAGGGTATGCGAACTGGAGGCAATCATGCCATGCACGAGCAGGTTAGACAGACCCACAACACTCCTAATGGGTATGTGACATATGATAGACAATAGGTAGAGAGAACAGATGAGTCTCTACGGAAGAAGATGGGCTACACATGACCCGCACTACATCAGGACTCCTGACACACGCTACAAACAAGCACAGGGAAAAGGCACGGGGATCCCTGGGATGTAGGACAGGGGCACAGAGGCTGAAATATAGGACTGTAACATCTCTATACTCCCTATACCCTACAAAGGAAGCGCAGTGAATCTCAGCGAATTAGATAACTAGGGGTCATGCAAAATGAAGTCCAATGACCAACGCACGAAAGTACCCAGCCGCCTAACCCCTGATGTGTATGCTTAGAAGGGGGGAGTAGCCTGAAGGAGGTATTCACTCGAACTTATGTACCTTATTGTGTTGTTTAAATGCTACTCTATTTCTTCTTTCTGTATCACCTACTACTTTTGAAAAAACATTCTAATAAACAAAGATTGACAAAATTGTTTTTACAAAATGTACAGTCATGGGAAAAATTCATGGTTTTACATATCTGGACATAATAACAATTATCTGTTACTTAGCAGGTCTTAAAATTGGGTAAATACAACCTCAGAGGAACAACACATGACATATCACACTGTGTCGTTATGTATTTAATTAACAAAAATATAGACAAAATGGAGAAGTTATGTTTCAAAAAGTTTTTAGTGTTAGTCTCAGGAGCTGCAGTGCCATGCGTCTGCTCTGCTCTGTAGCTTGGCTCTGTCAAAATCAACTTCTTAATTCTTATGGAAGCAGTAAGGGTGTACTTAGTTTTTCACACATGGCTTGTCCATTTTAACTTTAGTTTTGTTAAATTAATCATGAAAATGTGTAATATGAAATGTGGTGTTGTTGGCCATCTGAGGTTGTATTTTCCTAAATGTAGGACCTGCTAAGGAAAAGATGATTGTTATTAAGTCCTGATATGTAAAATCATAGCATACAAAGACCGTGTATAGATAAAAAGGAAAATTAGAAGGAGAAAAAAATATTTCAATTTACTCTTTCATTAGTTCCCTTTTTGCTTATCTTTTATTCTGTTTTCTTTTTGTTACATTACAAAGGGTCACTTTAAGCTCCATTACTGATCAGTGATATGTCTAACACCTTACTGAGATATGAAATTTGTACTCTGCTCCTCTCCAGCATATGAACTCTGTCATCGCGCTCTGCTTTTGGTCGTTACACTAATATAAAGTCACCCCTGCACCAAAAACTTTCCACCAACAAAAGTAGAATACAGCGTTATTATGTATCACTCTGTTCCGATATTACTCCAGTAGAGAGCGACATAGTCTTGTTGGAGGAATTATCACAGCAGGTTTTGTGTAGTCTTCTGAGAAAGAACAGGAGAGCCGTGCAGTTCTTTTCACGAGTGTGTTTGTTATTTCTTTTTTTAGTTTTTGCTACAAGTAAGTGATTAAATGTCGTCTCACCAGTGCTGTTAGTGCCGAAGAGTTGTAGAAGTCAAGATGTTCTGTTTCATTGTGATAGCTGTGATCTGCATTCAGGCAAAGTTGCTGCTTCCCAGTAGAGTTCATGACCTTCATGGTATGTAGGGCTTCCTGCTGGATTTTATATGGAATGATTGTTAGAATTGTTACATGATTAAGCTTTGTTTTCCTGGCACTGCATGACCCTACAGTGCCCCTCTCCCTCCCACCCCCCATCCCAAGTTGCTGAAGGAGTTAAAACTCCTTCAGTGACTTACCGAAGTCCAGCGCCGATTTCTCTGCCTACTCTCCTCCCCCGCTGACGTCAGCCGGCGGGGGATGACCTAATGCGCATGCGTGGAAATGGCCTCCAGTCGAACTTTTGCTCCCTCGGAGGGCACGTCCAAACAGGTAACCTAAAGTTTACGCCGAGGACCATAAGCACCGCACCAGACACCGCAACCACCGCAGACTCCACAACTGCCGTAGATCAACTGGAGTCTCGCCGAATGCAACGGATCACCTGGTACCCTGACTGGGCACCTCCATTGACGGACGCTTCCTAGCTGACGCAGAGGACCAAAAGCACCGCACCGGACACCACAACAACCGCAGACTCTACAACCGCTGTAGCTTAACTGGAGTCTCGCCGTCTTCCTTCCACCCTGGATCAGCCTCTGTCCTCCAGGACCGTGTGGGAAAGACCTCTCCTCCGGGAGAGTGAATCAGAAACAGCTCTTAAAAGAGCTAAGTGATTAAAGCTCAGGGGAGTATACAAAGTATAGCAATCCCCAGTGTGAGTATAGCAGTTCCCTACAATAACGAGACATCAGAGTTTGCAGGAATCTATGATCTGCAAACTTTCTTTGTCTTAGGGATGAGCATAACCACCTAGCAAAGCTAGTGGGTATGCGGCAGCCTCCCGGAGTCAAATGCCAGAGCTGAAAAGGCTCGCGCTGTGCATCTGCACAGCAACAGCCTTTCAGCCAATCAGGTAATCAGGAGAGCCGTGCTGAGCGCGGGAATCCTGATTACCTCAGATTTTTAAAATTGGGAAACTGCGGATGGTTAGCACATCCCACGAAGTACTAAGGATAAATATTTCCGACAGTGTACAGGAATATATTAAACGTCTAAACACAAAATAAAACAGTTCAAGATGCCAATAGTACAGGGGAACAAGAAAATATTCAATCATGAAGACATACAAGATAGACTTGAAACTTTGTATAAAACAGCTGAACTGAAAAACAAGGCAACAACGTATGCCAAAGGAAAGTAACAAATGAACAGTGGAAACATTCAACATAAATTGCAACAAAATAAGTTAAATAAAAGAGAAGAGAAATGTTGAAACAAGTCCGAGCAAACATATTCTTTATGCAGGGAGTCCATGCGAATATTAAACCGACGAGACTACTTGCATCCACTTCTCCTACTTAGGTGGATCTTTGGTTTGTTGGTCCTGTCTTGGAGTACGGCTATAGTCTGTAAAAAACAAAACAGAGAACGGTTATCAAAGGTTGAATAAGCACCAGATAACCTTATGTTTTAGAAAAACAAACTACCACCAGCAGGCAAAACCCTTAACTTGCAGGACGGTGGGACGGGCGCTATTGCTAGGTGGTTATGCTCATCCCTAAGACAAAGAAAGTTTGCAGATCATAGATTCCTGCAAACTCTGATTTGTCCTCCGGGAGGCATAACCACCTAGCAAAGCTAGTGGGTAGAATAGCACACACCTGGTGGTGGTCCTAAGAAACTGAAGGCGTTCAACTTCTGATGGCCTCCAGTAAAATCTAACAAAGGTTTTACTGGACAACCATCTTGCAGCTTTTAAGATAGTAGGGAGAGGAAGGCCCTTTCCTGCTGCTTTAGTAGCCGAGGCTCCCCTAATTGAATGGCTTTTGAACACTGAAACATCAATTCCAGCCGTAGACATGGCGGAAAGTATCCAGCCTCTAATTGTATTAACCTTGGCTGGACGAAAGGGATTCCTTGATGTAATGAATAATTGACTGATATCATTTCTAAATACAGCAGAAAGTTGAAGGTACGATTGTAACAAACTGACTAAACATAAGCCTGGTTCAGAAGAATCTTGGACCAAGTCCAATTCTACCGGACCAGGAGAAAAATGGGATGTTTTTTGTCTGCCTTTTAGTATAATATGGAAACCTCCCGGAGTCCTGGACAACAAAGGTTCTGAAATATGGATTTGAGTTAACTCTGCTCCTCTAGCTGCCAGGGCCAAGGACAGCAGAGAAGCCAACTTAATAGCAGTCCATCTTTAATAAGACATCTACATCCCAAGTAGATGTGTAGCGTGGGGTATATGGGCGGCAGACGGCTAACCCTTTTAGTAATCTCAAATACAGGGCATCCTGAGTAAGGTTGGGGATCAGGAAGTTTAAGGCAGATCCGTAGGTCTTGATTGAACTGACAGATAAACCAGAATGGAACTTAAGGGTAAGAAATTCTAACGCCAAAGGAATGGTATCAGATCATTGTGAATTAGACAGAAAAGAAACCTCCCATTCTTTGAATTCCTCGATCATCTTTCTATATCTTACCCTAGTTCTTCGTCTTAAAGATGAGTTAATAATATCCAAGACCTGATCTGATAAAAGGGGATGTGTTAACAGCCTACCAGGGCTGCGATCCACATTAGCTGCGGGAGCTTGAGCAGAAGATCGCTGGTTCCCTGAAAGCAGTCCACTGTCATGCCTAATGGGATCTTGGTTCCCTTGACTAACTGATGGATCAAGGGATACCAGGGTCTGGAGGTCCATACTGGATAAACGAGAACTAAGCTCTGCACCCTGTCCCTGCAGATCTTCTCCAGCACTTTCATCAGTAAAGATGGAGGAGGGAAAGCATAAGGGGCTGGAACATCCGTCCATTGGAAAGACATTGCATCCATTTTCCAAGCTCCCTTTGTCCAGGTCCGGGAGACGAACCTGGGAGTTTGAGCAGATGTTTGGGATGCAAACAGATCTACCTGTCTCTGGCCAAAATTGCTTTCTATCCCTTGGAAAAGAGCAATCTTTAATTGAATCGTTGCCAGGGACAGACTTTGGCGAGAGAGAGAGTCTGCAAGCTCGTTCGCCTCTCCCGGAACATATTCTGCGAAGACCTGAACATTGCTTGCTAAGGCCCAGGACCAAAGATCTAGAGCCTTTAAGCAAAGACCCCTTGATCTTGTACCCCCTCTGTGGTTTATATAAGCCACCGCTGTCCTGTTGTCCGAATGGACTTTTACCAACGTCGGTGACTGGTTTAGAGGAACTAGGCCCTTGAGAGCTAATTTTATAGCTCGTAACTCCAAAATGTGTATATGGAGGTGACTCTCTTGGTCTGACCAGATTCCTCTTATGGCATTCTGTGTTGTAAACGCACCCCAATCGTGACTTGAGGCATCTGACGTCAGTGGACGAGGAAGTGGAATTTCTAACTCCAGAATGGACTTCAGTTCTTCTCTGACCTTCTTGGGGAGAACAAATTTTGATTCCCAATGGCCACCCTGTCTTAGTCGGTTCCCTAAAAACAGCTGACTTCTTCTGCAAAGTAAGGGGGAATTGTTGTATGCTGGTGTTAAAGCTATTAATTTCCCGATAATCTTTGCTAGGTCTCTCAAGGACCAACTCTGGTGCTTGAGAGATGAGTTGAGATGTACCAGTAGTTTGTCCCATTTGTCTTGAGGGATTCCAAGAGACATAGTCCTGGTGTTCAGTATGAAACCCAGAAAGAGGATGCTTTGAGTGGGAATTAGGACTGATTTCTGTAGGTTTACTACAAATCCTAGGTCTTGTAAAAGGGAAGCAAGGTAATCCCTTTGAGAAGCAAGGGCTTCCCCATCTGGATGCATGAGCAGGATGTCGTCTAGATAGTATAGACACATGAAACCTTTTAGTCTGACATGAGCTATCACTGATTTCATAATTCTGGAGAATGTGTATGGTGCGTTGGATAGGCCAAACACCATAACGGTCCACTGCCACACTTTTCCTTTCCACTGAAACCTGAGAAAACGCCTGTGTTTCTTGGCTATGGGGACTGAATGGAAGGCATCTTTTAGGTCTAACTTTATGCAGAAAAGGGCTTTCTGTACTAAGCCTGGAAGATCTGATAAACCCTCCATCCTGAACCTTTTCCTTTTGATGAAAGCGTTCAGAGGCCTCACGTTTAGGACCGGTCTCCAGGAACCGTCTGACTTTGGGATTGGGAACAATGGGCTGACCCATCCTGTAATAGACGTGTCTGCCAACTCTATTTTCCCTTGACTTAAAGCTAAGGAAAGGGAGGCATCTAGCACTGGGTTCACCTCTCTGTGGGGTGCAAATTTCTGGACTGGGAACCTTAAAAGGGGGAGTTGTAAACCCCTTTGAAAAATCTTTAGAACCCATTTGTCTGAGGAAATATCCTTCCAATTTAGTGGCATATGAGGAGGCACACTTACTTGAATGCATGGGTTTTCTTTTGGAAGCTGAACCGCCTCTGGAATGCGCTCCTCTGCCACCGCCTGGGAGCTTATGTCTTCCACTGTAGTGGCGGTACTGGGCCTGGTGAGAGGCTTCTCGGGACGCTCCTGCAGCCCTATAGGGGCGACCCTCTGTCCGAAAGGGCTTTTTGTAGCCAGGGACAGTCTTCTTGAGTTCTGAAAAGGATCTCCTTGCCTTGTAACGGCCTTTAACCTCCTGAATGAACGAGGGACCGAATAGGTAAGAATCCTTCAAATTTGAGAACTCATGCGATTTGGGGGCTAGGTCGGACAGACCAGCTGCATGGAGCCAGCGGGATCTGCGGATGTTTGATATATAATTAAAGGATTGGCCAATAATTAGCACTGCCCTGCCAGACGCTTTTAAAAGGGCCATCTTAGATGCTAACAGAGATGAAGTGGAAGGTTTCTGGACATTGCCTTCTTTTTCTGCCTTATCCAGCATCAGTAATAGTGGGCCCACAGCATCAGCAATTTTAAACTGTATATTGCGAAAAGTCTGGTCTGTGGGATCAGAGGATACGCTGCTCCCTGTGATGGATAACAGCGCAGGGTCTACCTCTGGGGCCATTAAAGCCATTAAAGCCTGAATGTCCGGGATACCGATGTGGTTCCTGAGGAGAAGGTCATCTTCCTTAACCAAGGGGGATCTGAAGGCTAGTTTAGCAAAATCTCTAACCTCAGAATCGTGCTCCATAGCCCATCTGGAGTGAAATAATTTTGATGGGAGAGTCTTTCTGTCTGTCAGTGAGTATGTGTGTGTCTGTCAGTGTGTCTGTATGTGTGTCTGTCAGTGTGTGTGTGTCTGTGAGTATGTGTGTGTCTGTCTGTCTGTGAGTATGTGTGTGTCTGTGAGTATGTGTGTCTGTGTGTGTCTGTCAGTGTGTGTGTCTGTCAGTGTGTGTGTATATGTCTGTCAGTGAGTATGTGTGTCTGTCAGTGAGTATGTGTGTGTGTGTCTGTCAGTGGGTCTGTATGTGTGTCTTTCAGTGTGTGTGTGTCTGTGAGTATGTGTGTGTCTGTCTGTCTGTGAGTATGTGTGTGTCTGTAAGTATGTGTGTCTGTGTGTGTCTGTCAGTGTGTGTGTCTGTCAGTGTGTGTGTCTGTCAGTGTGTGTGTGTGTGTATGTCTGTCAGTGAGTATGTCTGTCTGTCAGTGAGTATGTGTGCATGTCAGTGTGTCTGTCAGTGGGTTCGATATGTGTGTGTGTCTCACTGTGGGTGTCTGTCTGTCTGTGAGTATGTGTGTGTTTGTCAGTGTGTGTGTCTGTCAGCAAGTAAGTGTGTGTCTGTCAGTGTGTGTGTCTGTCAGCAAGTATGTGTGTGTCTATCAGTGAGTATGTGTGTGTGTATGTCAGTCAGTGAGAGTGTGTGTGTGTCTGTCTGTCAGTGAGTGTGTGTGATTGTCAGTGTGTGTGTCTGTCAGCAAGTATGTGTGTGTCTGTCAGTGAGTGTGTGTGTGTCTGTCTGTGAGTATGCGTGTGTGTCTGTCAGTGAGTGTGTGTGTGTCTGTCTGTGAGTATGCGTGTGTGTCTGTCAGGGAGTATGTGTTTGTCTGTCAGTGAATATATGTGTGTGTGTGTCAGCGGAAGGATCAGATTTGGCACAGGGTGGTAGGGGGGGGGGGGCTGGGGTTTAGTAGAGGGGGATGCTGGGGGGAGGGGTTATACTGAACTTTTTTAAATAATCCTACGTTTCTATGAAAATATACAGTATTTTTCTCTTTTTGCGGCCCACATAAACTTAAACCTTGTTTATGTGGCCCGATCCAGACTTTGAGTTTGACATGCTTGCTCTAGCTAATTCCTTTTCTGTAATGCTCTTATTTAAAAAAAAAAAAAAAAATGTGAGTTTTGGGAGTGTACTAGCCTGAAGATATTTTTCTATTAAGTCTTTATCTCCATTTTTTTAATTATATAATGAGCTATCAAGGGATTTACAAGCTTGTGCTAATAAAGTTAAATTATATATTGGTCTATTATTTTATATATTTTTTTTAATTTGATTATTAGCCTTTTGATTTTTTTCAGAATATTTGAAAGAAGTCTGTTCGCCTTATTATTATTGTTATAATAACCATTTTTTAATTTAAACAAATTAATCACAATTCTTTCTCTAAGTTTTAGATTTTTTTTTTCTTACATTTAACTTTTGTGAAGGGTTACCCCCTCCAATCTGTCCTAAAGTAACTTCCTCAACAGCTTTTTCTCTTTCTTCGTGTATTTTTTTTTTGTATTTTAATTAGATCAGATAATTTATCATACGAGGGAATAATTTTATTTTCTTTAGAAATACCATAAAATTAAATGTACAGTTCAGATAGTGATAAGCCACTTTTTAATCTTTTCAACTTTCAATTTAATAAAATAACCCCCTCATAACTGATTTAAATGTGCACCAATTATTGGTCCATGATGTGTCCTCTGGTTTATTATTTTTAAATCAAATTTTAATCCATTTAGCTGCTATTTCTTTGCTTTTCAGATTTTTTAATAGAAAATAATTTAATTTCCAGGTCGATCTTTTGCCTTTGCCATATTCATCCTTCATTTCCAGATATACTATATTATGATCTGACCATGTATTATCCTTAATCCAGGTTTTAATAATTTTTTCCAATATGGAATTGTCCCCTAAGAACATATCTATCCTAGAGTAGGAGAGGTGAACACAAGAAAGGTGGGTATATTCAGTATCTGTTGAATTAGTTATTCTCCATAGGTTAAAAAGATCATATATACAAATCGTTCTATTTACATTTTTTGCTTGTTTAATTGCTCTTGGATCTATTTTTTTATTTGATAGAATTTTTTTATCTTCATATGTGTCTATTTCACAATTAAAATCTCCACCTATCAGACGCAGGGTGGATGGGCTCCGTGGATACCCAGTGTTACCCAACGAATAACGGCCACCCAACCCCTAAAAATGACACCAAGGCGACCCAGAACGGCAATGGGGAGGAAGACAAAAAAACAAAAACCAAACCGACCCGCACAGGGAACCAGCATACGAGATCTCTTCCACCAGGCGCAGGGGGCCTACGGCCCCAAGATGGCCGCCGACCTCGAAGATTTTTCCGACTCCTCTGGGGACTTCTATCCAGAGGATGCCACTATCAGCTTACCTCCAGAGAGACCCCAACAACCGACACCAAGCCCAGCAGCAGAACCGGTCACGGCAACGCTATTGAAGACTCTCCTAGGAGATCTGCAAAAAACTCTCCAGGCAGACGTCGCACAGCTACGCACAGACCTCGCGGGCCTAGTGAGCCGCATCGACGCGGCAGAAGCTACCTCCATGAGGCAAACACAAGATATTGCACAGCTCAAGCAGGAAATCCAGGCTCTTAAACAAAAGCAGGCCAAAACCGACCAGCGCTTCGCGGCAATGGAGGATGCTCGGCGCCGCAACAATTTAAAGATACGCAGAATTCCAGAGGATATCCCAGCAGAAGAAATCCCTCACCTCTTGAGACGGCTATCGGGCACCTTACTGACGCCTAAACAAGCCAGGAACATTGGCTTTGAGGCAGCCTTCCGGATCCCAAAACCCCGGAGAGCCCCTGAGGCGCCCCCCCCCCGAGACCTAGTGGTGAGATATAAAAGTCCGACAGACAAGATGGCGGTACTGGCAGCCCTGAAGGGATCCACCACCTACACCTTTGAAGGCATGACACTAGCCTTCTACGCGGACCTGTCCGGGGAGACCCTACAATGGCGCAGGTCCCTACAACCCCTCACCTCACTGCTGCGGGGCAAGCAAATTACTTACCGCTGGCGCACACCGCGCACGCTACGAATCCAACATGACAACCAGACATACTCCATTTCAGACATCCAGGAAGCAACCGCCTTACTGCCCCAACTGGTCTTACCCACGGAGGGGCTGTCATTCACAGCTGCGCCTGCACAAACAACGGCAGCACCGGGATGGGACCCGACGAAGACGGCCCCCTTCATCCCACGGGGAAAGGGGAAAGCCGCACTTACAGCACCCACCACCTGAGGGCAGATCATAACTCCCCTTCTGCAGGACAATACACCTGGTTTATTGTTGTTACCCTCCCCACCCGAAGGCGAAACGCAACCCAAGGACTGGCCTCTAAGGCCCCTGTAAAGGACTACTGCGAACTTCACAGTTAGAGGTGCCTCAATTACTTGTTGCATACACGTCCGATATATACCGGTACCTTGCACACACGATATTAGGGGGTTCAAATTTCAGGGCATACCCCATATAACACACCCGCAAAAGAAACACCACACAGTCCACCTACAGTAGTTACACTCGCCACCACAGAGACTGGGCCAACTAAAACCCGTCCACTTACTCTTGCTCATACCCCCCTCCCCCTACCCCCGGGTCACAGGGGCTACTAAACCCACATGGCAGGCCAAACGCCACCCGACTTCCTAAGACCACATACATCGGACACCGGGACTGCCATGTTTCCAGGAGATAACTAGCCAAGGCATACACCAGCAAATAAGAGACACACTCACGACTTTACACAACTAGGCCATCGCTCACCATACGACCTACACCTAGCCACCACTTCTTGTATGCCTCCAGAAACAACACAACTTCATTAAATATAAAATTGTGCAGTCTAAGCAAAGCCATATCATTGAACAAAGTTGAATGTTGTTATTGCGCTTGAAACAGCTGTTGTGGCAGTTCAGGCATGTCTGTTACTATTTGCACATGAAAAATAAAGAATTTAAAAAAAAAACTCCACCTATGATACAAAGACCCATCTTAATCTCTTCTATTTTTTCCCAAATTTTCTTTAAGAAGCATACTGGTGCAGAGTTTGGAAGGTATATATTAGTTAACGTATGTATCACCTCATTAATTCTACATATTAATATTAGATATTGTCCCAGGGGATCTGAATATTGAAAAATAATCTCAACTTTTAAATATCATGAGAATAGTATTACAATCCCATTTTGTTTTTATCTGGATTTGAAGCACTAAATAATAAAGGAAAACGTGTACCTTCTAAAGATATTTTTTTGTGTCTGTTTCCAGTGGGTTTCTTGCAAGAGAGCAATGTCAATATGCTCTTTTATCAAAAAGTTTTGAACTATGGATCTCTTTTCAGGAAAGCAGGCAGTGGCTTCCAGCTTTCTCCTATGGTCTCTCTCTGTCCGGGTCACAGCATCGCCGTGAGTGTAAGCGCGGATCCCGTGCGTCACGCGCGTCCTACATCATCGCTCCACCCCCCTATCTCGGACTTAGACAAAATGAGCAAATCATCATCAAGACCACAGACAATGGAGGTAGCTTAGTGGTGATGGACACGACAAAGTATGTGGCTGAATATAAACGACAGTTAGAGGATTGTGAAGTATACAAAAAATTGATGAACGACACTCTAGGGGATATAAGGAAGACTCTGGTCCAAATACTGGACAGATGTAAATTGAGGGGCATATTAACACAAAAAGAATATTAATTTTTAAATGTCAAATTTCCTACAACCCGTGTCTTTTATATCCTCCCAAAGATCCACAAGAATTTAGAAAACCCTCCGGGTAGACTCATAGTGTCTGGCATTATGTCAGTCTCTTACAATGTATCAAAATATATAGACTCATTCTTGCAACCAATTGTTATTAAAACTAAATCTTATCTAAAGGACACTATATCAGGACCCTTCAGGTTTAGAATTTATAGGTATTAAAAATGTTTTTAAAGACTAGAGAGGAGGTGATTTTATCAGAAAAATTGGGCAGGAGGAAATGAAATGGGTATTCTATATGGACACCCTAACCCCTGCCTGGCTCAACATAGATTTTGACCTTTTTAATTTTTTATAATATCTCTAATTTTTCTATATATATCTCCCTCTCTACCCTTTTGAGACATTTTGGGGGGTTTTGTGCCTTAACACTATTTATCCATTGGATTGTATACCAGTCAGTATTCTACAAGTTCCAATCTAGACTTTTTAACATTTTAGACCATTTTCCCCTTCCCCGTATATTTTTATTTTTTAGGATAATTTGGTGTTTATATTTTATGTTCTAAAATATTAATTTGGAAATTAATTAATGGACAGATACAGCTTTAGGACATATTTTTTAAACATGCCTCTCCAATTATTTATTATTTATTTTTGGTCTATAATAGACTTTGTATACAGATAAGAGTAGAATCCCAAAAAAGGAGTATTAGCCTTCTAGGACTACATATGTACACTCTGATGACTAATTATCTTATTGCATTCTAGTAATAAATATTATGTTGATATGATGCATTTAGACAATATGCCCCGTTTTTATTTTAAGCTTCGTTTTTTATTGCTCACTTTGATGCTTCAATCTGGTTTTATTTACCTTCAATGGTCTTATTATTCATAATATATGGACGTTCATGTCAGCGGTGTTTATATTAATATGATGCATGTAGACGATATGCCCCTTGTCCCCTGATGTTTTTATTTGTTTCTTTTTACCTCCAATAAGTTTATTAATCATGATATGTGAACTTTCGTATAGATACCGTTGATTTTTGGAAAGCATGTAAAAGACGATCACAGTAGAACTCACTCATGCTTGAGAAAGCCCCGAGAGGCATTTGGATCCTACGTCCTCAAGGGACTGATCCACCCGGTGCCTAATAGTTTGCGCACCTACAACTTTGGTTTTATATATTTGTATTTTGGGGGTTGTCTATATCAGAACCCCTTGTAGGTTGCTGCATAATTTAAAATACTCGTTTGTAGCAATATTGTGTCAAGTTCCTGTTGCCCCAACTTATTCTGTTTATATTTTGCAAAATAAAGTATATCTTTTACCACTCGTTGCATCCGGTGGCTATATACGGGGAGGCGAAGGAGAATTACCAGCAAACAGAGGGAATGGGGGAATGGGATCTCTATAACATCCCCATACGCCCAAAAATAGAGCCTAATCTTATTGGTTCTTCACTTGTGAGTACATTAACATAAGATCTTACTTACTATTACTCATTTAAACTTACTGTATTGCACTAGGATATAGTTACTTTTATATTTCAGTAGTAGCAAACATTAGTTGATCCAGTGCACCAGAACGTGTATATATCATTGAATTCACACACTCCACCTATTGTGTGTAACTTTTTAAATATGTATCTGGAATGTTGACAGTAATATATTTATTTATACACCATGCTAGTTTTATTGATCTAAGAGATTAAAATGGAAAATATACTGTTTTAACACTACAAGACATGCAGTTCTCCTGCATCTTACAAAGTGGTGGTATGGTCCTCCACCATACAATGCTATCCTACTGAGCCATTTATATCATATATAAATATATAAAGAGTGTTTCATTTTTATTTAAAGTGATTTATGGTATAACGGGCTTTACACTATTATGTTTTAAAGGTGTACACACAGAAGTACAACTATCAATTTTTAAGATAATAGTTTTTTTGTATTTTAGAAGTGGCACTGTTTATATTGCACTTTATTCACATATAAGTGCTCAATTTTTTTGCTTTGACGTCAAAGGTGAATTAAAAAAAATACATAAAACCAGTGTAAGTAAAGGAAAGCTAATTATAATCTTCATTCTCCAGTTTATCCCCAGAATAATGGCAGTACTGGTGGAACTATTTTGCAAACACGTTGGCAACCAGTGTAATACTAATAAACGTAAAAGGTATAAAGTTACAAGCTACTGTCACATTTTCATAGTCGGATCTTTTATTAAATACAAACATAAAGGATAACGCATTCTCACAGCTTGACAAAGTCCTCTGTGAAGGTCGAAATGTTGCACATTCAGTTTTCAATAAATCTACCGCTTTGAAGAAACCTTGAGTGCCTGGACCTACTTTTATTAAATACGGTCATTTGGTAGACCTTGGCCTGGTCAGACTTTATCTCATTATGCATTCTGTTGTTATCTACTTAAAAAAATCCCACTCAACAAGCTTGGTTTTGGTAATGCTATTATTTAAATTTATTTGAAAAGCACAGGTAGTTTTAGCACTTGCCGATAAATTTGATAGTGCTATAGCAGAGATAAAATGTGTTTTACATTTTTCAGACACATTGAAGCACATTGATATCAGGTTTTCTCACAGAATTTTCTTCCCCTAAGATCATTGTAGTTTAAAGCTGGTTTGTCAATCGATGATCACGCAAATTTAGCAGGATGAATCCTCGACTTTACATTTGAATATATCTCCTTGTGTGTTAATCAGCCATAGCAATCCTTCATCATATGAGAGGTGCTTAAAAGGACCATATTTATCCACCAGAGACCACTCAGTCCCAATTGGGTTGAAACTAGAGATTCCTTCTCTGTAGGAAAAAAAAAGGTAAAATTATATTAATTATATTTAGATTTATAAAGCCATATACAGTACCAAGGTTGCATGTGCTGCTCAGCTGAAGACTACAAGTCATTCCCTGTGCCCAACATACAATATAAAAAATAAATTATTGTAGGAAGTAGACATGGCCAGTTTAGTGAATGGTAAGACATAGACAAGAGATATATTAAAAAAGGAAACAATAACTAATGCAATATATCTACTTCATCTACAAGTTTTAATTACAGAATAGTATATACGCTACATTCATGAATTATTGTTTATTTCTGGATGATAGCTCTTTATTTTGCTTCAACACTTTGACACAATAAAAATGAATCAATACTTTAATAATATATCAGTAAATAATATGAATGTATCTGAATGCAGTAACACATAGAAACTAGTGAACATCTGACACCTAGTTAAAGGGACACTGTAGGCACCCAGACCACTTCTGCTCATTGGAGTGGTCTGGGTGCCAACTCCCACTACCCTTAACCCTGCAAGTGTAATTATTGCAGTTTTTCATAAACTGCAATATTTACATTGCAGGGTTAACTCCACCTCTAGTGGCTGTCTATTAGACAGCCACTAGAGGTCACTTCCTGGGTTCTAGCACAGGTTTCCTGTGCTAGAGCGTCGCTGGACGTCCTCGGGCTGTGTGAGGACCTCCAGCGTCGCTCAAAACCCCATAGGAAAGCATTGAAATGATTTTTCAATGCTTTCCTATGGGGAGACGTAATACGCATGCGCGGAATTTCCGCGCATGCGCATTAGGTCTCCTCGGCCGGTGAGCGAGATCAGTCTCGCCCACCGGCCGACGTAATCACTAGGAGGAGCGTCGCGGAGGTGGAGACAGCGGCGAGGGACATCGCCGCTGTCCCAGGTAAGTCACTGAAGGGGTTTTCACCCCTTCAGTAACCGGGGATTGGTGGGTGGGAGGGAGAGGGACCCTCCAGTGCCAGAAAAACAGATCGTTTTTCTGGCACTGGAGTTTCCCTTTAAGATTATCATCTGCATTCTATTGGCGGAGAAAGGGTTTATTCTGATTACTAAATAGCAATTGCTCCTTTGAATTCCATAGGACAATTTATTTCCAATAAGCAGTGTAAATCCTTAGTTTAGTAAGTCAATCAAGCTCTATTTGTGTGGAACAATGGCTGAAATTTAGTGATGGGCTTAAAACAATACGGCCATATGGTGAAACTGAATCTGATATAGGCGATTTTAAGTAGCCTTATAAAATATAAAACTGTATTTTTATGTGTGTGCTGTTCCTTTTTCTGAATTATGACATGAACAAATGCCTCAAGGCAAAGCTAATCCCACAGTTCCAGAGTTTTGTACTATTCAAAACACTGGAACTAATACAAAATTATGTAATGATATGATACTCAATCCAAGTTAGAGACAATAGCCAAGTAAAGGAGTACAGATAGTAGAATAGTCAATTGTAGCCAAGATCAAAACCAGATAGACATTAAGAGATGTAAAATCTGATGGCGCTATATCAATAATAAAATAATAATAATAATAATATAATGCCCTATTGGAAACCACAATACAACCACAGCAGGGCATAGACCTAACAAACTCTTTATAGTATGGATCTTGAATTAGGAAACCACGCCGGCTTTAACGTACTGAAGATATAGATATTAACTATGCATGATGTCATGCTGCATCATAAAACGAGAGACTCCACAAACACCCTGCAGCCCTCCCCCAGGCTGTGTTTTAGGAATCAAGAGACAAGGAACCCTGACAGTCAATTAGTTCTTCTGAAGAGGTTGAAACTTCTGAGGAAGTGCGCTGAAGACACAAAACTCATAAGCGTCTTCTTCTCTGTTTCCTGCTCTGTGCACTGGCTATACCACTATGCTGTAATGATAATTTTATTATTGGATGAAATAAATGTTAAAGCGATGACCACATTTCCAGTGCCAGGACTCCTGTGCTGAAGCCACCTCTTTGCCATAGAAGATGTCAGCATGCCTGCTGAGGTCTTCCATGATCTGCTCCAATCCAATGATGCTCAAAGAGCACCGGGCCACTGCACCCAGACCACTTTATTCAGACTTACTTTAGTGGTCCTTAAACTGTATTTACTCTATATTTTCATTATACTTGAATGCAGATATTCTATTTTATTCTGCGCAATTTTAGAATGTTGCACAGCTAGTAATGCCATCAGGTTCCTTGCAAATACAGATAACTACAATTTTAGACCTTGTATGACATTTTGATAAAGGACAATATTTACTGTCTAAAGCTTTTGATTCACTTATTTTAAATACATGTTGTACTCATATTTTTCAAATAAAAAGTGCTTGTAGTGAAGGGGTTAAACATTGCCATTACGGGGCGGAGCCTGACCTTGCACCGGACCAGACGTGTGGTGTGCTAGCTCCTGCACATTTGGCCATTTTTGGGGTGCTCAACCCAGCCAATCAGCGATTATTCTAGATAAAAATGCACTACCACTACTAGGGATAGCTGAACAAGCAAATACAGCTCTTATTTGACTCCTAACTCCCCGAGAGCCAGAGAAACGTGGTTGTAGCCTACAGGTGACAACACGGTGGAGAAGCGGTTGATCTCCCTGCTCTTCAGTCAACTGCTGGACACTCCTACCCCCCCATTGGACCGGCGGGGTTATCTCAGTCGCCACTGGGGCTCCAAGAACTGGTGTAGTGCACTTGCCTCATAGTCAGAGCCGTGCTCCAACCGCATCTCAACTGCTTCACTCAACTAAAATGGCTCCCGAGCCCCGACCCAACAGACAGAGTATGAGCCCATCCCAAATGTCTTAATGCGGTACTACTGAGATGACCCTGCAGCACCTGGACGATATCTTCAAGGCCTTCTGGGGCAAGCTACGGAAGCAAATAAGGGCCTCCCAATTTAAGGCACATCAGTGTACCGGAGACTGGTGAAATCTCCTGGCGAGCACCAAATAAACCAGCTTGCATTGCTCCAGACGCCTTCGTTCCTGGGTCGAGAGTCTCACGAGGACATATTCCTTCGCATTGGCCACACAGGCCGAAGATGGCCCGCAACCTGCGGCACCTACCACCCTGATCCTCTGCGACCCTTGCAGGGGAAAGGCTTGGCACCTGTGCAAGAAGTCTGAGACAGGCCTGGGGCTGGGAGGAGGTTCTACCCTGGCGCTGCGACATGCCTGCTTACCAAAATCTACTGCTTTGCTGGGCCAACCTAGCCACTAATAGGGATTGGCAGACCTGGGCCCTGGGACTACCGCTTAAGCTGTGCATATATCATCTCCATTATGCGGGCAGCTGCCACTGGAATTATATTATTGATGCACAGTGTGTCATTACTCTTGTTTCACAACTTTTTTTTATACTCTCTAAATTTAGGAGAGAGTTTCATTGATCCCTTTCAAGGCTTTTCTGAAATGCTTTAAAACCCAAATGATTATCAATGATGGAATATAGCAAATATACATAAAACAAGGTCCACATAATTTTTTCCATTCTATAGATTCCAGTTCTTGTATTAGATGCATTGTCTCTCAATAAAAAATAGCAGATTGCACATATTTTTGAGAGAAAAAAAATTACGTTATTTTTTTTTTGCAATATAGGGTGTAGTCAAAGAGTGTAGAGCACCACGTCCATGACAAGTTATGCCAATATTTTAATGGATTTTTGGGAGAATGAATATATTTGGGATGAAGAATATTTGGACATGGCCTCGGTGTTCTGGCACCAATACATTGATGATGTTCTGGTGATTTAACAAAGACTTAGAAAAGTCTCTTGGGAATTTCATCCAATAGTCAAATGCTTGCACAGCTGAAAAGAGATATGCGTACATCAAGTCTAGCCTTTCCTACATTTGTTTTTGCTGCTGATCAAAATGTGTCAAAAAATCCAGTTTGAAGTGCTTCCCTGAATATCATGTTTTTGCAAGTATTTATCCAATTGCTGTTTAAACATCTGTATAGACTCTGATAAAAGAATGTCACATCCTTGTTGTTTTTACTCTCAAATACACTTTCCTTTAACTGAGACTAAATTTAACTTCTTCCAATCTAAATGTGTGATCTTGTGTTCTATGTATAGTCCTATTTATTAATTGCTTTCCAGACAACGGTTTGTATTGGCTCCGACTATATTTGTATAAACCAATCATATCCCATCTGAGGCACTGTTTTTCCAAACGAAAGAGATTGAAATTTTAAAAAATTGAAATTTAACCTTTCTTCATACTTAAAATGCTCCATTCCTTTTATTAAAAATTTTAACCTGCCTTTTCACTTTTTCTAGTGTCACAATATCCTACTTTACAACATGTGCCCAAAATTGCGCAAGGTGTGGTCTTACCAGTGATCTATAAAAAGGCAAAATTATATTTTCATCCTGAGAATGAACGCCTCTATTTATACATCAAATCATCAATAAGAATTATTTTTCCCTAACCTTCACCCCCAATTATGGGAAGGAGCAAATAGATTTTTTAGATCTTCAATTTACATGGAATTGAATCAAATCAAAACAAAAACGTATTTCAAACTTACTGATACTAATAGTTATAATGCGAAAAACAGCAGTCCCCATCCACGCTGGTTAACCTCAGTACCCAAGTGTCATTTTACTCAAATTCAACATGGTTGTACTGAGGAGACATTCTATTATTAGAAGCTCAAAGTCTAGCAAGAGGATACTTTGAGACAGATGTAGACAAAGACATTATGATTGTTGGAAATAAAAAGGGAGAAGACTTGTTGATGAAACAACTAAATGATCGATTTCAATTTTCTTTCATTTCTCAATATGATTAAGCAGTATTTGGAATGAGAACAGTTTGTTTTAAAATATTGCCCTCTGCTATTGGAAGACAGATTTTTCGGATCCTACATTCCCCAGGAACCCTTGATTATTTTCAAGAGGGATGAAAATTTGAAAAATAAATTAGAACCAAGCACTTTTAAAAGGACTAAATTTTAAAATTAAAAACCATATTAATTGCTTCACTACCCATGTTGTGTACCTCTTAAATTGTCAGTGGAGTGCACAATATATTGGTAAAATTGGACTTACCTTAGATTAAAAGTCAGTTTATTAGAGGATGTAAGCAATTAAAGATGAAAATTCAATAAACATTTAGTATCTTTACAATGTAATACTTGCCGAAACTTGTAAAGGCTTCTCTTAGATTAACCCCTTCCCGACCGTGGACGTATCAGGTACGTCTGGCAAAAAACGGTCCATAATGACCTTGGACGTACCTGGTACGCCCGCAGCTATTTTGAGCGCTGGAAGCTCTGATAGTATTGCAGTGATGTTCTGCAAGTGCTGAGTGCCTCGAGGGGTCCTGGCACTCAGTGCATATATAATAATATATATAAAAAAATAAATATAAAATAAATAAAATTATCAAAATTACCCCTCCCCCCCTTTCTAAAGGCAGTGAATCATGGGGCTTCTGGGGGTGTCCCTAGCCTGCCTCATCATAAGGGGCAGGCTGGGGTCATCCAATCACAGCTTGCCCCATTAGCAATTTCATCCCAAGTGTGTTCCCCATTTCTATGATTAGTGTGGATCTGCCTCCCTCTCTTCACTTGTGTTTTAGTGAGAGAGGAAGAGAGATCTGTGGTTTAGCTAGAGATATTTAGAGATATTTAGGTATTTTTAGATAGGGATTTGTAAAATCTTGAGACCCAAAGGCTCTTTTCAGAGCCACTAACCCCTGTCTTGACAGTGATCACTATAATCACTGGCTCTTGCACAGCAGCACTTTTTTGCTGTTTGTACATTATTTTTAGGGGTTCATTTTTTTGTGATTTTTTTTTTGTGAGACCCAAAAGCTCTTTTCAGAACTACTGGGACATGGGTGCATGATGGCCAGCTGTGTTTTTTTTTTCCATTTTTCATCATATTTTACTTTTTTTTTTTAAAGTAAATTATATAATATGATGAAAATAATGGTATCTTTAGAATGACCATTTAATAGCGAGAAAAGCGGTATATAATATGTGTGGGTACAGTAAATGTGTAAGAGGCAAATTATATCTAAACACAACCACTGCAGAAATGTAAAAAGAGCCCTGGTCCTTAACGGTAATAAAATTGTAAAATGACCTGGTCACTAAGGGGTTACAGAGGAGGTGATATCATATCATATGAACCTAAGAAGGAGAGGAGGGTACTCCATGTAGTCAAAGGGGTTATATATTGATTTTGACATGGTTTGCTTTTTATAATTTATCATTATATTTATTTTTATTTTGTTTTCATTCCTTTTCACTCATATTTAGTTATGTGCTCTGTTTCATCATTTCCTTATATATATATATATATATATATATATATATATATATATAGATATATATATCTATCTATATATATATATATATATATATATATATATATACATACACACACACACACATTTTTTTATTCATACCTTTTTACTAATTCATATTTTTTCACACATTTTTCATCTATTTTTCAATAAATCTGTTTTACACAGTAGTCATTGTTTCCTCCTGTGTGACGTGTTGCTATATTATGCCTTTGTATATATATCCTTGACAATTTAGTTTATTATCAAATTCAGAATTTCATTCTCTTTTTTGAGTAGTTATTTTTAATTAAGACAAATATATGTATTATATGCTACCCCTTAGAACACTGAGAGACGTTGTGAACGCAAATGTCTTAACTAGTTCCAGGTTCATAGAGCACATGACAACATATGTCTTAGTCCGTGCAGTGCATGATGGCAGACGCCTCACCAATGGGAACTTAAACAATGAATAAGGCATAGAAGAAGCAGAATAGAAGGAACTGATCAATTCACATTGGCTGAATAACGGAGGATGTCATTGCACCCAATAGTTTTGGCCAAATAGGACTTTTTAAGGGCGCGAAGTTTGAAAAAGAAAATATCTCAATTTTCCCCTGGAAAGGTCAGTGCAGACGAAAAGTGTTGGGGAGCTGAGGCACTTAATTTGATTTTAAGATCTTTTATTGTTTTATATTGTTTTTATATATTCCTTATGGTTGGTGTATATTCTGATTATTAACATCATCCGAGGAGTCCGTGCGGTTGTCTACTTATACCATGTAAATGGTGTCAAGTACATTGTATTCATATCTCTGCATGTGCTTATTATATTAAAGCCTATCTGTTTTTATTCATTACACACTATGTTGCATTTTATTCTTCTTTGAGTGACTTAGCAATCCAAGAAAACCTGGATCTGATGTCTAATGCCTACATTGTGGGAGATACGTCTAAAATAATCTAGCTCTGTGAGTGCAATCTGAAGATTTAATTTATTAGGTAATGATCCAATACTACTCTATGATTTGTATGCTTTTTGTCTGTGGATTTCCTTTTTGTTTTTGATTAACCTGTATGTACCTGGGAACATAGTTCAGTAACTGCCGTGCAGTTATAATTTCTATATATTTCCTACAAGAGAAGATTTACCTTTTGTATACGTTGCCAATGATGTTGATTCCGTACACTGATCCATCTGTGCCAACTTCCACCATAACCATTTGTCCTGCCACCTGTTTCCATGCACTGCCTTTGCAATCATTTGGACTCACATTCAGACGGTAAAATATAGTATTTGCACTGGTCACACCCCAGCAACCATAGCGACCACAGCTGTAATACTTCACGCTTCCATCTAACTGAACGAAGGTGACAGCCGTCCCCGTGGAGATAGTGGAATCCTGGTTCAGGCAAAAAACTCTTTCATCGATGTTCACACCTCCCAGGTATTTGTAACCCCCTGCATCCATCTGTTTAAGGAGTCCTATAAGAAACCAACAGCAGACGATAACATACAATTAAAGCATATCTAACATGTATACTGCCTTAAATGTGATATAAAAAGCAGTATAATTATATTATTATAAATATTAATAATTGTCAATTTATAACACATGAATAAACTGGCAAACACTTAAAGATCTTCGACATTTTATCAAGGCTTGATAAAAGCCCTTATTCGAGTAGATTCATTGCTGGAAGGTGACAAATAAAACTGCTGATTTGGGAATTTGTATGTGCCGAATATGCATTTTGGTATTGTTTCAACAGAATAAGAACTCTGTGAAGATTGACCCTGTGCTGGAATAAAGATTAGTTTTAGAGAAATATTATTTTATTTAAAGAACAGAGAGAAGGGCCCCTGAATCTGAACACTAAAGTGAACACTCTAGCATTTAAAATGAATATATGTAATTTTAACATTACCTTTAAAAGGCCTTATACATTGACACTACTGATGTTTTATCAGAAATGATACAAAAAAACAGAAATAAAAAAAACAAGCATTTCTAAGGTGGGCTTTAGAGGATAGAGCCCCTGATGTAGACTAGAGCCTCAGTTCCCCTCAGGATAGTGCCTAGAGCAGATAAGCAGGACTGTATTGTTGAAGAGCTGATCTTTAAATAATATGATACAACTACTTCCCTCCACCACACAGTTCTGCAGAGCTATGAGAGTTGGCCTCTGATCTCACTCTGCAAGCAGCAGACCATGGCTGTTTTTGAAGCAGGAGGTGTAACCCTGACTGGCATTACACACCTCCTTGGGAAACTGTGTCTTTCTTCCCATCTTTTTCAACACACAGATTTTATTTTTCTAATTTTGTTTTTAAAATACTGGTTCCACTTACCTGTTGTTTGCACCCAGTCGCCATTCTGAAACTTAAAGATTCTGAGCTGTCTGTCTACGCCCCAAACACCGGCTGGACCAACACTCACATGCATCAGTTTTCCTGGAACCTGTACCCAGTCATTCCCACTGAAACGGAATATGCTATCGTCATCGGTGACCCCATAAACCTGTCCGGCTCCAGCATCCAACTGCCTCAGTTTCCCAGGTACCAGTGTACATCGGAAGCCTGGGTGTAAACAGAAAGAGCAGTGGGTGTATACAATATGAAATGGGCAAGCCCTATATTTTCCCTGTAACTATCCAAAACACCATAAAACCTGTATGGGTTGGTTCAGTTGTACACAGGAGACTTTGCTGAACATAAGTATGAGTGTTTTTAAACAGTAAAATTTATAATGACGATGATATCATTGGTGAAAGTGCAGTTTTGTGTGAAAAATGCAAAAAACAAATAAGAATGCTAAATTTTGCCAGGGTTAGTGACAAAGTGGCGGCCAAAATAGACTGGATATAGCCCAGTTTGAATGCCCTGGGTTGTCTACTTTTTCAAATGGTATGCCAAGATGGGGGTAATTCTCATTCCCAGTCTGCCATATGGTCTGAAAGGCAACATAACCAATCTTTGAGATTTGAATGTGTAAAAACTTAAATGGGCAAGCCTTATATTTGACTCTGTTACTAGACATGTGCATGAATACGATTTCGTCCGAAAATTCTTTTTTTTTTTTTTTCCGTAAACAAAAGCCCTACAAACAAAGTATAAATGAAAGGGTAAATGCCAAATGCATTACCTTTTCATTTTGTTTCGTTCGTTTAGTAGACTCCGTGCTGCAGGGGAATAAACCCCCACAGCGGCTGCCAAAATAAACTGGGCATACCCCATTTTGAAAAACACTGTCTTTTATTGCAGTAAAAGCTAACACTATTATGACATTCACAGTTAAAATGCTGTGCAAAACTTGAAAAATGTCATTTCTTAATTTCTCAAACATTTTTTAGCTTTTATTTATATTAAATTATGTTTCATATCTAAATATTTGATGTGAAATGAGAGCCACGTTTCTCCTGAACAAAATTATATATAATAAGTGTGGATGCACTTAATATGAAAGGTAAATTATGGTTGAACAGACATATAGTCAAATTCCCGGTTTTGTTTTAAACTGTCCCTAAGGGGTTAAACCATTTGTAAATTTACTATAAACTTGGTCAGATTGCATTGTGGGACACACTTCTGTACTAGATGAGTTTCTTCAGCCTCCCCTACCCTCCCTCACCCTCTCCCTCTCCCTTCCAAACACACTCACCGTGCTCTGTTTCAGACTAGTGCACAAATAGCAGAAATAGGACATCATTGTGAAGCGGCAGAAAAGAGTAACCGGACACAGGAGCCTGTACTGCATGAATCACACTGATCAGACTTCTCTTCTCCCCCTGTCAGAATGTTGCAAGGCAAAGAGTTCTTCCAACTGTATATGTGTAAATGTGTCAGTTATGCCTGATGCACGTATTCAGCATTCCTAAGGATAGGACAAATCAGTGTGCCCCTGGAGTGGGTGTGGAAAGTATAAATAATATTCACCTGCTTTTTTCAGACTGCAGAGTGAGGCAACTGTCTCATTTATGGCTAAAGCTATTGAATGAGAGTTGTCTCAAAGTAGTGCATGTTGGTTTCATAAAAATTAGATGTTTTACATAAAGTTTATTCCCTTCTGCCTTCACCCTTTCCCTTACCGTGGCCAGGGAGAGGGGAATCCTTGGTGCTCCGATCAGTCGGTGTAGATGTCATTTGCTATTTCCTCTGGTGCAGTCAACACTTGCTGTTTTCTCTGACTGACACCACATAATGTTTCATGTTTCAGAGGGTTGTCATGGTAGCCCATGGCAACACTTTGATATAATTGTGGAACACCCAGGATTTTGAGGGAGATCTTTGCTCTGCCCACTGGCTGGGGAGCGACACAGCTCCCTCTTTGTGCCGGCAGTGGGCCTATTTTTCGGATATAGACCTGGAGCAACACTTGAACTCAATCAGGCCATATCGTAAGACAGCCCTGTTGGCACAGACTAAAACTCTATGTTGGAGAAAACAGGAGGACTTGCAAAGGCTGCAGGCTTTTGCCAGCTTTATTTTCATATTTCCCCCAAAGAAAAAAAGAAATGCAGAAAAGAAATCATACATGGAGAGCTCCCTTACTAACCTGTTAAGACATATTTGTTTTTAAGAGTTTTCCTTTATATTATACATTATAATATTGCTTGAAATAATAATGCTAAATTTTGTTACCTGCAGCGATACCCAAGAACATCAAGATCAGGCAGATGTAGACTTTCATCTTGTCAGTAGGATGAGTTAGCTAATAAGTAAAGCTAGTCGAAAAGTACACAATTTATATAGCTGCTGGCTGGCACTCCTCCCTTAACAAAGCCTATGTCACCAAGTCTGATTGACAGGTACTTCAACAGCTTAACCCCTTCACTGTCATGTGGCTGGCAAAAAAACATCATCTCCAGATTCCAATTATTGTCAGTGTCCTGGAAAGTCTAGAATGCACACTATTTAATTAAAATTTATCAAATAATGAAGTTAAAGATAAGAAAACCGTGTTGTATATAAATAACATTACTGATTATGTAATATAGACATTTTCTATATGCTATTATGCTCTCACATGCTTACCTAAAAAGAGAGTAACCAAGAGAGTTCTGCTGGCTCAGGTGTCCATGTCAAGATATGCATCAGATCGTAGGGAAGCAGGGAAATCTGTGGTCTCCTGGAACAAACCATTCATAGAGAAGAAGTGAGAAACTAGACCTTTTTGGTTTCTACTATAACAGTAGACCAAATACGAGGGGCTACATGGGGACTATAGATGGATAAAATATGGTCATCTACAATAACACCAAAACAGCTGGTTACACAATGTTTGATCATAGTCAAAAGGGAACTATTGTCAAAACTGGAAATGAACTACACAAACTATCATACATGAGTCATGAGGAGAAAGAGACTCCCATACTCGCACCTATATATATATAGATGGTTGCCAACCTTCATCTGTGCCCCAAGATGACATAAAGGCAGATATAACAGAGATGATAGAAAACCCAACAGTTCTTTTGATCACCGGATAAGACTACCAGTGATCACAGGAACACTGCCACCAGACAGTATGCAAGCAGCTGTTAATGAGGCACTATCTACAATTCCAAATAAAAACACACAAAATTAATCCCTGCACTCAGATTTCCACTACTAATGAAGCAATGGCTTCGTTAGCCCAATTACTTTGGAAAGAAATGCTGTGTACTATTCCAAGCCCATATGCATATTTAAATAAAAGGAGTGGTATTTTTTTTTTAAAGCCATACACACTTTATACAGAAGCAAATACATAAAAAGTTCTATGCTTAAACCCTACTCCCCTACTATTCCTGGGCAGCAGTGTTAATAAGTGTGGGGTAAGGGTTTATAAAAATATCCCTTTTTGTCTCATTTTATTTTTGCTGAAAGCAGCAGGTGATTTGTCAGTGTGGGACTCACCTAAAAGGTATGCCTTGAGAAAGCAGGTGAGGTTGCACGTTAATGGCCATTGGAGTGATACTAAATAATCTCCAGTTATTTAAATGTGCATAGGGATTGGCGATAATGCATAGGTCAGCTAAGCAAAGGTTGATGTCACTGGTAACCAGACGGAGCAGATACACCCGAGAAGCAGAGGATAGGACAGGGGTAGGCAAACACAAAGCACAGAGGTCCAGTGGCTCCTATAACTGAAAGCAGGACACTGCATTATCCCTGAACAGGAACCAGTCACCATCACAGCAGGAGATATCCAACAACAAGTCGCCCACACAAAGAGATGGTCAGCACCGGAACCTGACATGACCCACATGTACTGGATAAAGAAACTAGCTAAAATAATTCTTCTAAAAAAAATTAAACATTTTTTAGGTGGATCCAAATTTATTCATGTTGCATTTCAGTTTCGACAATTTTTGTATATGCAAAGGATTCAGTAAAAATGATTCAAATGAACTAAAAAAAGGCATGCAAATAGGCCAATCAGTGTACTGCAATATATATATATATATATATATATATATATATATATATAATATAAATATAATTATATATTTTTCAGTACACCGAAAGGTGCATGTACCACCTACCTACTGATTGTTACAGACCATGTACACCACTTTATGGCCATGTTGTTCCCTGATTGCAGTGACATATTTCAGCAGGATAATGTGGCCTGCCACGTTGCAAATATTTTTGAGGAACATGATGAAGAGTTCAAGGTGTTGCCATGGCCTTGAAATTCCACATATCTCCATATGATTGAGCATCTGTGAAATGTGCTGCAACAAAAAATCCAAGGTTATAATTCTTGTAGTTGGTATACTAGCCCATTCATCTTGGCAAAATGCCTCCAGGTCATGCAAAGTCTTTGGTCGTCTTGTATGAACCGCACGTTTGAGATCTCCCCAGAATGGGGCTCGATGGTATTAAGGTTAGGAGACTGTGATGGCCACCCCAGAACTTTCACCTTTTTTCGCCTTTATCCTCTAGAGGGTTAAACCTCACCTTGTGCTTAGATTCATCGTCATGCTAGAAGGTCCAAGGGCATCCAATGCACAGCCTTCGTGCAGAAGAATGTAAATTATTTGCCAGTATTTTCTGATAACATGTTGCATTCATCGTGCCATCAATGGGGAGCAGAAACAAACTGTCAAAAGACCTGTGTAACAAGGTAATGGAACTTTATAAAGATGGAAGAGGATATACACAGATATCCAAAACCTTGAAAATGCCAGTCAGTACTGTGCAATCACGTATTAAAAAGTGGAAAATGTGGGGATCTCTTGACACCAAGTCAAGGTCAGGTAGACCAAGAAAGATTTCAGCCACAACTGCTTGAAGAATTGTTTGGGATACAAAGAAAAACCCACAGGTAACCTCAGGAGAAATACAGGCTTCTTGGGAAAAAGATGGTGTGGCTGTTTCAAGGAGCACAATACGACAATACTTGAACAAAAATGAGCTGCATGGTCGAGTTACCAGAAAGAAGCCTTTACTGCGCCAATGCCACAAAACACCTGGTTACAATATGCCTGACAATACCTTGACACGCCTCACAGCTTCTGGAACACTGTAATTTTGAGTGACGAGACCAAAATAGAGCTTTATGGTCAAAACCATAAGCACTATGTTTGGAAGAATATGATCCCCACTGTGAAGCATGGTGGTGGCTCACTGATCTTTTTTGGGGGGGTGAGGTCTAAAGAAACAGGTAATCTTGTGAAAATTGATGACAAAATGCATTCATGCATTCAATAGAGCATTCAATACTGGCAATTTGCATTCCTCTGCACAAAGGCTGCGGATGGAACGCTCTTGGACTTTACAACATGACAATGAACCTAAGCACAAGGCCAAGTGAACCCTCCAGTGGTTACAGCAGAACAAGTTGAAGGTTCTGGAGTGGCCATCACAGTCTCCTGACCTTAATATCATCGTGCCACACTGGGGAGATCTCAAACGTGCGGTTTAATGCAAGACGACCAAAGACTTTGCAAGACCTGGAGGCATTTTGCCAAGACAATAGGCAGCTATACCACCTACAAGAATTATAACCTACAGTTGAATATGAATCCCATAATAAATAAAAGAAATGTGTTTTGCCTACTCACTCATGTTTTCTTTAAAAATTTTAAATATATTACTAATTCATCAATTATGAAACTTTTAAGCACAACTGTGTATATATGTTAAGGCGGAGTCTGTAGTTGTGGGAGGGGCTAACCAGCCTATTTAAACTCAAACCAACCTCTAATTAGGGCGAGATTGACCCAGACTCCATTGCGTCCACTTCCGGTTCTGGTCTGACAGCGTCCCCAATAGCAGGAAGGATTTCCAACAACTCACAGCCATCACCAGCCCTGACAGTTGAAGGGCTCCCACTTCAGTCTGCTAGCCGCATTTGGGTCCCGCTGTCACTTTCCCGCCAGAGCACCCAGACCGCGAACACTTCCGGGTCTCGTGAGTACAGCTCCCCCCACCAACGCACATCACGCTAACCCGGTTCACGTGGTCCTCCGGGGTCCAATCACGGGGACAGGGTCAGACAGGGGAGGCCGGCTCACACCACAACTGCCGCGTTCTTGTGGGTACGATCCCCCACCTCCCCCGGACACAAACGTTCTCCCTGCACGATGGGACTTCCGGGTCTACAGCCCGACAATCAGGGGTACGGGGCGGGAGGGCTGGCATGCACACACACACACACACATGCTGAATGCTGAGCCCCCCACCATCCTAGCCAGTCACACTGGCACCATGATATCTTCACCTCTCGCTCCATGAGCGTTACCACAGTCTATTACTCCCATCAGCCCCAGCCAACCTTCAAATACTAAACCCTCAAACTAACACAACAATGTCATTCCAAGTTTCATGGTAGGGAAGGGAGGGGCTCGTTATTTAAAGGGGCCACACTCCAGCAAAAAATAGAAAAAAATGGATTAAACACTTAAAGGAACACATACCTACAAGGTAACAAACATAGTATCTTCACCATAAGATCATACAAACTCATTCAGTTTTTCCTCATACATGTATTTCAGCTAGGCAATACCTAATCTAGGATTACAACTTCATTGAATACCTCACTACTATAAAGAACAGGTAAGTGAGGGAAATATTTTTTTTTTTCTTTTGTTTAATTTCGGTATTTCAGTCGCATACTCACCCTAAATCATTAGCCATTGCCTAGGCCTCCTGTGACAACTCATAGTCCACGAACATCGGCTCCGTATCCACCAGTCAATTTTCCTTCAGGTAATACACCCCCCACATGGCCACGCTCACACACATCGTGCCAGAAATATTGACTTTTCCTCATCTTACGTCTCAAGCCATCTCAGGCAACTTGTTTGCCTCAACAGTCCAGCAAAGAACATTGATTCCATAGTGTAGGTCAAAGCAATCGCACAACCTTGCTAGCCACATGTAAGTATCTTCCTTCATTGTCCATCTATTCTCCCATTAGCAATCACACCCTGTCAGACCACGCACCTGACAGACCAACAGGTTACAAGGCCACCACGGCGGCTCCATTTTGATCACAGTCCTAAATCACGCTCACACACCTCGGATAGATCCATCAAACCCACCACCGAGGCCCGACATCCCCACAGCGGTCCATAGGCAACTCTACTTTTTACAACGTTACGCTTATTCGGTCCTCACAGGCGGATACCGCACCGCCCACCGCCATCACAGGTAAAACGTTCAATAGACACTTAAGAGCACCCCAATCCCTCCACTGTAAATAGGAGATCACTCCCTACATGAATGAACCTAACTCTCACCCAATAGTACTCTTCCCCCTAAAGAATCAATTACTCCTAACTCGTGCACTTACTTGTGTTATAGAATGTCACACGCTTCGGATATAGCCGAGGATGTCTCTCTACCCAGCACCCCAGCCAGAATCTCCAGCCCAACCAGACCAAGTACCCCAGTTGAAAATGTAGAGACAGCAAGTCTAGGGTCTCTACGTTCTTGGACCATACCCAAGATTGCAGCAGAACTCAGGAGACGAGGCATACCATACCCGTCCACGGCTCGTAAAGCAGAACTATACCGCCTCCTGAACGCTATCCCTGACACCCCATGACCGGGCACCAGCACACAGGCAATCGATGGCACATCTGGAATCCAGGCCACCATGTCAGCACTTCTTTCATCAGTTAACCTCATCAACGAGGCTGGAGAAACTTGAAAACCAAATTGCTATAATCATCCCAGCAGCTATCCCTTCCACTCTACCACAGACATTGCCTAACCCGGGTAACAGCACAATTTCCAACCCGGCACCAACACCCTCACACATCATCACTCCTGCCCACTTAGTACCCCAGTCCATTAAGAAAGACATTTTAAAAGGGAAAGATGTCAACCTGGTATTACTCCTTATAGCGTCCCAAGACTTGGTAGAAAACAAGGCTTACTGCTATGGGGAAGTATCCGTCGTACTCAAGGCTAGGACTTAACAAGAAGCTGTCCATGTATACTTCTTAGGTGGGCCCCCCATTATTTCAGGCCTACCCGGTCATTGGTTTAGGCACACCACAAACGACTAGCAATCATATCCTACCAATTCATATACGGCTCAATGTCCCCGACTACAAATATATACATATTCATCATGCATGTATATCATGCATGTATATTGTATATGCTGCCACATTTTCATTACCTTACCATATCACTTTAACATTGCAGCCATGCTGCCGTTTTGAACACATAGACTAATACAGGCATACACATACATACACACATATATACACATATATATACTAATAAGGGATCTACACAAACAAGGGGACCACTACGTACTACTTGTAAGACAGTCCAAAACAAATCAGATGGGCCCTCCGACAGAGGTCCCGTACGTTCCGACCCATAATAAATGGTGTCCGGTGTCAGTCCTGGATACCTTTTGCCTCAAAGACCAACAAAGCTACTCACCCTTACTCACAATTGCCGACAAACCCCTGACCACTGCTAAATTCATACACTACGTAAGGGCCATGGCGGTCAGACATGGTAGGCCCTCATTATTTCAGGCCTACCCAGTCGTCGGTTTAGGCTCACCACAAACGACTTGCAATCATAACCTACCAATTCATATACGGCTTAATGTCCCCGACTACAAATATATACATATTCATCATGCCCCATGTATATTGTATATGCTGCCACATTTTCATTTCCTTACCATATCACTTTAACATTGCAGCCATGTTGCCGTTTTGAACACATACACTAATACAGGCACACACACATATATATATATATATATATATATATATATATACTAACACTCGCGCACACATATACACATATATACACTGATACATGCACACACTCTGAAACTGAAAAACTCTGAAAGTCCCTCAAAATACTCCAAATATTCAAACATTTAAACATTAAAATATCAGTAAAGTTTCTCAGAATTAGTAATAAAACAAATTAATAATGCAAATAATTAATTTAAATGTGAAAAATAATATTAATTAGGTTCCTTCAGACCCTCTAATACCCTGATACTCCTGATGTTGTGGACGACATCTCCCACAATACTCTTACAACCATAACTTTGGCAAAAAATTAGGGTAGTAGTCCACAACATCTATAGTGCTGAGGGTTGCCTATCATTGTCCTGGAGAATGGGATTTGTGTTCAGGATTTATCATATGTTTTTATTTGTTTTTCTATTTCATAGACTTGTTATTTAGTAGACAGTTCACCAGTGACTGACGATAGGTGAATGTGTGCATTGGCAAAAAAACAAAAGAAAATCTGCCGGGGAAGCCTTACGCCACAATGGCTGAATGTTAGAAAGCCACTGCAGTGTAAACATGCTTTTAATTGACTAGGACATTTCCTTTTGAACAAATATACATTTAAAACATCTATAAGGTTGACTTTTTTTAAAAGACACAAACACTTCAGATAATGATTTTTTTTTCATTTTTAAGACACTTTAGTGTACTTTTGATCCACTAAATGTAGAACATTTAATCAATTCTTTCTCTAAAGCCATAGAGACGAAAGTTGTGGGCAGGGTTTTACCGATATAAACATATAAACATATACTAGGAAGGCCGGGAGGCATACATTGGTCATGTTGTTTCCTAGGCAGACAGCTCATGGTAGGCTTTCTAGACCTGAATGAGGGCCTCATCATTTGCACAGTGGTGGGTAATGACTGTCCATTGCTGGATGTTGCTGGAGAACTGCATACCGCTTGAGGCAGGAACCACTGCATATAATGAGGCCTTTATTTAGGTTATCTGATGCCCTGTTAGTGCAGAGTATTGGCTGCATTGTGCTGACAGGGATGCCAATGGGTGGGGAACAGTTTGCAATTGGGCCATGGCTAGGAGTCTACCTTAGAAATATTTTTTACTTACGTGGACATCCCTAATGGATCCATTAGTGGGGTCTAGTGAGACCGGTTATAAGCCCCAACTCTATGCTTTTGACAGGTAACCTTATGGTGGCGGAGTAGTATTTTGAAGATGTTCTTCCATATTATATCCTTTGTTTTTGTAATATAATTCTACATATACACATGTACATTTATAGATGTTGGTTAGTTTTAGTTCACTAGGTTCACTAGGTCATATTATGCATTCATTTAGGTTCACTAGGTCATATTATGCATTCATTGTCATTATTACCTTATTGATTGGTTTCACATGGTTATCAATGTAATGTCATGTTTTTGGATTGATAGTTTATGTAATTTCTCTTTAAGAGTTCCCAGCTGTATCATTGTCAGGAATACAAATTGATCCAGCACGTAGAACTGTATCACACTAAGGACTAAAAGATAACATCTTACCGGGCCTTAAAAAGGCCGGACTTAACGTACCAGAGAATAGTGAGAATACTTGCCGAGGTCAGGGTTACAGAAAGAGGCACAACGATGAGGGAAAGCCAAAAGTCAGGGATACCAGTATACAGGGAAGTCAAACAAAGCCAAAGACAATAACCAGAAATAAACGCTCAGGAATACAGTCTCAGACAACCACTAGGGAAACACGACAGGGCAATGAGCTGAAGGAATAGGTAAGCTTATACAACCCTCTTGTGGATCAGATTGTCCGTAACCGGCATCCAGCTTTGACCCCAGAACGTGCATGTGCGTCCGTTTCGTGACGTTATGCATACGTCGACGTCATCATTAGCGTGGGCTGACGTGGGGTTATAATTTGCAACTGGTCTGCAGCTTCTGGCGTCCTTCAATATACCGCAGGAGTCAGATTTACCGGCACAGGGTTGCTAAGCAGTACCTTTATTAATGCCAGGAGGGCATTCGTCATTGCGGGCACCATAAGGTGAGGCTGAACATGTGACAATCATGTTACATCCAGGGCTAGTGCTTCCATAAGGTGGCACAGGCCACCTAAGGGTGCCCGGCCCGGTGTCACAAACCTCTGGGTGACTGGCAGGATCCCTCCTCTCCTGCTGGTCACTTCTTGTAGCATGGCCGAGCACCAGAAACTCCACGTGGCCCATCCTTCCACTCTATGCATACTGCAGACTGTGTGGAGGGGGTGGGGATATGAACAGCACACAGCGCTGCTGGTCATGGCGGAATTACCACCAGTCCCCTTGTTATACTGGAGACTCGAGCCACACCAGAGGGCAGGAAAAGACAGAGAGGAGCGGGCTGGGCCAGGAGAGCAAGCCCCTAACTCCCAACTACCTCAGCCAGCACACTGGACCCCAGGGAAGTTACCTTCCTGCATCCAAAAGGTAGGAAACAGGAGGGTGGCTATAAACATGTATGTTTTGATCAGAATGTTTGTGTGTATCTGTATGTCTGTCAGTGTGTCTGTGTATGTATCTGTATGTTTGTCAGTGTGTCTGTATGTCAGTGTGTATGTGTATCTGTATGCTTGTCAGTGTGTGTATCTGTTAGTCTGCCCGTGTGTCTGGGTGTGTATCTGTTTTCTGGAGATTGTTTTCTTATTCACTAGTGTGTATCTGTGTGTCTGTCAGTGTGTGTCTGTGTGTGTGTCAGTGTGTTTGTATATATATCAGTGCGTGTTTCTGTATGTTGTCAGTGTGTGTCTCTGTGAATCTGCATGTGTGTCAGCGTGTGTATCTGTGTGCATGTGTATCACTATGTTCCTGTAGTGTGTCTCCGTGTCGGAGGTAAACTAGCATGGGAAGTTTCACTGATTCAGCCCATGTGATCGCTCTGCCCGGGAGTCAGAGCGATCACACGTGTTGCAGTGAAACCCGATCTGTTTCCCTGCAGCTCTGTGTGAGCTGTGAAGTGCAGAGAGACAGATTGGTGCTGATCTGTCTCTCTCTGCAAGAAAAAAACATTAGTTACAAAATCCCACCCATGGAAGAACTTTGTAAGGTTACTTGAACAGTCAAATGGCTATAATGCCACAAAATCAGACATATGACCATCTATGAAAATTCCAACTATAGACACTGAAATAGCATGGTCTCCTCTCCTATTTGGCATTGTGGCTTCACAGAATAGCAAAGGTATACAATGGGGGCATCGTTGTACTCAGATGTAGTTGAACACAATATGGGGTTCTGTACAGGGATAGCACACACCAGCTTTACGAAATACACATTACAAAAACCTTGTTCTATGTGTATATGCCAAAATAGAGAAAAAACACAATTTTACTCCAATATTTAGCAGAGATTGGCGGTGAAATGGCTACGTAAAAAGTGTCAAAATAACCTTAGGTAAATAGCCTTTAGATAAATATATACTTTTGTGTGGCAATTTTGTTTTCTGTAATGGGTATTAAACTTCAAAGACAAACATATCAACTTCTAAAATTGTTTCACATTGAAATTTTATTTTAGACCTTGTAGTTTGTGACCTGTAACGTTAAAAAACTGAAATCCTACACATATTATGTACTTTGTAAATCAAGACACATAAGCTGGACATATTATGCACATGTTATTATTGCCAAATTTGGGGGGAAAAAAAGATTTTTTTTTGTTTTTTCCCCCCAATATTTTGCCTAAATAACGGTATATAATATGTGTTGGTACAATAAATGAGAGAGATGCAAATTGCAATTGAACACAAACAGCAAAAAATGCTAAAATTGCTTGTGTCCTTAAGGGTATGTCCAGCTTCTGAAGCTGCGTCCTTAAGGGGTTAATGTGTTCTTACTTGTGTAGAGCAGGTGCTAAGGAAGTCATCTGGGTGCAGAGAAAGTGCTGAGGATGCCATCTGGGTGCTTGTACAACTGCTGGGGATGCAATCAGGGTGCCTGAGCAAGCTGCTAGGGGCAGACAGATATTGCAGAGCGACTGATACTACATTGGGCACAGTGATGGCAAAGAGATGCTGAGGGCAGAAAGATATCACAAAGATATTTTGATATTTTTAAATTTTATATCAAGACAAGCTATTTCATATAGAGATACTTTTTTATGGTCATATTTATTGTTATGTTTCTATATTACTTTTTTTTCTATAGATGCTATTTTATAGGATCAGCAATTTTCACAGTATTATCCCTGATTGGCAGTTATATAGCCTATTTAGCAATACCGAAATTAAAAAACATTGAAATAGTTGTGTCGAGATCAACCTCAGATTGAGCCTTTGTATCCACCCAGCCAGGTATACATAAAATGTCATCCATAGATAGGAAAAAAAATCAACTGTGGGCTAGATGCATGCATTGTCAGCTGAAGACAAATAAGTAACTGTCGCCTCACATTCGTAATCCCTTGAATGCATCAATGGATAGAAGGCATCAAGGAGGAGCCTGAAGAGGAAAATGTACAGAGAAGGAAAAGAAGAGTGGAAAAAAGAGTAGAGAAGAAGCTGTTAATGCATCCAGTCCTAAGATGTCGCACCCATGAAAGGGCGGGGGAACGGAAGAAGACCACGTGGCCCGGCCCCAGAGAACTTTAGGCAGGCAGACTTTTTCAGCCAGTCAACAAACTTACTATACGTCCAGGGCTCCAAGATCTTCTCAAACTTATGAGGTGAGTTCCTCACCTGTGCTCTCAACTTATCCATAAGACAGTTGTCTTTTATTTTGTCTATTACAGTTAAGATAGAAGGTATAGTGATAGAACTGCCTTTTTTTGGCAGTGAAAACAACCAAACTTGCCCTCAGCATTCTCTGCCCTGATTATAACCCCCTCCCTTTATAAGCATCTAAATCTATAGGAGATTGGGACATTCTGATGGAGTTCAAACAACATCTGTAAATTGGGAACCCATTCCACTGAGCAGATGGGTTAACCATCATGTAAAACATTTTACATGAGGCACTCTTATCTACTCTTATAACCAAGGATGAGTATAAGTTCTTGCTTACTAAGAAACCGACCATAGCAACCTTCTATGCATTACCAAAGATTCACAAACAACAACAAATACTATCGGGAAGACCCATTGTATCGGGTAGGAATAACCTCACACAGAATTGTAGTGTATATGTGGAACACATTCTTAGGGACCTTGTTAAAACTCTTCCGTCCCACCTGAGAGACACTAAACAAACCCTCAACGTACTCAATAGTACCACCATACCAAAGGCAGCGAGGCTATGTAGTTTAGACGTCGAGGGGTTATACAGCTCGATCCCTCATGATATAGGTATTAGACATGTTAATACGTTTCTCCAAACTAGAGATTCCACATTAAAGGAACACAATGAATTTGTAATAAAACTTCTTTCTTTTATTCTTACACACAACTATATTCTGTTTGAGGGCACCTACTACCACCAGGTAAAGGGCACGGCTTTGGGGACAACTTGTGCCCCCTCCTATGCCAACCTTCACCTGGGATGGTGGGAACAAAACTGTCATCTTTGGCCCACTTTTTACCAAATATACTGAACATGTCACCCTCTGGAAACGGTACAGAGACGACATCCTGATAGTATGGACAGGCACAAGGGAGCTATTTACCAATTTTTTGGATGAACTTAATTGGAACGACATCAACCTCAAGTTTACCCACAAATTTGGAGACCAGAAACTCAATTTTCAACCAAAGACAACCACCTCTCTACCACCCTTTACAAGAAGCCTACAGCTACCAATAATTTCCTTAATTTGGAAAGTCACCATCCGCCTGCGCTGAAAAGAGGAATACCAATTGGACAGTACCTCAGGTTGAGGAGGAACTGTTCCTCTTTGGAGGATTTTAAGGTAAAAGCACAAACTCTCAGGTCCCATTTTAAAACTAAGGGGTACCCAAACAAGTACCTTAAGAAAGCATACCTAGGAGCTATACTAACTGAGAGATATGATCTCCTTGTTGTCCCGCACAGAAAAGTGAACAGAACATCATTAGATGTATCGGGACTTTCGACTCATGCTGGAACACGGTTAAGTGTGTATTGGAAAGATATTTGCCATTGCTACAGCAGGACCTGCCCCTCAAAGAGATACTGACACCCTAGGGGCTGCAACTTAAAGGATATATTGGTACCGAGCCACCTTCTATCTGTAACAAATACTACCACATGGCTCAAAACTCCGGCAGTAGGTACATTCCAGTGCAGTCGGTGTAACTCCTGTAAATTCATCAGAAGACAATCCAAAACCTTTTCGAACTCGGCCAACACAGAAGTTCACAGTACCAATACTTTCTTTAACTGCCATACAGAAGGTTTGGTATACCTTCTAACGTGTAGCTGTAACCTGAAGTATGTAGGTAAAACGATTAGACCATTCAAAAATCGCATCTTGGAACACGTCAACTCTGTAAATCCAACTAGACAGACTGACACTCCAATATCGCGGCATTTGAAACTACAGCATGGTGGTTCTGCACAAGGTCTACGCTTCAATGGGATCGAGAAAATTAGAATGAGCCCAAGAAAGAGGGACATTGATGAAAAAACTTTTACAGCGTGAAAGTTACTGGATTTATAAACTCAAGACATTATCCCCCTTGGGCCTTAATGAAGGCTTCACTTATACCTCCTTTATTTGCAACTAATACCTGCCACTTATTAAAATGAGCAGGCATTGTGTTTATTGCACTTGATTTTTTTGTAAAAATGTAAATATGTATATATGTACAGTATAGCTTATCAACTCACCTGTAACAATTGTCTAATCATTATAGCCTGTCCTTTGCTGACCCCTAGTGGGGATGATATCTGTCTACATTCCATAATCAAAAGAATTGCCCTCAAAAGCTCCCTTCTCATCAGGAATCCCGAGTACTGAGATATTATCTTATCACATTAATTAACAGACCCCACTGTACATGGTTTCAGCAAATCTATCTGGATTAAAGTTTGGGGCTACTTCCATTAACCCATGCACACTGGATGTCTACTTTAAATACGGGTTAATGTATACGGAAAGCCCGTTTGAAGTAAACGAGGGGCTTTCTATTAGGTCCACTGTGACAGGAATCCATGTATCCCCACCTTCTGCTATACAGAAAGATGTTCCATCATGTGGAACACAATCCATATAGGATGCACGAGTTCATTGCTATCACGCGTGTATACAAGGGGTTAATTGATCTGTAAAAACACAATGGTAACTCAATAGGAAAATCATACTCATCATGTGCTTTCTGACTAGGGGGCTAGGTATACATCTTACTCCCACATATATATGCATGTACATAGTTGTGCCATCACATATATTTGTCAGCTAAGTACATGCCAGCGCTGAATAAGTTTGGCCAAATATTAACACCTAGCACAGCACATGAATAGCCACCACGATATCACAACCCTCGTTAGCTGCGGGTCATGTGATAATTTACTTTATTTGATTTTATGCTATCCTTCACAATGTGATGATATTTCAAATTATCGGCAAATGAGGGATCGCCGTGTTCTCATTACTTTCCTTGTTTTAGCCTTCATGAGCGCAGTACAGTGAGTGGAAATATCTACAGTAACACTTAGATCAGTGAGCCTGAACGCTTATTACGCTAAAGTTCTTAGGATCACGCTGCTCACTTTTCAATCACCCGGTACCAAGGGGTGGAAGTTAGAAATCACTAATATACGACTTTATCTTTTTTATTTAGACTTTCACTCCAAAGATCTTATTAGATCACAGCTGCGGTACATATTACAGTAATAAGAGGGGTGATTCCCCTCCTCGTACAAGCTAAACCGCACACTGTCCCGATACAGTTACTTCCTAGTTTGTAGCATCTGTAATAATTTCCACATACTTTGTGGCTTCAGGAATAGTTAGTACAATAGTACAATAGTACAATAGTTAAAAAGCTCAGATGAAGGGAGATTAAACTCTTATTGTTAAATCTGAAAATTATTTTGTTTTAGTATTTTCTATTAGGTGTTCTATAATTGTAATATTACATCTTTTCCAGTTTGTTAAGGCTAAATTTTTCAAGTTGGCCTCCAGTACCTCCAATGGCATAAAGCTAAAAATCTTTCCCTTAATATTTAAGAATTTTTAACATGTTCCCAAGTCTCATTCAAATGTTCTAAAATATAATTTTCAATATTAGGTAGAGGTTTATGATAACAATTCCATATTATTTGAAATACATTAGATTTATTCAGACTATTCGTTTCCATCACATACCAGTTTTTCTTAAGTTCTGTATCCAGCTGGAGATTTTATATATATATATATATATATATATATATATATATATATATATATATATATTATATATATATGTAACTATACTTGCAAAATAGTTATACTTAATATTAGGGAACCACCTTTCTCTTTTTTTCTAGAAAGTAATGGAAGATTTAATCTTGGTTGTTTCCCCTTCCAAATATATTGATTAAAACTCCTTTGTATCATCTTCAACCAACTATCTGATATTTTGAGAGGGAGCATTTGAAATAAATATATAAAGCCATTCTGATCATAGATATGCATTAATTATATTAGCTCTGCCTACCCACAATACTTCCACATTTTTCCAGTCTTTAAGGTTATGATTTGTGGCTTTTAATAATTTCAAAAAATTAATTTCAATACAAGTTTGAATTTGTTTTGCTATTGTCACTCCTAGACAGTTTATTACTTTTTTAGACCATAAAAAGCCATATTTGGTTTTAATTGCATTTTTTTTAATCTCTGTTGTTAAATTACAGCCCGTAATAATTGATTTCTCTATGTTAATCTTAAAATTAGAAGCTTCAGAATATTCAGTAAACTCTACCATTAAATGACTTCATTGGATCTGTTAGTGTGATCAATGCATCATCCGCATATAGATTTAATTTTGGTTCTAGTGATTGCAATAAAACTACTTTAATATTTTTATTTTCCCTAATCCTACATGCAAATGATTCTAAAGAGATTATATAGAGGAATGGGGAAAGTGGACACCCTTGACATGTTCCATTCAATAGTGGGAACCAGTCAGAACAGATGTTTTGTCCTAGAACTCTGGCTGAAGGTGATTTACAAAGGGCCATTCTAGCCTTGTGGATCCACCCATCTATGCCTACTCTTTTTAAAGTCAGACTCAAATATTCCCAGCCGACGCTGTCGAAGGCCTTCTCTGCATCTACCGACAGGGTCAGCATGGGAAGGCAAGTTCTATTTACTAGATCCAAAATGTTTAAAACCTTTCTTGAGTTCATATTAGCTGTTCTATTTGGAATAAACCCAACCTGATCAGGATGTATAATCTTGTCTAAGACCTTCTTAAATCTGAACGCCAGTATTGGTGCATATAGCTAGAGGTCCTTATTCAAGAGTAAGATTTTCCATTTTAGTAGGACCCTTGCCCTGCTTCAATATTGGTATTATATTGACTCTTAATAATTCCTCTGGAAATGTTCCTGTTTGTGTTGCTTCATTAAACATTCCTACCAAATGAGGAAGCAAAAGATTGCTAAATTTCTTATAAAAAAGACCAGTATATCCATCTGGCCCTGGAGTTTTTTGTCTTTCCAATCTATGTATTGCTCTAGCTAATTCATCTTCTGTCATGCTCTTATTTAAAACAAAATGTGAGTTGGACAGTTTTGGGAGTGTACTAGCCTGAAGATATTTTTCTATTTAGCCTTTATCTCCATTTTTTAAATTATATAATGAGCTATAAAAAGATTTACAAGCTTGTGCTATTAAATTTGGATTATATATTGGTCTATTATTTTATAGAATTTTTTAAAATTTGATTATTAGCCTTTTGATTTTTTTCAGAATATTTGAAAGAAGTCTGTTCGCCTTATTATTATTATTGTTATAATAGCTATTTTTTAATCTAAACAAATTAATCACAATTCTTTCTCTAAGTTTTAGATTTTTTTTTGTTTCTTACATTTAACTTTTGTGAAGGGTTACCCCCTCCAATCTGTCCTACAGTAACTTCCTCAACAGCTTTTTCTCTTTCTTTGTGTTTTTTTTTTTTATGTATTTTAATTAGATCAGATAATTTATCATACGAGGGAATAATTTTATTTTCGTTAGAAATACCATAACATTTCATATACAGTTCAGATAGTGATAAGCCACTTTTTAATCTTTTCAACTTTCAATTTAATAAAATAACCCCCTCATAACTGATTTAAATGTGCACCAATTATTGTTCCGTGATGTATCCTCTGGTTTATTATTTTCAAATACATTTTTAATCCATTTAGCTGCTATTTCTTTGCTTTTCAGATTTTTTAATAGAAAATCATTTAATTTCCAGGTCGATCTTTTGCCTTTGCCATATTCATCCTTCATTTCCAGATATACTATATTATGATCCGACCATGTATTATCCTTAATCCAGGTTTTAATAATTTTTCCCAATATGGAATTGTCCCCTAAGAACATATCTATCCTAGAGTAGGAGAGGTGAACACAAGAAAGGTGGGTATATTCAGTATCTGTTGAATTAGTTATTCTCCATAGGTTAAAAAGATCATATTTACAAATCGTTCTGTTTCAATTTTTTGCTTGTTTAATTGCTCTTGGATCTAGTTTTTTATTTGATAGAATTTTTTTATCTTCATATGTGTCTATTTCACAATTAAAATCTCCACCTATGATACAAAGACCCATCTTAATCTCTTCTATTTTTTCCCAAATTTTCTTTAAGAAGCATACTGGTGCAGAGTTTGGAAGGTGTAAATTAGTTAACGTATGTATCACCTCATTAATTCTACAAATTAATATTAGATATCGTTCGTAGGGGATCTGACTATTGAAAAATAATCTCAACTTTTAAATATCATGAGAATAGTATTACAACCCCATTTTGGTTTTATCTAGATTTGAAGCACTAAATAATAAAGGAAAACGTGTACCTCCTAAAGATATTTTTTTGTGTCTGTTTCCAGTGGGTTTCTTGCAAGATAGCAATATGCTCTTTTATCAAAAAGTTTTGAACTATGGATCTCTTTTCAGTCAAGCAAGCAGTGGCTTCCAGCTTTCTCCTCTGGTCTTTCTTTCTCCGGGTCACAGTATTTCCGCGAGTGTAAGCGCACATCCCGTGAGTCACACGCTTCCAAGTCATCGCTCCACCCCCCTATCTTGGACTTAGAGAAAATGAGCAAATCATTATCTAGCCCTCAGACAAGGGAGGTAGCTTAGTGGTGATGGACACTACAAAGTATGTGGCTGAATGTAAACGACAGTTAGAGGACTGTGAAGTATAAGAAAAATTGAGGAGAGACACTCTAGGGGATATTAAGAAGACTCTGGTCCAAATACTGGACAGAGGTAAATTGAGGGGCATATAAACACAAAAAGAATATAAATTTTTAAATGTCAAATTTCCTAGAACCCGTGTCTTTTATATCCTTCCAAAGATCCACAAGAATTTAGAAAACCCTCCGGGTAGACCCATAGTGTCCAGCATTATGTCTCTTACAAAGTATCAAAATATATAGACTCATTCTTGAGACAAATTGTTATTAGAACTAAATCTTATCTAAAGGACACTATGAATGTACTTGAAATGGTTAAAGATTTTACATGGAAGGAGGGCTATCTCCTAATTACCTGCGATGTCGCCTCACTTTACACCTGTATTCCACACGAGAAGGGATGTGCAGCATTCAGGCAATTTTTAACGGATGACCATCATTTACTTCCCAATCAAACTGATTTTTTATTAGAGTGTATCAGTTGGTCACTGCATAATAATTTTTTTGGATTCTATTCTTCTTTTTATCTTCAACGCAGGGAACGGCGATGTGCAGTACGTTTGCACCCAGCTATGCCAACATATTTATGACCCATTGGGAGGAGACCTTCATATATGGGGATCATGGCTGGAGTGCACATATATTCGCCTATTGTGGCTACGTAGACAATATGTTTTTAATTTGGGAGGGTACAGAAGAGTTTTAAAGGATATTTAAATTTTTGTCAGCATACAGCTGACTAATAACATTAGTCCCTTAGAAATGTATTTGTTAGACTTAAACATCTATGTGGAAGGAGAATCTATAAAAAGCAAAAACATATTTTAAGAAGGTAGATGCAAATGGCTACGTCACTTATAATAGCGGGCATTATTCCCCTTGGCTCAATAATATCCCCAAAGGACAACTATTAAGGTTAAGATGCAACTGCACAGAAGAAAGCACCTTTCAAACACAAGTTTAGGATGTACTGGAAAAATTTAGGGAAAAAGATTACCCAAAGGATATCCTGGAGAAAGCCTGGCATGGGGTTAGGAATATAACACAACGAGAACTATTGAATAATAAGAATAACAATTAAAAACAAAAACAGATATATGTGTTCAACTATAATACTGAACATGGGCCTAAAAGATGTGCAATAAACACATTTTGGCCTATCCTTAAAATGGATAAGGACTTAGGCGACAAACTACCCGACAAACCAGCAATCACCTTTAGGGGGGCACCTAGTTTTAAAAACTCCTTGGTAAGGAACTATATAAAGGAAAGACCAAATGAGCCTTCCAGTAATTGCCAAAGAAAAGAAAATGTTACTTGCGCTTTCTCCTTAATCCCTATGTATATTTAGACAAATGGAGGTCATTTAGTTGCTCCAATGGCCATTGGAGGGAATGCCCACTGCCAACGTCAAGGCAGACCCCCCTAAGCGGGTCCTAACACTGACCCTTCAGCCTGCTTCCTTGAGCTTCTGGCAAAGATATCTCTAATGAGACAGAAAGGGGTATTTTTTATATACACCCCTTTACTTATTAACCCTTAATAGGGAACACATGGGATGGGTAGCAGCATTGTAACCAGGCTGTGTGATACAAAGTAAATACAAATACAAAAAGAGAAGTCCTGCGCTTAAGCAGCAAGGACTACAACACACATCAGCCCCAATATATAGTAAAAACCAAAGAAAAGAAAATGTTACTTGCGATTTCTCCTTAATCCCTATGTATATTTAGACAAATGGAGGTCATTTAGTTGCTCCAATGGCCATTGGAGGGAATGCCCGCTGCCAACGTCAAGGCAGACCCCCCTAAGCGGGTCCTAACACTGACCCTTCAGCCTGCTTCCTTGAGCTTCTGGCAAAGATATCTCTAATGAGACAGAAAGGGGTATTTTTTATATACACCCCTTTACTTATTAACCCTTAATAGGGAACACATGGGATGGGTAGCAGCATTGTAACCAGGCTGTGTGATACAAAGTAAATACAAATACAAAAAGAGAAGTCCTGCGCTTAAGCAGCAAGGACTACAACACACATCAGCCCCAATATATAGTAAAAACCAAAGAAAAGAAAATGTTACTTGCGCTTTCTCCTTAATCCCTATGTATATTTAGACAAATGGAGGTCATTTAGTTGCTCCAATGGCCATTGGAGGGAATGCCCGCTGCCAACGTCAAGGCAGACCCCCCCTAAGCGGGTCCTAACACTGACCCTTCAGCCTGCTTCCTTGAGCTTCTGGCAAAGATATCTCTAATGAGACAGAAAGGGGTATTTTTTATATACACCCCTTTACTTATTAACCCTTAATAGGGAACACATGGGATGGGTAGCAGCATTGTAACCAGGCTGTGTGATACAAAGTAAATACAAATACAAAAAGAGAAGTCCTGCGCTTAAGCAGCAAGGACTACAACACACATCAGCCCCAATATATAGTAAAAACCAAAGAAAAGAAAATGTTACTTGCGCTTTCTCCTTAATCCCTATGTATATTTAGACAAATGGAGGTCATTTAGTTGCTCCAATGGCCATTGGAGGGAATGCCCTTCCAGTAATTGCTCTGGAGACCTTAAAGGTTGTTGTAAATGCAGAACTTGCCTGGGATGCAGGAATACATATCAAACTGAAAAGAGGACAACATTCCAATCCGCTAGAACCAAACGAGAGTATGACATTAGGGAACACATTACGTGTCAGAGCAATAATGTAATATATCTGTTACAATGTCCATGCAAACTGCACAATATAGGGAGGACAACACGTCCATTATACAAGAGAATACGAGAACATGTGTATAATATGCACAAGGGTGTTGTCAGTCATAGCGTCTAGGACCATTTTAAACATGCACATAATCAGGACCCTTCAGGTTTAGAATTTATAGGTATTAAAAATGTTTTTAAAGACTGGAGAGGAGGTGATTTTATCAGAAAAATTGGGCAGGAGGAAATTAAATGGGTATTCTATATGGATATCGTAACCCCTGCCGGGCTCAACATAGATTTTAACCGTTTTAATTTTGTATAATATCTCTCATTTCTATATATATATATCCCTCTCTACCATTTTGAGAAATTTTTGGGGGGTTTTGTGCCTTAACACTATTTATCCATTGGATTGTATACCAGTCAGTATTCTACAAGTTCCAGTCTAGACTTTTTAACATTTTAGACCATTTTCCCCTTCCCCGTATATTCTTATTTTTTAGGATAATTTGGTGTTTATATTTTATGTTCTAAAATATTCATTTGGAAATTAATTAATGAACAGATACAGCTTTAGGACATATTTTCTGAACATGCCTCTCGAATTTTTTTTAAACGTATTTTTGGTCTAAAATAGCCTGTGTATACAGATAAGAGTAGAATCCCAAAAAAGGAGTATTAGCCTTCTAGGACTACATATGTACACTCTGATGACTAATTATCTTATTGTATTATAGTGATAAATATTATGTTGATATTATTATTATTATTTGTTATTTTATTATTTATATAGTGCCATCAAATTGTAGATTATGCTAACGTAGTGTACTTATAATCTTAATTTTAATAATGACAGGAGGCGAGTATTTTGCATGACTTTCTTTACTCATGCTTCCAGCAGCACAAGTCAATCATCAAAACTTTAAACCAATCATAACAGTGCATAACCATATAAATAGCCTTGTATGTCACATGATTTCCTCTTTCTTTGGTGACAGACTAATCCATGTATTGTCTCGAAACAACAACAAAAAAGTTCGTAAACATAAAATAGTCCAAACTTGTTCCATGGTAGTTTCAAACTGATAACTCATAACGGTATTGGAACTTGATTCGATAACTTCCGCAGCTGATGTGTCTTATCCGGAATCCATAACTGTCATCATGCTGCAAAAAACAGAAACGAGTGTAAGAGGATGGAAGTAGACTTATGTCCACATGATATCATCGTTACCGTGTCTATCCATACATAGTATCATAAATGTTAATCTATCTGATATGTACTATCTAGAATACCATAATACAGTCTATCCTCATCTATAAACCATTAACTAATATCAGACAATATACGGCTATTACCTCAAACTTTATCCCTATTCTCTTGATAAACTATAATAGTCATAACTGATCTATAAAACGTTGACATAAGACAACCCATAGAAACGGGAGTGGAGGGTGGGAAAATACTCGCCTCCTGTCATTATTAAAATTAAGATTATAAGTACACTACGTTAGCATAATCTACAATTTTATTACATGACAGGAGGCTTCATATTTTGCATTTTTAAAGCTGAGGTAATAGAGAGAAAGATGCGTGTGTGGTTTGACGAAAATAAAATAACCGGAAAGTATCTTCCCGTGTCCAGTCCGCGGAACGCAATATATCCGCTAGGGATGCTCCCGCCGAGAACGCTCGCGATGCGGCTGCGCCCCTGACCGAGTGGGCTCCGAAACCCGTTTCTACACCCGCTAAGGATAGGATCCAACGTACCCATCGCGCCAGTGTAGTGGTGGTAACCGGTTTATAAGGTTTGGTGTATGACACCAACAGTTGACCTCTGTTAAAAGCACGAAGGTTTGCTGTAACCTCCACGTAACGAGTAAGTGTGGAAACTACACATAAACGGGGAACCGTAGGAAAAAAGGGGTAAAATATAGATGTCGAATTAGTTTTAGTTCTTCTAGACACCGTGAAGGTAACCCCTTCTGGTGTTATAGAGAAACCGTTCACGTCGAACGCTCGTACGTCCGAAACCTGCGAAAAGAGACCAAACATAGTAGCAAGGTGAGTTTGGCCGACAGCTGACGTAGGGATAAGTCTACGTTGTCTGGCCAATTCCTAAGTAAACTGAGGACCACCTCTACGTCCCACATATGATTATACTTAGGTTCCGGTGGTCTGGATAGTTTGATGCCTCGTAGAAGGCGACATACCAAAGGATCCTGACCTACCGAAGAACCCTGTATTGGCACGTGTGCCGCTGAAATTGCTGATCTTGCCACATTAATGGAACGATAGGATTTTCCCTCCGTGAAGAGGTTTGACAAATAATTCACCACTGTGGGAATAGGTGCTGTAAAGGGATCACAGTCTCTTCCCACACACCAGCGGGTCCATGTATTCCATGCTGATATGTAACTGCGTCGGGTACCTGGTGCCCAGGAATCCCATAAAAGGTCTTTAGCTGATTGCGATAGACCTTCGACGGACCAGGTTCCCCTGAAAGACTCCAAGCTACCAGTTCCAGATTCTCTTGTAGTATTAGTGGATGCGGTTCCCCTTGCGGGTCTGTCAATAGAAAGGGGAACGATGGTAGAAGTAGGGGATGGTCCTGTGTTAGGGCTAACAATTCCGGAAACCACGCCTGGCTCCTCCATAATGGTGTGATGAGTATCATCGAGATCTTGGTCGCTCTGATGCGATGGATCACTCTCGCTATCATCGCAAATGGTGGGAATGCGTACGCTCCCTTCGGGGGCCACTGTTGTAGGAAAGCATCCACCGCTTCGCATTGAGGGTCCGGCAGCCAGCTGTAATATCTCGGTAGCTGTGTATTCGTCCGTGACGCGAACAGGTCCACGATCAGTGGTCCCCTGATGTCTTTCACTGCTGAAAATATCGACGTGTCCAGTCGCCAGTCGCTGCCGTCTCTCCAGTGTCGAGAGAACCAATCTGCCGTGATATTGTTGATTCCCGGTAGGTATTCCGCCTTGATTGAAATGTTGCGGGGAATACAAAATTGGTATATCTCTTTCGTCGCCTCTGTCAGGTTTTTTGACCAAGCTCCCCCCAGGCGATTTATGTATTGGACTGCTGAAATGTTGTCCATACGTAGTAAGATGCAGCAGTTCGTCATCTCCTTGGCCAGACTGCGAATCGCAAATGATCCCGCGATCAGTTCCAGACAGTTGATGTGGAGACCCTGTTCCATGGACCATGGACCTCCTGTGGATGTGTGGGCGCAGTGGGCTCCCCAGCCCCAAAGGCTCGCGTCCGACTCCAATACAAAGTCCGGGTTCTTCCCGAAGATGGCTTTGCCGTTCCAGGCTTCCATGTGGAGTAGCCACCATCGAAGTTCCGTCCGAGCTTCTGTGGAGACGGGAATCCAGTGGTCGTATGTGAGTCCTGCTCGTAGGTAGTGAGCCTTCAGTCTCTGCATGGCCCGATAATGGAGCGGGCCCGGGAAGATCGCCTGTATTGACGAGGATAGTAGGCCTACTATCCTCGCTAGTAGTCTGAGCGGTATGGTGTCCCTCCTGAGTATGCGTCGAATTTCCTTGCGAATGGCCGCTATCTTGGATGCGGGGAGGCGTAGAACTCCCGCTTTGGAGTCTATCTCGAACCCGAGGAACTGGACTATCTGTGATGGTGTTAATGCTGATTTTTCTCTGTTCACTACAAATCCTAGCGATTCCAGAAAATGCATGGTAAATCTCGTCTGAGATTGAATTCTGGATTTTGATTCGCAGAAGATCAGCAGATCGTCCAGGTAGATGAGGCAACGTATGCCCCTTCCTCTCAGATGTGCCATGACTGGTTTGAGGAGTTTCGTAAAACACCATGGCGCCGAGCTTAGTACGAATGGGAGACATGTGAATTGACACGGGCGGCCCTTCCAGATGAACCGGAGGAAAGGACGACTCTCTCTTGCCATGGGGACCGACAGGTATGCGTCTTTTAAGTCTAGACGTGTGAACCAGTCGTGTTCGTTCAATAGGTCCCTCAGGAGGTGAATACCCTCCATTTTGAAATGGCGATAAGCCACAAATCCATTGAGTTCTCGTAGGTTGATAACTGGACGATAGTCTCCCGTCTTTTTCCTGACTACGAACATGTTGCTGAAGTAACCTTGGTCGTCTGTGGCGAATTCCACCGCTCCTTTCGCGAATAGGGCTCTTATCTCCGTGTCTATGATGCGTATCTGAGTCTCTGACGCCCGTATGGGTCGTGGTCGTCTGGTCTGGTATGGTGTCTGGGTGAATTCTATCACATATCCTCTCACGGTCTGAAGGATCCATGCGTCTGTGGAGATGTGTTCCCATTCCTGTGGAAAAAGGGACAGTCTGCCAGCAGTTAAACCAGAATGACATAACGGAAGACAGTTCGTGCTCACCTGAGTTGAATCGCCCCCGTCCTCTGCTCCGAGTGCCTCTGGTACGGAAGGATCCCCGTGTGAATGTGGCTCTTGTCGATGGGAAGAACTGCTGAGCCGCGTATGGACGGCTGGGGCCTGATGGCCAGAAGCGGCTGGTGGCTCGACCCCTCTGCCGACCAGCCCTGCCAAAAACACTCCGATTTGTTGTAGGGGTCCGAAAGACCTGTCTGATGGAGGATTGGGCCTTATTTAAAGTAGTAAATAGGCCGACGTGCTTCTTTAGTTCCGCCAGGAAGGGTTCTCCAAAGAGTAGTCCGTCTGCCCGAGGACCTAGCTCCTTCTTTCCCAGATCCAAGAGTTTGGTGTCTATCTTCAATAGAGCTGCCTTACGCCTTTCTGCGCACATGGCGGCGTTTGAATTTCCTAGGAGACAGATCGCTCGCTGTGCCCATTCTCTGATATCGTGCGCATCGAGGGGTGTCCCCTGAGTAAGCGCCAGGTCAGCGAAGTATAGTATCTTTGCCAGCGGGCCTATCATGTCTAGCATTTTGTCTTGGACCGACTTCATGCCTTTTTCAACTCCCTTTCGTGGGTCTCTGCCCGACCGGGACATAAACACCCCTACTGTGGTGTCAAACTCCGGTGTGATGGCAATTTTGTCAGGCAGTACGGGGCGCGGGCATTCTGCTTTAAGCTTAGCCCGGACTTCCTTATCCATTGGCTTCCCTAGCCAGAAATGTATAAATTGGGTCAAATGGTCCGGCAGGTTCCATTTGGATGATCTGGGGTGTCGAATCTGGCGAGGGTCGAACATGGGGTTGCCCGTCTCGTCTAGGAACACCCCGTCTTCGTCTATGTTTGTTTTGTGGGAACCCATGTTGCCGGAGTGGCTTGCCCATTCCTGACTCTGGCTGAACTCTCCGCTTTCCTGCGGTATGTCCTGCCAATCCTCCTCCTCGTCCGAGGGTGAGTTCTCAGCCCTCCATTCGTCCATTATTTCCAACAACGGAGGTGATGATGGTCCCTCCTCCCCTGAAGAGGGGTCTTGTGTAGGGGAGTGATCCAGGTGTCTTGACTGGCGGCTCCGTTTATGCAGACTTCCTCCCTCGTATCTTGGGAGATTCACACTGGAGCCCTTCCAGTGGCGTTTGGACGCCGCTGCCTCCGGCTTACGTTGTGTCGGATCTTTATCCTCCCTTTTTGATGGAGGTCTGGTGTCCGCCGCCTCCGGCGGTGACTGGGTTATCATCTTGGCCAGTGCCTTTTCCACCGATGCTGACACTGCAGCATTGATCATTGCCTGGAAGTCTACTGCTGATGTTGGGGTAGTGTCCGACATTATGTCTGTTTGTTCTTTCCTGTCTGTGGGGAGACAGAGTATACGTCAGTGCGTATATGGTTACACAGTGGCTTCCACGTACAACTGGGGTTCACCCAGGTACCCTGTCTTAACAGTCACTAGGGTTGTGACTAGTGTATTATAGAGGGTTCAGCCTCTTAGTGACCGGGGTGTACGGTCAGTAATGGTGGGACGGAGCCCGGTATTGGTCGGGACGGAGCCCGGGTAATGGTCGGGACGGAGCCCGGGTAATGGTCGGGACGGAGCCCGGGTAATGGTCGGGACGGAGCCCGGTAATGGTCGGGACGGAGCCCGGTAATGTGAGGTATCGAAAACCTCAGTACGCTTGTAATGAATTCACCCTTGTAAGTAACTTGTGGAAGGTATTGCCACTGTGAGTTGCGAGGATCACCCCAGTTGTACTATGGAGGTGCCGCATACAATAAAGCGTACTTGTATTTATTTATTTCTTTATTATTATTATTATTGTCATATTCATTTATTTATTTAATCAGTGTTTCCATCTGTGTGTGCACTCCTGTGAACATCCATTTCATTTGTATTGCAGCCTGAGCCTGATGGGAGTTATCCTGCTGGCTAAGTTTGTCAGCATATAGATCCACAGTGCAGTCTTTCCAGCCCAGCACTGTGACCACTTCCATTTACTTTCAAATCATTATCCTTGTGAAAACCTTTTTACCAATATATATATGAACTTGGCAAAACGTTAGGAAAATTATGTGTGTGCCAGTTCGTGGGAATCACGAACTGGCGAAACCAAGATGGCCGCCGAGGATCTCGCGAGATCCAAGATGGCCGCCGTTCGCCGTGCGGTCCGCGATCGTGGACCGACGGTATCGGATGGCACCCCCCCGTGCCCCCCACCCACCCCTCAGTACCCTGGGACTAGTAAGAGCTGGCGGTTCCGCGCGATCGCGGTAAAACGCCGCGAATCGCGTGAGACCGACAGGCAGAGATGCCAGGGAAAACTGGGCTCAGAACAGTAAAACGGCTAAGTGACAAAAACATATAAGTTTATATAAGGTGAGAGGGAAAGGGTAAGGGGCAATCAGAATAAAGGGGGGTTAACAGATACAGTATAGTGGCCCAAAGAATTAAAGGGGCCACAAGGTAAAAACTTTGCATAAATTGAAATAAGTAGAGAGCTAATACTCTGACCTGTGTCCTGGCTGGAAGCAGCAAAGAAAGAGGAAATCATGTGACATACAAGGCTATTTATATGGTTATGCACTGTTATGATTGGTTTAAAGTTTTGATGATTGACTTGTGCTGCTGGAAGCATGAGTAAAGAAAGTCATGCAAAATATGAAGCCTCCTGTCATGTAATAAAATTCCATAGCGCTGTACAATGGGTGGACTAACAAACATGTAATTGTAACCAGACAACTCGACGGACAGGAACAAAGGGGTGGAGGGCCCTGCTCAATGAGCTTACATTCTAGAGGGAGTGGGGTATAGTGACACAAAGGGTAAAAGTAGGGGTACGAAGTAGGTTGTTAGAAAAGCATTAATTGAGGGCTTAGTAGGTAATTTTTGACAGGTACAGGAGAGGAGTCATGGAGGGTGGGGGATAAAAACCTACTAACAGTTTAATTGATATGCTTTCTTGAAGAAGTGAGTTTTTAATTATTTTTTGAATGAGTGGAGACTGGGTGAAATTCATACTGAGAAGGGAAGGGAGTTCCCTTACGGAGAAGGGAAGGGAGATATGATGCATTTAGACGATATGCCCCGTTTTTATTTTATGCTTCGTTTTTTATTGCTCACTTTGATGCTTCAATCTGGTTTTATTTACCTTCAATGGTCTTATTATTCATTATATATGGACTTTCATGTCAGCGGTGTTTATATTAATATGATGCATGTAGACGATATGCCCCTTTAATTTTTTGCCTTTTATTGTTTACTTTGATGTTTTGATTTGTTTCTATTTACCTCCAATGAGTTTATTAATCATGATATGTGAACTTTCGTTTAGATACCGTAGATTTTTGGAAAGCATGTAAAAGACGATCACAGGAGAACTCACTCATGCTTGAGAAAGCCCCGAGAGGCATTTGGATCCTACGTCCTCGAAGGGCTGATCCTCCCGGTGCCTGATAGTTTGGAGTCATACTTCAACCATTCCACAATTGTGAGTTTAATCTCATTTCCATCCCTCCATCCTATTAATTTACCATATTGCACTAGGTCCTTGTTTTTATGTATTTTAGATCAAGTTGCTCCTGAACAAAAGTGCAAGTATATGTTTGCTTGTTACAGTTTTTGATTCAACCACATTGTCTTTTCCACTTCTTGGCTATTCACCGGCTATATTTGTATTTTTATATACACTATTGTACGTATATTGGTGGAAACGTACACAAATTACACACTCTGTTAATGTTTGCATCCCTGGTTGCTATTTCTTATATTGTTTTGCGCACCTACAACTTTGGTTTTATATATTTGTATTTTGGGGGTTGTCTATGTCAGAACTCCTTGTAGGTTGCTGCATTATTTAAAATACTAGTTTGTAGCAATATTTTGTCTAGTTCCTGTTGCCCCAACTTATTCTGTTTATATTTCTTATATTGCAAAATAAAGTATATCTTTTACCACTCGTGGCATCCGGTGGCTATATACGGGGAGGCGAAGGAGAATTACCAGCAAACAGAGGGAATGGGGGAATGGGATCCCTATTACATCCCAATACGCCCCAAAATAGAGCCTAATCTTATTGGTTCTTCACTTGTGAGTAAATTAACATAAGATCTTACTTACTGTTTGTGGCGGCAGCAGCCTTTATTAACCTGTATTTTTATTAAAACCTGTACGTATCCCTTTAAGAACCAAGGGTACGCAAGAGTAATGTACTGTATACCTAACGAGTTTGCATGTTGGCGGTGTAAATCCCGTCGGCATGCAGGTAATTGTTCCACGAACAGAGATTTCCATCCCTGTTCGTGAAACAAACAAACTGCCGAATGGAGACCACCCTCAGGAGGTCGTGTGGCTCTCATTTAAGGTTGCAACATTGTTGCAAACGGTAAATTAAGAGGATTCCGGGTGGCCGTCGTTCGGCTACCGACCACGCGGCGGTCGGCCATCTTGGATCCTTTGTTAGCCCAGCGGTGTTCAGTCGTCGAGTGTCTGGAACTAAAATCGGACACTCGGCGGCACAAATACCGCTGGATTTCCAAGCCGTTCGGGAGCCCCGGTCTTTCGGTATCGGGGTCTATGGGATCCTTCGGTAGTTTGGGGAGAACTTAGAAAATAAATTTATTATGTGCGGCGTTCGGTTATTTAAGCTGGGATCGGAGCGGCACTTTCAGGGAATGTGCGCCCCGACCCCAGCTATCTGCCGAACGCCTGTTCGCCCAAATCTGATGAACAATATTTCAAATATGTATTTTAATGTAAAAGCATGTTTCTGCTGTACGAGGGGATAATGCACTTAACGGTATATACTGGTGGGAGGGTCCCTCTCGTGCAGCAGTGTATTATGGGGGAAATGTCTCTCTGTTTCAGTCCCCCACGTAGTCCCCTGTTCCTTCACCCCTGAATTGTCTGTAGGGAAACACCTTGCATGGGAATTCCCATAAATACTGCAAGTGTGTGAATAAAAACCTCAGTTGACCTCCAAGCTATGTGTCGTCTAGTTCTTGGAGGGAAGGGATTGTAACTACGCTACCTGTCTTGTACCTGTCTTGGATTGCTTTTCCTGTTTACCAGCGGAGATACCTTGGATAATACCTCTACTCCGCTACAATTGGTGGCAAGCGACGGGATCTTAACCACACAGCAAGAAGCGTTCGGCAGGAATTTAAACGAACTGAAGGAAAAGAGAATACGAATCCGTGAGCTAGACCATTCGGATGAAACCGGAGTTCGGGAATACAGAGAAACATACGAACAGCCGGTGAATGGAAACGGATTATACCCTTTTGAAACGGAACACACTAAAAGAATTACTAGAAGCGAGAGGGAGAATAGCAAGCAACAAAGCAAAGGCTGTCCTGATCGCAGAGCTCATGGAAGGAGACAGAGTCGCAGCTGCTGCAGCACCTCCGAGGGAGGAGGAGGAATCCGAGTTTGCTAAGGAATATAGGAGCAGGATGGCTTTATTCCCACCAGCCCTAGCGGACCAGATGGCAGACCGAGTTTACAACGATGTACAGACTTACATCATGCTGCGAAGGTCGCAGATGAACCAGCAAGCAGGGTAGGGAGTCACAACATCTGTCCCTACCCTGCCAGCAAAAGCCAAGATACCATACCAGGCATTTAAAGCCTTTATAGATACAGAGGGGGACATTGATGGCTATTTACAGGACTTTGAACGGTTGTGCCAGCTGCATGCCATCAGCCCCCAAGACCAAGTGGCCTTGCTAGCTTTTAAACTATCAGGCCGCGCAGCAGATGCATACCGAGCTGTGCCGGCGGAGGATAGCCGGGACTATCAGAAGGTAAAGCTAGCCCTTCTAGCACGGTATGCCGTTACACCTGAGGCATACCGACTGCAGTTCCGGGCACTGATTAAAACAGAAAAGGACTCGCATGCTGAATTCGCACACCGGCTACAGCGTGCAGCTACCGGGTGGATTGAGGCAGCGAAAGCCGTCACGCCCCAAGAGATCATGCAGTTGTTGGTGCTGGAACAATTCTACAAGAGCTTATCCTCCGAACTACAGAACTGGGTAAGTGTCAGGGTACCTGAAGTCTCTACCTCCGAGAGAGGTAGAGACTTAGACGTCTATCCTTCCGGACGGCCTGTTTCCTCTGTTCCTCGCGGTCCACCCGGTCACATAAACGGCGGCCGCGAGGGAGTCACTTCCTTTTATAGCAGGACGCCCGGAGACCGACGTCAGGACGCCAACCCGGAACGACCTGTCACTCAATCCTTTAGAGACCAATCAGGACTCGTCGGAGGCGTGTCTATCCTTCCGAGCCAGGGTATTTAAACTTGCTTCTCTCATCTGCTCATTGCCCTGTCGTGGTTCTAGCCTGCCTAGTCACACAGTGCTCTGGTGTTTTCAGTTATCCCATTGGTTCCGACCCGGCTTGTTTGACTTACTCTGTTTACCTCTGTTATCCTTGACCCGGCTTGTTCCTTGCTTACCTGTCCTCTCGTTCCCTCGACCTCGGCTTGTCTCTGACCATTCTCTATATTCTCCGTACGTTAGTCCGGCCATTCTAAGGTCCGGTATACGTACCCTGTACCTGTTTGTACTTTGCGTGTTGGATCCCTGTCCCGATCCTGACATTACGACAGGGCCAATGGATCCTGCAGGTACAAACAGTCAGGTTGGTCCCTCTGATTCCAGGTTTGACGCCATGGAACACAGAATGGATCAGATGGCCTTAGCACTACAGGCGTTATTATCTCGTGCTAATAATCCACCAGAGGAGACGCGTACTACTTCTATATCCCCTGTAAGTTCAGGTCTAGAGGTAGCCACTGTAGGTGCCTCTTCCCGTATTACCCCACCAGTACGTTATGGTGGTTCACCTGAGAAGTGTCGTGGTTTTTTAAACCAGATCAGTATTCACTTTGAATTGCAACCTCGCTCCTATCCTACAGATAGGGCAAAGGTTGGATTTATTATCACCTTACTCATAGAGAAAGCTCTGAGATGGGCCAACCCATTATGGGAGAACGATAACCCGTTGGTATATAATTATAATGCCTTTGTAGCTGCCTTTAGAAGAACTTTTGACCCTCCTGGTAGAAAGGTCAATGCAGCCAGATTACTGTTGCGCCTGAGACAGGAGAACCGAACACTTGTGGATTATGCACTAGAGTTCAGGTCTCTGGCGGCAGAAGTCAAGTGGAATGAGCAGGCTTATATAGATGTATTTTTGAATGGGTTATCAGATGTTATCTTGACGAGGTTGCTACTAGGGAGCTCCCTGAGAATTTAGAAGATTTAATTTCGTTCATTTCTCGTATTGATGAGCGTCTAAGAGAGAGACAGAACACTCGAGAGAGGAACCTTAGACCTGCCTTTAAATTAGCCCCCGCATTTCAAAGTCCTGATTCCAATAACTCACTGTTTCCTGAACCTATGCAGATAGGCAATACTCGCCTCTCAGAAGAGGAGAGACAGTACAGGAGAAGGGAGGGATTATGTATGTATTGTGGAGTCAGAGGTCACTTGCGCTTAAATTGTCCTATTCGCTCGGGAAACGCCCGCACCTAAGTTTCTCTAGAGGACAGGCCTTGGGTGTTTCTATTTTGTCCTCTACTCATAATTATAAAGATCACAGGCTTCTGCTTCCAGTTTCTTTAACGTGGGAGAAGGGAGTACTAAAGACCATGGCCTTGATAGATTCCGGAGCTGCTGAGAATTTTATCGACCAAGCCTTTGCTACTAAACACACTATCCCATCCCAGTTAAGGGATACACCCTTGGCCGTTGAGGCCATAGATGGTAGACCTTTACTTGAGCCTGTTATCTCTCGTGAGACTATACCCATTAACTTAACTGTTGGTATCTTACACGAGGAGAACTTATCACTTATGCTCATTTCGTCTCCTTCTGTTCCAATAGTCCTGGGGTACCCATGGTTAAAGAGACATAACCCTATTATCGATTGGGAGTTAGGGGAGATACTCTCATGGGGCCAGGGTTGTCAGGAGAGGTGTTTACGCAGGGTGTCCCCATTGGCTTTAATTAACACACCAGGTAGTTCTACCCAGTCTACGGGGATACAGATACCCCCTCTGTACCTAGACTTAAAAGCAGTATTCGACAAGAAGAACGCTGATACACTACCTCCACACAGGACCTTTGATTGTAAAATGAATCTATTGCCTGGCACCATGCCTCCCAGGGGCAATGTATATCCTCTATCCACGAAAGAGAATTCTGTTTTAGAGGAGTATATTCGGGAGAATTTAGACAAGGGATTCATTAGGAGATCCTCTTCTCCTGCCGGGGCTGGATTTTTTTTGTTAAAAAGAAGGATGGTTCACTCAGACCTTGTATTGATTACCGAGGTTTGAATAAAATAACCATCAGAAATGCCTATCCGATCCCCTTGATTACCGAGCTCTTTGATCGGCTAAAGGGCTCTAAGATTTTCACCAAGTTGGACCTCAGAGGGGCATATAACTTGGTGAGAATTCAGCAAGGCCACGAGTGGAAGACAGCGTTTAATACCCGCTATGGGCATTATGAGTACACGGTCATGCCTTTTGGTCTTTGTAACGCACCGGCAGTGTTTCAGGATCTGATTAACGAAGTTCTTAGGGAATTTCAACATGATTGTGTTATTGTGTACCTGGATGACATACTCATACACTCTAGAGAGATTGAGACCCACCATAGACAAGTCAGAAAGGTATTACACAAACTTCTGCAACACGGTTTATACTGTAAATTGGAGAAATGCAGTTTCGACCAGACCCAGATAGACTTTCTTGGATACGTGATTTCTGGGGAAGGCTTTAAGATGGATCCTGACAAACTCCAGTCTATTTTAGATTGGCCATTGCCTAAGGGACTCAAGACTATTCAGAGGTTTATTGGTTTCTCCAATTATTATAGGCGCTTCATTAAGGGTTACTCTTCTATTATTGCACCCATTACCAATATGACCAAACAAGGGGCTGATACTAAGACTTGGTCTACTGAAGCTCTCGTTGCTTTCAAGAATCTCAAAGGACTTTTTGCTTCTGCTCCAATATTAGTCCATCCTGATACGACTTTGCCGTTCCTACTCGAGGTCGATGCCTCTGAGACAGGAGTAGGTGCCGTTCTGTCACAAAGGTTGGGGGTGGATAAACCGTTACATCCCTGTGGTTTTTTTTCCAAGAAACTTTCTGGGCCTGAGAGCAGATATGACATCGGAGACAGGGAACTGCTAGCGGTCATTAAAGCCTTAAAAGAGTGGAGACATCTATTGGAGGGGACCTTACATCCGGTTACTATTTTGACGGACCACAAAAACTTGTCCTATATTGGGGAGGCCAAGCGTTTGTCCTCTAGGCAAGCTCGTTGGTCCTTATTCCTGACTCATTTCAATTATGTGCTTACTTACAGACCTGGTTCTAAGAACTCTAAAGCCGATGCTTTGTCTCGCCAATATGAACCTTCTACTATATCTGAACCGGTTCTTTCTTCTATAGTTCCGAAATGCAATATTGTTGCTAATACGAATCTCAGGATTCATTCCCCGTTACTGGCCGAGATCATTAAGCTGCACCATCTAGCACCTAAACAGACTCCTGAGGGTCGACATTTCGTTCCTCCTGCTCTTCAACTGGAGCTGTTGCAGTGTTTCCATAACAGCAAGATGGCGGGACATCCTGGTATTCGCAAGACGTATGCTTTGATCTCTAAAGACTTCTGGTGGCCTGCTTTACGTAAGGATACTAAAGATTTCATCGCTGCATGTGAGGTTTGTACTAAGACCAAACAACCTCATACGCTCCCATGTGGATTCCTGCATCCCTTAGAGGTTCCAGAGAAACCATGGTCTTGTTTGGCCATGGACTTTATTGTCGATCTACCTATCTCTAAAAAACAGACTGTTATCCTCACCGTGGTTGACAGATTCACCAAGATGGCTCACTTCGTTCCTCTGCCTAAACTTCCATCTTCTCCCGAATTGGCAGAGATATTTGCAAGGGAGATTTTTCGTCTACATGGGATACCCTCCCAAATTGTATCTGACAGAGGCTCCCAATTTATTTCCCGTTTTTGGAGGTCTTTCTGTTCTCAACTTGGTATCAAATTGAACTTTTCTTCTGCCTATCATCCTCAGTCTAACGGAGCTGCTGAACGTACTAACCAAAAAATTGAACAATATTTACGCTGTTTTGTTTCCGAACACCAGGACGATTGGGTCGGTTTGATTCCTTGGGCGGAGTTTGCACACAACAATCTCGTTTGCGATTCTACTCATTCAAGCCCCTTCTTCATGAATTATGGCTTTCATCCATCTATTCTTCCTTCGGCTTCTCCTTCCCAGGGGGTGCCTTCGGTTGATGTTCATGTTGCCAATTTGAGGAAGTTGTGGGATCAAACTCGACAAATTCTTCTGCACAATTCTATGCTGGTTAAAAGACACGCTGATAAACGTAGAAGGGCGGCTCCGGTGTTTGTTCCAGGTGATAGAGTATGGTTGAGCACAAGAAACATCCGTTTAAAAGTGCCTTCCATGAAGTTCGCTCCTCGTTATATTGGACCTTACAGGGTGTTGACTCGAATCAATCCAGTTGCATATCGTCTAGCTCTTCCTACTGCCTTACGCATCCCTAACTCATTTCATGTTTCATTGCTGAAATCACTAGTATGTAACAGATTTTCCTCCACAACAGCCCCTCCTCGCTCTGTTCAGGTGGAGGGTCAGGAGGAGTATGAAGTTAACTCTATTATTGATTCTCGAATCTCCCGGGGGAGAGTACAATATCTGGTCGATTGGAAGGGATATGGACCTGAGGAGAGGAGTTGGGTACCTCAAGAGGATGTTCATGCTCCTCGTCTCCGCAGGGCGTTTCACTCCCGCTTCCCATCTCGTCCCGGTTCCTTCCGCCCGGTGGGCGTATCTGAGAGGGGGGGTACTGTCAGGGTACCTGAAGTCTCTACCTCCGAGAGAGGTAGAGACTTAGACGTCTATCCTTCCGGACGGCCTGTTTCCTCTGTTCCTCGCGGTCCACCCGGTCACATAAACGCCGCCCGCGAGGGAGTCACTTCCTTTTATAGCAGGACGCCCGGAGACAGACGTCATGACGCCAACCCGGAACGACCTGTCACTCAATCCTTTAGAGACCAATCAGGACTCGTCGGAGGCGTGTCTATCCTTCCGAGCCAGGGTATTTAAACTTGCTTCTCTCATCTGCTCATTGCCCTGTCGTGGTTCTAGCCTGCCTAGTCACACAGTGCTCTGGTGTTTTCAGTTATCCCTTTGGTTCCGACCCGGCTTGTTTGACTTACTCTGTTTACCTCTGTTATCCTTGACCCGGCTTGTTCCTCGCTTACCTGTCCTCTCGTTCCCTCGACCTCGGCTTGTCTCTGACCATTCTCTATATTCTCCGTACGTTAGTCCGGCCATTCTAAGGTCCGGTATACGTACCCTGTACCTGTTTGTACTTTGCATGTTGGATCCCTGTCCCGATCCTGACAGTAAGGGATCGTAAACCCTGCACCTTACAAGAGGCCGCTAAGCTAGCTGATGAACATCAGGACACCCGGCGGGAAGAGCGCTCATCCACTAAAGGGTATTCCCCGCCCAACTTTCCCCGACCAAACCCGGTAGATCCTCCCCGACCAGGAGGGACCTACCATTCGCAACCCCCCAGGTACAACAACAGGGCACATATCGGGTGCCATACCTGTAACCAGCTGGGACACGTACAAAGAGATTGTCCCCGAAACCGGGCCAGACCCTCCTGGACCCCTCAAAGGCAACCACCTACTCCTCGAGCAGCAGTCCACTGCTACCAGACAAGAGCATTGGCTCAACCTTCTACCCCCACTCAAATGGAAGAACCCTTAGGCACCCTCCATGAAGTGAACCCGGTGCAGGCGGCCTCTGACAACCACCAAGGCCACCGGCAAGTGGTCCATGTAGAGGGAAAATGGATGGAGGGATTAAGAGATTCCGGGGCCACCATCACTTTGGTCCGGAACCATCTAGTGGCCACAGAACATCTCACGGGGGACTGTATCGCAGTACGGGTCGCAGGGGGGGCTATTTACAAGGTGCCCACCGCTAAACTACATTTGGACTGGGGAGCAGGGGCAGGACAAGTAGAAGTGGGGATGATGCAGGACTTGCCTGCGGATGTTATTTTGGGGAATGATTTGGGGGAGCTAACCTCCGCTTTTGTCCCGCGATCACCTCCACAGGAGGCTTACCCGGTCGTCACCCGTCAACAGGCTCGCACCACGGCACCACACATCGACTCTGAGGCTCAGGTAAGCCCGGCCCCTCCTAATCACACTGTGTTACCCTGGGATGCCCCATTAGAATTTGGTAGCGAGGTCGCCCTAGACCCATCCCTACAGGTTTACAAAGACCGGATATATAAAAATCAGACTGGCCTAGAGGGGGAGAGATATGCTTGGGATAAGGGGTTATTATACCGGTATGCAGAAAAAGTAGTAGCCGGATCGATTCCCGTTCCCATTAAACAGTTAATTGTGCCTCGAAAGTATAGGCAGGAACTAATGCGAATTGCCCACGACATTCCCCTGTCCGGCCACCTAGGGATCAGCCGAACCAAACATCGGCTGATGCAAAATTTCTTCTGGCCAGGGATATCCCAGGATATTAAGCACTACTGTAATACCTGTGATACCTGTTAGCGAGTTGGAAAAAGAGGGGACCGATACAAGGCCAAACTCCACACCCTACCCATAATCGAAGAGCCCTTTAGTAGGATAGCGGTAGACATAATCGGACCGCTGAAAAGACCGAGCCCCTCTGGCAAGAGATATATATTGACCGTAGTGGACTACGCCACCAGGTACCCCGAAGCAGTAGCCCTGACGAATGTACACGCTGAGACCATTGTAGACGCCCTTATGAGCATATTTACCCGTATGGGATTACCCCAGGAGATTATTTCGGATAGGGGTACCCAATTCACGGCAGAGGTCACTCACCAGCTTTGGAAAGTATGCGGGGTCCAAGCTATCCTTAACTCCCCGTACCAGTCCAATGGTCTCTGCGAACGTTTCAATGGAACGCTAAAACAAATGATCCGCACGTTCGTAGACACACAAAAAGACAGGGAGCGATTCTTACCCCACCTACTATTCGCCTATAGGGAAGTTCCCCAAGAGTCCACCGGGTTCTCTCCTTTTGAATTGTTGTTCGGAAGGAAAGTGAGGGGTCCCCTAGACCTAATCAGAGAACACTGGGAGGGGGGAACGACCACTAACGGCACTCCTATCGTACCCTATGTGCTAGAGTTCCGGAACCGCTTGGAGGAGTTAACTCAGGCTGTGCGTAACAACCTCCAGGCGGCTCAGCAACGACAGCGCCGATGGTATGATAGGGGAGCCAGGGACCGCAGCTTTCAGGTCGGCCAGAAGGTGTTAATCCTACGACCTGTTCCTACTGACAAGCTGCAGGCTTCCTGGCAGGGCCCATTCAAGGTGGTAGAGCAAGTCTGCGATACCACCTATATAATTGGCCCCTGCGCCAGGGCCGGAGGCAGACGCATGTTCCATGTGAACATGCTGAAGCCCTACCGCGAGCGCACAGAGGAAGTATCCGCTATCTGCGCCTCGGCCGCTGAGGACGCAGACAACCTACCCCTCCCTGACCTTCTCGCCCGAGAAACCCTCCAAGAGGATCTAGCAGCCGTACAGTTAGGAGAGCGCTTAAATCCCCAGGAGAAAGCCCAGGCCCAAAGTTTAATTAGGGAAAAAGGAGCCACTTTTTCCAACCTCCCCGGATATACCCCGTTAGCTACTCATCGAGTGGAAACCCTAGATCAGACCCCGCTCCGTCAACCGCCCTACCGCATTCCCGAAGCAGTGAGGGGGAACATGTACAAGGAGCTTAAGGAAATGCTGCAGTTAGGAGTAATTGAGTGGTACTCGTGCCGAAGCGGGATGGAACCACCCGCTTCTGCGTGGATTACCGGAGGCTCAATGATAAAACCGTGTCTGACGCCTATCCCATGCCCCGGATAGACGAGTTATTAGACAAAATGGCCAGGGACCATTGACCTTTGCAAGGGGTATTGGCAAATCCCGTTAGCCGAGGACGCCATTCCCAAATCGGCCTTCGTCACCCCATTTGGCTTGTACCAATTCAAGGTCATGCCATTTGGGATGAAGAATGCCCCGGCCACCTTCCAGAGGATGGTGGACCGACTATTAGATGGGTTTCAGGAATACGCTTGCGCCTACTTAGATGACATAGCGATCTTTAGTTATTCCTGGACAGATCACCTGAACCACATAGGGGCCGTCCTAGACCGCATCAGAGAGGCCGGATTAACCCTTAAACCCAGTAAATGCCATATAGGGATGGCAGAGGTCCAATACCTTCCGGACGTCATGCTATAAAAGGAAGTAACTCCCTCGCGGCCGGCTTAGCATGACCGGATGGACCGCGAGGAAGAGGGGAATCAGCCCGTCCGGATGGATAAACGACTAAGTCTCTACCTCTCTCGGAGGTAGAGACCTCAGGTACCCTGACATTTATACACCATGCTAGTTGTTACGGACCATTTCAGCAGACAAGGGGTTAAAATCCGTTTAGGCGATATGCCCCTTTCTGAGAGACAGGCACAGCTACTGCAGAACACCAAACTCCCGAACTGGATACAAAATAGCACTCCAAACTGGAACCTCACGAATAGCTGCTAGCAGACGAACAGGAAAAGCATACATCAGCTTACACTCCTGGCAATCAGTCTCCAACAGCATACAGTGAATCCCCCCCAAGAACGAGACAAGGCTCCGTGTTGAGGGTCAAGCAGTGGTCTGAGGTGCTGGCACACCCAGCCTGGTTTTTACTACAGTCTTTTCAAATACAGGACTGCCCACAGGGAGGTATAAAACAACCAATCACATATCAGTTACATCCCACATATTCCCTCCCCTTATCCTGAGAGGAAACCACATACAGTTAAAACATACTTTCTACCCAACTTTCATGACTCTAAAACCATACATCACATTCACATAAAAATTACATATTCACAATCAATCCATTCAGGGGAACAACATATTAAATAAATGGCATGAATCAGACCAGCGGTTCACAAGTTAGTAAAGTATCTTTTGGGCCCTGGCTGGCACATGAAAATAATCCAATTACCGTATATACTCGAGTATAAGCCGACCCGAATATAAGCCGAGGCCCCTAATTTTACCCCCAAAAACTGGGAAAACTTATTGACTCGAGTATAAGACTAGGGTGGGAAATGCAGCAGCTACTGGTAAATTTCTAAATAAAATTGGATCCTAAAAAAATTATATTAATTGATTTTTTATTTACAGTGTGTGTATATAATGAATGCAGTGTGTGTGTATGAATGCAGTGTGTGTGTATGAATGCAGTGTGTGCGTATGAGAGTGCAGTGTGTATGGGTGCAGTGTGTATGGGTGCAGTGTGTGTGTATGAGTGCAGAGTGTGTGTATGAGTGCAGTGTGTGTGTATGAGTGCAGTGTGTGTGTATGAGTGCAGTGTGTGCAGTGTGTGTATGAGTGCAGTGTGTGTATATGAATGCAGTGTGTATATGAGTGCAGTGTGTGTGTGAATGCAGTGTGTATATGAGTGCAGTGTGTGTGTGAATGCAGTGTGTATATGAGTGCAGTGTGTGTATATGAATGCAGTGTGTATATGAATGCAGTGTGAGTGCAGTGTGTGTGTGAATGCAGTGTGTGTATATGAATGCAGTGTGAGTGCAGTGTGTGTGTGTGAATGCAGTGTGTATATGAGTGCAGTGTGTGTATGAGTGCAGTGTGTGTATGAGTGCAGTGTGTGTATGAGTGCAGTGTGTGCAGTGTATGTATGAGTGCAGTGTGTGTGTGTGAATGCAGTGTGTATATGAGTGCAGTGTGTGTGTGTGTGAATGCAGTGTGTATATGAGTGCAGTGTGTGTGTGTGTGTGAGTGATGCAGAGTGTGATGCAGAGCCTTGGTGGGGGGTGGGCATTTTAATATATTTTTTATTATTATTATTTTCATTTTTTTTGTTATATAATTTTTTTTATTACTATTTTTATTATTGTATTATTATTATTTTCATTTTTTTTTGTTATATTATTAATTAATTTATTTTTATTACTATTATACATTTTTTTTGTCCCCCCTCCCTGCTCGCTAGCGTGCCAGGGAGGGGGGCTCCTTCCCTGGTGGTCCAGTGGCATTGGTAGGGAGAGGGGGGCTGTCAGAAGGAGAAGGAGAGAGCTGACAGTAGCTGCAGGAGAGGTAAGTAAACTCTCTGACAGCCCCCACAGCCCCAGTCTGTATTATGGCAATGCAAATTGCCATAATACAGACTATTGACTCGAGTATAAGCCAAGTTGGGGTTTTTCAGCACAAAAAATGTGCTGAAAAACTCGGCTTATACTCGAGTATATACGGTATATCCAGGGATAGAGGCAGACTCCATTGAGCACATGGTTGCAAAAATACATAAAACTACACAATGCCACAATTACTACATAAAACATATACATGCAACATATCCCCAGATAGCTTAGGCCTGAGCGCACATTATCGAATGGTGCTCAGACCACACACATACAGTTCAATTGCCATGGAGCTAAAGTCTTTCCCATAGTCTTTCATTATATGCATGGGCTCCATTGCATTGCTATCTGGTGTATCACCGCTCACACAGGGCAAGTACCGAATGACCCCACTGTATTTAAAGGGCCAGAATGAGTGACATACACTCTGGTATGGCTGAATACTGTTTTTAAAGGGCCCAATCTCCCAGGGCCATAGTCCAAAGGCAGCAGGCGGGCAACCAGGCTTCTCCAATGCAATGTGGCGAGATTGCTCTTGTCACACTAGTTTTATTGATTTAAGAGTTTAAAATGGAATATATACTTTTTAACACTATAAGACATCCAGTTCTCCTGCATCTTACAAAGTGGTGGTATGGTCCTCCACCATATAATGCTATCCTACTGAGCCATTTGTATAAAAGGCTCTCTACTTGTGAGTATATTTATATTCTTTTACATTACACTACCTTTTTCAACATGTATTTCACTATAAGTGCTTTTCTGTCTTCTGAGTTCCATTACAAGAATATTTGGATATTAGAAGATTCTACACATCTCGATATAAGAGAAGGGTTGCCTTTATGGACTAACACGCTTCTCATACCAGAGCTAGGTAGATTAGCTCTATATATTGTGAGTGTCTCATTTTTATTCAAAGTGATTTATGGTATAAAGGGCTTTACACTATTATGTTTTAAAGGTGTACACACAGAAGTACAACTATCAATTTTTAAGATAATTGTTTTTTTTTGTATTTTAGAAGTGGCGCTGCTTATATTGCACTTTATTCACATATAAGTGTCACATCATGCCATGTTCTGCGGAGATGTCTGGTGATGGCTTCTGGTATCCAGTACTCTTTTCACAATTCTTGTTTAGTTTTTCTTGTTTTTTCTGGTTTTCTATTCTATGTCTGGTTTTCTTTATGCTGGGTTTTTCTGGGTTCATTCCTATAATCCGTCCCTGGAATTCCCAGTCTCCAGGTTTCCTTTAAATGTTTGTTTTATGTTTCCACACCTGTTTGTTTTCCATTATCCTTTTGTTTCAGTCTGGACCTGCAGCAGTGTTTCAAGTCTCTGCCCTTTCTTGCAGGTAAGTGCTATTGTGGTTTAGTATGGTTCTTTTAGCAAACATTAGGCAGTGTAGGACCTGCCGAATATGGGGTTCATTGGCGTTGTGGCAGGCTTATGCAATGTATGATCATATTATGTAACTAAATCCCCATACTTTTCATATATAGTGCTTAGTTATGTCTCCTTGTTTTGCCTATCATATCTTGTCTTGTTTAATTTTGTAATCCCAGTCCATGTACAGTCCTGTCCTGCCCCTGTTTAGTTAATGTTCCCTTATGTATTGTGTACATGTTCTGGGTTTAGCTTCCTATCCTTCTCTGGTTCTGGGTTCTACTAGTTCTGTCTTGTTTTCATGGTGCTCAACACCAGGGGGCGTGCGGTTACCCTGCACCAGACCCTGCTAATCCACTTCCACGCTGTGACTCCTACTCTGAATTTCAGGCACACTGGGGTCCCGGTCCACGCACCGCCACCCGGACAGTGTCTGAGTCCTGGGCACCGTACTGCCACCCGTGACAGATGGCCGTAGGCACTTGGAGTTCGTGGAGTGGACCTTGCAGCGCATGCAAGAGATCCTGTATCTGGACCAGTCTGCCGGAGATGGCTTCCCGGGCACCGGACCGCCACCCTGACAATAAGTGCTACACTTTTGGTTTGGAGGTCTTAGGGTAATTAAAGAAACATTTTAAACAAGGGTACAGTAAATAAAATAAAAAAAAATACTTATAGAGTGACAGTGCCACTTTAATTCCTTGAAAGGGCTGTTTTTATGCACTCTAACGTACTTGGTAAATAGGATAAACGTATGATTGAAATCTCCATTTTGCTAACATAGCTCATGATAATCTTTATACTCCAGTTTATCCCCAGAATAATGCCAGTACTGGTGGAACTATTTTGCAAACACGTTGGCAACCAGTGTAATACTAATAAATGTAAAATGTATAATGTTACAAGCTACTGTCCCATTTTCATAGTCTGATCTTTTATTAAATAGAAACATAAAGGATACCGCACTCTCACAGCTAGACAAAGTCCTCTGTGAAGGTCGAAATGTTGCACATTCAGTTTTCAATAAATCTACCTCTTTGAAGAAACCTTGAGTGCCTGGACCTACTTTTATTAAATACAGTCATTTGGTAGACCTTGGCCTGGTCAGACTTTATCTCATTATGCATTCTGTTGTTATCTACATAAAAAAAATCCCACTCAACAAGCTTGGTTTTGGTAATGCTATTATTTTAATTTATTTGAAAATCACAGGTAGTTTTAGCACTTGCCGATAAATTTGATAGTGCTATAGCAGAGATAAAATGTGTTTTACATTTTTCAGACACATTGAAGAACATTGATTTCAGGTTTTCTCACAGAATTTTCTTCCCCTAAGATCATTGTAGTTTAAAGCTGGTTCGTCAGTCGATGGTCACGCAAATTTAGAAGGATCAAACTTTACATCTGAATATATCTCCTTGTGTGTTAATGAGCCATAGCAATCCACTATCATATGAGAGGTGCTTAAAATTACCACATATTTCCATCTGAGACCACTCAGTCCCAATTGTGTTGGAACTAGAGATTCCTTCTCTGTAGGAAAAAAAAGGTAAAATGATATTAATTATATTTATATTTATTAAGCCATATACAGTACCAAGGTTGCATGTGCTGCTCAGCTGAAGACTACAAGTCATTCCCTGTGCCCAACATATAATATAAAAATTACATTATTGTAGGAAGTAGACATGGCCAGTTGAGTGAATGGTAAGACATAGACAAGAGATAGATTAAAAAAGGAAACAATAACTAATGCAATAAATCTACTTAATCTGCAAGTTTTGAATACAGAATAGTACATACGCTACATTCATGAATTATTGTTTATTTCTGGATGATAGCTCTTTATTTTGCTTCAACACTTTGACACAAAAATGAATCAATACTTTAATAATATATCAGTAAATAATATGAATGTGCAAACAAATCGACCAGGGATTCAGCTTGTATCACTAGAACATAAGCATACAACACAACATAGTGTAATACAGTTAGATTAAAATATTCATTTTATCTTTCAAGGTTGCACTCACAAGTTGATGGATTTTTTCAAGCCCTCAGGTTGCCTCCCCTGTAGTTTGGGGGGTTCTTTCTTTTGTCTGGTTGCCACGCCAATTCCAAATTTAGGAAGTCCACACACTCCCAATGGTTGGTAAGAAAAGGAAATTTATTGGCTTTAAAAGTATAAAAATCAAATCATAAAATGATACTACTGGTCCTACGCGTTTCGTCTCCCTTGGGAAACTTCCTCAGGGACCCAGTATCAAATTTCAGTTAAAACATACAATTTACATACACTGTCAAAACATCAAGTGTACAAATAAGCCTATTTACCCCCTCCCCTCTCAAACCCTTAAATATGTTCAAGCTGGGAGTTCATTGGTGGTGTGGTGGGCGTTGGTGCAGAATCCTCTTCCTATTGGGCTTCTTATTTGTAGTATGGAGGGTGTCTCAGCTGTTTCCATGTACTTCAATCTTTTTTCGCGGTAAAAATCTCCTGTCCGTCTTCACTTCCGGTTCGGCGCACTTCCGTGCGTTCCATTGTGACTTTGTTAAGATGGCCGTGCGTTCCATTGGATTCAGTAGCTCAAATTTGAATCGTTGCCCTCTGGTGGTCGCCAGAGGTAATATCATGGATATGCATGATGTTAACGTCAATTTAGAAGAAAAAATAAATGGAAGGAGACAACATGTTGATTTGCATTCTTTTTCCTTCAAATACTACATATTTTCAGCATATTTTTCAACCATTTTTCTTCATTTCATTCATCAGTTTGCACTTGTCCTTCCTTAAACCTCTATAAAACTTAAATTATATTTTTAATATTTTTAATATTGGATCTTGATGTTAATTATTAGTCTCCCATTATGAAAGGGTTTTCACTAAATATATCCCTATTTTGCCATATTTTCACTATATGCATATATATATATATATCTATTTCGTTATATATAGTCAGGACATTGCATACTGATGAATATCTTTAATGAACACAGTTAACAACCATAATCTATTTTTCAATAACCCTCTTATCTCCTATTTATATATTAATTTTTCTCAATATTTTTATTTTTATTATTATTGATATACAATTACTATTATTAATGTCTTCATTTCTGAACAAATGTTTCCAAATATTAATTACTTTTGTGTATGCATTATGCCTCTCTCCTTTGAGTACTTATTTTAATCAATTGTTGTATTATTGTCTGTTAGAAATCCTAAACATTAGAATGGAACAAAGAATATAAATATACATATGTGTATGTTGTTTACGTGTATGTCTTGCATACCTCCTAAAAAACCTTTTTTCATTTTTTTATTTTTATTTGTTTTTTTATTTTATTTTTTTATATTTTTATATATTCCATTATTTTTCATTCTTCTTGTCTATTTGATGTCTATTCTCTAATTTCTATAGAAATACCTTTCAACCAGGTGAATACCTCATAACTGTTAATTCAGGAAGCACACTAAGTCCACATCGACATTCAATCCCTTAGGATTAAGTGTCTGTAATTTGTGGATCCAGTATGTCTCCCTCTGAGCCAGCTTTTGATCTCTATTACCTCCCCTCCAATGTGGGGAAATTTTTTCTATAGCTGTACATCTTAGTTTCTTTAAATTGAACAAGGGGCAGGAATTGCAGTGGGTCGGTACTGAATGGGTTTTTAAATCTTTTTTGATGTTGTTAATGTGTTCCATTGCTCTGATTTTAAAAGCCCTTTTTGTGCGGCCTATATATTGCTTACCGCACGGACACTGTAGTAAATATACCACATAGTCCGTGAGGCAGCCAATATTGTTTTTTATCGGGAAACTTTCTCCTGTGATATTGCTTTTAAAGTGTGTATTGGTTCCCAAATTAGCAGTCGAGCATGCTTTACATTTTTTACATCCTTTAAACCCATTTGTTTCCTTTTTTAAAAGATCTTTTTTTTGTTTTATGGCATAACTTGGAGCCAAAAGATTTTTCAGATTTTTATTTTTTCTATATATTAATGTTGGTTTTTTCGGCAATATCTCTCCCAAGAGGGGGTCTTCCAGCAGGATTGGCCAAAATTTTTCCAAACTTTTTTTGATTTTAAAATGATCGGTATTGTATTGAGTTATGAAAGCTGTACGAAATTTCTCTCCATCCTGCTTAATTTTTATATTATTTTGTAATAATTCCTCCCTTCCTTTTCCTGACATGATTCTAATTTCCTTGTCTATTGAATTTTTATTATAACCCTTTTTAACCAACTTTTTCTTTATATGATCTGCCTGCTGTATGAAGTCATCAGGATGGGAACAGTTACGTCTCACCCTCGTCAGTTGTCCTTTTGCAATTCCCCTCAACCATGGTTGGTGGTGGCAGCTTTTTTTTATTTTATCCCCAAAATTCACAAAAATCTACATACTCCGCCGGGAAGACCCATTATTAGTGGGATAGATTCCATAACGGCCAATCTATCTGCCTTCGTGGACTCATACCTTCAACCATATGCCCAAGAGGCCTTATCTTATACGAAAGACACTAAATCTTTTTTACAGGAAATAGAAAATTTAGAATGGCAGGATAACTACAGTTGGGCCACGTTGGACGTGGCATCTCTCTACACGGTGATAAGTCACACTTTGGGGTTGGAAGCAATCAACCACTTTATGAGTAAAGACAAAGATTTGTCTAATCATACAAAAGAATTTATTTGGAAAGCAGTAGAATTTATTTTGAAACACAATTATTTTTACTTTGATGGGTGTTTTTATTTACAAACCACGGGGACCGCCATGGGCACCAGGTTCGCCCCCAGTTATGCCAACACATACATGAGAAGATGGGAGGATCTTTCTGTATGGCGAGGGCATGACTGGGTGGCGGATCTGGTCCTATGGCGGAGGTTTATTGATGATGTGCTAATTATTTGGAAGGGCACACACACGTCGTTTGTATCTTTTGTAGGTTATCTAAATGATAACGACTACAACTTACGTTTTTCACCAATTTGGAATAAAAATGAAATACACTTTTTGGATTTGACTCTATTTGGAGAAGGAAGGGAGATAAAAACCAAATGTTATTTCAAGCCGACGGATGGGAACAGTTACGTCCACAAAAAAAGCTGCCACCACCAACCATGGTTGAGGGGAATTGCAAAAGGACAACTGACGAGGGTGAGACGTAACTGTTCCCATCCTGATGACTTCATACAGCAGGCAGATCATATAAAGAAAAAGTTGGTTAAAAAGGGTTATAATAAAAATTCAATAGACAAGGAAATTAGAATCATGTCAGGAAAAGGAAGGGAGGAATTATTACAAAATAATATAAAAATTAAGCAGGATGGAGAGAAATTTCGTACAGCTTTCATAACTCAATACAATACCGATCATTTTAAAATCAAAAAAAGTTTGGAAAAATTTTGGCCAATCCTGCTGGAAGACCCCCTCTTGGGAGAGATATTGCCGAAAAAACCAACATTAATATATAGAAAAAATAAAAATCTGAAAAATCTTTTGGCTCCAAGTTATGCCATAAAACAAAAAAAAGATCTTTTAAAAAAGGAAACAAATGGGTTTAAAGGATGTAAAAAATGTAAAGCATGCTCGACTGCTAATTTGGGAACCAATACACACTTTAAAAGCAATATCACAGGAGAAAATTTCCCGATAAAAAACAATATTGGCTGCCTCACTGACTATGTGGTATATTTACTACAGTGTCCGTGCGGTAAGCAATATATAGGCCGCACAAAAAGGGCTTTTAAAATCAGAGCAATGGAACACATTAACAACATCAAAAAAGATTTAAAAACCCATTCAGTACCGACCCACTGCAATTCCTGCCCCTTGTTCAATTTAAAGAAACTAAGATGTACAGCTATAGAAAAAATTTCCCCACATTGGAGGGGAGGTAATAGAGATCAAAAGCTGGCTCAGAGGGAGACATACTGGATCCACAAATTACAGACACTTAATCCTAAGGGATTGAATGTCGATGTGGACTTAGTGTGCTTCCTGAATTAACAGTTATGAGGTATTCACCTGGTTGAAAGGTATTTCTATAGAAATTAGAGAATAGACATCAAATAGACAAGAAGAATGACAAATAATGGAATATATAAAAATATAAAAAAAGAAAATAAAAAAACAAATAAAAATAAAAAAATGAAAAAAGGTTTTTTAGGAGGTATGCAAGACATACACGTAAACAACATACACATATGTATATTTATATTCTTTGTTCCATTCTAATGTTTAGGATTTCTAACAGACAATAATACAACAATTGATTAAAATAAGTACTCAAAGGAGAGAGGCATAATGCATACACAAAAGTAATTAATATTTGGAAACATTTGTTCAGAAATGAAGACATTAATAATAGTAATTGTATATCAATAATAATAAAAATAAAAATATTGAGAAAAATTAATATATAAATAGGAGATAAGAGGGTTATTGAAAAATAGATTATGGTTGTTAACTGTGTTCATTAAAGATATTCATCAGTATGCAATGTCCTGACTATATATAACGAAATAGATATATATATATATATATGCATATAGTGAAAATATGGCAAAATAGGGATATATTTAGTGAAAACCCTTTCATAATGGGAGACTAATAATTAACATCAAGATCCAATATTAAAAATATTAAAAATATAATTTAAGTTTTATAGAGGTTTAAGGAAGGACAAGTGCAAACTGATGAATGAAATGAAGAAAAATGGTTGAAAAATATGCTGAAAATATGTAGTATTTGAAGGAAAAAGAATGCAAATCAACATGTTGTCTCCTTCCATTTATTTTTTCTTCTAAATTGACGTTAACATCATGCATATCCATGATATTACCTCTGGCGACCACCAGAGGGCAACGATTCAAATTTGAGCTACTGAATCCAATGGAACGCACGGCCATCTTAACAAAGTCACAATGGAACGCACGGAAGTGCGCCGAACCGGAAGTGAAGACGGACAGGAGATTTTTACCGCGAAAAAAGATTGAAGTACATGGAAACAGCTGAGACACCCTCCATACTACAAATAAGAAGCCCAATAGGAAGAGGATTCTGCACCAACGCCCACCACACCACCAATGAACTCCCAGCTTGAACATATTTAAGGGTTTGAGAGGGGAGGGGGGAAATAGGCTTATTTGTACACTTGATGTTTTGACAGTGTATGTAAATTGTATGTTTTAACTGAAATTTGATACTGGGTCCCTGAGGAAGTTTCCCAAGGGAGACGAAACGCGTAGGACCAGTAGTATCATTTTATGATTTGATTTTTATACTTTTAAAGCCAATAAATTTCCTTTTCTTACCAACCATTGGGAGTGTGTGGACTTCCTAAATTTGGAATTGGCGTGGCAACCAGACAAAAGAAAGAACCCCCCAAACTACAGGGGAGGCAACCTGAGGGCTTGAAAAAATCCATCAACTTGTGAGTGCAACCTTGAAAGATAAAATGAATATTTTAATCTAACTGTATTACACTATGTTGTGTTGTATGCTTATGTTCTAGTGATACAAGCTGAATCCCTGGTCGATTTGTTTGCATTAGTTGTATATGGTCACCAAGTTGGGAGGTGACTAGAGGGAAGCAAGTATCCGAAAAAAGCTAAGTTTTTACTGATATTTTTCCACGGGTGAATAGGTGGAAGCTATACATAATAATATGAATGTATCTGAATGCAGTAACACATAGAAACTAGTGAACATCTGACACCTAGTTAAGATTATCATCTGCATTCTATTGGCGGAGAAAGGGTTTATTCTGATTACTAAATAGCAATTGCTCCTTTGAATTCCATAGGACAATTTATTTCCAATAAGCAGTGTAAATCCTTAGTTTAGTAAGTCAATCAAGCTCTATTTGTGTGGAATAATGGCTGAAATGTAGTGATGGGCTTAAAACAATACGGCCATATGGTGTAACTGAATCTGATATAGGCGATTTTAAGTAGCCTTATAAAATATAAAACTGTATTTTTATGTGTGTGCTGTTCCTTTTTCTGTATTATGACATGAACAAATGTCAAGGCAAAAGCTAATCCCACAGTTCCAGAGTTTTGTACTATACAAAACACTGGAACTGATAAAAAATTATGTAATGATATGATACTCAGTTCAAGTTAGGGACAATAGCCACGTAAAGGAGTACAGATAGCCAGAGGCATCCCCGCGGCATGCCTATGGATTGAGACCGGCAGGGTAGATCCCAGGATCTCCCCTGTCGGCTCATGCAGAGCTGGCGCTATCGGCTCATGCAGAGCTGGCGCTCCGATAGCGCCGGCTCTGCTCTAAACCTCCATGGGCCCGGTGGGGAGATCAGACCGGCCCACAGCAGCATGGAGGGAGGCAGGAGAGGTCCCGGGGAGCTCTAGCCAGCAGCTCCGCCGGGTTCGTCTTGCGAGATGATCTCGCGAGAGTGAACTCTAGCCCCGCAGGCTAGAGTTCACTCTCCACTGGACCACCAGCACCCGCACACATACAGCACCCGCACACATACAGCACCCGCACACATACAGCACCCGCACACATACAGCACCCGCACACACACAGCACACATCCAGCCCCCTTACACACACAGCACCCTCACACACAGCACACATCCAACCCCCTTACACACACAGCACCCTCACACACAGCACACTAACAACACACACACACAAACCACAATATGTGCACAATATATCGGTAAAATGGGACTTAGATTAAAAGTCAGTTTATCAGAGGATCTAAGCAATTTAAGATGAAAATTCAATAAACATTTAGTATCTTTACAATGTAATACTTGCTGAAACTTTTTAAAGGCTTCTCTTAGATTAAAGAAGAGGTGATATCATAATGAACCTAAGAAGGAGAGAAGGGTACTGGATCCATAGATTACAAACCATGTACCCAAATGGGTTATATATTGATATAAATATAATACATAACTAAATATGAGTGAAAAGGCATGAAAACAAAATAAAAATAAATATAATGATATATATATACACACACAAAACACTTTTTTATTCATACCATTTTACTAATTCATATTTTTTCACACATTTTTCATCTTTTTTTTTTTTTAATATATCTGTTTTCCACAGTAGTCATTGTATCCTCCTTTGTGACATGTTGCTATATTATGCCTTTGTGTATGTATCCTTGACAATTTAGTATATTATCAAATTAAGTATTTTATTCTCTTTTTTTGAGTAGTTATTTTAATTAAGATGATGATATGTGTTGTATGGTACCCCTTAGAACACTGAGAGACGTTGTGAACGCAAACGTCTTAACTAGTTCCAGGTTCATAGAGCGCATGACAACAGATGTCTTAGTCCGTGCAGTGCATGATGGCAGACGCCTCACCAATGGAAACTGAAACAATGAATAAGGCATAGAAGAAAAAAGTTTCCAAGAAAACCTGGATCTGATGTCTAATGCCTACATTGTGGGAGATACGTCTAAAATAATCTAGCTCTGTGAGTGCAATCTGAAGATTTAATTTATTAGGTAATGATGCAATACTACTCTATGATTTGTATGCTTTTTGTCTGTGGATTTCCTTTTTGTTTTTGATTAACCTGCATGTACCTGGGAACGTAGTTCAGTAACTGCCATGCAGTTATAATTCCTATATATTTCCTACAAGAGAAGATTTACCTTTTGTATACTAAGTGAACACAGCATGATTTACACATTGTACTAAGCGAGGAACACACTCTAGAATGCCACACTAGCAAACCTTGGGGCTCAGACACCCACTTCAACTAACGAAAAGCGTCACCATACTTAACCCTAATGTAAAGATGCATAGAATGTTAAACCTGAGCAGGGCCGCCATCAGGGGGTGACAACCATAACGGTTGTCACGGGCCCACACGCTTAGGGCCACCCGATGGGCCCTAGATCTTCAGGGGCCCGGTCAGCGCTGTGCCCGTTGTATAGCGCGACCGGGCCCCTTTAAAAAATAAAAAATAAAAAAAAAGCAGCCGCAAGTGCTGCTGGGAGGAAGTGGTCACTTCCTCACTTCCTCCCAGCACACTCCGCGCGGGAGGAGCGCGCGCGCGCCAGTGAAGAGGGAGAGCCAGGCAGTGAAGAGGCAGCCGCACCGACTCCCATCATCCCCAGCCACCCTCCTGCAAAGAAAAGGTAAGAGACAGGAGGGTGGCTTGAAAATGAGCTATGTCTGTCTATGTATGGCTGTATGCATGCATGCATGTCTGTCTGTATGCATGTCTGACTGTATGCATGTCTGACTGTATGCATGTCTGACTGTATGTATGTCTGTCTGTCTGTCTGACTGTATGCATGTATGTCTATGTATGTTTGTATGTATGCAAGTATGTCTGTCTGTAGGCATGTCTATGTATGTATGTATGTCTGTATGTCTGTATGTCATTATATATGCATATATGTATGTCTGTAAGTCAGTATGAATGTATGTCTGCATATTATTATGAACGTATGTCTGTGTGTATGTGTATATGGATGTCTGTATGCATGTATGTCTGTCAGTATGTCTGTATATATGCATGTATGTCAGTCTGAATGCCATTATGAATGTATGTCTGTATGCCATTATGAATGTATGTGTGTATGGATGTCAGTGTCTCTATGTATGTCTGCATGTATGAATGTATGTGTGTGTATGTATGTATGTCAGTGTCTGTATGTATGTGTCTTTATGTCCTCGTGCATGTGTGTCTGTATGTATGTTAGTATGTGTCTGTCTGTCACTATGTATGCCTGTGTGTATGTCCCAGTATGTGTGTGTCAGTATGTATGCCTGTATGCATGTATGTCTGTTTCAGTATGTGTGTCTGTTAGTATGTATCTGTGTCCTTTTGTATCAGTGTGTGCGTGTGTGTATTTGTGTCTGTGTTACCACAGCAACGCTCCAAATCTCGCGAGAGTGAACTCTAGCCCTGGAGCTACGGGCTAGAGTTCACTCTCCCCACTGGAACCACCAATGAATCCCACTGGGACCACCATGGATCTAGAAATGTCCCCCCTCCTCCCAGTAAAGGTAAGAAGGGAGGGGGGACATAATTAATATTTATTTTAATTAAATAAATGTAAAAAAAAGCATATTATAAAAAAGCCCCCCATGCCTTATAACACACTCTCACACCCTACACACACATTGCCCCTCCCACACATATACTGCCCCCCCATCCACACACTGCCCCACATACACATACACTGCCCCCCGTACACATACACTGCCCCCGTACACATACACTGCCCCCATTCACATACACTGCCCCCCGTACACATACACTGCCCCCGTACACATACACTGCCACCCATACACATACACTGCCACCCATACACACACACTGCCCCCCATACACACACACTGCCCCCCCATACACACACACTGCCCCCCCATACACACACTGCCCCCCCATACACACACACTGCCCCTATACACATACTGACCCCCATACACACACTGCTCCCCACATACACTCTTCCCCCCCATACACACACACTGCCCCAGACACACATACACTGCCCCCCATACACACATTGCCCCCCCATATACACATACACTGCAACTGTCACACACACATACTGACACACACATACACTGCCCCCCTAACACACACACTGCACCCCTGACATACACTGCCGCCCTCACTCACACACTGCAACCTTCACACACTGTCCCCCTCACACACATTGCACCACTCACACACACCACTGCTCCTATGCCCTATGACAGCCCCATTTCCCAGCAGACCTCAGGTAAGTTGTCAAACTGTTCTTAAATGGTTTTAAATGGCTACTTACTCTGGGAGGGGATCCTGGCACTATTGGCACCATAACCACTACACTGAGCTGTAGTGGTTATTGTGTCTGGATTATTTAGTTAAATAATCTACAAGTGCCCCTCCCGAGATCAGGCTCTGGGTCCGCCACTGACCCAGTGGGCATATTTGGAGGCGGGCCACAGGGGGCCCAGACCCTGAGCTGAGTTAGGGGCCCCCAAATTTCTGGTGGCCGCCCTGAACCTGAGGCATTCCCATAACCTGCTAATACACTTAAGCTTGAACACGTATGCTTGCTCACTCAGTGCCCAGGACACACGTCAGTTAAGATGAGTACTAAGCCATGGAGATTCTTAGCTACTGACAATTCTCACTCTACTACTGTTATCCGTTTGTCATTAAACTACAAAAAATGTGCAATTCCAACTAATGCCATGTTACTGATATCCTATATTTGTCGTACTATGCTTGATAGAGCTGTTGTGGCATTTGAAGCTTGACTGTACACACTTGCACGATAGAAAAAAAAAACTGCAATAATTGCAGGGTTAAGGGACCACCCATACCACTTCAATGAGCTGAAGTGGTCTGGGTGCCTATAGTGCAGGGGTGTATGTACCGCGAGGCAAACAAGACATTTGCCTTGAGCGGCAATTTCCAGGGGGCGGCAAAAAAGGCCGCCCCCAAATGCCCAGGGCAAATACCTGGTTTGCCTCATTTTATGGGAGCCCAAGAGGTGGCCGGCTGGCCACCTTTGGGCTCCCCCAGGGCAGGCAGGCGACGAGGTAGCACTTTCCCCTGAGCCTTCTGCTCAGCTCCCTCGCGCGCCGCAGAGTGATGCAGGGAGCCGGAATATGATCAGGCTCCCGGCATCACTCTGCGGCGCGCGAGGGAGCTGAGCAGACAGCTCAGGGGAAAGTGCTCCCTCGCTGCCCGCCCGCCTGCAAGTCCGGCCGCCTTCCTGTCCAGCAGCCCCACTAGACCCCTGGTGAGAAATCCACCCAGCTATCCCAAACGTAGGGAATAATAATAATAATTGTGAGTGTAAGTGTGGGGAAATGTTTGTGTCAGTGAGTGTGTGTTAGTGAATGTGAGTGAGTGTGTGTGTCATTGAATGTGAGTGAGTCTATTTCAGTGAATTTGAGTGAGTGTGTGTTTCAGTGAATGTGTGTGTCAGTGAATGTGAGTGAGTGTGTGTGTTTCAGTAAATGTGTGTGTCAGTGAATTTGAGTGTGTGTATCTGTCAGTGAATGTGTGTATGTGTCGGTCAGTTAGTGCGTGCGTCTGTCAGTCAGTGGTGCAACCGTCAGTCAGTGGTGCGACCGTCAGTCAGTGGTGCGACCGTCAGTCAGTGTGTGCGTCTGTCAGTCAGTGTGTATGTGTCAGTCAGTCAGTGCGTGCGTCTGTCAGAGAGACTGTGCGTCTGTCAGTGAGTCTGTCAGTGAGTGTGTGTCCGAGTAAGTGTATGTCTGTTTATCAGTGTGTCAAATCAGTAAGTGTGTATGTCATTGTTTGTCAGTGTATATGAGAGTATGCATCTGTCCGTGAGTTTGCGTCTGCCAGGCAAAGTGTGGCCTTGACAGGAAGGGGTGGGAAAATTTAACTTGGTGGGGGGGGGGGGGGGGGAGGGAGGTTGCCCGAGCACCATCCTGCCTAGGGCCAGCACAAAACCTAAATACACCACTGCTATAGGGTCCCTTTAAGCAGACACATTTAGTGAATATTCTGTCTACGTCTTATGGAGCCTTAAAAAAAATTGCTTTTTTAAATTCGTAATAACTAAAACTGGATGCATTTTATTCCCCATATGAATTCCCAATTTCACTATTGCTACTAAATGATTTACCTTTTGTATACAATGCCAGTGTTGCTGATTGCGTACACTGATCCATCTGTGCCAACTTCCACCATAAACATGACCCCTTCCACCTGTTTCCATTCATTGCCTCTGCAATTATTTGCTTCCACTTTCAGACGATGAAATATGTCATTTGCAGCGGTCACACCCCAGCAACCATAGAGACCACAGCTGTAATACTTCACGTGTCCATCTAACTGATCAAAACTGATATCCGCCCCCGTAAAACCGGTGAAATACGGGTTCAGGCAATACACTAGATCATCCTTGTTCACACCTCCCAGGTATGTGTTACCCCCTGCGTCCACCTGTCTAAGGAATCCTATAAGAAAGCAACAGCAGATAACATACAATTAAAGCATATCTAACATGCATACTACACTAAATGTGATATCTAAGGCAATATAATTATTAATAGGGTGACATAGATATATTAATAATTGTCAATTTATAACACATAAATAAACTGGCAAACACTTAAAGATCTTTCACATTTTATCAAGGCTTGATAAAAGCTCTTATTCGAGTAGATTCATTGCTGGAAGGTGACAAATAAAACTGCTGATTTGGGAATTTGTATGTGCCGAATATGCATTTTGGTATTGTTACAACAGAGTAAGAACTCTGTGAAGATTGACCCTGTGCTAGAATAAAGATTTGTTTTAGTGAAATATTATTGTTTTATTTAAAGAACAGAGAGAAGGTCCCCTGAATCTGAACACTAAAGTGAACACTCTAGCATTCAAGATGAATATATGTAATTTTAATAGACATGTGCAATTTGTTTTGTTCCGAATGTTAATTCTGATGAATTTCGGCCAATTCGGACATTCGGATATTTCAGAATGTCTGAATAGCTGAATTGCCGAATTGTCGAAGTTCCGAAGCACAGAATTGCTGAAGTACTAATGAATGTTACAATGTATAAAAGTTTAAATAAAAAGTATACAAACATAGCCAGGATTCAGCTGTAAGCATTTGCAACAATTACAACAATCAAGTAACACACATTCATATAAAATGTTAGGTACTTAGCGGCAGGTGGGGGCCCTAAAGTAAAATAAGGGGGGGGCCTATTGTCCTCCCCCCCGACCCCCACTGCTGAGCGGTGGGTGGGGGCCCTAAAGTAAAATAATGGGGGGGGACCTATAGTCCTCCCCCTGCCCCCACCCATGAGCGGTGGATGGGGGCCCTTAAGTAAAATAATGTGGGGGGGACCTATTGTCCTCCACCGGCCCCCACTCCTGAGCGGCGGGTGGGGGCCCTAAATAAAAATGTAACCCCCCCCAAGGTATCTAGGGGTCCCCAAACCTCTAGTCACCCCCTCCACCCAAAGAAAATAACCCCTACCTACCCCCTCACCCTAAAAATAATGAGGGGGGACCATTAACTAAGTACCTGTAAAAAAAAAAAAAAAAACTTACCATTTGATGTCTTCTTTTTTCTAAAATCTTATTTTTTCAGCCCCAATTAAAAAAAAAAAAAATACCAAAATTTGCAACAGGGTTGATGTTCCAGGAGGGATAAGCCAAATGGCAAATGATTTAGAAAAATTGTAGATTATGCTAGCTTTAGTGTACGTATAATCTTAATTTTATTAATGACAGGAGGCGAGCATTTGCTTAAGTCTCTCTTTACTAGAACTCCACAGCAGCACAGAAAGAACAACCAATCAGAAAAAAGTTAGGTACTATAAAACTCCCCTCCCCATACATCATTTCCTCTTTCAAGCTGCGACAAAACAGAACAAAAGGCAGAAAATATAATGGGGAAGAAACAAAGTCCTAGATACAACGAATACAACAATGTCCACCATCCGAGAAGAACTGCCAAACCAGATAGCGTTGATGGACTGCACACTGACACGAGAGAAAAAACACGCACAGGTTGGTTAGCCAATGAAATGTATCCTGAACAAACATGTAGGTACCCAACGTAGCAACCAAAATTACCATAATCTGCATAGACATAAGATCAAATGGAAGGAAGCAGAGACAACAAGCAGAGTTGCATACGTACCTGATGAACCCAAACTATTAAAATTAAACAAGGGAGGGATAAGAATGGGCGGGAAATACTCACCTCCTGTCATTAATAAAATTAAGATTATAGGTACACTAAAGCTAGCATGATCTACAATTTTATAACATGACAGGAGGCTTCGTATTTGCTGTTTTAACACTGTTTGTTTCGCTGGTACCTATTCCAGGAGATGACTAGAGTAATCCCCAATGGACCTTCCAACTGCAAGAATTAACAGTAGACGGATCAATGAAGATGCCAGCTGTTGATGTACCCCAAAATACGGGAAAAACTTCATCCGCTGTTAGATCCCCTGTACGTGGGGTTACGACCTGTTCCCTAGCAGACATCCATGAACTGCAAAGTTGACCTATTAGCCATTTTCCTGTAGGTGTAAAATACCGAAGGTCATCCGTGGATTTAGGATCGCGCAAAAAACTGCCACCAGGTCTCGACCTTTGATGTGGAAGGTGGCTTCTTCAATTGTGCCAAAATCACCAGGTGATGTGTCCTTGTAGGCAAAATTGCAACCTCAGGAATGCGTCGGAGTCTACCACCAATTCCGTAACCGAACCGAATAGGGCCTTATCGTTCCCTCATGACCTACCTGGTGAGTGGACTTGTCCGAGAAGGAGTCTATTATGCAGGCAAGAGTGTTTCCAGTACCCCAATTGGACTGCGTAACCCGCAACTGTGGTAGAACAAGGTAATCCCAAGGGACGTCCAATCAGAGTCCCAACACTGAGCTTGTGTAGCGAAATGGTGATCAACTACTCTGGGGTCTGTGAATCCTGGATATACCCAAAGAGGGAAACAAAACTAGAGGTTGAGATTTCCATCCAAATATATCCTCGTCGAGGAGTGATAAGTGGTCTGGATCCAAGGGTAATAGGGTCCTGCATGGATTAAGAAGAGTCCTCACATGCTGTAATCGCGTGGTGGACCACAAAAGGCTTCGAAAGCGATTCAAAGTGTAGGCAGGTGTAGCGTTACTTACCCTTTCCAGGAGCCGTCCGGGGTCCTCTCTTCGAGCCGCGCGCGGCTCATCCGACGGCTGCAACAGGAAGGCGGGCAGTGACCGAGTAGCGGTCACGTGTCCCACCTGAATCTAAGAGCGCGCCGCGGGTCTCGGGTGCGCTCTTAAAGAAACAGTGGGAGCCTCCCATTGGCCCCTGTCATGCCACACTCCCCATACACTTACCTTTTGGGGGCGTGGATATGACAGGAGCCAATCACATTAATTACTAAGGTACTTATACTCACCTTTTTCCCTTAGTCCTTGCCCTATCATGGTTTCTGTTGCAGTTCCCTTTAGCGCTTGTGGTATTCAGTTGTGTTCCTTCGTATTGACCTTGGCTTTGTTTCTGACTACGTTTTCTCTTGTTCCTTATCTGTTCTGTTTGCCGGCTTACTGTTTTCTGTGTACCAGACCCCGGCTAGTCCTAGTTTACGCTGTATCTTTGTGCCCTTGACCTCGGATCTTTCCTGACTGTCTCCTCTCATTTACGTCGAGTCCGGCCATTCTAAGGTCCGGTAGACGTATCTCTCCTCTGTGTTGTCTTTTGTTGAGTTGAATCCTGCGAGTTGGGGTATAATATAGTGAGGCCTTTAGGTCCCTGTATGCCTGACTGTCCGGGCATGTATCTCCAAGAGTAGGCCCTAGGCTATGGGACCCAGGAATGTGTATTCAAGAACCAAAGTCAAGGTATCCCTAAAGAGAAATACCTCCCTTCTTAGCCTGGAGTCCTGCAAACTCGTAGCGTTCTACAATACGCCTGTAAGATGTAAAGTCCCTTCACTAACGACAGGTGACTCCAGAGAACAGACATAGTGAAAAAACTAAGCCTAGGTTCAACCTTCCGAAGCCAGGGCTGTCTAGTTTGAGAGCGTCGGCAGTCATATCCAAGCCTGCTACAGATCCTGAGCAGTACTCTAGCGGGAGGTTGGGTCCCGACTTTGTGACGTCTGTGTAGGACTTGGGCTTTATGGGGGAAACCTGTGAGTCATCAAGTATGTCTTCTTGACAGTAGTTGAATTGGCGGTTTAGCGGAAACCCAAAACCAAGACGGTTCCCGTGAGGAATAAGTGTACAGAAGGAGGGCCCCCCATATCCGAATAATGTTCCCCAGGTATGTTCTCAGAGGGTTAGAGGTAGACCTGGCCTCTATCCCACGATTGTTAATGACCAGGGAACCCGAAACCGACCGGGGACTCTGGTCTTTCCATGCGAACCTTGCGTACGGTGTACCTGCAGACCGGGTTGTGGGCCTTCCCCAGTCTTGTTACCCGGGTAAGGCAGTGCACGTTTGTTCTATGAAGGCCTTAGCATCTCCTGTCCCTTGATCTGGGAAAAGACCGTCTGAGTAGCTTGTTCGCAACGGTCTGTATAACCTAAGCAGAGTGCGATTGCTTGTCGGATATAGAGCAGATTATGCCAAAACTTGTCTCTGAAGCTCCTCCATTAGTTGTACAAACTCCAAAGGTAAGTCAAATAGGAATGGTATAGGGTTACCACCAAAGTGGGCCAATCCTGGGAGCTGTACCCAAGATAGTTAGTTCAAACAGCCCCTACATTGTCCCATAAGGCCTCAGGGGAACGTGTAAATAAGGTGGGCAATCTCCCCCAGTAATACCTCAGTGAGTATCCCCCGTGCGGGCTACAGCGTTACTGATCCAGTAGATCCATTATAGGGGATGAAATAGAGGAATCCAGTCTAAACGTGTATATCATGTACGATCAGGTAGCCCTCTATAACGAAACCAGTAGCACGGTCGTTAGATCGAATGGAGGGGTTCTCTCCCCTTACCCAGTCGTTATAAAGCATTGTCTCCCATGCATACTGGTGAGGTACTATAACCCCTGTTACAAGAGTTGAAGCATCAGAGGTAAACCCGGTATGTGGTACGTACCTCCATAGTGACTTGAATGTAGGAGGGACGCCCCAATATAAAGTCATCGGTGTCCTGTACTGGCACAAGCCTTTGTGATGAACAAGGGGAGGCACAGTAGTGCATTGAGTGTATGAGAGAGCCGCACTCTCTAATAAAGTAATCAAACTCCGTGTCAGCATCAGGCTGATGGCATGAGCGGGCCGTACGCGTTAATAACAAAGGTAGTGTCTACATCCGCGTCCGGCTCCTTCTATGAGAGTGGGCCAGACTCATAACATGTCTACTGCATCCCTATAAGCATCGGACTGAGGTTGAGGGAGGGTGGCGCCTTCCAATAACGAATCAGTGTCAGGTTCAATATATGAGAGGGGTTCGCTCTCTACTCGTGCAAATAATATCAGTCTCGAGCCGAGGCGATGGAGAGCTGCACCCTCTTACAATCCAAACTAGAGTCCATATCAGCTCAGGCTGACTGAAAGCGGGGGTTCACCCCTTAATAATATCAGCATAGGACTAAGGTCCTGAGGGAGGACCCTCCCTAACCACGAGATCTCTCTCTGAACCACTCACCTGAGAGGAGGATTCAAACTGGGAACAAACCAAACCGATGGTAGCTGGGGAGTCTTCAACCACAGGCAGTGCCCATCTTTTAATAACAGAAAAGGTGGTAGAAAAAGGAAACTATGGAAAAACTGATGGAATCTACCAAATGACCGCCCGGATCCTGCGTGCGGGATCCGGGATGACCATCGGTAGCCTGAGGAAAGCTGGAGACGTTCTCCGCTGTGGCGAAACCAGCTTCGCCACTGTGAACTGGAGAGGCCTGGTTCCTAGCCTCCTGCCCTGCGACTACAGCCCCTGGACATATTGCTCTATAAAAACTATATTTGGGCATGTAATAATTTATATTACTGCTACTGGGCCTTTAACCCCTTAAGGACACATGACATGTGTGGCATGTCATGATTCCCTTTTATTCCAGAAGTTTGGTCCTTAAGGGGTTAAGGGCCATCCGTGAACTTATTGGGACTTTTTGGGATTGTGGCGAAACCGACCTCGCCACGTGTCCTTGGAGGGGGCTGATTGCCCGCCTCTTGCCTTTTGAATATGTATTTTTATGCGAATGTGATGTATATTTTGGGAGTTATAATTGTTGTGTAAAAACTGTATTTTCCCTACCTATGATAATTGTATTTTCCTGTGTGTACAGATAATTAGTTTACAGGTAGAGGGGAGGGCTATGTGTGGGATGTAACTATTGTGTGATTGGTTAATGTACGTTACTGTGTGTGTCCCTCCCCTTCATGGGAGCACCTAATAAAAAGGGCTGCAAGCTAGCAGCCAGAGAGTTCCTGTTTTTACCCTCAAAGTGAAGTGTCGTCTCATTATTGGGGAAAGGATTGATTGCATGCTGTTCCAGTTGCCTGCTAGGAGTGTAAGCCTATTCGTATGGTTCCTATTCAATGGTCTACAGCATTCATATGCTTGGGAGAATTTAAAAGGTTTCTCGGATTCAGTGTTCGTGTGTCTCCAGTCGGGAGAATGGTGTTTGCAGTAGCTGCCTGTGCATCTGGAAAGGGGATTATCGCCTAAACTGGGTTTTATCCTCTTGTAAGTGAAACGGTCCGTTACAATTGGTGGCAAGCGGCGGGATCGTTCCTACAACCAGAGGGACAGCTACAGACAACACCATTTCTGGATTACAAATTGAGGGCAACGCTAGTATCCGTACAGCGACCCTATCTACAAAGGAAATCAGGAAAATGGAAGGAGACAGAGTCGCAGCTGCTGCAGCACCTCCGAGGGAGGAGGAGGAATCCGAGTTTGCCAGGGAATATAGGAGCAGGATGGCTCTATTCTCAGCAGCCCGAGCGGAGCAGATGGCATTCCGGGTCTACAACGATGTACAGGCGTACCTCATGCTGCGAATGACGCAGAGGAACCAACAAGATTGGTCCTGTGAGGAACCACAACAGGCAGGTGGAGATGGGACCGAGGTCTCTCCACCGGGCCCAACGGGATGGTGGGCAGCAGGCCCAGATCCCCAGCGGCAGAGTAAGTCCCAGGGAGATGAAGGTGCCGTCCTTCCTCCCCAGCGGCAGTGTGTACCCCAGGGAGCGGATGGTGTCGTCCTCCCTCCCCAGCGGCAGGCTGAGTTACAGGGGGCAGAGGTTGTTGTTCCTGCCCCCCAGCAGCAAAGTGATATGCCAGGAAGGCAGTGTGAAGTGAAGGGAGAGGAGAGCAGCGTCCCCCCTCCCCAGCGGCAGTGTGTGTCTCAGGGAGCAGAAGGTGCAGTCCTTCCTCCCCAGCGGCAGTGTGTACCCCAGGGAGCTGATGGTGCCATCCTTTCTCCCCAGCGGCAGTTTACCATCCAGAGAGAGGAGCTTGTTACACCCTCTCTCCCACGGCTGCCTAACCCACCAAGGGGAGATGTTAAGCCCCACAACTGTGCAGATGGGACCGTAGTCTCTGCACTTACAGCACAAGGGGTAGGGACGGTCGGTCCTGTCCCCCAGCCTCAGAGTGATGTATCCAAAGGGGAGACAGTCGGTCTCTCCCCCCGACAGCCGAGATGTGCACCTAAAGGGGAGACAGTCAGTCTCCAGCAACCAGGCGCCCACCAGACTACTCCCGTGGTAGTGCTGGCAACAGGACAGAGTACCGCTGGTCTCTGCCCCCTCAGCAACCCACCAAGGCAGCCTACCAGTCTCCCACACAGCAGTGGTGAGACACCAGAACCTGGACAAAATTCTTCCTCACCCAGATGTAGTAACCGGTTAGTTTGGGTGGGCTGCTCTGTTATTTCTGTTTTGTGGGTGGGTTGCTGGACTAACCAGGGCACTGACCGGCAGAAAGTCAGGTACCCTGTTAGTCTAATTGGCAAAGGGGAGAAATGTGGCGAAACCAGCTTCGCCACTGTGAACTGGAGAGGCCTGGTTGCTAGCCTCCTGCCCTGCGACTACGGCCCCTGGACATATTGCTCTATAAAAACTATATTTGGGCATGTAATAATTTATATTACTGCTACTGGGCCTTTAAGGGCCATCCGTGAACTTATTGGGACTTTTTGGGATTGTGGCGAAACCGACCTCGCCACGTGTCCTTGGAGGGGGCTGATTGCCCGCCTCTTGCCTTTGGACTATGGACCAGACTATAAACCCACCAATCAGAGTGCTCTGAGCCTAATTGGAGGGCGGGGCAAGGCTTTATAAGCCTTGCCCCGCCCTGCAGAGCTCAGTCTGCGCGGAGCCCTTCATGGGTGAAAATTGATTTTTTTTTTCTTAATAGTGCGTCGGTTATTATGGATTTTTATTTGGCCTTTTTTGGGGCTGAAAAAATAAGATTTTAGAAGAAAGAAGACATCAAATGGTAAGTTTCTTTTTTTCTTCTTTTTAAAGGTATCTAGCTTATGGTCCCCCCCCTCATTAATTTTATGATGAAGGGGGTAGGTAGGGGTTATTTTTGTTGGGGGTGGGGTGTGAGGGGGGTTAGATGTTTATTTACGGCCCCCACCCACCGCCCAGGGGTGGGGGCTGGGGGGGGGGAGGACAATAGGTCGCCCCCCTTATACTAACTTAGGGCCCCCACCCACCACTCAGGGTGGGGGCTGGTGGGAAGGACAATAGCCCCCCCCCTATTCTAAATTTAGGGCCCCCACCCGCCGCTCAGGGGTAGGTCCCCCCCTCATTTTTATGTAGGGCCCCTACCCACCGCGCAGGAGTGGAGGCTGGGGGGGGGGGGGGGGGGAGGACAGTAGGTCCTCCCCGTAATTCTTATTTTAGGCCCCCACCCTCCGCGCAGGGGTGGGGGGGAGGACAGTAGGTCCCCACCATTGTTATTTAGGGCCCCCTAACTGAGTACTGCCATTCCCATTATCCCTGCTCTTCACTGAGTACTACCATTCCCATTATCCCTGCTCTGCACTCACTGACTACTACCATTCTCATTATCCCTGCACTGAGTGAATACTACCATTCCCATTATCCCTGCTCTGCACTGACTACTACCATTCCCATTATCCCTGCTCTGCACTTACTGAGTAGTACCATTCCCATTATCCCTGCGCTGACTGAGTACTATCATTATCATTATCCCTGCTCTGCACTAACTGAGTACTACCATTCCCATTATCCCTTCCCTGACTGAGTACTACCATTCCCATTATCCCTGCCCTGAGAACTACCATTCCCATTATTTTTGATCTGCACTAACTGAGTACTACCATTCTCATGATCCCTGCACTGACTGAGTACTGCCATTCCCATTATCCCTGCACTGAGTACTACCATTCTCATTATCCCTGCTCTGCACTGACTACTACCATTCTCATTATCCCTGCTCTGCACTAACTGAGTACTACCATTCCCATTATCCCTGCACTGACTGAGTACTATCATTATCATTATCCCTTCCCTGACTGAGTACTACCATTCCCATGATCCCTGCACTGACTGAGTACTGCCATTCCCATTATCCCTGCATTGACTTAGTACTACCATTCCCATTATCCCTGCTCTGCACTGAGTATTACCATTCCCATTATCCTGCACTGAGTACTACCATTCTCACTATCCCTGCACTGACTGAGTACTACCATTCCCATTATCCCTGCTCTGCACTGAGTACTACAATTCCCATTATCCCTGCACTGACTTAGTACTACCATTCCCATTATCCCTGCTTTTGCACTGAGTACTACCATTCCCATTATCCCTGCTTTGACTGAGTACTACCATTCCCATTATCCCTGCACTAACTGAGTACTGCCATTCCCATTACCCCTGCTCTGCACTGAGTACTACTTTTTATCCCTGCTCTGCACTTACTGAGTGTTAAGACCTGCAGTGGTGATGGTGCTGCGGTCTCCTGTTCCTTTCCCAGCTGCTGAGTATTAGTGATTATAGCTCCAGCAGGGGGTAGAGATGAATACAGCTTCCCAGACAATCCTTCCCAGTGGATGGAATATTCCTTCCCCAAACATGAGCCAAGACTTCATGAAGGGTGTAACAGAACTAAACTAAAGTTGGGTTCAGGGGTTCTTGAAAAGTGTGGAAGTCCTGTTTTACCGACCACACACAAGGCTCCTGCCCAAAATAGTTCCACGAATTCAGCGTGTGTGGTTGGTCAATGGGGAAAACGGCGAAAAGCGGCCAAAATACCGAATATACCCTCCTGGCTCATAGTAGCGATTGTTCCCCTGGTCTGTACGAACATAACTACCAAATGCCGTTCTTCTGGCTGTTCGGTAAGTAGGAGAAGCGGGAGTTCGGTAGTTTTCAGCGGTGGTTCGTGCGGTCGAGTGTCCGATTTTAGTTCCAGACACTCGAGGACCAAGTCCCGCTGACTCTCCTCGTGCGAACAAGATGGCCGCCGTTTTCTTTTCCACGTAGCGTTCGGCTATACGAACAGCGGCCACCCAGGGAACACTTAATTGACGGTGCTTTTGAACATAACAAGCCAGGAGGGAGGTCGGGGTTCGGTAGTTGCAAACTGCCGAACTAACAATCCATTGTAGGCAGGAAAAATGAAACGAAATACATAAAAATTGAAGAAAAGGTCGGATAAAGTCCCTTTTCTTCACACTGAGTACTACCATTTACATTATCCCTGCTCTGCACTAACTGAGTACTACCATTCACATTATCCCTGCACAGACCGAGTACTGCCATTCCCATGATCCCTGCACTGACTGAGTACTGCCATTCCCATTATCACTGCACTAACTGAGTACTACCGTTCCCATTATCCCTGCACTAAGCACTACCATTCCCATTATCCCTGCTCTGCACTGACTGAGTACTACCATTCCAATTATCCCTGCTCTGACTGAGTACTACTATTCCCATTATCCCTGCTCTGCACTAACTATTACCATTCCCATTATTCCTGCACTGACTGAGTACTACCATTCCCATTATCCCTGCTCTGCACTGAGTACTACCATTCCCATTATCCCTGCTCTGCACTAACTGAGTACTACCATTCTCATTATCCCTGCTGTGACTTAGTACTACCATTTCCATTATTCCTGCACTGACTTAGTACTACCATTCCCATTATGCCTGCTCTGCGCTGAGTACTACCATTCCCATTATCCCTGATCTGCACTGAGAACTACCATTCCCATTATCCCTGCACTAACCGAGTACTGCCATTCCCATTATCCCTGCTCTGCACTGAGTACTACTTTTTGTCCCTGCTCTGCACTTACTGAGTAATACCATTCCCATTATCCCTGCCCTGACTGAGTACTATCATTTCCATTATCCCTGCTCTGCACTGAGTACCACCATTCCCATTATCCCTGCTCTGCACTGAGTACCACCATTCCCATTATCCCTGCTCTGCACTGAGTACCACCATTCCCATTATCCCTGCTCTGCACTGAGTACCACCATTCCCATTATCCCTGCTCTGCACTGAGTACCACCATTCCCAATATCCCTGCCCTGACTGAGTACTACCATTCCCATTATCCCTGCACTAACTGAGTCCTACCATTCACATTATCCCTGCACTGACTGAGTACTGCCTTTCCCATTATCCCTGTTCTGAGTACTACCATTCCCATTATCCCTGTACGGAGTACTATCATTCTCATTATCTCTGCTATGCACTGAGTACTGCCATTCCCATTATCCCTGCTGTGGTGACATTCTGTCATCAAACTAGCATGGTGACCAGGGGTCATGTGATCAAGTTCATGTAGATCTTTCTTACAGGGGGATAAGCTTTACTTTGATATGGTAATTGATATGGTAATTTACAAGTCAGGAAAGAGATAACCACTCCCCCCACTATCCTCATTCCTCGCTGTTCCTTCTTGACTGTGCTACTGAGCAGACATGGGCTAATTTTTATCATGGTGAACTGTGAGTGGGATCTGGTGATTTTATAAGATTTAGTTGTTATTGTTAGTTAGGTTGTTGTTGCTGTTGTTGTTGTTGTTGTTGGTATAGTTAGTTAGATTGTGTGTAATTATTTATATGTTGTTGTTTTGTCTCTGAATAAATATTTGTTAAAGTAGACGGACCAGAGTTTATATGTGTATGCATACATAATAATTTATAGAGTTTGGTAATACACCACATTTGGCGACCACAAATTTTAGACTTATACAACAAATGTTTGTGAGCGCAATAACTACCATATTGATACATAATCTAAGAGCAAGAGACTTTATAGCATAGGATTCGTTGTTGAAACAAATATACATATGTGTTTTGTTGACTGTTTTGAATTTGTGTATTGTGACTGACAGAACATATTTTGTTGCAAATTGTAGCATTTATAGGTTTAACTTTGTTTCTGTACAGTTTTGTGTATGTATTGTCTCTCTCCTGTTGCAACTAACTAGAACTAAACTGAATATATTGGAATTGTTTTTAGTTACATTTTGTACATTTTGTGGCTTCACTGCATTCTAAGTTTAAATAGCAAACTGTTTGTTTTTTTTGGTTCTCTTTTGTCTGTTTGAACCATTGAATTCTGGGTAGGAGCATTGTGTTTACATGATAAAGGTATTGGGGCTAATACAGTGTGGTGGCTATTGTTTAGCCAGGTTACCATTTCCATTTTTTCACTGGAGTGTGTTTAATAGAAAATGAACAGTTTGTATTTGAGGTAAATATTATGAAGTAAAGGTGCCTATGTTAGATTGTTATATGGTTGGGAATTATCATTGAGGTGAAGTTACAGTCAGGTATTTTCCAGTTCCCATATCTTCCTTTAAATCATTCTGTTTATTTGTAAACCCCCCACCCCCCACCCCCTCCCCTTAAACAAAGGCAGTAGGGTGGTTTTGTGTTTTGCTATCTGTGGGCATTTGTTGTATTGAGACAGTGAAGTTTTTTTTCTTAAAAGACAAGAGTTTGTTTGAATAGGTTAATAAAATTAATTTTCTCAAATGGTTCAATCTCTTTGGAGCCAGTTTCAGTTGTTTTTTAAATTAATCCCATTGTTAAAAACTTGTTGTTTTTTTACTTAGTCTGCTATTCTATTTCGATTAAAGACTCAGGGAGAGCTCAGTTTTAAAATGTAATTTCTGGGTACTAAGTATTTTTCTGCAGAAGTACTAGAGTACTTCAAGAATGACATTGACAAACATGATGGACCATATGAGCTTCCAGAACCAGCAGGCCCCAATTGTGGAAAATATGAAGGTTTCATGGATGTTTTGACACAGATTGTTACTAATAAAAAGTGCAATATTAAGAAAAGGAGAAGCTTGGTGGCACAAACGGTTGTTGCTGCAATAAGGGGTTTGGCAAGCATGGTAGTCGAATTGCAGCAAATTAATTTAGTAACCACTAATAAAATGGAAAATGCTCTTGATGAAAGAGATTGTTTTAAAATAGCTGCCCTAAGAACAAACAAAATGATCGAGGGGTTGGAGAAGGAATTAAAGGAAATAGAACAACAGAGAGATGCATATAGTGCTAAGATCACTGAACTCCAAGACCTAGTCATGGAATATAAACAGGGGCGGACTGACCGGTCGGGCACTTCGGACATGGTCCGAGGGCCCGGCCGGGACGGGGGCCCGCCATCAGGGGGCCCCCTGCCCCTTTAAATGCTGCAGCCGCTTGAGCGCTCTCTTAAGAGCCTCAGGCGGCTGCAGCTTCTCACCTCCCCTCCCCTGTAGCGTGGCCGAGCTGCTGTGCGGTCCGCGGTGCCCGGCCGGAGTGATAGGAAGGTGCACACTCAGTGTGCACCTTCCTATCACTCCGGCCGGGCACCGCGGACCGCACAGCAGCTCGGCCACGCTACAGGGGAGGGGGTAAAAAGAGAGAGGGAGGGGAGGGGGTTAAAAGAGAGAGGGGGGGTTAAAAGAGAGAGGGAAGGGGGATAAAAGAGAGAGGGGGATAAAAGAGAGAGCGGGGGGTTAAAAGAGAGAGGGGGGGTTAAAAGAGAGAGGGGGTTAAAAGAGAGAGGGGGGGATAAAAGAGAGAGGGGGTTAAAAGAGAGAGGGGGGTGTAACCGTTTCACTTACAAGAGGATAAAACCCAGTTTAGGCGATATCCCCCTTTTCCATAGACCAGCAGCTACTGCAATCACCAATCTCCCAGACTCCAAACTGTACGAATCTTCCAACTCCCGAACTGGAAACACACGAACTCTGGAATCAGCTGAACAGGAAAAGCATACCATCCGCTTACACTCCTGGCAGTCAGCATACAATCCAATTCCCCCAAAAACGAGACGACACATCGGTTTGAGGGTCAAGCAGAATCTGAGGTCTGGAACACCCAGCCTGGTTTTTATTACAGTTGTGCACATACAGAACACACCCAGGGGGAGGCATAAAACAACCAATCAAGCAACAGTACAACCCACACATCCCCTCCCCTCAGATAAGCAATTAGCATAATTACTACATACAATAAAAATACAGTTTCCACACATACTCTGTAACTTTAAAACCATACATCACATTCACATAAAAATACATATCCACAATCAATCCATTCAGGGGAACAACATATTAAAAAATGGCATGAATCAGACCAGGGGTTCAAAAGTTAGTAAAAGTATATTTTGTTCCCCCTGGCTGGTAGTATTTTAATCTGCTCAAACAGGAAAAGTAAAACATCCCCATAATGCATCCTGGTTTCCTCCCTTGTGCCCTGGAGATAATTGGAGAAGTAATCCAATTATCTCCGAGGTCAAAGACAAAACTCCATTACACATGTGGGGACCTAAATACAGGATTATGTTTTAAAATGTATAAAGTCACTTTTATACATTAAACACAGACATGTAACATATCCCCAGATAGCTCAGGTCTGCGTGCACATTATTAGGTGAATGGCACGCAGACCACACAAATACAGTTTAATTGCCATGGAGCCAAAGTCTTTCCCATAGTCTTTCATTATATGAATAGGCTCCATGGCATAGCTATCTGGGGGTATCACCGCTCACACACGGCAAGTACCGAATGGCCCCACTGTGTTTAAAGGGCCAGAATGAGTGACATGCACTCTGTTAGGGCCGAATACGTTTTGTAAAAGGGCCCAATCTCCCAGGGCCATAGTCCAAAGGCAAGAGGCGGGCAAGCAGCCCCCTCCAAGGACACGTGGCGAGGTCTGTTTCGCCACACTTCTCCCCTTTACCCCCCAGACTAACAGGGTATCTGACCTCCTGCCGGTCAGTGCCCTGGTTAGTCCAGCAACCCACCCACAAAACAAAAACAGCAGTACAGCCCACCCACAATAACTGGTTACTACACCTGGGTAGAGGAGAACTTTGTCCAGGTCCAGGTGTCTCACCACGGCTGCGTGGGGGACTGGTAGTCTGCCTTGGTGGGTTGCTGAGTGGGCAGAGACCAGCGGTACTCTGCCCTGGTGCCAGTACTACCGCGGAAGTAGCCTGGTTGGAGCCTGGTTGTGGGAGGGAGAGACCGACTGTCTCCCCTCTGGCTACACTGCTCTGTGGCTGGGGGACAGGACCGACCATCCCTACCCCTTGGGCTGTAAGTGCAGAGACTACGGTCCCATCTGCACAGTTGCGGGGCTCAACATCTCCTCTTGGTGGGTTAGGCTGCCGCTGGAGAGAGGGTGTAACAAGCTCCTCTCTCTGGACTGTCAACTGCCGCTGGGGAAAGGGGTTAACAGGCCCCTGACACTCTCTCTGCTGTTGGAGAGGGGGACTAGCTGTCTCCCCTTTCATTATTTTGTCCTGCTGCTGGGGTGTGAGACTGACGGTCTCTGCTCCCTGCAGGACACACTGCCGCTGGGGAGGAAGGACGGCACCTTCAGCTCCCTGGGATACACACTGCCGCTGGGGAGGAAGGATTGCACCTTCCGCTCCCTGGGGTACACACTGCCGCTGGGGAGGAAGGACGGCACCTTCAGCTCCCTGGGGTACACACTGCCGCTAGGGAGGAAGGATGGCACCTTCAGCTCCCTGGGATACACACTGCCGCTGGGGAGGAAGGATTGCACCTTCAGCTCCCTGGGGTACACACTGCCGCTGGGGAGGAAGGACGACACCTTCAGCTCCCTGGGATACACACTGCCGCTGGGGAGGAAGGATTGCACCTTCAGCTCCCTGGGACACACACTGCCGCTGGGGAGGAAGGACGACACCTTCAGCTCCCTGGGATACACACTGCCGCTGGGGAGGAAGGACGGCACCTTCAGCTCCCTGGGATACACACTGCCGCTGGGGAGGAAGGATTGCACCTTCAGCTCCCTGGGGTACACACTGCTGCTGGGGAGGAAGGACAGCACCTTCTGCTCCCTGGGACACACACTGCCGCTGGGGAGGAAGGACGGCACCTTCAGCTCCCTGGGATACACACTGCCGCTGGGGAGGAAGGATTGCACCTTCCGCTCCCTGGGGTACACACTGCCGCTGGGGAGGAAGGACGGCACCTTCAGCTCCCTGGGGTACACACTGCCGCTAGGGAGGAAGGAGGCACCTTCAGCTCCCTGGGATACACACTGCCGCTGGGGAGGAAGGATTGCACCTTCAGCTCCCTGGGGTACACACTGCCGCTGGGGAGGAAGGACGACACCTTCAGCTCCCTGGGATACACACTGCCGCTGGGGAGGAAGGACGGCACCTTCAGCTCCCTGGGATACACACTGCCGCTGGGGAGGAAGGATTGCACCTTCAGCTCCCTGGGGTACACACTGCAGCTGGGGAGGAAGGACGACACCTTCAGCTCCCTGGGATACACACTGCCGCTGGGGAGGAAGGATTGCACCTTCAGCTCCCTGGGACACACACTGCCGCTGGGGAGGAAGGACGGCACCTTCAGCTCCCTGAGATACAATCTGCTGCTGGGGAGGAAGGACGGAACCTTTAGCTCCCTGTGATACAATCTGCCGCTGGGGAGGAAGGACGGCACCTTTAGCTCCCTGGGTTATACACTGCTGCCTCAGGGGAAGACGGCTAACCTCCTCGGATGCAGTCTCTACTCTGCTGCTGTAACACTCTTTCCGCTGAGCATACTCTCCGTCCATCCTTGAGTTTCACTTAGCCATGACCTGGTTCCAGATCCCCTGGAATATCTCCATGGATACATAACCCCCATACTGGGCCACTCGCTGCCTCACCTCGGCCAGCCCATAATCTTCAGCGTCAGAGCCTTCCATACTTGTCTGCTCCAAGTCGCTGGATACCTCTGCTGCCAGGGGCGCTGCACGAGTGCTAACGTTGCCCTCAATTTGTAACTCCAAGGAATTGGTGTTCTGTAGCTGTCCTTCTGGCTGTAGGAACGATCCCGCCGCTTGCCACCAATTGTAACGGACCGTTTCACTTACTAGAGGATAAAACCCAGTTTAGGCGATATCCCCCTTTTCCATAGACCAGCAGCTACTGCAATCACCAATCTCCCAGACTCCAAATCTTCCAACTCCCGAACTGGAAACACACGAACTCTGGAATCAGCTGAACAGGAAAAGCATACCATCCGCTTACACTCCTGGCAGTCAGCATACAATCCAATTCCCCCAAAAACGAGACGACACATCGGTTTGAGGGTCAAGCAGAATCTGAGGTCTGGAACACCCAGCCTGGTTTTTATTACAGTTGTGCACATACAGGACACACCCAGGGGGAGGCATAAAACAACCAATCAAGCAACAGTACAACCCACACATCCCCTCCCCTCAGATAAGCAATTAGCATAATTACTACATACAGTAAAAATACAGTTTCCACACATACTCTCTAATTTTAAAACCATACATCACATTCACATAAAAATACATATCCACAATCAATCCATTCAGGGGTACAACATATTAAAAAATGAATCAGACCAGGGGTTCAAAAGTTAGTAAAAGTATCTTTTGTTCCCCCTGGCTGGTAGTATTTTAATCTGCTCAAACAGGAAAAGTAAAACATCCCCATAATGCATCCTGGTTTCCTCCCTTCTGCCCTGGAGATAATTGGAGAAGTAATCGAATTATCTCCCAAGTCAAAGACAAAACTCCATTACACATGTGGGGACCTAAATACAGGATTATGTTTTAAAATATATAAAGTCACTTTTATACATTAAACACAGACATGTAACATATCCCCAGATAGCTCAGGTCTGCGTGCACATTATTAGGTGAATGGCACGCAGACCACACAAATACAGTTTAATTGCCATGGAGCCAAAGTCTTTCCCATAGTCTTTCATTATATGAATAGGCTCCATGGCATAGCTATCTGGGGGTATCACCGCTCACACAGGGCAAGTACCGAATGGCCCCACTGTGTTTAAAGGGCCAGAATGAGTGACATGCACTCTGTTAGGGCCGAATACGTTTTGTAAAAGGGCCCAATCTCCCAGGGCCATAGTCCAAAGGCAAGAGGCGGGCAAGCAGCCCCCTCCAAGGACACGTGGCGAGGTTGGTTTCGCCACAGGGGGGTTAAAAGAGAGGAGGGGTTAAGAGAGAGGGAGGGGGGGTTAAAAGAGAGAGGGAGGGGGGTTAAAAGAGAGAGGGAGGGGGGTTAAACGATAGAGGGAGGGGGGTTAAAAGAGAGAGGGAGGGGGGTTGAGAGAGGGGGGTTAAAAGAGAGAGGGGGGTTAAAAGAGAGGGGGAGTTAAAAGAGAGAGGGGGGGTTAAAAGAGAGAGAGGGGGTTAAAAGAGAGAGGGGTGTTAAAAGAGAGAGGGGGTGTTAAAAGAGAGATGGGGGTTAAAAGAGAGGGGGGTGTTAAAAGAGAGGGGGGTGTTAAAAGAGAGAGGGGGGTTAAAAGAGAGAGGGGGTTAAAAGAGAGAGGGGGGTTAAAAGAGAGGGGTGTTAAAAGAGAGAGAGGGGTGTTAGAAGAGAGAGGGGGTGTTCAAAGAGAGAGGGGGGTTAAAAGAGAGAGGGGGGTTAAAAGAGAGGGGGGGTTAAAAGAGAGGGGGGTAAAAGAGAGGGGGGTTAAAAGAGAGAGGGGGGTAAGAGGACTACGGGACTCGGGAGCCACTATCACCCCGGTACAGAGCCACCTGGTTTTGGATCAGGCAAAACTAAGCAAAACTGTGGCCGTCCGGGTAGCCGGGGGAGCAGTGTACCGGCTACCTACAGCAAGGGTACATTTACATTGGGGAGCGGGGGCAGGGCATGTGGAGGTGGGGTTGATGCCGCAGTTACCGGCTGAGGTTTTATTGGGGAACGATCTGGGGAGGCTCACTTCTGCTTTTGAGCCCCAGACGCTCTCCACAGGAGAAGCCAACCCTGTGGTCACCCGACAACAGGCCCGCACCCAGGACTACAACACACTGCCGGAGGTCCAGGTAAGCGATCCTACCCCTCCCCTAGAATGTGTCCCCTGGGCCCCACCTAATGAATTTGCAGCTGAAGTAGCAACAGACCCTACGCTTCAAGTTTATAGGGACAAGGTTGTCACGGGCTCACCCGGGGGGGAGGGAGAGAGATTTGTCTGGGATAGACAGCTTTTGTACAGGGAAACAGGCAAGCAGATTACGGGGTCAGACCTGATAGTGATAAGGCAGCTAGTGGTGCCACAGCGGTACCGAGCTGAGTTACTCCGGATAGCGCATGATATTCCGCTATCCGGACATCTAGGGGTCAGTCGCACTAGGTACCGACTGACCCAAAGTTTCTTCTGGCCAGGGATTAGCCAAGAAGTACGCAGATATTGCACTACGTGCGATACCTGCCAGAGGGTAGGCAAAAGGGGAGACCGAAGGAAGGCGAAACTCCACCCCTTACCCATAATTGAGGAACCCTTTAGCCGAATAGCGGTAGATTTGATAGGTCCCCTCCAGAAAGCTAGCCCGTCAGGAAAAAGTTATATTTTAACAGTAGTAGATTATGCCACCAGGTATCCAGAGGCAGTGGCTCTGACCAACATCCGAGCTGAAACGGTCGCGGATGCCCTCATGCGGATATTCTCCCGGATGGGATTACCCAGGGAGATTATCTCGGATCAGGGCACCCAATTTACCGCAGAGTTCACCCAACACCTCTGGAGGATCTGTGGCATTAAGCCTATTATCAGTGCCCCTTACCACCCCCAGACGAACGGGCTCTGCGAACGGTTCAATGGTACCTTGTTAGTTAGTATGGCTGAACCGGGTGGCTGGGGACCTTCGCAGAGACCCACAAGGACTGGGAGCGATTCCTGCCGCATCTCCTGTTCGCATATCGGGAGGTGCCGCAGGAATCCAAGGGGTTCTCCCCATTTGAACTGCTGTTTGGGAGGAGGGTCAGAGGTCCCTTAGATCTTATTCGAGAGCATTGGGAGGGAGACCGGAGCGCAGATGGCACTCCCATCATACCATATGTGCTGGCCTTTCGAGACCGCCTGGAAGCATTGACCAAGACGGTAAGGGAAAACCTTCAGGCGGCCCAGACTCGCCAGCGCACGTGGTATGATCGGGGAGCCAGGGACCGTAGCTTTCAGGTCGGGCAGAAAGTACTGATTTTAAAACCTGTCCGACATGATAAGTTACAGGCCGCCTGGCAGGGACCATATAGGGTGGTGGAACAGAGATGTGACACCACCTATATCATAGGCCCCTGCACAGGGACTGGAGGGTGATGCATGCTCCATGTGAACATGATGAAGCCCTACCAGGAGCGCGCCGAGGAGGTAACCGCCATATGTGCGCCCAACACTGAGGAGTTTGACAGATTACCCCTTCCCGATTTGCTGGGGGATGGGCAGTTGTCTGGGGATTTAGGGGATGTTGCACTGGGAGATCGGCTGAGCCCACAGGAGCGGATCGAGGTACAGCGATTATAAGAGGAGAAACGAGACACGTTCTCTAATGTACCTGGATACACTCCTCTGGCAACTCACCGGGTCGAGACTCCAGGGCAACTACCCATGCACCAAACCCCCTACCGCATCCCAGAATCGGTGAGGGAAAACATGCCCAAGGAGATCGATGAGATGCTCCAACTGGGGGTGATTGAACCCTCAGCCCATGGGCATCTCCTGTAGTCCTCGTGCCGAAGCGAGACGGCACGACCCGCTTCTGCGTGGACTATAGGAGATTAAATGAGAAAACCGTGTCAGACGCCTATCCTATGCCCCGGATAGACGAGTTGCTGGACAGGATGGCCAGGGGCCAATACCTCACCACTATTGACTTATGTAAAGGATATTGGCAAATTCCCCTGGCCCCAGACGCCATCCCGAAGTCTGCCTTTGTCACCCCATTTGGCTTGTACCAGTTTAAGGTCATGCCATTTGGGATGAAAAACGCCCCAGCTACCTTCCAGAGGATGGTGGATCGACTTCTGGATGGATTCCAGGACTATACCTGTGCCTACCTGGACGATATTGCTATTTTTAGCAATACGTGGCAGGAACACTTGGCCCATATAGGAGCTGTACTGGACAGGATTAGGGAAGCTGGTTTGACCCTGAAGCCGGCCAAGTGTAGTATAGGGATGGCTGAGGTGCAGTACCTGGGACATAGAGTGGGGTGCGGCAAACAGAAGCCTGAACCCGCCAAAGTAGAGGCCGTAGCCCAGTGGCCCACCCCTAGGACTAAGACCCAGGTTTTAGCGTTTCTAGGGACAGCGGGGTATTACCGGAAGTTTGTTCCCAATTATAGCGCCCTGGCCAAACCCCTCACTGACCTGACCCGTAAGAACCTTCCCCGCCAAGTAAACTGGACCCCGGAGTGCGAGCAGGCATTTCAACACCTGAAAAATGCACTGATAAATGCCCCTGTCTTGGCAGCTCCCAATCCAACTAAATGATTTCTTGTTCAGATTGGGGGCAGTACTGAACCAAGTCGGGGCCGATGGCGGAGAACATCCCGTGGCTTACATCAGTCGCAAACTGTTACCTCGAGAAGTAAGCTACGCCGCCATCGAAAAGGAATGCCTGGCTGTGGTGTGGGCCCTGAAGAAACTGCAGCCCTATCTGTATGGACAGCCCTTTTCCTTGCTCACGGATCACAACCCGTTAGTATGGCTGAACCGGGTGGCTGGGGACAATGCCAGGCTGCTGCGCTGGAGCTTGGCGCTGCAGCCCTTTGACTTTAATATTCAGTACCGGCCGGGTAAGCAAAACGGAAATGCTGACGGATTCTCAAGACAAACTGACCTGGAAAAATGATCCATGAGCCCCCGGACATCCCCAAGCCGATCCGTGTTGGATCAGACTGTGTATGCCGACTTGTGGGCAAGGGGGAGCAGTGTAGCGGAACCCTGTTGTTGGCTGCCCCCTTCCTGTATTGTTGATTGCCCTCACCTACCCTACCTTTCCCCTAAAGACAAATACTGTTCCTGGCCCTTGGATTACTTCGGGGCAGTGTTGCAACTTTAAATGGGCACTTCGGATACCGTCGAAGTGCCGAAGTAGTCGAAGTTGTCGAAGTCGTCGAAGTGAACGGCATCGAACAAAGGACCACGTGGCGGCGGCCATTTTAACTTCGAACACCGCCGACCCTTACCATCGACTCCACTTCGACACTTCGACTAAAGTCGAAGTACCGGCCACACTTCGAACGGGACTTAGCCGTTTTTATGCCAGAAATTGACCGATCGCACAGCCCAAATCCATGGAACTGTTTTGGGCAGGAAAATGTGCTTGCGGTCGGTCATAAAGGGACCTCCAACTAACTATTGATCTACTGGAGGGATTAGGATGATTTTTGAGAGTGTTACTAATTGAAGTCTGCTGATTAAGAAAATGTATGTTTTATGTTTGTAACACGAATATTGTAGAAGTTATAGATGGTGTAAAAGTTATGTTTTAAACTGTATAATAAGTGGATTACCTCTCAGGCTAAGGGGAGGGAATCTGTGGGTTGCAACCGTTATGCTATTGGCTATTTTACACCTCCCCTGTGGGCGGTCTTATATGTGTAAGATGGAAATAAAAGCCAGGCTGGATGTGCCAGCCAGCAGTTCTGCTCCTGAAACTGTGTGTCGTCCAGTTATTGGGATTGCTGTTAGGATACTGCTGTATTACTTTACCTGCTGGAAACCTTGCCTGTGGATTTATCATCACCTTGTTCCTGAGCCTCACTGGGATCTTTAGTGGAGAATAGCTGTGAGATATCAGCTCTCCGCTACAATATGGTAATTTACAAGTCAGGAAAGAGATAACCACTCCCCCCACTATCCTCATTCCTCGCTGTTCCTTCTTGGCTGTGCTACTGAGCAGACATGGGCTAATTTTTATCATGGTGAACTGTGAGTGGGATCTGGTGATTTTATAAGATTTAGTTGTTATTGTTAGTTAGGTTGTTGTTGTTGTTGGTATAGTTAGATTGTGTGTAATTATTTGTATGTTGTTGTTGTTTTGTCTCTGAATAAATATTTGTTAAAGTAGACGGACCAGAGTTTATATGTGTATGCGTACATAATAATTTATAGAGTTTGGTAATACACCACACCTGCTCTGCACTGACTGAGTACTACCATTCCCATTATCCCTGCTCTGACTGAGTACTACCATTCCCATTATCCCTGCTCTGCACTAACTATTACCATTCCCATTATTCCTGAACTGACTGAGTACTACCATTCTCATTATCACTGCACTGAGTACTACCGTTCCCATTATCCCTGCACTAACTGGGTACTACCATTCACAGTATCCCTGCTCTGCACTAACTGAGTACTATCATTCCCATTATCCCTGCTCTGCACTGACTGAGTACTACCATTCCAATTATCCCTGCTCTGACTGAGTACTACCATTCCCATTATCCCTGCTCTGCACTAACTTTTACCATTCCCATTATTCCTGCACTGACTGAGTACTACCATTCCCATTATCCCTGCACTGACTGAGTACTACCATTCCCATTATCCATGCTCTGCACTGAGTACTACCATTCTCATTATCCCTGCTGTGACTGAGTACTACCATTCTCATTATCACTGCACTAACTGAGTACTACCATTCCCATTATCTCTGCACTGAGTACTACCATTCCCATTATCCCTGCTCTGCACTCATGGAGTACTACAATTCCCATTATCCCTGCTCTGCACAAACTGAGTACTACCATTCTCATTATCCCTGCCCTGACTGAGTACTACCATTCCCATTATCCCTGCCCTGACTAAGTACTACCATTCCCATTACCCCTGCTCTGCACTAACTGAGTAGTACCAATCCCATTATCCCTGCACTGACTGAGTACTACCATTCCCATTATCCCTGCTCTGCACTGAGTACTACCATTCCCATTATCTCTGCATTGATTTAGTACTACCATTCCCATTATCCCTGCTCTGCACTGACTACTACCATTCCCATTATCCTTGCCTTGACTGAGTAATACCATTCTCATTAGTGACTGAGTAATACCATTCTGCTCTGCACTGAGTACTACCATTCTCAATATCCCTGCTCTGCACTGACTGAGTACTGCCATTCCCATTATCCCTGCCCTGACTGAGTACTGCCATTCCCATTATCCCTGCCCTGACTGAGTACTGCCATTCTCATTAATCTCTGTGTGGCAGTTGATATCTCTGTATCTGCGAATAGAGTGTACTAGCGCCAATATGTAAAAGTGGAAACTTGTTATTTAACACCGAAAATACAGCTGCTATGTCACCAAATTCTTATCTTGAACAGTTTGAGTTGTAAAGTGTAGGTTAAACGCTGAATATTTATATTTCGTGATACCACGTGTAAAGTACAATCAAATGGATAACTCTACCTTAATAGATATATCAAACTTTCAATGATGGTATGCAGTACCTTAACGATATAAACACAAAGAACCAAACATAGTGTATACTATGGTATAGATAAATTATATAAAAGAAGGGGAAATATGCCCACTCACACTTTAAGGAGCTAAGTATGTATAGCTCACTATAATCGCTTCAGGGGTCCGTAAAGGCGACCCTATCCCTTCTTGGATGAGTGTTCTTTGGATTAAATATTTATCCAATAAGAGTTATACACAATAGAAACGAATTGTCAGTTTTATTTTATTATATATACAACGAATTCAGTTGAAATATAGAGAAATCATGCCTCTGATTTGTTTCATCACTTTCGTTACTATGACAACCGGAGATACAGAACCACGAGTTGGAACACACAAGGATGACGTATCGGCACACAGACATGAAACTGGAAGTGACGACCACATACGGAGACGCACCGAAAGTGAGGCTTGAAACGCTGGGCGTCACCGTTTCCAGGGTGAATGCCCGCGTTTTGTACAAGCCGGAAACAAATTATTGTACCCGTGGAAGGGTACATATAGCAGGAACTTGTCCCAACAAACATACAAAGATTTGTCTCCCACCTCCAGTTGAAGAAGCCTGTACGGCGAAACGCGTCCTGGGAACTTTGTGAGGAAGAGACTTTGATGAATTGGACGTTTTTTATGCCTAGAAAGTGGTATTTCATAGAGATATATTTTTATTTATAATATATGTTCTAATAAATTAATACTTATTTTATACCACTTCTGGCATTCGTTCCTGCTTTTTGTTTATAAAGAAGGATTGTGGTCCTTAACCACATACACTCTCAGACCAGAGCCGATGTGGATGGCTCTGGGGTTAAATCAAGACAGCAAAGAACACTCATCGAAGAAGGGATAGGGTCGCCTTTACGGACCCCTAAAGCGATTATAGTGAGCTATACATACTTAGCTCCTTAAAGTGTGAGTGGGCATATTTCCCCTTCTTTTATATAATTTATCTATACCATAGTATACACTATGTTTGGTTCTTTGTGTTTATATCTTTAAGGTACTGCATACCATCATTGAAAGTTTGATATATCTATTAAGGTAGAGTTATCCATTTGATTGTACTTTACACATGGTATCACGAAATATAAATATTCAACGCTTCACCTACACTTTACATCTCTGTATCTGCGTTTATTTCTTGCTGCTCAGCAGTCAATGCGGTGTCTATGTATACTATGTCTATGGCTCACATGCTGCACCGGCCAATCACAGCCAGGCCATTAGTAGGCATGACTTGTGTTGCTTCTAAGGGCACACAAGTCAAACGCTTGTTGATTGGCTGCCCTGCAGCCTTTCAAAATGTGCCATTAAATCGCCGAACACTGAACTCCAACCCGAACATACACTGAAATGTCAGTGTTCGGGTCCGGGGTCCAGAAAACGTAATGTTCGGTACGAACCCGAACTTTTCACTTCGGGTTCATTCAACTCTACTAAAAAGGTATTTGCCTCTTAGTGAGAGTCAAAAAGAGATTGTGAATATGTAAGAAGATATCTTAAAAGGCACTAGCAGGTGTGTTGCACATTGTGATTTTTACTTAGTATTAGTAAATTTGGCTGAAAGACCAATTTAGGTCTTTCAGCCTTTTGGTAGATAACTCCCTAATACCGTGGAAATTAGGGAGTTATCTACTAAGCGGCTGCAAGAGAAGTCACAAAGTGCCGAAGTCCCAAAATGCTGAAGTGCCCTTAAACAAACGTAGTACTAGCAATATGCACCTCACTTGTTCGAACTAAAGTCACCTTAAGCTTCTCGATTGTTTATATATATATGTGCCAAGAGGTCTCCTTTGTATTATTGTTTGCATATTATGTCATTTACCATGTTACCTCGTATATAAAAAAAAACCCCACTCAGCAGATCACTGCATCAAACCTAATATCACTGCTTGTGTACATGCATAAGAACATTACGGGCACTAGCCCGCATTTTGTATTGTAACGATTGCCTTATATAATCTGCTGAGTGACTAAAATAAAGAATTAAAAAAAAATAAAAAAATGCTGAAGTGCCAAAATTCCGAAGTGCCGAAGTCTTGAAGTGTCGAAACAAACTGAAAATTTTCCCCATGCACATACCTAAATTTTAACATTACCTTTAAAAAGCCTTATGCATTTACACTACTGATGTATTATCAGAAAAAACCAACAATAAAAAACAAGCATTTCTAAGGTGGGCTTTAGAGGATAGAGCCCCTGATGTAGAATAGAGCCTCAGTTCCCCTCAGGATAGTGCCTAGAGCAGATAAGCAGGACTGCACCATATTGTTGAAGAGCTGATTTTTAAATAATATGATACAACTACTTCCCCCCCAACACACTGAGTTCTGCAGAGCTACGAGAGTTGGTCTCTGATCACACTCTGCAAGCAGCAGACCATGGCTGTTTTTGAAGCAGGAGGTGTGTGTCAAACCTAACCACTTTAGGTCATACTGCTGTACATTTCAAGGTTGTCTGTAAAAAGCTGCGGTAATTCTGTATAAATGTATTTGTGTAATTTTGTAATATAGAGCATTCGTATGCTAACGGCCGAAAGCCGCTAGCATTCATATGGTAGTTTCACGAACAGTGACTTTACACACTGTTCGTGAAACGAATAAAGTACCGAATGGGAGCCCACACACACAGAGGGTCGTGTGGCTCCCATTAACCGATTGCAACATTGTAGCAATCGGCGGTTAATTGCTTTGCTGGGTGGCCGTCGATCGGCTACCGACCACGCGGCGGTCGGCCATCTTGGATCCTTTGTTAGCCCAGCGGTGTTTGGTTGTCGAGCGCCTGGAACTAAAATCGGCTACTCGACGGCGCGAACACTGCTGGACTTCCAGGCCATTCGGGAACACGGGTCTTTCGGTATTTTGTTTCCCAATAGGTATTCGGTACTTTTTAGGAGAATGTGATATAAAGTGTGTTTCGTGCGGCGTTCGGCTATTTATGCTGGGATTTGAGCGGTACTTTCACAAAGTATGCGCTCAGACCCCAGCTATCTACCGAACGGTCATTTGTTATAATCCCACCAATAATGTTAAAGTTATAAATTTTTATGTTAAAATCCAGTTCTGCTGTACGGAGGGATAATCCACTTAATAGGATATTCTAGTAGGAGTATCCCTCTCGTACAGCAGTGCATGGTGGGAGAAATACTCTGTATATTCAGTTCCCCATGTGTTTCTCTACTGTAATACCCCTGTAAAGTGACTAAGGAAACCCCTTCCATGGCAAACCACATAAATACTGGAGCTGTGAATAAAATCGTCAGTTGACTCCCAGAACTGTGTTTCGTCCAGTTACTGGGGGATTTGGGATATTGCCTTCATTTCCAGCGCTTTATTTGGATCACCTTCTATACCAGCGGAGAAATTGTGATTTAATATTGCATCTCCGCTACAAGGTGTAAAACTGACTTGCATTACACACCTCCTTGGAAAACTGTTCAACACACAGCTTTTATTTTTTTTTTAATTTTGTTTTTAAAATACTGGTTCCACTTACCTGATTTTCGCGCCCAGTCGCCATTCTGAAACTTGAAGATATTAAACTGTCTGTTTGCTCCCCAAATACCGGCTGGACCAACACTCACATGCATCAGTTTTCCTGGAACCTGTACCCAGTCATTCACACTGAAACGGAATATGCTATCGTCATCGTTGACCCCATAAACCTGTCCGAGTCCAGCATCCAACTGCCTCAGTTTCCCAGGTATCAGTGTACATCGGTTGCCTGGGTGTAAACAGAAAGAGCAGTGGGTGTATACAATATGCAGAACAAGAAGCAGATACATGATATAAACATGAGAAATAATATGACTGTTAGAATTATAGTGAGCTAGACTGGATCTGCAGTATGGTCACAGCATGTAAATAAAATCGAAAAGTATGTAAGTAAAATGTATTTCTAACATTAGAGTTTCTTCCTGCACATTTGGTTATCTGAGCTCCCCTTTAGAAGTAAAATAGTGAACATGTAGTCATCTTTTAGTCCTTGCTGTGCCAGATTCACTGCGGCTGCCACTCCACCCCTAACTGAGATCATCAGTTATGGTAATTTCAGCCAATTAAAAATACGTCTCCAAAGAAAAGCATTGGGGGGCTTACTGCACCTGTGCAGCAATCATCATGCCACGCCAATATGCATCTCCTCATGGAAATACATTGTACTAATGCATCTCTGTGGGGAATATTTGTTGTTGTCACACTGACCTAGTGGACATTAAATGTCAGTCCTGCAAACACTGTAACTCTGTAAGGATGGAGCAATATTCATTGGGAGCAAGGTAAAGTGTTTTTAGAGGAGAGGGTGCAGAGACAGGATATTGAACCAAAACTAGTACCCTGATTGATAATTTTGTGGAGAAGGGATACTCAAAGGTAGCTGATATGGAAAGAGGCTCTTTGTTGCAAGATAAAAAAAAGTTTAATGTAGCCAATTTGTGGTGGAATCTCAGTAAAAATAAATTTACTAGGACAAGATTGCCATGTGGCAAATGTGTAAATGTTGTATCAGTTAGTTAGTTTCACGTAGCTAAGATACAATCATCACCGTATTGAGCAAATGCAGGAATGCAGAAACTGAAAACACTTCCCCCCTCCTCCATTGTTCTGGGTGAGCCATGTGGTCTAATAAGTAAGGGAAGTTAGGCTTTGTTCAGCTGATTGTGTAAAGAGTATATGGGGGTAGAGTTAACTATAGGAGGAGCTATATGTCTATATCATGCATTTACACAGTCAGTTCTGGGCTCAGATCTTTGCTGTTTTTGGTGACATAAGTCCCTCTGAGCCCCGGTCGGTGAATCGAATAAAGAATCTCTTCCTTCCTGAAGAAACCTGTGTCCATCTCTCTGTGCTTGGCTTCCGTCAGTTTCTCCGGTATCATTTGGTGCATTGGGCCGGGAAGCTCATCGTTCAACGGTAGCTGAGAAGCAGAGGCGTGAGACGGTCTATCTTTGCCCACGTTCTCTACGGCTGCACCCCTGAACTTCTGCGTGGACCTCCCTTCGTCTCGGCGCCACTGGTCTTTTGTCCAGGAGATCATCGGCCTCTACGTAGTAAGTGCTGGGGTGTCCCCGTCGATGAGTGTGAACCCAGGTTCAGGAACGAGGAGGTAAGACAACTGCTGTTTTAGACGGCAGACCCACTAGGGGTATACCGATTGTGCGGTAGGCCCAAAAGGGGTTTAAATCTGTGTATGGAATCTGCCCCCTCTGTCGGAGGGAAGGAGCGAAGGCGCACCGCTCAATCGAACGCTCTTTAGTAAGACCGTTTGATTTGGTTAGTCAGGCGGGGTTCTGGTGTAAATAGCCCTAGCCGGACACCGGTGTCTTGTCTAGACTAGCGTTCTAGGGTGTATATTACGTTCGCTAGGTCGGAGGGACCGGGAGACTAAGCGGCGTCTGTGTAAATTCGGTTCGCTAGCTCTCAACCTATCTTGGCTAAGTGGGAAGGCGTGTAAATTTGGAACCCACTAGATTTTTGATAGTAATCGACTAAGAGGCGTCTGTGTAAATTCGGTCCTCTAGCTCGCTATATGTGGTGCTTGGGCAGTGTGGCTAACCAAAACGGGTGTATATAGTTTTAGGTAGTCCATTCAAGGTACTGGCCAATAGTTTAGTTGGGATTGTAAATGTGTTAAAGATTGTTTAGTAAAGTGTATACCTTGTTAGATAGCGCGAGCTCAGCCGTCTATATGCTGTATCATAGTGCACGGTACCATAACCCTGTATATTTACTGACACTGTATATAAGTACTAATCATTGTCGTCTAATGCATGTTTAACACCATAACCACTAATAATTGTATTGTGACCTTAAATTGTGCTTTGACTTATGCTAACCGTACTGTAACCGCTATTTGTAAAAGACGATGTTACTGGGGTGTGTTATAGACGGGTAATTCATATATAGAGAATTATAGCGTGGGTGACTGTATAGTTTCGCCAAAGGGCATAATATTAGTTACTTAGTGACTGGTGTAACAGCTGTGTGTGTACGGGAATTCCCTGTATGTTTTGTTGTATGAGTTTGACCTAGTAACTGTGCCACATGGCGCTGTTGCCAGGGAAACGAGTGTGACTGTTGGAGGTGTGTTTGTTGTGTTTCTTTGAATTAGACGCTCCGTTGCTAAGTATGGCAGCGCCGGAATTTAAAGATTGTTGATCCCTTAGAATGTATGCTAAATAACTTTAAAAAGGGATATACTGTGTGTGATTTTGGGGACTACCTTATGTAGTAGAGAATGACCAGTTTTTGACTGTTAACACAGTTTGTGTTACTAGATGGTTATCAAAACTGGTCTGTCCATCCCCAATGGAATCTGACCCATCTGACCATCCCTCAACTAAATTCTTTAGCAAAAACTGGTGCAGCTGGTATGTCCCCCTGTGCTCTAATTGTCTTTGGCTCTCAGATGCCTGTCCCCTCCTATTTCTGTGCCTACCTACCCCCCCAACTGGTTCTTTGTATTCAGTTTTATTATTAGCAGTCAAAATTGTGAGGAGAATTCTTAATAACAGTAACTGAATCCACTGAAATCAGATAATTCTCAGCAATTACAAAACACCATAACCACTGAAAATACCATAACCACTGATAATACCATAACCACTGAAAATACCATAACCACTGATAATACCATAACCACTGAAAACACCATAACCACTGAAAACACTGAAAACACCATAACCACTGAAAATACCATAACCACTGAAAATACCATAACCACTGATAATACCATAACCACTGATAATACCATAATCACTGAAAACACCATAACCACTGATAATACCATAACCACTGATAATACCATAACCACTGAAAACACCATAATCACTGAAAACACCATAACCACTGAAAACACCATAACCACTGAAAATACCATAACCACTGAAAATACCATAACCACTGATAATACCATAATCACTGAAAACACCATAACTACTGATAATACCATAACCACTGATAATACCATAATCACTGAAAACACCATAACCACTGATAATACCATAACCACTGATAATACCATAACCACTGATAATACCATAACCACTGAAAACACCATAACTACTGAAAACACCATAACTACTGAAAACACCATAACCACTGATAATACCATAACCACTGATAATACCATAACCACTGAAAACACCATAACCACTGATAATACCATAATCACTGAAAACACCATAACCACTGACATAACACTATAATTACTGAGCCTTGTGTGCCTTTAGTAACAGTAAATTAGTTTTGAAATACAACTGGATGAAATGGTCAATGGTATAGGACGCTGGAATACACTTTTACCATTTTTGGTTACTGGTCAGGCTCCTCCTAGCCCTGTCCGAAACATTTTGTTAACCAAGTTACTGACCAGTAAAATTAATTTATCCATTTCCACCTACCTCACCACTCCCCGACCGGAACCTATGACTAAACAACCCTATCTAAGTCCCACCCTAACCTGACAAATGACCGGTGCCCTCCAACTTTGACATTTACAAATGCCACTGCAGCTTACCCCTGGTCCACCACACATTGATATTAATGGTCAATTACAGTTGGCAGACCCTGTATTTGTTTATGTCCCGTTCACCATGACTGATCTGTTTAATTGGAAGACCCATAATTCCTTTACGAAAGCAGACGAGTAACCTAATGCTTTCTATGAGAGATTGCTGGAGTCATATAGATTATATACTCCTTTTAATCCAGAGGCCCCTGAGAACTCTCGAATGAACAACTCAGCATTTGTCAGCCAGACCCAAGGTGATATCAAAAGAAAATTGCTAAAGTTAAAGGGATTTGTAGGAATGTCCATATCACAGTTCAGGTGTATATGAACAGGGAGATTGAAACAAAGCAGGAGGAAGAACGTAAAATGAGGATGAAGGCAGATATGCTAGTTGTAGCTATCATAAGTGTAGAGAGACAGGGAAGGGAGGTGAATAGAGGAGTTGAGAATAGGCTGAGTAAGGGAGGAAGTAGGAATCACTGTGTTTATTGTAGAGAGGAAGGATATTGGAAAAGTGACTGCCCACAGAGGGAATATAAAGCAAGTTATAGATAAGACAAGAGAGAAGGTTACGAGATGGTTACAGAGGTGGCCATAGAGAAAGTCTTGGAGGGAATGACAGTAGTATACTATTCCCCTACCTAGAGATTAAGGGATAGAGAAGATAGAGATTTTGTCGGTCTGGCTGACACTGTCATGGAAGACTATTGATACCGACTGGGCTCCATCCCCCTTTAGCCGAGTGCAGCCTATGGTCGATGTATCAATAGAGGGAAAGAGGAGCTTTTTCATGATTGACACTGGTGCTGAGTACTCTGTGGTAACTAACCTAGTTGCTCCTCCTTCAGGAAGACTATAATTATGATAGGAGCTACTGGGAAAAGCGCTGCTAGACCAATTCTCAGGAGTCATACTTGTATTCTAGGAGGCCATTTGGTTAAGCACCAGTTCCTATATATGCTGGAGTGTCCAGTTCAGCTTCTAGGACGAGATCTATTATTAAAGCTTCAAGCCCAGATAACTTTTAAACCCAACGGATCAACGTCTCTGAAGTTTAATAGATCACCAGGCATAATATCAGTATCGGTGCAAAGGGAAGAAGAATGGCACTACTACTCTATAATAACAAATACAGACCCTAAGAGTGATGAATCCTTATTTGACATTTCAAGAATATGGACAGAGAATAATCCTCCAGGACTTGCTCGCAATATTCCACCAATACACATTGAATCAAAGCTTGGAGCATATCCTGTTAGCCTTAGTTAGTACCATATATTATAGAGGGCTAAGGAAAATATACAAACCTATGTGGATAAGTGTGCAAAGTATGACATCCTAAAATTCTGTACCTCCCCTTGGAACACTCCATTATTACCTGTTCAGAAGACGGGATCAGATGAGTATCATCCTGTACAAGATCTAAACGCAGTTAATAATGCAGTAGTCAATATACACCCAGTGGTACCCATCCCCTATAATCTGCTTGCTTTAATACCAGGTGGGGCAACCTACTATACCTTCCTAGACCTCAAAGATGCTTTCTTTTGTTTCTGGGGTACTGCTGAAAAATTATGTATGGGCATTCACCTTCCATACTTGGTAACTTAACGGGGGATTTGAGTCAGTTGGGAGAAGGAATTACCCGGCAGCAGGTTGTAGAGTTGGGTAAAACTATGGAGGAGGTACAGAAATGGGTACAAGATAGATTACCTGTGAATATTTATCCACCTGTTCATTCTTACCATCCAGGGGATCAAGTGTGGATAAAAAAAATGGAACACTGTTCCATTAGGTTCCAAGTGGAGAGGTCCCTATGTTGTTCTTTTATCTACCCCAACAGTTGTAAAGGTTGTAGAAGTGACTCCGTGGATTCATCACTCTAGGGTAAAAAAAAAAACAGCGGCAGATTCCTGACAAGCTACCATAGATCCAGAGAATCCTTGCAAGATCCAGTTGAAGCGTGTGACCGAGTTGGATTAAAAGTGTTTTTTGCGAAGATAATATTGTTAAAAGGGAACATCAACAAAGATCTACAAGTGAGTGTTTTTGACGGCCATAATAACGCCTGTCCGCTCACCAACGTGTTATTAAAAGCCAGGAAAGTCTCGAAGGGACCCCTGTGAAGACGAGCAGAACTCCATTCCCTGCAGCCCTTACATCCTGGAAGCTGAGGTGCCATCGCACGGACGAAGACTGAGGATGAAGACGTCGAAAGAAGTGTTTTTGATAATATGTATTTTTGTGTCTTTTTATATTCAGGAAGGTAGAGGTACCGACACTCCTAGCTGTGAGGTATGCATTAAGACTACAAGAACAGGTAACCATATTTCCCAGACCCTAATTTGGCATTCACAATATGAATGTAACGGAGATGTATCAAGATGTAGATACTTAAATATAGAATATAGTGTGTGCCATTTAGGAGTAGGAGAACCTAAGTGCTTCAGTCCAGAGTATCAACCCCGTACAATTTGGTTGACCCCCAGGAATGGAGATCCTCAGGGGACCCTAATAAATAAAACTGAGTTAGAAACCGTACATTCTTCGGGTGTTCTGCTATTTGATGCATGTAAAGCAATATCAAGTGGTAGAAAGCCGTGGAATGTATGTGGGGATCTTAAGTGGGAGAGAACATATGGGTCTAATGATAAATATATTTGTCCCAGTAGTAAAAATAAGTATGAGTCCGAGATGCCCAAATAGAGAATATAATTTTTGCCCATATTGGTCTTGTGTGGGGTGGGCAACTTGGGGACAGACAGCAGACAAGGACATGATTGTGACTAAGTTGCCTACCAGTCCATACTGTAAGTCTATGGAATGCAATCCAATCCATATACTTATAAATAACCCCGACAAGTTCTTAGATAAATATGGTAATTTATTTGGGTTTCAAATATATGGGACGGGTTTAGATCCTGGGACAGTATTGTTTATAGGGATAGAGACTGATACGGTAACCTCCCAAACTCATCAAGTATACCATTCCTTTTATGAAGAGATGAGTATAGATAATAAGATCCCCCATAATGCTAAAAACCTGTTCATAGATTTAGCCGAAAGTATTGCCGGTAGTCTTAATGTTACCAACTGCTATGTGTGTGGAGGTACTAACATGGGAGACCAATGGCCTTGGGAAGCAAAGGAGGTAATGTCCGGTTCTGAGGCAGTTGACCAATTAATATCTACACAAGCCGATTATCATATGAGTGTTAGAGGTAAATCTGAGTGGAGATTAAAGACCTCCATCATAGGTTATGTTTGCATAGCGAGGAAAGGAATGATGTATAATACTTCTGTAGGAGAATTAACTTGTCTAGGGCAAAAAGCTTATGATGATGATACGAAGAATACAACTTGGTGGTCGGCTTCAAATGTCTCAGAACCATCTAACCCGTTTGCTAGATACGCCAATTTAAAGGATGTGTGGTTTGACCTATCTGCTACATCTAGTTGGAAAGCCCCAGCAAATTTGTACTGGATCTGTGGTAAGAAAGCCTATTCGGAGTTACCACAGGACTGGGAAGGGGCATGTGTGTTGGGTATGCTCAAACCATCCTTCTTCTTGTTGCCAATTGAAACAGGAGAGACCTTGGGAGTTAAAGTTTATGATGTGAATCATAAAAAGAAGCTAGCATCCTTGAATGTAGGTAGCTGGGAAGATAATGAGTGTCACTGGCTACCTTAGCGCACTTCATTGCCAATAGGAAGGATGTAATATGTGAGGGAACTGGTTAACAGCCAAACTGTATGCCCATGAAGTGTTATTGTATTCTAATACAGGGATTCAAGCCTCATTCTACCATTAGGCAATTATGGATTCCTCTGTAAAGCACATAGCCTTCTTACCAGGTAAACCAGTTGGGCTGTTGATAAAGTCCTTCATTCACTTCCAGTGCAAATAGAAGGAGGTGTATGTGGAAAGTTCAATCTCAGCAACTGTTGTCTGCACATAGATGATGAAGGGCAGGCAGTGGCTGATCTCACAAGCCACATGGCTAAACTGACGCATGTACCGACTTAAGCCTGGAACGGGTACAATTCTAGTAGTTGGTTTGGAAGTAGGTACGAGCAGCTTGGAGGGATCAAGACATTGGTAGGAGGAGTCATGTTGATTATAGTGTGTCTCTTTCTACCATGTTTGGTTCCATTGGTAATTAGGTCCATACAGAGTGTCATAGAGAGCACGACAGAAAGGAAACCAGCTGCGCATGTAATGGCTGTTTGCAAGTATGAACCCTTAGCCCAGAGAGAATCAGAATGAGGAGTGCTAAAGGAATTTGTAAGGATGCTAAGATGCTTACGAGGTCTGTTCTGATTCATGACAACCTGAGGTGTAAGCAAACTATGGTTAAGTGATGCATCTGGAATTGTGAAATATCAGAAGCATCAAAGGGGGGAATGTGGTGGAATCTCAGTAAAAATAAATTTACTAGGACAAGATTGCCATGTGGCATATGTGTAAATGTTGTATCAGTTAGTTAGTTTCACGTAGCTAAGATACAATCAACACCGTATTGAGCAAATGCAGGAATGCAGAAACTGAAAACACTTCCCCCCTCCTCCATTGTTCTGGGTGAGCCATGTGGTCTAATAAGTAAGGGAAGTTAGGCTTTGTTCAGCTGATTGTGTAAAGAGTATATGGGGGTAGAGTTAACTATAGGAGGAGCTATATGTCTATATCATGCATTTACACAGTCAGTTCTGGGCTCAGATCTTTGCTGTTTTTGGTGACATAAGTCCCTCTGAGCCCCGGTCGGTGAATCGAATAAAGAATCTCTTCCTTCCTGAAGAAACCTGTGTCCATCTCTCTGTGCTTGGCTTCCGTCAGTTTCTCCGGTATCAAATTCTCAAAAAACATATGGATACACATTTAATAATCCTAAGGGTTTCATATTAACGACATTTTGAAAAAACTTTTTTTTTTTTTTAGAAGATGAAGTACTTGGACCTATTTAACCCACCGGTCCTAAAATGATTTAAAAAAAAGCAATAGTGATAATCACTGTAGTGGGTGCAGGATTGATAGGGGCTGTAGTGGGCATAGAGTGCAATTGGGCTATAATGGGTGCTGGTGGTAAGAGGGTGGGTAATGGGTTGAGGGAAGCACAGGAGCAGTAGTTGTGCAGGGGGGATAGGGGACATGCATCACTACACAATTTCTTTTTTAACCCCTTATAGATGCCATCCTTAAAGGGACACTCCATGCACCCAGACCACTTCTGCTCATTGGAGTGGTCTGGGTGCCAATTCCCACAATAAACTGCAATAATTACCTTAACTCCACCTCTAGTGGCTGTCTACTAGACAGCCACTAGAGGGAACCTCCTGCTTCATAGCACAGAAAACCTGTGCTAGAGTGTCGCTGGACGTCCTCACGCTGTGTGAGGACCTCCAGCATTGCTCATTTCCCCATAGGCATGCGCATTAGGTCTCCTCGGCCGGTGGGCGGGATCAGTCTCGCCGCCCGGCTGTCTCAGGTAAATCACTGAAGGGGTTTTCCCCCCTTCATCAACTGGGGATTGGGGGCTGGGAGGGAGAGGGATCCTGCAGTGCCAAGAAAACGGATTGTTTTCCTGGCACTGGAGTTTCCCTTTAAGGAGATGGTCATATATGCCGGCGGGCGGCATCGTTTTCACCTTCCTGCCCCCTCTGGCAAGTCTAGTTCTTTAGGGCCATGTGATCGCAATGACATCACATGTTAGGATGGGCTGTTCAGGGCGCTGCCTGGGTCATCAGGCAGTCCCCCAAACACTGAAATTAATGTCAAGAAGTTATAAAATATATATGTATAATATAATTAAAGCATTGTATTAATATATTTGTGGCGGAACCACTGCCTGTCCCTGAATTGCCCTCTGTCATATTGTGTGTTTCCCCATCCATTCATGTATTGTTCCCACTCCCCGTTCGGGAGGGAAATTACTCACCTCCCGAACGGGGACCACCCCGATACCTCATTTAAAATGTTAGGTTACCCCTCGCAACATAGGTGTCAAACCGCAAACTGCAAACGGAAACAATTAATGAGTCCCCCCTTGGTGTCCGCCATTCGTACAGATGAACGCCAGCCAGGGGGAGCACTCGTGGATTGTTTCCTGGATCATACTTCTCCCGAATGAGGACCTCCCCGGTGCCCCTTTGGAATGTTTGCACCAAGTAATTGAACGTTCTCACTCGCAACATAAGTGTGAAACCGCAAAGTAAGTAATTAATGAGTGCTCCTCTGGGTGGCTGCCATTTCGTATAGACTAATGCCGTCCAGGGAGAGAATTTGTATCCCGAAAGGAGACGCTTCCCTTGCAGGGTTTCACCCAGGGACCTCACGAGCGGAGCCTGGTCGAGGAAAGTACCGCTGTGAGCGTCCCTGAGATTGGTGTGGGCACTTCTGGGCACTGGCGAGTTTGTCGGTGCCTGCAGGGACAAAGAGACAAGCTCTTTTCTAAGCGGGTTGACTTTTCTGTGCCTGGGAGACAAAGGGAGGGTCCCTTTTTCCCGCACCTGGACTCCCAGGCACAGTGGCTCCTGGGAAGAAGACCCCCTGGCGGCTATTGTTGGAAACCCTGTGTTTTCAGTGGCAGGCTCTGGGGACAAAGGGAACCAAGTCCCTTTCAGCGCTAGGGTCCCACGGAGTGGGGGGGATCTTAGGATGTGACCTTGTATGTCTGTGTGGGAAACCCCTTGCATGGGGTCATGCATTAAAGCCGTGCGTGGCCAATAAAGTGTTATTGTACCTCCAGGACTGTGTGTCGTCTAGTTACTGGGGGAAGGGAATGGGTCTCTTTATATCCTAAATGTTTCCTGACCGGCAGAAGAAAGGGAATTAGCGGAGGTAACCAGACGGGTTACCCGGGGTCTGCTACAATATTTTAAATATATATAATTTCATTGTTACTGTACTTTGATATTAATATATGTATATATAGTTATGTGAACTGCAGTGGTGGTGAAATACCAATTGACTATAACATCAGAAGGTTGAAAAATACCAATGATTGAAAGAACAGCTAGAAAGTATAAGGAAAGTAAAGGCAGTAGTAGTCCCAGTTGTGATAAGAGCACTCGGGGCTGTGACTCCCAAGTTTGGGTAGTGGCTTCAACAGATTCCAGGTGGACATCTGAGATCGCTGTTCAGAAGAGTGTAGTTCTAGGAAAAAAGTCTAGAGAATTTAATTTGCAAGTCCTATATTTGGTCCTATAACTTTCCAAAACACAGCAAAAACTCTAGTACTCGGGAGACCTCGCTGAACACAAATATGAGTGTTTTAAAACAACAAACATTCAATGATGATAATATCATCAGAGAAAATGCTGTTTTTATGTGAAGAATGCAAAAACAAAATTTGAACACTAATTCTCATTCCCAGTCTGCCATATGGTCTGAAAGGCAACATAACCAATCTCTAAAATTTCAATGTGTAAAAACTTAAATGGACAAGCCTTATATTTGACTCTGTTACTAGACATGTGCATGAATATGATTTTGTACGAAAATTCTGTTTTTTTTCGTGTTCGTTTACTAAAATGTAAACAAAAGCCCTACAAACAAAATATAAACTAAATAAAAGGGTAATCCCTGCCTCTCTCCCCATACAGTGACCCCTACTGGCTGGTGCTGGTATTGCAGAGTAATGTCCGTTTATACTGAGAAAAATATCTGCATTTGTACTGCAATACTGGCATGGCCAGGCAGCTTCAAATACCGGCTGTGCTGGTAAAATACCAGTCAGGTGGAAAACCCAAGAGTAGTGTGTAAAAAAAAAAAAAAAAAAAAGGAAAACAAATGCATTACCTTTTTGTTTCGTTTCATTCATTTAATAGACTCCGTGCTGCAGGGGAATGAACCCTCACAGCGACTGCCAAAATAAATTGTGCATTCCCCATTTTGAATGCCCTTATCTACTTGTGCAAATAGTATGCCAAGATGGGGGGGAATTAACCCCCACAGCACAGAGAAATAACAGTGCGCATACGCAGAAAACAAACAAACAAGGAGGGAGTCGGCAGCGCAACCAGCTCCCTCCTTGTGATAAATAACTATTCCAACCTCCCCCCCACCCCACATTAAATTCTATGGGGGTCACTATGACCACTATGAATTCTTTTCAGTACGAAATTGTTCGTACGAAATAAAATTTCACTGGTGCACATGTCTACCTAATAATTCAGATATAAAAGCGCTAAATATATGGCTATATGAGCACAAAATGAGGTGAAAAGAAAAAAATTTACAAATACACCTCCACAGATATTGTATATTCCTAATACAGAGTTAAATCTCTAAAAGCTGCTACACACCTGTGAGTACCCAATCCCACACTTACAAATCAAACAAAATACTTATAAAGGTGGAGCGCATAATCAAAACCACATTCCCACAGGGTCCTTTAAGTGGCTTCAGCTCAGATGAGTATATGCAGTGACGCACGCCTGTTACGTAGTGACGCAGAAGGGGTGGAGCACCCGGGAAGCTCGAAGAACCCCACTGACGCCCAGGATTATCCAGCGGTCCGCTTTCTCTATTATACACGTGGAGGAAAAAGGAGAAGCCGACTGCCATTTAACATCGTGCCTGGGCTCAGGCAACCACACAGCGTTTGTGAGTAGCAGCTGGGACTGCATACACTCACTTATTTTTATCTTGTAAGAGGCTTATTGTTTATTTTTATTTACACTTATTTTTATCTGATTTATGTATTCTATTTGAGATTGACTTTGATCAATTTTTTATCGTTAGGAGTGTCTCATGTTTAGCAACTATTAATAAATATTTGTAATTGATTGCAACTGTGCTTCACTATTATATGCATTTTATTTTTTCCATATACTCATCTGAGCTGAAGCCACTTAAAGGACCCTATGGGAATGTGGATTTGATTATGCGCTCCACCTTTATAAGTATTTTGCACATGTCTACCTGTTACTTTACAAAATCACCATAAAATCTTTACTTGTGACATATCGATGAACATAAATATGAGTGTTTTAGAGCAGTAAAACGTATAATGCTGTTGATATCATTGGTAAAAAGTCTATTTTTTGTGAAAAATGCAAAAAGCAAAAAGGAGCTCTAAATTTGGCCAGGGTCTGTGACTAATTACTAAAAAATACTGGACATACACCATTTTGAAAAACCCTGGTTTGTCCACATTAATACAGGGTATGCCATGATGGGAGTAATTTTCATTCTTGGGCTACATTGGCCCTGCAAACCAAATCTGGCATATTTTAATGTGTATAAACTGAAAAGGGGAAAGTGCTATATTTGACCCTGTAACTTTGCAAAACACCTTAACCCCTTAAGACCGCAGCCAAATGTACAAGTTGTGATCAAAACAAAACGTAAACAAAACCTGGCATTTGCGCTATATGTCTGTCCAACCGTAATTCACCTCTTTCATATTAAATGCACCCCCACTTATTATATATCATTTTATTCAGGGGAAACAGGGCTTTCATTTAACATCAAATATTTAGGTATGGAACATAATTTTATATAAAAAAATATAAAAAAAATGGGAGAGAATAAGAATTTTTAAAAATATTTTAGTTCTACGTGACATTTTAACTGTGAATGTCAAAATACTGTTTGCTTTTACTGCAGTAACATACACATATTTGTATTCAGCGATGTCTCACGTGTAAAACAGTACCCCCTATGTACATGTTTTATGGTGTTTTGAGAAGTTACAGGGTCAAATACAGCATGTTACATATTTCAGTTTTTTCACATTAAAATTCGCCAGACTGGTTACATTGCCTTTGAGACCATATGGTAGCCCAGGAATATGAATTACCCCCATGATGGCATACCATTTGCAAAAGTAGACACCCAAGGTATTGCAAATGGAGTATGTCCAGTCTTTTTTAGTAGCCACTTGGTCACAAACACTGGCCAAAGTTAGTGTTAATATTTGAAAATGCAAAAAACTAATTTGAACGCAAATTTTAGCCAGTGTTTGTGACTAAGTGGCTACTAAAAAAAAACTGGCAACCTGGCGCATTTTAATGTGAAAAAACTGAAACGCAAGCCTTACATTTGACTCTGTAACTTTTGAAAACACCATAAAACCTGTACATGAGGGGTACTGTTATACTCAGGAGACTTCGGTGAACACAAATATTGGTGTTTCAAAACTGTAAAACGTATCACAACAATTATATCGTCAGTGTAAGTGCCATTTGTGCAAAAAATGTCACTGTGTCTGACGATATCGTCGTTGTAATAAATTTTACTGTTTTGAAACACTAATATTTGTGTTCAGCGAAGTCTTCCGAGTAAAACAGTACCCCCCATGTACAGGTTTTATGGTGTCTTGGAAAGTTACAGGGTTAAATATAGTGCTAGAAAATTTAATTCCCTGAACTTTCGGCCTGGGTTGTCAGGTAGGTCCTGCAAATTCTAATTAATAAAATGACCTAATTATGTAAAATGATTACATAAATATATATCCGTAGAATTATTATATATATGTGTGTATATATATGTGTGTGTATATATATATATATATATATATATATATATATATATATTTATATATATATATATATATATATATATATAAATGTGTGTATATATATATGTATATCATTTTTAAAAAAATATTTTTATTTATATATAGGTATATATATAGTGATATATACGTATATACTTATGTATATAGATATATATATTATTTCGTTCTACATTTATTATGATATCAATATATATATATTTTAAAATACAGTTAGAACGAAATTACACATGTATATATATTTTTTATCAATTTTTTATTATTTTTTTAATTTTATTTTTTAACGTATTTATATATTTATTTATTTTTTATTATATATAAATATATATATATATATATATATATATATATATATATATATATATATATATATATATTGAAAATTATATATATATTTAATCAATATCTATCAGGATCGGGACAGGGATCCAACACGCAGAATACAAACAGGAGCTAGGTACGTATACCGGACCTTAGAATGGCCGGACTAACGTAAGGAGTAAGCAAAGAATGGTCAGAGACAAGCCGAGGTCGAGGGAACGAGAGAGCAGGTAAGCGAAAGACAAGCCGAGTCAAAGGGATAAGAGAGGTAAGCAGGGTAGAAAAATACAAGCCGAGTCAGAACAAAAAAGACAAATAGCAATAAGAGCACTGAGTGACCAGACTAGCTAGAACCACGACAGGGCAATGAACCATTACACAAAACCCTATTTTATACCCTGGCTCTTTAATTGATGATCCCGCCCCCGACGAGTCCTGATTCGTTGCTCGGGATTTGATTGACAGGTCGGAACGGATTGTCGTCATGACGTCGGCTACTGAGCGTCGTCATGACGTCGGCTACTTACTCCACAATACATACACAACCCTTCCCTTCTCCTGTACTGTCTTTCATCTTCTGAGAGACGAGTGTTGCCTATCTGCATAGGTTCTGGGAGAGCTAAAGTAGTAGATTCAGGACTCTGAAATGAGGGAGCTAGTCTAAAGGAAGGTCTACGGGTTCTATCTCGAGTGTTCTGCCTCTGTCTTAAGCGTTCATCTTTTCGAGAAATAAATGAAATTAAATCCTCCAAATTTTCAGGAAGTTCTCTTGTGGCAACCTCATCTAGAATTTCGTCTGATAGTCCGTTCAGAAATACGTCCATATAAGCCTGTTCATTCCACTTGACTTCTGCTGCCAAGGATCTGAACTCTAACGCATAATCCACAAGGGTTCGGTTATGCTGTCTAAGACGTAACAGTAGTCTAGCTGCATTGGCCTTTCTTCCTGGAGGGTCAAAAGTCCTTCTAAAAGCAGCGACAAAGGCATTATAATTATAGACTAACGGGTTATCATTTTCCCACAGAGGGTTAGCCCATCTCAGAGCTTTATCAATGAGTAGCGTGATTATGAATCCAACCTTCGCCCTATCTGTAGGGTAGGAGCGCGGTTGTAACTCGAAATGGATACCTATCTGGTTTAAAAAACCTCGACAAGTATCCGGAGAGCCACCATAGCGTACAGGAGGAGTAATACGGGAAGAAGCACCCACTGTGGCTACCTCTAGGCCTGTACTTACAGGAGAGATGGATGTAGTACGCATCTCCTCTGATTGATTACTAGAACGGGATAGCAATGCTTGCAGCGCTAGAGCCATTTGGTCCATTCTATGGTCCATGGCCTCAAATCTAGAGTCAGGAGAACCGACCTGAGCGTTTGTACCTGCAGGATCCATTGGCCCTGTCGTAATATCAGGATCGGGACAGGGATCCAACACGCAGAATACAAACAGGAGCTAGGTACGTATACCGGACCTTAGAATGGCCGGACTAACGTAAGGAGTAAGCAAAGAATGGTCAGAGACAAGCCGAGGTCGAGGGAACGAGAGAGCAGGTAAGCGAGAGACAAGCCGAGTCAAAGGGATAAGAGAAGTAAGCAGGGTAGAAAAATACAAGCCGAGTCAGAACCAAAAAGACAAATAGTAATAAGAGCACTGAGTGACCAGACTAGCTAGAACCACGACAGGGCAATGAACCATTACACAAAACCCTATTTTATACCCTGGCTCTTTAATTGATGATCCCGCCCCCGACGAGTCCTTATTCGTTGCTCGGGATTTGATTGACAGGTCGGAACGGATTGTCGTCATGACGCCGGCTACTGAGCGCCGCGTCTTAAAAGGAGGCGGATCAATCGCGGCCGGCGTGTAAACGGCCGGGAGGACTACGAGGATCGGGTGAGTCAGCCCCCCTGAGAGGACGGACGTCTAAGTGTCTCACCTCCTCCGAGGTAGAGACAACAGGTACCCTGACAATATCATTGTACGTGTATTTTGATATTAATATAATTATATATATAGATATATATAATATTATGTATATATTAATATTAAAATACACATAGACAGTGTATGTATATTTATGTGCATGTGTGTATATATATATATATATAAATATATATATATATATATATATATATATACTTAGATCATATATATAATAAATATATATATGATTCTAGTATATAATATTTAATTTTCAACATGTTTTATTTTATTTTCAGACAGTAGGGGGAGTACCTGTCATTACAGGCACTCCCCCTGCTGGCAATGCCTTGGACGGCTATGCCGTCCATTTGATCGTGGGGTCCTCGCAAGGACCCTGCGATCACATGGCCAAGGGGGGCCGAAGAGGACGGAGGGGGACTCCCTGGGCTCCCAGGTAAGTCCCCATACCGCGATCGCCGGCGTCCGGGTAAGTACAAAAGATCGCTCTATGCCGCCCTGCGGTGTTTAGAGCCACCAAAATAGGGACGGCATAGAACGCCCTGCGGTCTTAAGGGGTTAAACCGAGTACATAAGGGGAACATTGCTGAATACAAATATGTGTGTTTTATTGCAGTAAAAGCTAACAGTATTATGACATTCACAGTTAAAATGCTGTGCAAAACTTGAAAAATAACATTTCTTAATTTCTCAAACATTTTGAGTTTTTATTTATATTAAATTATGTTTCATATCTAAATATCTGATATATAATAAGTGTGGAAGCACTTACTATGAAAGACAGTGGCGTCACTAGGGGTGGGGCAGAGGCGGCCCCTTCACATCATGCTGTGCCCCCCCCTTGGGCCCCCACAAATGCCGGCAACTTGCTGGCCATGTGTTTACATTACATTCCCTCGGGCGGAGGGAATTCAGTTCAGAGGAGCTGGAATGGGGCTGAGTGCTGTTAGTGGCAGGAAGGAGTACTGAGAGGCTACCTGGCAAGTCCCCGCCCCCAAACAAAGTCCCGCCTCCCGCACATAAGCCCCACCCGCACGGTTAAGCCGCAGACCTTGCTGCTGCTGGAAAGGCCATAAGATGACTGTCTGACCTCAGTGACAGGTAGGCTTAATATGCTTTGTGTGTGTGTGTGTGTGTGTGTGGACTCAGCAGTCTGTGTGTGTGTCTGTGGACTCAGCAGTCTGTGTGTGTATGGACTCAGCAGTCTGTGTGTGTGTCTGTGTGTGTATGGACTCAGCAGTCTGTGTGTGTGTGTGTGTGTATATGGACTCAGCAGTCTGTGTGTGTGTATGGACTCAGCAGTCTCTGTGTGTGTGTGTATGGACTCAGCAGTCTGTGTGTGCGTGTGTGTGTGTGTGTGGACTCAGCAGTCTGTGTGTGTGTATGGACTCAGCAGTATGTGTGTCTGTGGGTATGTATGGACTCAGCAGTCTGTGGGTGTGTGTATGGACCCATCAGTCTGTGGGTGTGTGTATGGACCCAGCAGTCTGTTGGTGTGTGTATGGACCCAGCAGTCTGTGGGTGTGTGTATGGACCCAGCAGTCTGTGGGTGTGTGTATGGACCCAGCAGTCTGTGGGCGTGTATGTGTGTGTATGGACTCAGCAGTCTGTGGGTGTGTGTATGGACCCAGCAGTCTGTGGGTGGGTGTATGGACCCAGCAGTCTGTGGGTGGGTGTATGGACCCAGCAGTCTGTGTGCGTGTATGTGTGTGTATGGATTCAGCAGTCTCTGTGGGTGTGTGTATGGACTCAGCAGTCTGTGGGTGTGTGTATGGACTCAGCAGTCTGTGGGTGTGTGCATGGACTCAGCAGTCTGTGGGTGGGTGTATGGACCCAGCAGTCTGTGGGTGGGTGTATGGACCCAGCAGTCTGTGTGCGTGTATGTGTGTGTATGGATTCAGCAGTCTCTGTGGGTGTGTGTATGGACTCAGCAGTCTGTGGGTGTGTGTATGGACTCAGCAGTCTGTGGGTGTGTATGGACTCAGCAGTCTGTGGATGTGTGTATGGACTCAGCAGTCTGTGGGTGTGTGTATGGACTCAACAGTCTGTGGGTGTGTGTATGGACCCAGCAGTCTGTGGGTGTGTGTATGGACCCAGCAGTCTGTGGGCGTGTATGTGTGTGTATGGACTCAGCAGTCTGTGGGTGTGTGTATGGACCCAGCAGTCTGTGGGTGGGTGTATGGACCCAGCAGTCTGTGGGTGGGTGTATGGACCCAGCAGTCTGTGTGCGTGTCTGTGTGTGTATGGATTCAGCAGTCTCTGTGGGTGTGTGTATGGACTCAGCAGTCTGTGGGTGTGTGTATGGACTCAGCAGTCTGTGGGTGTGTGTATGGACTCAGCAGTCTGTGGGTGGGTGTATGGACCCAGCAGTCTGTGGGTGGGTGTATGGACCCAGCAGTCTGTGTGCGTGTATGTGTGTGTATGGATTCAGCAGTCTCTGTGGGTGTGTGTATGGACTCAGCAGTCTGTGGGTGTGTGTATGGACTCAGCAGTCTGTGGGTGTGTATGGACTCAGCAGTCTGTGTGTGTGTATGGACTCAGCAGCCTGTGGGTGTGTGTATGGACTCAGCAGTCTGTGGATGTGTGTATGGACTCAGCAGTCTGTGGGTGTGTGTATGGACTCAACAGTCTGTGGGTGTGTGTATGGACTCAGCAGTCTGTGGGTGTGTGTATGGACTCAGCAGTCTGTGTGTTTGTGTCTGTGTGGACTCAGCAGTTTGTGTGTGTATGGACTCAGCAGTCTGTGTGTCTGTGGGTGTGTGGACTCAGCAGTCTTTGTATGTGTATGTGTGTGTGTGTGGGGACTCAGCAGTATATGTGTGTGTATGGACTCAGCAGTCTGTGTGTGTGTGTGTGTGTGTGTGTGTGGACTCAGCAGTCTGTATGTGTGTGTATGGACTCAGCAATCTGTGTGTGTGTGTATGGACTCAGCAGTCTATGTGTGTGTGTGTGTATGGACTCAGCAGTCTGTGTGTGTGTATGGACTCAGCAGTCTGTGTATGTGTATGGACTCAACAGTCTGTGTGTGTGTGTATGGACTCAGCAGTCTGTGTGTGTGTGTGTGTGTGTGTGAGTGTGTATGCACTCAGCAGTCTGTGTGTGTGTCTGGACTCAGCAGTCTGTGTGTCTGTGGGTGTGTATGGACTCAGCAGTCTGTGTGTGTGTGTGTATGGACTCAGCAGTCTCTCTGTGTGTTTGTGTGTGTATGGATTCAGCAGTCTCTGTGTGTGTGTGTGTATGGATTCAGCAGTCTCTGTGTGTGTGTGTATGGACTCAGCAGTCTGTGGGTGTGTTTATGGACTCAGCAGTCTGTGGGTGTGTATGGACTCAGCAGTCTGTGGGTGTGTATGGACTCAGCAGTCTGTGTGTGTGTGTATGGACTCAGCAGTCTGTGTGTTTGTGTGTGTGTGGACTCAGCAGTTTGTGTGTGTATGGACTCAGCAGTCTGTGTGTCTGTGGGTGTGTGGACTCAGCAGTCTCTGTGTGTGTGTGTGTGTGTGTATGGACTCAGCAGTCTGTGTGTGTGTGTATGGACTCAGCAGTCTGTGTGTCTGTGGGTGTGTATGGACTCAGCTGTGTATGCAGTATATGTGTGTATGGACTCAGCAATCTGTGTCTGTGTGTGTGTATGGACTCAGCAGTCTGTGTGTTTGTGTGTGTGTATGGACTCAGCAGTCTGTATGTGTGTATATGGACTCAGCAGTCTGTGTGTGTGTGTGTGTGTGTATGGACTCAGCAGTCTCTCTGTGTGTTTGTGTGTGTATGGACTCAGCAGTCTGTGGTTGTGTGTATGGACTCAGCAGTCTGTGGGTGTGTGTATGGACCCAGCAGTCTGTGGGTGGGTGTATGGACCCAGCAGTCTGTGTGCGTGTATGTGTGTGTATGGATTCAGCAGTCTCTGTGGGTGTGTGTATGGACTCAGCAGTCTGTGGGTGTGTATGGACTCAGCAGTCTGTGGGTGTGTGTATGGACTCAGCAGTCTGTGGGTGTGTGTATGGACTCAGCAGTCTGTGTGTTTGTGTGTGTGTGGACTCAGCAGTTTGTGTGTGTATGGACTCAGCAGTCTGTGTGTCTGTGGGTGTGTGGACTCAGCAGTCTGTGTGTTTGTGTGTGTGTGGACTCAGCAGTTTGTGTGTGTATGGACTCAGCAGTCTGTGTGTCTGTGGGTGTGTGGACTCAGCAGTCTGTGTATGTGTATGTGTGTGTGTGGACTCAGCAGTATATGTGTGTGTATGGACTCAGCAGTCTGTGTGTGTGTGTGTGTGTGTGTGTGTGGACTCAGCAGTCTGTATGTGTGTGTGTGTGTGTGTGTGTGTGTGTATGGACTCAGCAGTGTATGCAGTATATGTGTGTATGGACTCAGCAATCTGTGTGTGTGTGTGTGTGTGTGGACTCAGCAGTCTATGTGTGTGTGTGTGTATGGACTCAGCAGTCTGTGTGTGTGTGTGGACTCAGCAGTCTGTGTATGTGTATGGACTCGGCAGTCTGTGTGTGTGTGTGTATGGACTCAGCAGTCTGTGTGTGTGTGTGTGTGTGTGTATGGACTCAGCAGTCTGTGTGTGTATGGACTCAGCAGTCTGTGTGTGTATGGACTCAGCAGTCTGTGTGTCTGTGGGTGTGTATGGACTCAGCAGTCTGTGTGTGTGTATATGGACTCAGCAGTCTGTGTGTGTGTGTGTGTATGGACTCAGCAGTCTGTGTGTGTGTGTATGGACTCAGCAGTCTCTCTGTGTGTTTGTGTGTGTGTGGACTCAGCAGTTTGTGTGTGTATGGACTCAGCAGTCTGTGTGTGTGTGGACTCAGCAGTCTGTGTATGTGTATGTGTGTGTGTGGACTCAGCAGTATATGTGTGTGTATGGACTCAGCAGTCCGTGTGTGTGTGCGTGTGTATGGACTCAGCAGTCTGTATGTGTGTGTGTATGGACTCAGCAGTGTATGCAGTATATGTGTGTATGGACTCAGCAATCTGTGTCTGTGTGTGTGTATGGACTCAGCAGTCTGTGTGTGTGTGTATGGACTCAGCAGTCTGTGTGTTTGTGTCTGTGTGGACTCAGCAGTTTGTGTATGTATGGACTCAGCATTCTGTGTGTCTGTGGGTGTGTGGACTCAGCAGTCTTTGTATGTGTATGTGTGTGTGTGTGGACTCAGCAGTATATGTGTGTGTATGGACTCAGCAGTCTGTGTGTGTGTGTGTGTGTGAGGACTCAGCAGTCTTTATGTGTGTGTATGGACTCAGCAATCTGTGTGTGTGTGTGTGTGTATGGACTCAGCAGTCTATGTGTGTGTGTGTATGGACTCAGCAGTCTGTGTGTGTGTATGGACTCAGCAGTCTGTGTATGTGTATGGACTCAACAGTCTGTGTGTGTGTGTATGGACTCAACAGTCTGTGTGTGTGTGTGTGTGTGTGTGTGTGTGTGTGTGTGTGAGTATGTATGCACTCAGCAGTCTGTGGGTGTGTCTGGACTCAGCAGTCTGTGTGTGTGTATATGGACTCAGCAGTCTGTGTGTGTGTGTATGGACTCAGCAGTCTCTCTGTGTGTTTGTGTGTGTATGGATTCAGCAGTCTCTGTGTGTGTGTGTATGGATTCAGCAGTCTCTGTGTGTGTGTATGGACTCAGCAGTCTGTGGGTGTGTTTATGGACTCAGCAGTCTGTGGGTGTGTATGGACTCAGCATTCTGTGGGTGTGTATGGACTCAGCAGTCTGTGGGTGTGTGTATGGACTCAGCAGTCTGTGTGTTTGTGTGTGTGTGGACTCAGCAGTTTGTGTGTGTATGGACTCAGCAGTCTGTGTGTCTGTGGGTGTGTGGACTCAGCAGTCTCTGTGTGTGTGTGTGTGTGTGTGTGTGGACTCAGCAGTCTGTGTGTGTGTGTATGGACTCAGCAGTCTGTGTGTCTGTGGGTGTGTATGGACTCAGCAGTCTGTGTGTGTGTATATGGACTCAGCAGTCTGTGTGTGGGTATGGACTCAGCAGTCTCTCTGTGTGTTTGTGTGTGTATGGACTCAGCAGTCTGTGGGTGTGTGTATGGACTCAGCAGTCTGTGGGTGTGTGTGTGTGTATGGACTCAGCAGTCTCTGTGTGTGTATATGGACTCAGCAGTCTGTGTGTGTGTGTGTGTATGGACTCAGCAGTCTCTCTGTGTGTTTGTGTGTGTATGGACTCAGCAGTCTGTGGGTGTGTGTATGGACCCAGCAGTCTGTGGGTGGGTGTATGGACCCAGCAGTCTGTGTGCGTGTATGTGTGTGTATGGATTCAGCAGTCTCTGTGGGTGTGTGTATGGACTCAGCAGTCTGTGGGTGTGTATGGACTCAGCAGTCTGTGGGTGTGTGTATGGACTCAGCAGTCTGTGGGTGTGTGTATGGACTCAGCAGTCTGTGTGTTTGTGTGTGTGTGGACTCAGCAGTTTGTGTGTGTATGGACTCAGCAGTCTGTGTGTCTGTGGGTGTGTGGACTCAGCAGTCTGTGTGTTTGTGTGTGTGTGGACTCAGCAGTTTGTGTGTGTATGGACTCAGCAGTCTGTGTGTCTGTGGGTGTGTGGACTCAGCAGTCTGTGTATGTGTATGTGTGTGTGTGGACTCAGCAGTATATGTGTGTGTATGGACTCAGCAGTATGTGTGTGTGTGTGTGTGTGTGTGTGGACTCAGCAGTCTGTATGTGTGTGTGTGTATGGACTCAGCAGTGTATGCAGTATATGTGTGTATGGACTCAGCAATCTGTGTGTGTGTGTGTGTGTGGACTCAGCAGTCTATGTGTGTGTGTGTATGGACTCAGCAGTCTGTGTGTGTGTGTGGACTCAGCAGTCTGTGTATGTGTATGGACTCAGCAGTCTGTGTGTGTGTGTGTATGGACTCAGCAGTCTGTGTGTGTGTGTGTGTGTGTGTATGGACTCAGCAGTCTGTGTGTGTATGGACTCAGCAGTCTGTGTGTGTATGGACTCAGCAGTCTGTGTGTCTGTGGGTGTGTATGGACTCAGCAGTCTGTGTGTGTGTATATGGACTCAGCAGTCTGTGTGTGTATGGACTCAGCAGTCTGTGTGTGTGTGTATGGACTCAGCAGTCTCTCTGTGTGTTTGTGTGTGTGTGGACTCTGCAGTTTGTGTGTGTATGGACTCAGCAGTCTGTGTGTGTGTGGACTCAGCAGTCTGTGTATGTGTATGTGTGTGTGTGTGGACTCAGCAGTATATGTGTGTGTATGGACTCAGCAGTCCGTGTGTGTGCGTGTGTATGGACTCAGCAGTCTGTATGTGTGTGTGTATGGACTCAGCAGTGTATGCAGTATATGTGTGTATGGACTCAGCAATCTGTGTCTGTGTGTGTGTATGGACTCAGCAGTCTGTGTGTGTGTGTATAGACTCAGCAGTCTGTGTGTTTGTGTCTGTGTGGACTCAGCAGTTTGTGTGTGTATGGACTCAGCAGTCTGTGTGTCTGTGGGTGTATGGACTCAGCAGTCTCTCTGTGTGTTTGTGTGTATGGACTCAGCAGTCTGTGGGTGTGTGTATGGACTCAGCAGTCTGTGGGTGTGTGTATGGACCCAGCAGTCTGTGGGTGGGTGTATGGACCCAGCAGTCTGTGTGCGTGTATGTGTGTGTATGGATTCAGCAGTCTCTGTGGGTGTGTGTATGGACTCAGCAGTCTGTGGGTGTGTATGGACTCAGCAGTCTGTGGGTGTGTGTATGGACTCAGCAGTCTGTGGGTGTGTGTATGGACTCAGCAGTCTGTGTGTTTGTGTGTGTGTGGACTCAGCAGTTTGTGTGTTTGGACTCAGCAGTCTGTGTGTCTGTGGGTGTGTGGACTCAGCAGTCTGTGTGTTTGTGTGTGTGTGGACTCAGCAGTTTGTGTGTGTATGGACTCAGCAGTCTGTGTGTCTGTGGGTGTGTGGACTCAGCAGTCTGTGTATGTGTATGTGTGTGTGTGGACTCAGCAGTATATGTGTGTGTATGGACTCAGCAGTCTGTGTGTGTGTGTGTGTGTGGACTCAGCAGTCTGTATGTGTGTGTGTGTTTGTGTGTGTGTGTGTGTATGGACTCAGCAGTGTATGCAGTATATGTGTGTATGGACTCAGCAATCTGTGTGTGTGTGTGTGTGTGGACTCAGCAGTCTATGTGTGTGTGTGTGTATGGACTCAGCAGTCTGTGTGTGTGTGTGGACTCAGCAGTCTGTGTATGTGTATGGACTCAGCAGTCTGTGTGTGTGTGTGTATGGACTCAGCAGTCTGTGTGTGTGTGTGTGTGTGTGTATGGACTCAGCAGTCTGTGTGTGTATGGACTCAGCAGTCTGTGTGTGTATGGACTCAGCAGTCTGTGTGTCTGTGGGTGTGTATGGACTCAGCAGTCTGTGTGTGTGTATATGGACTCAGCAGTCTGTGTGTGTGTGTATGGACTCAGCAGTCTGTGTGTGTGTGTATGGACTCAGCAGTCTCTCTGTGTGTTTGTGTGTGTGTGGACTCTGCAGTCTGTGTGTGTGTGGACTCAGCAGTCTGTGTATGTGTATGTGTGTGTGTGTGGACTCAGCAGTATATGTGTGTGTATGGACTCAGCAGTCCGTGTGTGTGCGTGTGTATGGACTCAGCAGTCTGTATGTGTGTGTGTATGGACTCAGCAGTGTATGCAGTATATGTGTGTATGGACTCAGCAATCTGTGTCTGTGTGTGTGTATGGACTCAGCAGTCTGTGTGTGTGTGTATGGACTCAGCAGTCTGTGTGTTTGTGTCTGTGTGGACTCAGCAGTTTGTGTGTGTATGGACTCAGCAGTCTGTGTGTCTGTGGGTGTGTGGACTCAGCAGTCTTTGTATGTGTATGTGTGTGTGTGTGGACTCAGCAGTATATGTGTGTGTATGGACTCAGCAGTCTGTGTGTGTGTGTGTGTGGACTCAGCAGTCTGTATGTGTGTGTATGGACTCAGCAATCTGTGTGTGTGTGTGTGTGTGTGTGTATGGACTCAGCAGTCTATGTGTGTGTGTGTATGGACTCAGCAGTCTGTGTGTGTGTATGGACTCAGCAGTCTGTGTATGTGTATGGACTCAACAGTCTGTGTGTGTGTGTATGGACTCAGCAGTCTGTGTGTGTGTGTGTGTGTGTGAGTGTGTATGCACTCAGCAGTCTGTGGGTGTGTCTGGACTCAGCAGTCTGTGTTTGTGTATATGGACTCAGCAGTCTGTGTGTGTGTGTATGGACTCAGCAGTCTCTCTGTGTGTTTGTGTGTGTATGGATTCAGCAGTCTCTGTGTGTGTGTGTGTGTATGGATTCAGCAGTCTCTGTGTGTGTGTGTATGGACTCAGCAGTCTGTGGGTGTGTTTATGGACTCAGCAGTCTGTGGGTGTGTATGGACTCAGCATTCTGTGGGTGTGTATGGACTCAGCAGTCTGTGGGTGTGTGTATGGACTCAGCAGTCTGTGTGTTTGTGTGTGTGTGGACTCAGCAGTTTGTGTGTGTATGGACTCAGCAGTCTGTGTGTCTGTGGGTGTGTGGACTCAGCAGTCTCTGTGTGTGTGTGTGTGTGTGTATGGACTAAGCAGTCTGTGTGTGTGTGTATGGTCTCAGCAGTCTGTGTGTCTGTGGGTGTGTATGGACTCAGCAGTCTGTGTGTGTGTGTGTGTATGGACTCTGCAGTCTCTCTGTGTGTTTGTGTGTGTATGGACTCAGCAGTCTGTGGGTGTGTGTATGGACTCAGCAGTCTGTGGGTGTGTGTATGGACCCAGCAGTCTGTGGGTGGGTGTATGGACCCAGCAGTCTGTGTGCGTGTATGTGTGTGTATGGATTCAGCAGTCTCTGTGGGTGTATGTGTGTGTGTGTGTGTGTGTATGGACTCAGCAGTGTATGCAGTATATGTGTGTATGGACTCAGCAATCTGTGTGTGTGTGTGTGTGTGGACTCAGCAGTCTATGTGTGTGTGTGTGTATGGACTCAGCAGTCTGTGTGTGTGTGGACTCAGCAGTCTGTGTATGTGTATGGACTCAGCAGTCTGTGTGTGTGTGTGTGTGTGTGTATGGACTCAGCAGTCTGTGTGTGTGTGTGTGTGTGTGTATGGACTCAGCAGTCTGTGTGTGTATGGACTCAGCAGTCTGTGTGTCTGTGGGTGTGTATGGACTCAGCAGTCTGTGTGTGTGTATATGGACTCAGCAGTCTGTGTGTGTGTGTGTGTGTATGGACTCAGCAGTCTCTCTGTGTGTTTGTGTGTGTGTGGACTCAGCAGTTTGTGTGTGTATGGACTCAGCAGTCTTTGTGTCTGTGGGTGTATGGACTCAGCAGTCTGTGTGTGCGTGTGTATGGACTCAGCAGTCTGTATGTGTGTGTGTATGGACTCAGCAGTGTATGCAGTATATGTGTGTATGGACTCAGCAATCTGTGTCTGTGTGTGTGTATGGACTCAGCAGTCTGTGTGTGTGTGTATGGACTCAGCAGTCTGTGTGTGTGTGGGGACTCAGCAGTCTGTGTATGTGTATGGACTAGGCAGTCTGTGTGTGTGTGTGTGTGTGTGTGTGTGTGTGGACTCAGCAGTCTGTGTGTGTGTGTGTGTGTGTGGACTCAGCAGTCTGTGTGTGTGTATGGACTCAGCAGTCTGTGTGTCTGTGTGTGTGTATGGACTCAGCAGTCTGTGTGTGTGTGTATGGACTCAGCAGTCTGTGGGTGTGTTTATGGACCCAGCAGTCTGTGGGTGGGTGTATGGACCCAGCAGTCTGTGTGTGTGTATGGACTCAGCAGTCTGTGTGTCTGTGTGTGTGTATGGACTCAGCAGTCTGTGTGTGTATGGACTCAGCAGTCTGTATGTGTGTGTATGGACTCAGCAATCTGTGTGTGTGTGTGTGTGTGTGTGTATGGACTCAGCAGTCTATGTGTGTGTGTGTATGGACTCAGCAGTCTGTGTGTGTGTATGGACTCAGCAGTCTGTGTATGTGTATGGACTCAACAGTCTGTGTGTGTGTGTATGGACTCAGCAGTCTGTGTGTGTGTGTGTGTGTGTGTGTGAGTGTGTATGCACTCAGCAGTCTGTGGGTGTGTCTGGACTCAGCAGTCTGTGTGTGTGTATATGGACTCAGCAGTCTGTGTGTGTGTGTATGGACTCAGCAGTCTCTCTGTGTGTTTGTGTGTGTATGGATTCAGCAGTCTCTGTGTGTGTGTGTATGGATTCAGCAGTCTCTGTGTGTGTGTGTATGGACTCAGCAGTCTGTGGGTGTGTTTATGGACTCAGCAGTCTGTGGGTGTGTATGGACTCAGCATTCTGTGGGTGTGTATGGACTCAGCAGTCTGTGGGTGTGTGTATGGACTCAGCAGTCTGTGTGTTTGTGTGTGTGTGGACTCAGCAGTTTGTGTGTGTATGGACTCAGCAGTCTGTGTGTCTGTGGGTGTGTGGACTCAGCAGTCTCTGTGTGTGTGTGTGTGTGTGTATGGACTAAGCAGTCTGTGTGTGTGTGTATGGTCTCAGCAGTCTGTGTGTCTGTGGGTGTGTATGGACTCAGCAGTCTGTGTGTGTGTGTGTGTATGGACTCTGCAGTCTCTCTGTGTGTTTGTGTGTGTATGGACTCAGCAGTCTGTGGGTGTGTGTATGGACTCAGCAGTCTGTGGGTGTGTGTATGGACCCAGCAGTCTGTGGGTGGGTGTATGGACCCAGCAGTCTGTGTGCGTGTATGTGTGTGTATGGATTCAGCAGTCTCTGTGGGTGTATGTGTGTGTGTGTGTGTGTATGGACTCAGCAGTGTATGCAGTATATGTGTGTATGGACTCAGCAATCTGTGTGTGTGTGTGTGTGTGGACTCAGCAGTCTATGTGTGTGTGTGTGTATGGACTCAGCAGTCTGTGTGTGTGTGGACTCAGCAGTCTGTGTATGTGTATGGACTCAGCAGTCTGTGTGTGTGTATGGACTCAGCAGTCTGTGTGTGTGTGTGTGTGTGTGTGTATGGACTCAGCAGTCTGTGTGTGTATGGACTCAGCAGTCTGTGTGTCTGTGGGTGTGTATGGACTCAGCAGTCTGTGTGTGTGTATATGGACTCAGCAGTCTGTGTGTGTGTGTGTGTGTATGGACTCAGCAGTCTCTCTGTGTGTTTGTGTGTGTGTGGACTCAGCAGTTTGTGTGTGTATGGACTCAGCAGTCTGTGTGTCTGTGGGTGTATGGACTCAGCAGTCCGTGTGTGTGCGTGTGTATGGACTCAGCAGTCTGTATGTGTGTGTGTATGGACTCAGCAGTGTATGCAGTATATGTGTGTATGGACTCAGCAATCTGTGTCTGTGTGTGTGTATGGACTCAGCAGTCTGTGTGTGTGTGTATGGACTCAGCAGTCTGTGTGTGTGTGGGGACTCAGCAGTCTGTGTATGTGTATGGACTCGGCAGTCTGTGTGTGTGTGTGTGTGTGTGTGTGTGTGGACTCAGCAGTCTGTGTGTGTGTGTGTGTGTGTGGACTCAGCAGTCTGTGTGTGTGTATGGACTCAGCAGTCTGTGTGTCTGTGTGTGTGTATGGACTCAGCAGTCTGTGTGTGTGTGTATGGACTCAGCAGTCTGTGGGTGTGTTTATGGACCCAGCAGTCTGTGGGTGGGTGTATGGACCCAGCAGTCTGTGTGTGTGTATGGACTCAGCAGTCTGTGTGTCTGTGTGTGTGTATGGACTCAGCAGTCTGTGTGTGTGTGTATGGACTCAGCAGTCTGTGGGTATGTGTATGGACCCAGCAGTCTGTGGGTGTGTGTATGGACCCAGCAGTCTGTGGGTGTGTGTATGGACCCAGCAGTCTGTGGGTGTGTGTATGGACCTAGCAGTCTGTGGGTGTGTGTATGGACTCAGCAGTCTGTGGGTGTCTGTATGGACCCAGCAGTCTGTGGGTGGGTGTATGGACCCAGCAGTCTGTGGGTGGGTGTATGGACCCTGCAGTCTGTGTGTGTGTATGGACTCAGCAGTCTCTGTGTGTATGGACTCAGCAGTATGTGGGTGTGTGTATGGACTCAGCAGTCTGTGGGTGTGTGTATGGACTCAGCAGTCTGTGGGTGTGTATGGACTCAGCAGTCTGTGGGTGAGTGTATGGACTCAGCAGTCTGTGGGTGTGTATGGACTCAGCAGTCTGTGGGTGTGTGTATGGTCTCAGCAGTATGTGGGTGTGTATGGACTCAGCAGTCTGTGGGTGTGTGTATGGACTCAGCAGTCTGTGTTTGTGTGTGTGGACTCAGCAGTGTGTGTGTGTGGACTCAGCAGTCTGTGTGTCTGTGGGTGTGTGGACTCAGCAGTCTGTGTATGTGTATGTGTGTGTGGACTCAGCAGTATATGTGTGTGTATGGACTCAGCAGTCTGTGTGTGTGTGTGTGTATGGACTCAGCAGTCTGTATGGGTGTGTATGGACTCAGCAGTGTATGCAGTATATGTGTGTGTGTATGGACTCAGCAGTCTGTGTGTGTGTATGGACTCAGCAGTCTGTGTGTGTGTGTATACACTCAGCAGTCTGTGTGTGTGTATACACTCATCAGTCTGTGTGTGTGTGTGTGTGTGTATGGACTCAGCAGTCTATGTGTGTGTATGGAATCAGCAGTCTAAGTGTGTGTATGGACTCAGCACTCTGTGGGTGTGTGTATGGACTCAGCAGTCGCTGTGTGTGTGGACTCAGCAGTCTATGTTTGTGTATGGAATCAGCAGTCTAAGTGTGTGTATGGACTCAGCACTCTGTGGGTGTGTGTATGGACTCAGCAGTCGCTGTGTGTGTGGACTCAGCAGTGTGTGTGTGTGTGTGTATGGACTTAGCAGTCTGTGTGTCTGTGGGTGTGTGGACTCAGCAGTCTGTGTATGTGTGTGTATGGACTCAGCAGTGTGTGTGTCTGTGGGTGTGTATGGCCTCAGCAGTCTGTGTGTGTGTATGGACTCAGCAGTCTGTGGGTGTGTGTATGGACCCAGCAGTCTGTGGGTGTGTGTATGGACCCAGCAGTCTGTGGGTGTGTGTATGGACCTAGCAGTCTGTGGGTGTGTGTATGGACCCAGCAGTCTGTGGACGTGTATGTGTGTGTATGGACTCAGCAGTCTGTTGGTGTGTGTATGGACCCAGCAGTCTGTGGGTGGGTGTATGGACCCAGCAGTCTGTGGGTGGGTGTATGGACCCAGCAGTCTGTGTGCGGGTGTATGTGTGTGTATGGACTCAGCAGTCTCTGTGTGTGTGTGTGTATGAACTCAGCAGTCTGTGGGTGTGTGTATGGACTCAGCAGTCTGTGGGTGTGTGTATGGACTCAGCAGTCTGTGTGTGTGTATGGACTCAGCAGTCTGTGTGTGTGGACTCAGCAGTCTGTGTGTGTGTGTATATACACTCAGCCGTCTGTGTGTGTGTGTGTGTGTATGGACTCAGCAGTCTATGTGTGTGTGTATGGAATCAGCAGTCTACGTGTGTGTATGGACTCAGCACTCTGTGGGTGTGTGTATGGACTCAGCAGTCGCTGTGTGTGGACTCAGCAGTGTGTGTGTGTGTGTGTGTGTGTGTGTGTGTATGGATTTAGCAGTCTCTGTGTGTGTGTGTGTATGAACTCAGCAGTCTGTGGGTGTGTGTATGGACTCAGCAGTCTGTGGGTGTGTGTATGGACTCAGCAGTCTGTGTGTGTGTGTATGGACTCAGCAGTCTGTGGGTGTGTATGGACTCAGTAGTCTGTGGGTGTGTATGGACTCAGCAGTCTGTGGGTGTGTATGGACTCAGCAGTCTGTGGGTGTGTGTATGGACTCAGCAGTCTGTGGGTGTGTGTATGGACTCAGCAGTCTGTGTGTTTGTGTGTGTTTGGACTCAGCAGTCTGTGTGTGTATGGACTCAGCAGTCTGTGTGTCTGTGGGTGTGTGGACTCAGCAGTCTGTGTATGTGTATGTGTGTGTGGACTCAGCAGTATATGTGTGTATGGACTCAGCAGTCTGTGTGTGTGTGTGTGTGTGTGTGTATGGACTCAGCAGTCTGTATGTGTGTGTATGGACTCAGCAGTGTATGCAGTATATGTGTGCATGGACTCAGCAATCTGTGTGTCTGTGTGTGTGTATGGACTCAGCAGTCTGTGTGTTTGTGTGTGTGTGGACTCAGCAGTCTGTGTATGTGTATGGACTGAGCAGTCTGTGTGTGTGTGTGTGTGTGTGTGTGTGTGTGGACTCAGCAGTCTGTATGTGTGTGTGTATGGACTCAGCAGTGTATGCAGTATATGTGTGTATGGACTCAGCAATCTGTGTCTGTGTGTGTGTATGGACTCAGCAGTCTGTGTGTTTGTGTGTGTGTATGGACTCAGCAGTCTGTGTGTGTGTATGGACTCAGCAGTCTGTGTGTGTGTGTGTATGGACTCAGCAGTCTATGTGTATGTGTATGGACTCAGCAGTCTGTGTGTGAGTGTGTGTGTGTGGACTCAGCAGTCTGTGTATGTGTATGGACTCAGCAGTCTGTGTGTGTGTATGGACTCAGCAGTCTGTGTGTGTGTGGACTCAGCAGTCTGTGTGTGTGGACTCAGCAGTCTGTGTGTGTGTGTGTATACACTCAGCAGTCTGTGTGTGTGTGTGTGTGTGTATGGACTCAGCAGTCTATGTGTTTGTATGGAATCAGCAGTCTACGTGTGTGTATGGACTCAGCACTCTGTGGGTGTGTGTATGGACTCAGCAGTCGCTGTGTGTGTGGACTCAGCAGTGTGTGTGTGTGTATGGACTTAGCAGTCTCTGTGTGTGTGTGTGTGTGTATGAACTCAGCAGTCTGTGGTTGTGTGTATGGACTCAGCAGTCTGTGGGTGTGTGTATGGACTCAGCAGTCTGTGGGTGTGTGTATGGACTCAGCAGTCTGTGGGTGTGTGTATGGACTCAGCAGTCTGTGGGTGTGTGTATGGACTCAGCAGTCTGTGGGTGTATATGGACTCAGTAGTCTGTGGGTGTGTATGGACTCAGCAGTATGTGGGTGTGTATGGACTCAGCAGTCTGTGGGTGTGTATGGACTCAGCAGTCTGTGGGTGTGTGTATGGACTCAGCAGTCTGTGGGTGTGTGTATGGACTCAGCAGTCTGTGTGTTTGTGTGTGTTTGAACTCAGCAGTATATGTGTGTATGGACTCAGCAGTCTGTGTGTGTGTGTGTGTGTGTGTATGGACTCAGCAGTCTGTATGTGTGTGTATGGACTCAGCAGTGTATGCAGTATATGTGTGTATGGACTCAGCAATCTGTGTGTCTGTGTGTGTGTATGGACTCAGCAGTCTGTGTGTTTGTGTGTGTGTATGGACTCAGCAGTCTGTATGTGTGTGTGTATGGACTCAGCAGTGTATGCAGTATATGTGTGTATGGACTCAGCAATCTGTGTCTCTGTGTGTGTATGGACTCAGCAGTCTGTGTGTTTGTGTGTGTGTATGGACTCAGCAGTCTGTGTATGTGTATGGAATCAGCAGTCTGTGTGTGTATGGACTCAGCAGTTTGTGTGTGTGTATGGACTCAGCAGTCTGTGTGTGTGTGTATGGACTCAGCAGTCTGTGTGTGTGTGTGTATGGACTCAGCAGTCTATGTGTGTGTGTATGGACTCAGCAGTCTGTGTGTGTGTGTGTGTGTGGACTCAGCAGTCTGTGTATGTGTATGGACTCAGCAGTCTGTGTGTGTGTGTGTATGGACTCAGCAGTCTGTGTGTGTGTGTGTGTGTGGACTCAGCAGTCTGTGTGTATGTGTGTGTGTGTGTGTGTGTGTGTGGACTCAGCAGTCTGTGTGTATGTGTGTGTGTGTGTGTGTGTGTGTATGGACTCAGCAGTCTATGTGTGTGTATGGACTCAGCAGTCTATGTGTGTGTGTGGACTCAGCACTCTGTGGGTGTGTGTATGGACTCAGCAGTCTCTGTGTGTGTGGACTCAGCAGTGTGTGTGTGTGTGGACTCAGCAGTCTGTGTGTCTGTGGGTGTGTGGACTCAGCAGTCTGTGTATGTGTATGTGTGTGTGGACTCAGCAGTATATGTGTGTGGACTCAGCAGTGTGTGTGTGTGTATGGACTCAGCAGTCTGTGTGTCTGTGGGTGTGTGGACTCAGCAGTCTGTGTGTTTGTGTGTGTGTGGATTCAGCAGTTTGTGTGTGTATGGACTCAGCAGTCTGTGTGTCTGTGTGTCTGTGGGTGTGTTGACTCAGCAGTCTGTGTATGTGTATGTGTGTGTGGACTCAGCAGTATATGTGTGTGTATGGGCTCAGCAGTCTGTGTGTGTGTGTGTGTGTGTGTGTATAGACTCAGCAGTGTATGCAGTATATGTGTGTATGGACTCAGCAATCTGTGTGTCTGTGTGTGTATGGACTCAGCAGTCTGTGTGTTTGTGTGTGTGTATGGACTCAGCAGTCTGTGTATGTGTATGGACTCAGCAGTCTGTGTGTGTGTATGGACTCAGCAGTCTGTGTGTGTGTGTGGACTCAGCAGTCTGTGTGTATGTGTGTGTGTGTGTGTGTGTGTGTGGACTCAGCAGTCTATGTGTGTGTATGGACTCAGCAGTATATGTGTGTGTGTGGACTCAGCACTCTGTGGGTGTGTGTATGGACTCAGCAGTCTGTGTGTTTGTGTGTGTGTATGGACTCAGCAGTCTGTGTATGTGTATGGAATCAGCAGTCTGTGTGTGTATGGACTCAGCAGTCTGTGTGTGTGTATGGACTCAGCAGTCTGTGTGTGTGTGTGTATGGACTCAGCAGTCTGTGTGTGTGTGTGTGTATGGACTCAGCAGTCTATGTGTGTGTGTATGGACTCAGCAGTCTGTGTGTGTGTGTGTGTGTGGACTCAGCAGTCTGTGTATGTGTATGGACTCAGCAGTCTGTGTGTGTGTGTGTATGGACTCAGCAGTCTGTGTGTGTGTGTGTGGACTCAGCAGTCTGTGTGTATGTGTGTGTGTGTGTGTGTGTGTGTGTGGACTCAGCAGTCTGTGTGTATGTGTGTGTGTGTGTGTGTGTGTGTATGGACTCAGCAGTCTATGTGTGTGTATGGACTCAGCAGTCTATGTGTGTGTGTGGACTCAGCACTCTGTGGGTGTGTGTATGGACTCAGCAGTCTCTGTGTGTGTGGACTCAGCAGTGTGTGTGTGTGTGGACTCAGCAGTCTGTGTGTCTGTGGGTGTGTGGACTCAGCAGTCTGTGTATGTGTATGTGTGTGTGGACTCAGCAGTATATGTGTGTGGACTCAGCAGTGTGTGTGTGTGTATGGACTCAGCAGTCTGTGTGTCTGTGGGTGTGTGGACTCAGCAGTCTGTGTGTTTGTGTGTGTGTGGACTCAGCAGTTTGTGTGTGTATGGACTCAGCAGTCTGTGTGTCTGTGGGTGTGTGGACTCAGCAGTCTGTGTATGTGTATGTGTGTGTGGACTCAGCAGTATATGTGTGTGTATGGGCTCAGCAGTCTGTGTGTGTGTGTGTGTGTGTGTGTGTGTGTGTATAGACTCAGCAGTGTATGCAGTATATGTGTGTATGGACTCAGCAATCTGTGTGTCTGTGTGTGTATGGACTCAGCAGTCTGTGTGTTTGTGTGTGTGTATGGACTCAGCAGTCTGTGTATGTGTATGGACTCAGCAGTCTGTGTGTGTGTATGGACTCAGCAGTCTGTGTGTGTGTGTGGACTCAGCAGTCTGTGTGTATGTGTGTGTGTGTGTGTGTGTGTGTGGACTCAGCAGTCTATGTGTGTGTATGGACTCAGCAGTATATGTGTGTGTGTGGACTCAGCACTCTGTGGGTGTGTGTATGGACTCAGCAGTCTCTGTGTGTGTGGACTCAGCAGTGTGTGTGTGTGTGTGGACTCAGCAGTCTGTGTGTCTGTGGGTGTGTGGACTCAGCAGTCTGTGTATGTGTATGTGTGTGTGGACTCAGCAGTATATGTGTGTGGACTCAGCAGTGTGTGTGTGTATGGACTCAGCAGTCTGTGTGTCTGTGGGTGTGTGGACTCAGCAGTCTGTGTATGTGTATGTGTGTGTGGACTCAGCAGTATATGTGTGTGTGTATGGGCTCAGCAGTCTGTGTGTGTGTGTGTGTGTGTGTGTATAGAATCAGCAGTGTATGCAGTATATGTGTGTATGGACTCAGCAGTCTGTGTTTGTGTGTGTGTGGACTCAGCAGTTTGTGTGTGTATGGACTCAGCAGTCTGTGTGTCTGTGGGTGTGTGGACTCAGCAGTCTGTGTATGTGTATGTGTGTGTGGACTCAGCAGTATATGTGTGTGTGTATGGGCTCAGCAGTCTGTGTGTGTGTGTGTATAGACTCAGCAGTGTATGCAGTATATGTGTGTATGGACTCAGCAATCTGTGTCTGTGTGTGTGTATGGACTCAGCAGTCTGTGTGTTTGTGTGTGTGTATGGACTCAGCAGTCTGTGTATGTGTATGGACTCAGCAGTCTGTGTGTGTGTGTGTGTGTGTGTGTATGGACTCAGCAGTCTGTATGTGTGTGTGTATGGACTCAGCAGTGTATGCAGTATATGTGTGTATGGACTCAGCAATCTGTGTCTGTGTGTGTGTATGGACTCAGCAGTCTGTGTGTTTGTGTGTGTGTATGGACTCAGCAGTCTGTGTATGTGTATGGACTCAGCAGTATGTGTGTGTGTGTATGGACTCAGCAGTCTGTATGTGTGTGTGTATGGACTCAGCTGTGTATGCAGTATATGTGTGTATGGACTCAGCAATCTGTGTCTGTGTGTGTGTATGGACTCAGCAGTCTGTGTGTTTGTGTGTGTGTATGGACTCAGCAGTCTGTATGTGTGTGTATGGACTCAGCAGTGTATGCAGTATATGTGTGTATGGACTCAGCAATCTGTGTCTGTGTGTGTGTATGGACTCAGCAGTCTGTGTGTTTGTGGGTGTGTGGACTCAGCAGTCTGTGTATGTGTATGTGTGTGTGGACTCAGCAGTATATGTGTGTGTGTATGGGCTCAGCAGTCTGTGTGTGTGTGTGTGTGTGTATAGAATCAGCAGTGTATGCAGTATATGTGTGTATGGACTCAGCAGTCTGTGTTTGTGTGTGTGTGGACTCAGCAGTTTGTGTGTGTATGGACTCAGCAGTCTGTGTGTCTGTGGGTGTGTGGACTCAGCAGTCTGTGTATGTGTATGTGTGTGTGGACTCAGCAGTATATGTGTGTGTGTATGGGCTCAGCAGTCTGTGTGTGTGTGTGTATAGACTCAGCAGTGTATGCAGTATATGTGTGTATGGACTCAGCAATCTGTGTCTGTGTGTGTGTATGGACTCAGCAGTCTGTGTGTTTGTGTGTGTGTATGGACTCAGCAGTCTGTGTATGTGTATGGACTCAGCAGTCTGTGTGTGTGTGTGTGTGTGTATGGACTCAGCAGTCTGTATGTGTGTGTGTATGGACTCAGCAGTGTATGCAGTATATGTGTGTATGGACTCAGCAATCTGTGTCTGTGTGTGTGTATGGACTCAGCAGTCTGTGTGTTTGTGTGTGTGTATGGACTCAGCAGTCTGTGTATGTGTATGGACTCAGCAGTATGTGTGTGTGTGTATGGACTCAGCAGTCTGTATGTGTGTGTGTATGGACTCAGCTGTGTATGCAGTATATGTGTGTATGGACTCAGCAATCTGTGTCTGTGTGTGTGTATGGACTCAGCAGTCTGTGTGTTTGTGTGTGTGTATGGACTCAGCAGTCTGTATGTGTGTGTATGGACTCAGCAGTGTATGCAGTATATGTGTGTATGGACTCAGCAATCTGTGTCTGTGTGTGTGTATGGACTCAGCAGTCTGTGTGTTTGTGTGTGTGTATGGACTCAGCAGTCTGTATGTGTATGGACTCAGCAGTCTGTGTGTGTATGGACTCAGCAGTCTGTGTGTGTGTATGGACTCAGCAGTCTGTGTGTGTGTGTGTGTGTGTATGGACTCAGCAGTCTATGTGTGTGTGTATGGACTCAGCAGTCTGTGTGTGTGTGTGTGTGTGTGTGTATGGACTCAGCAGTCTGTGTATGTGTATGGACTCACCAGTCTGTGTGTGTGTATGGACTCAGCAGTCTATGTGTGTGTATGGACTCAGCACTCTGTGGGTGTGTGTATGGACTCAGCAGTATCTGTGTGTGTGGACTCAGCAGTGTGTGTGTGTGTATGGACTCAGCAGTCTGTGTGTGTGTGTGTGTGTATGGCCTCAGCAGTCTGTGTATGTGTATGGACTCACCAGTCTATGTGTGTGTATGGACTCAGCACTCTGTGGGTGTGTGTATGGACTCAGCAGTATCTGTGTGTGTGGACTCAGCAGTGTGTGTGTGGGTATGGACTCAGCAGTCTGTGTGTCTGTGGGTGTGTGGACTCAGCAGTCTGTGTCTGTGGGTGTGTGGACTCAGCAGTCTGTGTGGACTCAGCAGTATATGTGTGTGTATGGACTCAGCAGTGAGAGAGCAGCACTATACAGGGAGCACTGACTGTCCCAGGATATTATACACACAGCCATGTATTATACAGAGAGCAGCACTATACAGGGAGCCCTGACTGTCCCGGGATATTATACACACAGCCATGTATTATACAGAGAGAAGCACTATACAGGGAGCACTGACTGTCCCAATTTATTCTAAACACAACCATGTATTATACAGAGAGCACTGACTGTCCAGGGATATTATACACAGACAGTAATTGATAGCTGTGCTGCAAAATGTCCTTGGAATTTTTTGCAAATGATGGCAACTATGGCACTGTATCAAGGGAAATGTGTTTGTTTTTTAACCCCTTAAGATTGGAGGGCGTGCAATTATGTCCTTTTTAAAGCGGCTCTAAACGCCGCCGGGCGTAATTGTACTGTAATTGTATTGTAAATATGTAAATACGTAAAAAAATAAAATAAAATAAATAATTAAAAATAAAATATTAAAAAATATATAGATGTGTTTTATTTCGTTCTAACTGTATTGTGATATTAATATATATATATATATATATATATATATATATTTATATCAAAATACACGTAGAACGAAATAATATATATATATATATATCTCTATACATAAATATATACGTATAAATCACTATATATATATATATACCTATATATAAATACAAATATTTAAAAAAAATTATATATATACACATATATTAATTCTACACATATATTTACCGCATATACTCGAGTATAAGCCGACCCGAATATAAGCCGAGGCCCCTAATTTTACCCCAAAAACTGGGAAAACTTATTGACTCGAGTATAAGACTAGGGTGGGAAATGCAGCAGCTACTGGTAAATTTCTAAATAAAATTAGATCCTAAAAAAAATATATTAATTGAATATTTATTTACAGTGTGTGTATAATGAATGCAGTGTGTGTGTATGAATGCAGTGTGAGTGTATGAAGGCAGTGTGTGTGTATGAGTGCAGTGTGTGTGTATGAGTGCAGTGTGTGTGTATGAATGCAGTGTGTGTGTATGAATGCAGTGTGTGTGTAGGAATGCAGTGTGTGTATGAGTGCAGTGTGTGTATGAGTGCAGTGTGTGTATGAGTGCAGTGTGTGTATGAGTGCAGTGTGTGTATGAATGCAGTGTGTGTATGAATGCAGTGTGTGTATGAATGCAGTGTGTTTGTATGAGTGCAGTGTGTGTGTATGTGTGCAGTGTGTGTGTATGTGTGCAGTGTGTGTGTATGAATGCAGTGTGTGTGTATGAATGCAGTGTGTATGAGTGCAGTGTGTATGAGTGCAGTGTGTGTATGAATGCAGTGTGTGTGTATGAATGCAGTGTGTGTATGAGTGCAGTGTGTGTATGAATGCAGTGTGTGTATGAATGCAGTGTGTGTGTGTGAGTGCAGTGTGTGTATGAGTGCAGTGTGTGTATGAATGCAGTGTGTGTGTATGAGTGCAGTGTGTGTGTATGAGTGCAGTGTGTGTACGAGTGCAGTGTGTGTGTGTGTGTGTTGCAGAGCCTTGGTGGGGTGTGGCCAATTTTTTTTATTATTTACATTTTTTTTATTATTATTTATTATTATTTTTTATTTAATTTCATTATTATTATTACTATATATTTTTTTCGTCCCCCCTCCCTGCTTGATATATGGCAGGGAGGGGGGCTCTCCTTCCCTGGTGGTCCAGCATTGGCAGTTCAGTGGGGGGGAGAGGGGGTCTGGCAGAGAGCTTACTTACCTGTCCTGCAGCTCCTGTCAGCTCCCTCCTCCTCCGCGCCGTCAGTTCAGCTCTTCTGTCAGCTCACACTCTAAGTCTTGCGAGAGCCGCGGCTCTCGCGAGACTTACACTGGGAGCTGACCGAGGTGCTGAACGGACGGCGCGGAGGAGAAGGGAGCTGACAGGAGCTGCAGGACAGGTAAGTAAGCTCTCTGCCAGCCCCCACAGCCCCTTGTCTGTATTATGGCAATGTAAATTGCCATAATACAGACTATTGACTCGAGTATAAGCCGAGTTGGGGTTTTTCAGCACAAAAAATGTGCTGAAAAACTCGGCTTATACTCGAGTATATACGGTATGTAATATTTTTACATAATTAGGTATCCTAATTAATTACAATTAGCGGGACCTGCCTGACAACCCATGCCGAAAGTATAGGGAATTTAATTTTAATTTAAAAAATTAAACACAAGCCTTATATTTAACCCTTTAACTTTCCAAGACACCATAAAACCTGTACATGGGGGGTACTGTTTTACTCGGGAGACTTCGCTGAACACAAATATTAGTGTTTCAAAACAGTAAAATTTATTACAACGACGATATCGCCAGTAAAAGTGACGTTTTTTGCATTTTTCACGCACAAACAGCACTTACACGGACGATATTATTGCTGCAATACTTTTTACTGTTTAGAAACACAAATATTTGTGTTCAGCGAAGTCTCCCGAATACAACAGTACCCCTCATGTACAGGTTTTAAGGTGTTTTCAAAAATTACAGCGTCAAATAGAAGGCTTGTGTTTAATTTTTTTCACTTGCCAGATTGCTTACGTTGCCTTTGTGACCCCATGGTAGCCCAAGAATGAAAATTACCCCTATGATGGCATACTATTTGCAATAGTAGACAACCCATGGTATTGCAAATGGGGTATGTCCAGTCTTTTTTAGTAGCCACTTAGTCACAAACACTGGCCAAAATTGGCCAAAATTGGCGTTTTTTGCATTTTTCACACACAAACAAATACTAACGCTAACTTAGGCCAGTGTTTGTGACCAAATGGCTACTAAAAAAGGCTGGACATACCCCATTTGCAATACCTTGGGTTGTCTACTATTGCAAATGGTATGCCATTATGGGTGTAAATGTATTTCCTGGGCTACTATACAGTCTCAAAGGCAACGTAACCAATCTGGCGAATTTCAATTTCAAATGTAACATGCTATATTTGACCCTGTAACTTCCCAAAAAAACATAAAACCTGTACATAGGGGGTAGTGTTTTACACGTGAGACTTTGCGGAATACAAATATGTGTATTTTATTGCAGTAAAAGCAAACAGTATTATGACATTGACAGTTAAAATGTCATGTAGAACTAAAAAAAAATCATATTTTTTCCCATTTTTTTCATATTAAATTATGTTTCATAGCTAAATATTTGATATTAAATGAAAGCACTGTTTCCCCTGAATAAAATGATATATAATAAGGGGGGGGGGGGGTGCATTTAATATGAAAGAGGTGAATTACGGTTGGACAGACATATAGCGCAAATGCCAGGTTTTGTTTACATTTTGTTTCGTTCACAACGTGTACATTTGGCTCCGTCCTTAAGGGGTTAATAATCCCTGGTGGAAAATAAAGAATCCTCCACCAGGGATTATTAAAAAACAACAACACATTGTGTTGGGGGTGGGGCTTAACATGCAGCAGGGACGGGGTCAAACTGTAGCGAGGTCGGGGTTAAATGTGCCCTCCTACTTTTGTCCCTGGCCCACCATGTGCCCCCCCCTCCCCCCCCCTGAAAATGAATCCTAGAGACGCCACTGATGAAAGGTAAATTATGGTTGAACAGACATATAGTCAAATTCCCGGTTTTGTTTTAAACTGTCCCTAAGGGGTTAAACCATTTGTAAATTTACTATAAACTTGGTCAGATTGCATTGTGGGACACACTTCTGTACTAGATGAGTTTCTTCAGCCTCCCCTACCCTCCCTCACCCTCTCCCTCTCCCTTCCAAACACACTCACCGTGCTCTGTTTCAGACTAGTGCACAAATAGCAGAAATAGGACATCATTGTGAAGCGGCAGAAAAGAGACACAGGAGCCTGTACTGCATGAATCACACTGATCAGACTCTTCTTCTCCCCCTGTCAGAATGTTGCAAGGCAAAGAGATGTTCCAACTGCACATGTGTAAATGTGTCACTCATGCCCAATGCATTTATATAGTATTCCTAAGGATAGGACAAATCAGTGTGCCCGTGGAGTGGGTGTGGAAAGTATAAATAATATTTACCTGCTTTTTTCAGACTGCAGAGTGAGGCAACTGTCTCATTCACAGCTAAAGCTATTGAATGAGAGTTGTCTCAAAGTAGTGCGTGTTCGTTTCATAAAAATTAGATGTTTTACATAAAGTCTATTCCCTTCTGCCTTCACCCTATCCCTTACCGTGGCCAGGGAGAGGGGAATCCTTGGTGCTCCGATCAGTCGGTGTAGATGTCATTTGCTATTTCCTCTGGTGCAGTCAACACTTGCTGTTTTCTCTGACTGACACCACATAATGTTTCATGTTTCAGAGGGTTGTCATGGTAGCCCATGGCAACACTTTGATATAATTGTGGAACACCCAGGATTTTGAGGGAGATCTTTGCTCTGCCCACTGGCTGGGGAGCGACACAGCTCCCTCTTTGTGCCGGCAGTGGGCCTAATTTTCGGATATAGACCTGGAGCAGCACCTGAACTCAATCAGGCCGTATCGTAAGACAGCCCTGTTGGCACAGACTAAAAGTCTATGTTGGAGACAACATGAGGACTTGCAAAGAATGCAGGCTTTTGCCAGCTTTATTTTCATATTCCCACAAAGAAAAAAAAGGCAAAAAAGAAATCATACATGGAGAGCACCCTTACTAACCTGTTAAAAGACATATTAGTATTTAGAGTGTTCCTTTATATTATATATTATAATATTGCTTGAAATAATAATGCAAAATTTTGTTACCTGCAGCGATACCCAAGAACATCAAGATCAGGCAGATGTAGACTTTCATCTTGTCAGTAGGATGAGTTAGCTAATAAGTAAAGCTAGTCGAAAAGTACACAATTTATATAGCTGCTGGCTGGCACTCCTCCCTTAACAAAGCCTATGTCACCAAGTCTGATTGACAGGTACTTCAACAGCTTAACCCCTTCACTGTCATGTGGCTGGCAAAAAAACATCTCCAGATTCCAATTATTGTCAGTGTCCTGGAAAGTCTAGAATGCACACTATTTAATTAAAATTTACCAATAATGAAGTTAAAGATAAGAAAACCGTGTTGTAGATAAATAACATTACTGATTATGTAATATAGACATTTTTCTATATGCTATTATCCTCTCTCATGCTTACCTAAAAAGAGAGTAACCAAGAGAGTTCTGCTGGCTCAGGTGTCCATGTCAAGATATGCATCAGATCGTAGGGAAGCAGGGAAATCTGTGGTCTCCTGGAACAAACCATTCATGGAGAAGAAGTGAGAACCTAGACCTTTTTGGTTTCTACTATAACAGTAGACCAAATACGAGGGGCTACATGGGGACTATAGATGGATAAAAGATGGTCATCTACACTAACACCAAAACAGCTGGTTACACAATGTTTGATCATAGTCAAAAGGGAACTATTGTCAAAACTGGAAATGAACTACACAAACTATCATACATGAGTCATGAGGAGAAAGAGACTCCCATACTCGCACCTATATATATATATATATATATATATATATATATATAGTTGCCAACCTACATCTGTGCCCCAAGATGACATAAAGGCAGATATAACACAGATGATAGAAAACCTCAAGACTACCAGTGATCACAGGAACACTGCCACCAGACAGTATGCAAGCAGCTTTTATTGAGGCACTATCTACAATTCCAAATAAAAACACACAAAATGAATCCCTGCACTCAGATTTCCACTATTCCTGGGCAACAGCAATGGCGTCATCAACCCAAATATGTATATTTTAGCTGAAAGCAGCAATTGATTTGTCAGTGTGGGGCTCACCTAAAAGGTATGCCTTGAGAAAGGAGGTGAGGTTGCACGTTAATGGCATGTTAACCCCTTCAGGACGGAGTCAATAGTGCACGTTCTGATCAAAACAAAACGTAAACAAAAACTGGAATTTGCGCTATATGTCCGTTCAACCGTAATTCACCGCTGTCACATTAAGTGCACCCACACTTATTATATATCATTTTTTTCAGGAGAAACAGGGCTTTAATGTATCATGAACTATTCATATATGGAACATAATTTATTATGAATAAAATTTAAAAAAATGTGAGAAAATAAGATTTTTTTTTTAAATTTGTATTTCTGTCTGACATTTTAGCTGTGAATGTCATAATACTGTTAGGGTTTACTGCTAACAAATGCACATATTTGTAATCAGCGATGTCTCATGAGTACAACAGTACCCCCCATTAACAGGTTTTATGGTGTTTTGGAAAGTTACAGGGTCATATATAGAACGTTCCATTTTCAAATTGAAATTTGCCAGATTAGTAATGTTACCTTTGAGACGGTGTGGTAGCCAGGAATGACAATTACCCCCATAATGGCATACCATTTGAAAAAGTAGACAAGCCAAGGTATTGAAAGTGGGGTATGTTTAGTCTTTTTTAGTAGCCACTTAGTCACAAACACTGGCCAAAATTAGTGTTCATATTTGTTTTTGTGTGAAAAAAGCAAAAAACTAATATTTAGCCAGTGTTTGTGACTAAGTGGCTACTAAGAAAGACTGGACATACCCCACTTGCAATACCTTGGGTTGTCTACTTTTGCAAATGGTATGCCATCATGGGGGTAATTCTCATTCCTGGGCTACCATACGCTCTCAAAGGCAACATAACTAATCTGGCAAATTTCAATGTCAAAAAAATGAAATGCAAGCCTTATATGTGACTCTCTAACTTTCCAAAACACCATAAAACCTGTACATGGGGCTACTGTTATTCTCGGGAGACTTCACTAAACACAAATATTAGTGTTTTAAAACAGTAAAACATATTACAACAATAATATAGTGCATCAAATATGCAAAAAACTTCACTTTTACTTAAAATATAATTGTTGTAATACAATTTACCAGTTTGAAACACTAATATGTGAGTTCAGCGAAGTCTCCCGAGTAAAACAGTACCCCCTATGTACAGGTTTTATGGTGTCTTGGAGAGTTACAGGTTCAAATATAGTGCTTGCGAATTAAATTCTCTGCACTTTCTCCCTGTTTTGTCAGGCATGACAATCAAATTTTAATTAATCAAATCACATAATTATGTTAAAAGATTATTTAAATATACACGTAGAATTTTAATATATATGCATTTATAGGTATTTCAATTCTACGTGTATACTAATGTAATCTTTTATGTAATTATATGTATTTATATATATATATATATATATATTTATTTGCGGTTATTTGTATTTTATATATATATATATATATATATATATAATGTCATTCTAAGTGTATTTTTTACCAATATATATATTAATAACAAAATACAGTTAGAATGAAATTACATATGAATATATACTTTATATTAAATTTTGTTTCAATATTTTACTTATTTATATTATTTTATTTAGGTATTATTGTAATTATACGTATATATATATATATATATATATATATAATATATGTGTATATATCTATTATATATATATATAATATATATATATATATATATGTAATGTAATTCTAAGTGTATTTTTTTTTCAATGTCTCATTTTTATTGATTTATATCACGAGAACGAAAATGATAACAGGGGGGTACAGAAAAAAGAAAGGGGATGGTTGAATGAATATGCATAGACATATCAATATACTTATCAATATAGCGTGTACATTCGTCAATGGTCGGTCTGTACATAGGTATGTGGGTATCATACAACACAATATGCTATAACAGGCTAACATTGTATCAACGTTGTTTTTTCGGTAATTGATCCAAGCATTATTGCTCAGGAGGCTCAGCGAGATTGTGGCTAGGTGCATTTGACTAATATCCAGTGTGCGGACTGTATGTGAACAACTTGTTGCAGTGCATATTCATAGGTTAGGTGGTAGGGATATGGGGTCTGGGGAAGCATAGGGGTGGGTTAACTTATTAACTAAGCAATTAATTAACACGTGTTACCTGCTATAGTAGTGGAGAAAACATGAGAAAACATGAGAAAACCTGATGTGTGCGAGCTGTAAATGTGTCCAGTTAAGGTTGTAGGGTTGCGTGTTCCTGACTGGAGTGCTTATTTAAGGGATTATCATGCCCGGTTTAGTGACTGCTACTTGACTGTGCTATAGAGGCATATTATCTTTGTGCGGGCCATATGCCAACTTGCCCAGTGTATGGAATAGGTTTCCAGTTGGCCTTGTAATTTGTATGCCATACGTTCATACATTGCTACGTTGTCGATCCTGTCCCAAACCTCTAGCGGTATTGGAGCATGTTTCTTCTTCCAGTGACTGGCTATACTGGTTTTAGCTGCTGTTAATACGTGTAGGAGGACGTGTTTAGACTTATCTGTCAACAGTTCTGGGGACAATTGCAGCAGAAAGCATTCTGGCTTCTTTGGGATGTTGCGGTTCGTTAGCAGCTTAATAGCTTTCCTTATTGTTATCCAGAACCCTCTCAACATGGGGCAGTCCCAGAATATGTGTGTCATGTCGCCCTTGGAGATGTCGCACCTCCAGCAGATATGTGAGGCTGACGTGTACATAGTAGCCAGTCTGGTCGGCACCAGATACCACCGCATAATCATTTTGCAATATGCTTCCCAATGTGACATGCTGTGGAACACCTTTTTAGCTGTTTGCATAGCTTGTAACCATAGTGGGAGGGGAATGTTTATGTTAAGTTCCGATTCTTTCATTAGCATATATTAATGTTTAAGGAGTGGGTCTTTGTCGTTGAGAGCCGAATAGCACAATGATAGGGATTTCACTTTTGAGTGTTTCCCTATACAGAGTTGGCCAAAGTTCGTCAGCTGTGCTTCGTCACAGTGTTGTATATGTAGGGTGTGTAGGATGTGCTTTACTCTAATGTAAGTGAACACGTCTTTGGAGGGGAGTGTAAACTCCTGCTGAAACAACGTGAATGGTTTTAGACCTTCTTCCGTATACAGTTGAGCTATCTTTAGTATGCCTTTCTGTTTCCAGGGTGTCATATGTATATTGTCGTATAGGTGAGATTGTTTGTATAGGTGCAAAATATAAAATGTTGTTTGTACCTACGAGTGGGCCGGCCCATTTCTTCCAACTCTTGAGTAGGAATCTTGTGCTCTGTAATGGACAGGTTGTGGTCGCGTCCCATAGCGTGAGTGCTTGCAGGGTAGATTGTACCGTAAGTGGGTGAATGCAAGCATTTTCTAGGGATGCCCATATTGGCTTGTTGGTACGGGATAGTAACTCTAACCCCTGAGCCAGGATTGCAGCCCTGTAGTATGCTCTAATGTTTGGGATACCTAGACCGCCTTTGTTCGGGGATAGCCATGTTAGGCGTCTGGCTAGTCTCGGTGGTTTATTTTTCCAAATGTAGGCATTGAAAATACTTTGGAATTTATTTAGTAGTTTATTGTTTACCGCTATGGGTATAGTGCGGAATAAATATAAGACATGGGGTAAAGCCATCATTTTAATAGTGTTCACCCTGCCCAACCATGAGATTTCCAGATCTTGCCATTTGTCTAATTGTGCTTGTAGTTTGTGGGCCACCTGGGTGTGATTTTCTTTGGGTAGATGCTGGGTTGATTTGGTTAAATTGATACCTAAGTACTTTATGGAGACTTTCCTCCAATCGAAGGGGTGTAATTTTTTGAGTGTCTGCGCTGCGTGCTGAGAAATGTTTATAGGCAGTGCTTGTGTCTTTTTGAGGTTGTTCTTATAGTATGAAACTTGTCCATACAGTAGAAGTAGGTCCATCAATTTTGGGATGGATTTTAATGGGTTTGAGACATACAGGAGTACATCATCTGCGAAGAGCGCTAATTTTTGGGTCCCAGCTGGGGTGTTTAGACCCGCTATCTCTGGGTCGTGTTTGATGTGGTTTATAAGTGGTTCAGGGCAGAGGATGAACAACAATGGGGACAGTGGACAGCCCTGGCGTGTGCCATTGCTTATGTGAAATGTGTCCGACAGGAAGCCAGAGTTGAAGAATTTGGCTGAGGGAGATTGGTATAGCACCTTAATTCCCCTCAAGGATTGGCGAGTGAACCCCATTTTGAGTAGTGTAGCTTCCATATACGGCCAGTTCAGGCGATCAAACGCATTTTCGGCGTCCAGCGCAAGAACTACGCCTGATTGCTTACTCGTGTTGGCCCAGTTGATTAAGTTGATGAAGTGCCTAGTATTGTCTCCTGCCTGTCTACCGGGGACAAATCCTGCCTGTTCGCCAGACACCAAGCTGGGGAGGTGGTGCTTCAGCCTTGACGCCCACAATTTTGCATATAGTTTTATGTCAGCATTTAATAAGGATATTGGCCTAAGGTTTTCGCAATGAGTGGGTGGTTTGCCTGGTTTAGGAAGGGAGACTACGTGTGCTTCTAGCATCTCCGTTGGAAGTGTTCCTGTTTGTTTTATGTCATTGAATAATTTTGTAAGGTGTGGCGTCAGGACTGTCGCCAGTTTGTGATAATAATAGTTGGAGAGCCCGTCTGGGCCTGGCGCCTTATGTTTGGGCAGGGACATAATGGTTTTACGGATTTCTTCTTCCGTGAATGGGTCGTCTAATTGTTTACAGGCTTGTGGTGAGAGCCTCGGTAGGGAAATGCCATTTAGAAAGGCCTCTATGCGAGCATTAGTAGGTTGAGGGGTTGTGTGGTCTTGGTTCAGGTTATATAGTTTATCGTAGTAATGTGCTAATTCATTAACAATGTCTAGGGGGTTATATAGTCTGCCTTTCGTGGAAGATTCGATATAGGGAAGTTTGGTTTGTAATTGTTTGGCTTTCAATTTGTTGGCTAATGTCTTGCCTGCTTTGTTTCCCTGTGTGTAAAACCTGAGTTTGAGGTTTCTCATCCACCTTTCGGTGGTCTAGAGTTCTAGACCATGCAGTTCCCTCTGTATTTCGGTGATTTGTGATGTGAAAGATTTTGATGGCTTAGATTTGTTGCGTGTTTCGAGGGGTTCCAGTTTTTGCTGTAAGAGTTTGCGTCTCTCGTTAGTGCTTTTTTTAAGTTTGGACCCTTCTCTTATGAGTATGCCTCGTAGAACCGCATTGTGTGTGACCCATACGGTTGAAATCGAGGTGGAGTCTGAGGTGTTAAGAGTGAAGTATTCGGTCGCTTCTTTGGCTATGGTGTCTAATATACGTGTGTTATCTAAGAGGCTCTCATTAAGTCTCCATTTCCCCCTGCCCCTTGCTAAGTGAAGGGATCTGAAGATGATTGACAGTGGAGCGTGGTCAGACCATGTCCGCTGCCCTATTTGTATCTCTTCTATGTTATTTAGGGTCGTTTTGTCAACTAGACATAGATCAATCCTTGAGTACGTTCTATGTACCTGTGAGAAGTAGGTGTAATCTCTCTCCTTCGGGTACGTAGACCTCCAGGTATCATAGAGATTATTGTGGAACAGCAATTTGCCTAGGTCAGCGCTTATTGCGTTCGCTTGTGTAGTAGGGGGCTTGTGGTGTTCCCATTGTATGTCGAGATCAGGGTTCAGTGTACAGTTAAAATCACCGCATATTATCGTGTGGCCCTGTTTAATTCTATTGAGTTGATTCATGGACTTGCGAATGAATGCAATTTGGGCTTCGTTTGGGGCGTATAATGAAGCTATTGTGATCAGCATTCCATTCAAGTTCCCTACTAGAATTAGCAATCTCCCTTCTTTGTCTGCGTATCTGCTAGTTTCTTGAAAGACCCAATCTTTGTGGAAAAGAATGGCAACCCCTCTCGATTTGTGTGGTGAATAAGCATGGTATGCCTGGTGATAGAGGTTGGAGTATATATGAGGGGGTTTGCGGACACAGAGGTGTGTCTCCTGGAGTCAGATAACTGCCGCTTTTGATTTCTGCATCTCGTTAACGAGAAGGCGCCTTTTATGTGGGCTGTTTAGGCCCTTTACATTTAGGGAGTACATTTTAAACGTTGCTAGTGACATTGTGGTACCTAAATGTATAGCCTTTTATCGCCTCATACCTGTAGGTCGTGTTATGCCGACCAGGGGGACCTTGTGTGGAGTCAGTTTTGCGATTGTGTCTGAGTGGGTGTGAAATGTGGGGGAAGTGATCTTTAACCCATGTGACGTGTGTGGCATAGATTGCATAACATCAAGAAACATTACTAAGCATGGTAACACAAATTTCACAAACAAATTTAAATTCGGAATTAACTTAAAAGGGGGTAAACCTAGGGAATCCCGTGTCGTACACAGGGATAAAGTTTGCCACAGGTGAGAGATCGGCATCCCTCAAAAATGGGCAAAAAGGGGGTGGGTTAGAGTCTCCACCGAAGTCAAGCCTGTGTTAGACTGCTGATTTGGTGAGCCATTCTGGGCTAAATGGGGTTGAGCATCTTGTTAAGTGTGCGGTGCTAACCACGTCATTATATCATTATTCCGTTTTTTAGTATAGGGTACGTAACCTGTGGGCTAACAGTTAAGCCGTTGTTGATTAAAATTTGTAACGACATTAATTGTACATGTAAGATAACATAGTGAAACTATACATTAGTCTAAGTCATTCTTTAGTGTAGGGTTCATTAACAGTGGGCTAACAGTTAAGCCGTTATTGAGTGAAATTTGTAACTACATTAATAGTACGTATAAGATAACATAGTGAAACTATACCTTAGTCTAAGTCATTTGCTAGTATAGGGTACATAACCTGTGGGTTGACAGTTAAGCCGTTGTTGGGTGAGGTTTGTACCGACATTAGTTGTGTATTTAGGATAACATAGTAAAACTGTTAGATTAGCATGTGATACTCAAGTGAATAGAGCGGCCCTGGGATGGGCATGTGGGGTCTCAGATTTGCTGCTCCTTTCGCGATGGGGATTTCGATGCCGCTCCCGCCATCATCCACTCAGCTCTCAACTTTTTCGTCTGTGTGCGCATGGGAAAGTTCTGGCCCATGTTGTGGTGTAGGCCCCATTCTTTCAGCTGCGCCATTCCAACCTCCGGTTCCAGCATTACTTCCATCTTGCCTCTGTACCTAATTAGTAGTTTAGTCGGATAGCCCCATCTGTATGGGATTTGTCGGTTGCGGAGAGTTTTAGTGATGTTGATAAATTCTCGTCTCCTCGCCATGGTGGCCGCTGATAAGTCGGCGTAGATACGGATTCCTTGGTATGGTTCTGGTAGCTTTTCCATCTTTCTTGTCACGGTCAGGATAGCTTCCTTCGATTTGTAGCAGTGGAAGCGTGCAATGACATCTTTCGGCGTGTCTGCCGCAAGTCTGGCCGGTCTTGGCAGTCTATGTGCTCTGTCTAGTGTCCAGGCCGCATCCCCAAGCTGTGGTACCAGAACTGAGCAAAGGGTTTTTAGATATTGTGGGAGGGCCTCTGCAGGAATGGTATCAGCTATGCCCCTGAAGCGCTCCTGACTGTTCCTCTTCTAAGCGTTGTAACTGGTCTACTACCTCATTGTGAACCGCGCACATGTTTTCCGTTCTGGTTTCTAGGCGGTCTGTACGTTCCCCCAGGTCTTGAATATCCCTGCGGAGATCTTTAGTAATTTGTTTAAAATCTGACCTGAGAGACTCTTTCAGGTCCTGCAGCATTATGTGGAGGCTGTGGTTGGTGACCAGAGAGTCTCCGTGGGGGATTATTACTGTTTCCTCAGTTGTGGTGTGTCTGCTTCTGTGGCTTCTGAGGTGATGCCGTCGCCATCTTGCTTTTGCCGCGGGCGGTCTTTTTTGGCGGTCCGGATCGGGTCCGTCATTTTTAGCTGCCTAGATGGTGCCATGGAGTGGAAGGGAAAGTGGGCTCCCAGGCCGATAATTTTCTGCGCGATTATGGCTCGTTTACTGTAGCTTTAGGCTCGGTGGTTGCGGAGCTCTCTGTCTGTGCGACTACTCCATGCGGTCGCAGGCCACGCCCCCTCTCTAAGTGTATTTTAATATTAATATATATACTTATATTAATATTAAAATACACTTTGAATGACGTTACATACAGTTGCACGAAAAAGTATGTGAACCCTTTGGAATGATATGGATTTCTGCAAAAATTGGTCATAAAATGTGATCTGATCATCATCTAAGTCACAATAGACAATCACAGCCTGCTTAAACTAATAATACACAAAGAATGAAATGTTGCCATGTTTTTATTGAACACACCATGTAAACATTCACATTGCAGGTGGAAAAAGTATGTGAACCCCTAGACTAATGACATCTCCAAGAGCTAATTGGAGTTAGATGTCAGCCAACTGGAGTCCAATCAATGAGATGAGATTGGAGGTGTTGGTTGCAGCTGCCCTGCCCTATAAAAAACACACACCAGTTCTGGGTTTGCTTTTCACAAGAAGCATTGCCTGATGTGAATGATACCTCGCACATACAAATAGGCCAATTAGTGTACTGCAAAATATATATATAATATGAATAAAAAGTATATATTTTTCAGTACACATTAAAACGTGGATTTTGCTGCCATTTGGTTTACAGTTCAAGTGAGCAGAAGTAGTCAATAGTGGGAAAAAGAGGAGGAGGAGTAAAACATCTGTCTGTCTATCTCCAAATCTTGTCTTGTGGGGTGTTCCTGTTATGCAGTGCTAGTATCATCCTAAAGTGGTGCAAGGAAGGACTACTGGTGAACCGGTGTCAGTGTCCTGGAGGCCCAAGGCTCATTAGTGGTCATGGGAAGCAAAGTCTAGCCTGTCTGATCTGATTACACACAAGAGCTATTGTAGCTCAAATTGCTGAAAAACATAATTCTGGGTTTAATAGAAAGTTGTCAGAGCACACAGTGCATCACAGTTTGCTGCATATGGGGTTGCATAGATGCAGACCAGTCAGATTCCCAATGATGACCCTTGTCTTCCACAGAAAGTGCCTTCAATGGGGACATGAGTGTCAGAATTAAATATATCAAGTGGATAAACAGGTGTGTGTACATTGTTTAAATGGGATGAGAGAGATGGCAGCAAGTTGCTCTGTCGGAAAAAGGCAGGTTGTAAAGCTTGGGTCTTGGCATTCATATGGGTGTTACTTTGACATGTACCACCTACCTACTGATTGTTACAGACCATGTACACCCAGCAGCGTACATACCGCGGTCGCAGGGGTCGCAGCTGCGACCGGTTCGTCACTCCAGGGGGCCCGGCTGCCCTGCGGACCCCCGCGACCGAGTACCAGCTGCAATGTTTTGCGACCCCGGCCCGCACGGAAAACCGCCAAGGTTGCATGTTAAGGTGTCCATCGGGTGGCCCATGCTGTCAGGGCCACCCGATGGATATGGATTTTCAGGGGGCCCGGTCAACGCTGGGTGCTTTAACAGCGCGACCGGGCCCCCTGTGATTACATCCCTGCTGGGAGGAAGTAACTCCCCAGTCACTCCTCCCGGTAACACACAGACCGCGCAGGAGGAAGCAGGAGGGAGTCAGAGTGGGAACTCTGACTCCCATCAGGCTGAGCCACCACTGGACCCCAGGGAAAGTCACAAAAGGTAGGAAACATTTTGTGTATGTGTGTGTCTCTGTATGTGTGTATGTATGTGTGTGTCTCTGTATATGTGTGTAAGTATGTGTGTGTCTCTGCATGTGTGTGTGTGTGTGTGTCTCTGTATGTGTGTATGTATGTGTTTGTGTGTCTGTGTCTCTGTATGTGTGTGTCTGTGTCTCTGTATGTGTGTATGTATGTATGTATGTATGTGTGTGTCTCTGTTTGGGTGTATGTATGTCTCTGTATGTGTGTCTGTGTCTGTGTATGTGTGTATGTATGTGTGCATGTATGTGTGTGTCTCTGTGTGTATGTGTGTGTCTGTATGTGTGTATGTGTGTCTCTGTATGTGTGTGTGTCTATGTATGTGTGTGTCTCTGTCTCTGTATGTGTGTCTCTGTATTTATGTATGTCTGTGTCTCTGCATGTGTGTGTCTCTGTATGTATGTGTCAGTGTGTGTATGTATGTATGTGTCTGTCTGTATGTGTCTGTCTGTATGTATGTGTCGGGAGGCCCACGGTCAGAGTAGAGGGTAGGCAGGAGAGGAGAGGGGAGGCCCATGGATCAGTTTTTCACCGGGCCCCATGGATTGTGTGTACGCCACTGTGTACACCCCTTTATGACCATGTTGTTCCCTGATTGTAGTGGCATCTTTCGGTAGGATAATGTGCCCTGCCACATTGCAAACATTTTTGAGGAACATGATGAAGAGTTCAAGGTGTTGCCATGGCCTTGAAATCCTATAGATCTCAAAGAACATTTCACAGATGCTCAATCATATTAACAAAAAATCCAAGGTTATAATTCTTGTAGTTGGTATAGTAGCCCATTCATCTTGGCAAAATGCCTCCAGGCCATGCAAAGTCTTTGGTTGTCTTGCACGTTTGAGATCTCCACAGAGTGGCTCAATGGTATTAAGGTCAAGAGACTGATAGCCACTCCAGAACTTTCACCTTTTTTCTCCTTTAACCTCTAGAGGGTTCAACCTCACCTTGTGCTTAGGTTCATCGTCATGCTAGAAGTTCCAAGGGCATCCAATGCACAGCCTTCATACAGAAGAATGTAAATTATTTGCCAGTATTTTCTGATAACATGCTGCATTCATCGTGCCATCAATGGGGAGCAGAAAAGAACAATATTATCTGCTCATATTCAGCCAAATGCTTCAGAACTCATTGGACGGCGCTTCACAGTGCAGATGGACAATGACCCGAAACATACTGCAAAAGCAACCAAAGAGGTTTTTTTTTTTTTTGTTTGTTTTTATTCTTTATTTTATTCGTGCTTAGGGTAACAACAGACGTGCAAGGCCACAACAGCCGTTGCAGGCATAGTATTAGCATTTCAAATTGTGGCAGAGTAGACAGCACATTTTTTATATATGAAGTTAGAGAATGACAAGCTATAAAACATACGCAGTGAGTAATAGACACGCAGAGAAATAAGTCTAATGAGCTATGAGACTTCAGTAGATTACAATAAGTGTGCTATTACATGTAGTTGACAAGGTATGAAACTTCAGTGGTTAATCTTTAGATATGAGTATGTTAGGCTAGATATACAAGCTAATATAGTACGCTTAAACTTTATGCTCAAATTTGGGTGCTCAGTAGATGTGCTCAGGTCGTATTGCATAGTGGCAGGCTCAGGAAGCCATGGCCTCCGCCCCGCGGTTTACGCTAGTGAGAGATGTGGGTCTGGCCCGGTGTCCCCCATACAGGCTTACAGTGGGTGCGATGAGTGGATGTGGATGTTTGTGGTGAGTCGCTTAAATAATTCACATGCACATCAAACATACAGCATCAATTGCCTTAATGTGCGCTCAAAACAATTATACAATTTCAGGGTACTGGTGTCAGAGTTCGCTAGGAGCGTAGCCATGTGTAGGGCTGGAGTGAAGGCAAGTTTGGCATTAGTGGGTATTTAGTCCCGTTTACTGTGGCTGTCTGTGCCAGTGTGCTGCAGGGTCTTGGGTCATCTTATGCTCTGTGTCGGTATCCGGCTCAGGGGGGGATGTGAGGGCTGGGGGCAGCGTCCAAGCAGTTTCCCCACCCAGAGCCCCGGGTTGACTGTTAGGCCTGCTCCTCTTGGCCTTGTACCTTGGTCCTCGGGCAGGAGGTCGCGGTTTTCTCTCTCTCTTGTTCCCGGCGTTTTGTCGCCGCCAGCGGTGTCGGGTCTGCAGCGTTAGTGGCCGGTGCTCCGGGATTGCGTCTCCGGTGGCCTTCAGCCCGGAAGGGCCTGGTGAGTAGGAATGTGGAGAGAAGAGCGCCCGGTGGGTCCCGGTCTGTCTCTACCCCCTGTTCAAACACTGGTATTTAATATTTGGTGTTGGTAAAGCCGCCGGGTGTGTCAGAAGCCTGTTCCAGCGGCTGTCATCTGCCCCAGCTTTGCTGTGTCGCCCCTGATCCACACTACCTAGTACACGAGGTAGTCGGTCGGCAGCCATCTTGGGTCACCGTGTCCAGGCCGTGTTTCTCCTCCGGGTGGGTGAGTTTGGTCGGGTGTAGCAGCGGTTTGCCATGGGGACCGGGATAACCCCCACCGGTCCAAAGGGGGGGGGGTGGGGGTGGCAGAGCGCCGATCAGAGAACTGGGAGAGCGGCCGTCTCACCCCAGCTCAAGCCTTCCTAGGCCGCAGACCTCAATCGGGTTACTTTGATTCCGGATAGGGACATGAGGGGTATCCCCATGTTCAGCAGCAGCCAGTGAATGTTGTGGGTCCAAAATTAGGGCCGTAGCTATGTTTGGATCGCCGTTAGCACCGATATTCCGGTTCTGGTGCAGGAGCTCAGACGAGATGCGTCTGATCCGATCAGCGGTCAGGCCCCGCCCCCCCAAAGAGTTTTTTAATGGACAGAAGTGGAATGTTATGCAATGGCCAAGTCAATCACCTGACCTGAGCCCGATTGAGCATGCATTTTACTTGATGAAGACAAAACTGAAGGGAAAATGCCCCAAGAACAAGCAGGAACTGAAGACAGTTGCAGTAGAGGCCTGGCAGAGCATCACCAGGGATGAAACCCAGCGTCTGGTGATGTCTATGCGTTCCAGACTTCAGGCTGTAATTGACTGCAAAAGATTTGCTACCATGTATTAAAAAGTGAAAGTTTGATTTATGACTGTTAATCTGTCCCATTACTTTTGGTCCCTTAAAAAGTGGGAGGCACATATACAAACTGTTGTAATTCCTACACCGTTCACCTGATTTGGATGTAAATACCCTCAAATTAAAGCTGAAAGTCTGCAGTTAAAGCACATCTTGTTTGTTTCAAACCCATTGTGTTGGTGTATAGAGCCAAAAAGATTAGAATTGTGTTGATGTCCCAATATTTATGGACCTGGCTGTATATGATGAATACGTATGTATATGTAAAAGAAGTCCTGATGAAAGTCTGTGGATAACAGACTGAAACGTTGATTTTTATTCAAAGCTAATTGAAAGCTAAGTTTTACTTTGCAACAAGTCCTGGGAGTGCTATCTGGATTATTCTCTTTATCATGCTGCCACATTTTCATTACCTTACCATATCACTGTAACATTGCAGCCATGTTGCCGTTTTGAACACATAAACTAATACACGCACACACATACATACACACACACACACACATATATACACTGATACATGCACACAGTCTGAAACTGAAAAACTCTGAAAGTCCTTCAAGCTACTACAAATATTCAAACATTTAAACATTAAAATATCAGAAAATCTTCTCAGAATTAGTAATAAAAAAATCATTAATGCAAATAATTAATTTGAATGGGAAAATAACATAAATTAGGTTCCTTCAGACCCTCTAATAACCAGAAGATCCCAGAACAAGAGTAGGCAACCTTTGGCACTCCTGGTCTTGTGGGCTACATCTCCCATAATACTCTTACAGCCATAACTTTGGCAAAAAATTAAGGGAGATGTAGTCTGCAACATCTGTAGTGCCGAGGGTTGCCTATCTTTGTCCTGGAGAATGGTAGTTGTGTTCAGGATTTATCATATGATTTCATTTGTTTTTCTATTTCATAGACTTGTTATATAGTAGACAGTTCACCAGTGACTGACAATAGGTGAATGTGTGCATTGGCAAAAGAACAAAAGAAAATCTGTCGGGTAAGCCTTACACAACAATGGTTGAATGTTAGAAAGTCACTGCAGTGTAAACATGACTTTTAAATGACCAGGACATTTCCTTTTGTCCTCTGACAAGCTGAAACATTGTGACCTAATAATTAACAAAAATACATTTAAAACATCTATAAGGTTGACTTAAAAAAAAAAAAAAGAAACAAACACATCAGATAATGAAAAGAAACACCCTTTTAAGACTGTGTACTTTTGATCCACTAAATGTAGAACATTTAATCAGTTCTTTCTCTAAAGCCATAGAGACCAAAGTTGTGGCAAGGTTTTACTGATCTATACATTACCATCTGACCACGTCTTTGCATGGGAAAGGGGTCAAACATATACTAGGAAAGCCGGGAGGCATACATTGTTCATGGTGCTTCCGAGGCTGAAAGCTCATGGTAGGCTCTCTAGGCCTGAATGAGGGTCTCATCATTTGCACAGTGATGGGTATTGACTAGTGATGTCGCGAACACGAAATTTTCGGTTCGCGAACGGGAACTTCCGTAAACGTTCGCGAACCGGCGAACCGGGCGAACCGGGCGAACCACCATTGACGTCAATGGGCGGGCGAATTTTAAAACCCACAGGGACTCTTTCTGGCCACAAAAGTGATGGAAAAGTTGTTTCAAGGGGACTAACACCTGGACTGTGGCATGCCGGAGGGGGATCCATGGCAAAACTCCCATGAAAAATTACACAGTTGATGCAGAGTCTGGTTTTAATCCATAAAGGGCAGATATCACCTAACATTCCTAAATCACAATGGATATGGATTGACACCTGACATATGACATATTGACACCTTGACATATGGATTGACACCTGTACTCAGAGCCCCTGATACACACTGACACAGAGCAGAATAGGGACTGTTCCCCCTACATAGGGTCACTTGGCAGATATGGATTGACACCTATCCTAAGGATCCCTGATACACACTGACACAGAGCAGAATAGGGACTGTTCCCCCTACATAGGGTCACTTGGCAGATATGGATTGACACCTATCCTAAGGATCCCTGATACACACTGACACAGAGCAGAATAGGGACTGTTCCTCCTACATAGGGTCACTTGGCAGATATGGATTGACACCTGTCCTCAGAGACCATGATACACACTGACACAGAGCAGAATAGAGACTGTTCCCCCTACATAGGGTCACTTGGCAGATATGGATTGACACCTGTCCTCAGAGACCATGATACACACTGACACAGAGCAGAATAGAGACTGTTCCCCCTACATAGGGTCACTTGGCAGATATGGATTGACACCTGTCCTCAGAGACCATGATACACACTGACACAGAGCAGAATAGGGACTGTTCCCCCTACATAGAGTCACTTGGCAGATATGGATTGACACCTATCCTAAGGATCCCTGATACACACTGACACAGAGCAGAATAGGGACTGTTCCTCCTACATAGGGTCACTTGGCAGATATGGATTGACACCTGTCCTCAGAGACCATGATACACACTGACACAGAGCAGAATAGAGACTGTTCCCCCTACATAGGGTCACTTGGCAGATATGGATTGACACCTGTCCTCAGAGACCATGATACACACTGACACAGAGCAGAATAGAGACTGTTCCCCCTACATGGGGTCACTTGGCAGATATTGATTGACACCTGTCCTCAGAGACCTAATTGTGTAATAATGGTAATACTATTACCTATTATATAATATTGGCAGGGGCAAGGAAATTCCCTTTAAATAGATGGGTATAGGCAGAGAGTATGGAGACCGGAGTGATAAAGTGTCAATAAGGTGATATAAAGTTAAATGTATCACAGACACACAGCCACCCTTTCTCTTGGCTAGTTTCCAGAAATGCTGGATAGGTAGAAGGGCTATAAAGACCCTGAGAGGTCTAAGAAGAATCCTCTAAACTAGCCCTAATCTCCATAAGCACCTTCAAGGGTGTTCTAAGCTAAAGTTCAATCTAAACGTTTAGATGACTGCCTCATTTCCCATCACATATGCTGGCTAGGAATAACAGTGTGCAAGACAAAGAGTGGGTCTAAGTGCCCAGAGTGCAGTAAAGTGTCCCTAGTGAAGTGAAAAAGAGAATAACGATCTGGCGTCCAAGAGAATAACGAGCTGGTGCCCTATCAGGGGACGTGTATATGGCATCGATTTTAGGAACCAGGAGATGGAAAAAGATGCTTGGTCGGTCCTCCTACTTCAAATTTGGTGCACTGAGCGTGCACTATAATGTGCCACCAGATAGGAGTGGTGTGTTAAGTAGTACTATTCATATCAGTTTAATCCCTGTTATGTGCCTTTTTTTTGGGTTTGGTTTTAGAAGCCACAGTGCAGCACCAGAGGGCCGAAAAATTAGGCATATAAACATGCCTGAAAAATTAGGTATTGTTGCAGCCAGGCAGAAAGTGCCCTAAAACATTGCGGCTTGAACCCTAGTTGGTGGCGGATAAGTCACACAAGTCAACCGGCATTCAGAGCTAAAATACAGCAGCGTGTGGACCATTTTTAGCCCAAGGCAGCTCATCTCATCAGGCCTTTTTTAGTCGAATGTATCGCCCACTGTCAGTCCCTTCGGGATCCATCCCTCATTCATCTCAATAAAGGTGAGGTAATCTAGACTTTTTTGACCTAGGCGACTTCTCTTCTCAGTGACAATACCTCCTGCTGCACTGAAGGTCCTTTCTGACAGGACACTTGAAGCGAGGCAGGCCAGAAGTTCTATCACAAATTGGGATAGCTCAGGCCACAGGTCAAGCCTGCACACCCAGTAGTCAAGGGGTTCATCGCTCCTCAGAGTGTTGATATCTGCAGTTAAGGCGAGGTAGTCTGCTACCTGTCGGTCGAGTCGTTCGCTGAGGGTGGATCCCGAAGGGCTGTGGCGATGCGTAGTACTTAAAAAGCTCTGCATGTCCTCCATCAACAACATGTCTTTAAAGCGTCCTGTCCTTGCCGGCGTGGTCGTGGGAGGAGGAGGATGACTTTCACCTCTTCCCCTGTTAGATTCCCGTTGTGCTGTGACATCACCCTTATACGCTGTGTAAAGCATACTTTTTAATTTATTTTGCAAATGCTGCATCCTTTCCGACTTGTTGTAATTCGGTAACATTTCCGCCACTTTCTGCTTATACCGGTGGTCTGGTAGCGTGGACACCCAGTACAGGTCGTTCTCCTTCAGCCTTTTTATACGAGGGTCCCTCAACAGGCACGATAGCATGAAAGACCCCATTTGTACAAGGTTGGATGCCGAGCTACTCATTTCCCGTTCCTCCTCCTCAGTGATCTCAATGAAGGTATGTTCTTCCCCCCAGCCACGTACAACACCACGGGTACCAACCCTGTTGTGGTTGGTCTTCCTCCTCCTCCTCAAAGCCACATTCCTCCTCTGACTCCTCTTCCTCACAATCCTCTTCCAGCATTGCCGCAGGTCCAGCAAGAGATGCTGATAAGGCTGTTTCTGGTGGTGATGGTGACCACAACTCTTCCTCTTCCTCTTCACGCTCATCTACGGCCTGATCCAGCACTCTTCGCAGGGCACGCTCCAGGAAGAAAAAAAATGGTATGATGTCGCTGATGGTGCCTTCGGTGCGACTGACTAGGTTTGTCACCTCCTCAAAAGGACACAGTACAGGCATTGCGCATGAGCGTCCAGTAATGTGGCAAAAAAATTCCCAGCTCCCTAGAAGCTGTCCTAGCACCCCGGTCATACAAATATTCATTAACGGCTTTTTCTTGTTGGAGCAGGCGGTCGAACATTAGGAGTGTTGAATTCCAACGTGTCGGGCTGTTGCAAATCAAGCGCCTCACTGGCATGTTGTTTCGCCACTGGATATCTGCAAAGTGCGCCATCGCCGTGTAGGAACGCCTGTTAATGGCCACACACCTTCCTGGCCTGCTTCAGGACGTCCTGTAAGCCTGTGTACTTATGCACAAAGCGTTGTACGATCAGATTACACACATGTGCCATGCACGGCACATGTGTCAACTTGCCCAACTTCAATGCCGCCAACAAATTTGTTCCGTTGTCACAAACCACTTTGCCGATATCCAGTTGCTGCGGAGTCAGCCACTGTTCCACCTGTGCATTCAGGGCGGACAGATGTGCTTGTCCGGTGTGACTCTCTGCTTTCAAGCAAGTCAAACCCAAGACGGCGTGACACTGTGGAATAGTACCTAATGTGGAATAGTACCTGGGGAGCTGGGTTGGTGCCGTTGATGTGGAGCAAAACGCAGCAGCAGAAGAGGACTCAGCCGAGGAGGTTATGGAAGAGGATGGAGTAGGAGGAGTAGAGGAGGTGGCAGCAGGCTTGCCTGCAAGTCATGGCGGTGTCACCAACTCCTCTGCAGAGCCACGCATTCCATGCTTGACAGCCGTCAGCAGGTTTACCCAATGCGCAGTGTAGGTGATATACCTGCCCTGACCATGCTTTGCAGACCAGGTATCAGTGGTCAGATGGACCCTTGCCCCAACACTGTGTGCCAGACATGCCATTACTTCCTTTTGCACAATCGAGTACAGGTTGGGGATTGCCTTTTGTGAAAAGAAATTTCGTCCGGGTACCTTCCACTGCGGTGTCCCAATAGCTACAAATTTTATGAACGCCTCAGACTCCACCAGCTTGTATGGTAAAAGCTGGCGGGCTAATAGTTCGGACAAGCCAGCTGTCAGACGCTGGGCAAGGGGGTGACTTTCTGACATTGGCTTCTTACGCTCAAAAATGTCCTTGACAGACACCTGACTGTGGGCAGATGAGCGGGAACTGCTCAAGGTGAGAGACGGAGTGGCGGATGGTTGAGAGGGGGCAAAGAGGACAGCAGTGGTTGACGTGACTGAAGATGCTGGACCAGGAGGAGGATGGCGGCTTTGAGTTTGTGTGCTGCTTGTACTCATGTGTTGATCCCATAGGCGTTTGTTACATAGTTACATAGTTACATAGCTGAAAAGAGACTTGCGTCCATCAAGTTCAGCCTTCCTCACAAATGCTTTTGCTGTTGATCCAAAAGAAGGCAAAAAACCCAGTCTGAAGCGCTTCCAATTTTGCAACAAACTAGGAAAAAATGGGATGTGCGATCATGTGCCTACGCAAAGCAGTTGTACCTAGGTGGGTGTTGGACTTCCCACGACTCAGTTTCTTTTGGCACAGGTTGCAAATGGCATCGCTGTTGTCAGAGGCAGACACACAAAAAAAATGCAACACTGCTGAGCTCTGCAATGGCAGCATTCTGGTGGTGGACACAGCATGCGTTGATTGGCGTGCTGTCGGGCTGACCCCGGGTGCCGATGCATGCTGTCTGACTGTGCCACTAGCTCCTTGCGACGACCTCCCCCTGCTTCCAACTCGTCTCCTCCTCCTCCTCCTCTGTCTCCCCATGTGAACTTTCGTCCTGTTCTTCTTCTTGCCGAGCGGGCAGCCACGTGACATCCATGGACGCATCGTCATCATCAATCGCTTCACTTGTATCTGACAACTCAGCAAAGGAAGCAGCAGCGGGTACAACATCATCATCATCACACCGTACGTCCATGTGTGTAATGCTGCCTAAAAAAATCAAGGCAGAGAAAAAATTCATAGGGCAACACTATATAATAAAAAATGTAGCCCCTCTGAGTAAATAATACACTCACAAGATGTCAGAATGTTAAGAGCCCATCAAGATGTCTTTTAATGCTCAGCCACAGGCGTCCTCAGAGTCCCAGGGTACATGTCAAAGGAAAAAAAACTGGACATAGTACAGTAATGCTTAAATATTAATATACACTTTAATTGAGTACACTTACAAAAAGTGAAAGATAAAAAAGCTCATCAGTAAGTCTCTGTGTCCCTTGGTTTCAGCCGGATAGGAGACCAAAGTAAGCAATGATGTAAAGCTCAACGCGTTTCGTCTCCCAGTGGAGACTTCCTCAGGAGCAAATAAAATTCAATAACATACAATGCTGTAATAACAAAAGTAAAATAAAACATCACATCTTGTCAGAGTCCAGAATTCCTTTTGTAGATCTTCTTAAAACGCGTTGAGGGGGGGCGGAGCCTGGCATCCGAGCAGAGCAGAGATGCCTTGCGGCCTACCGGAGATCGGGCAGTGGGGAGACGGCCGCTCCCCAGGCTGACTGACCTGGATATGGACGCCTCGAGAAATTCGCCTCCTACCCACCCCCCCCCTCTGGACCGATGGGGGACATCTCGGTCCACGCCAAGCGACAGGAATGGCAATTTAAGGCCAAGTCACCAAATAGAGGAACAGCACCATCGGGGCAGCCGACCATGTGGCGCACCCAAAATGGCGGTGCCAAGCACATCAGAGGAGCTACCACGCTCACCTGAAATGGAAGCTCTCAACGATATTCAGCAGCGTATAGCCGCGGCTTTTACCCGATTCTGGCATAGATTAAGAGAAAGGATGCAAACACCGATGACAAGCCAGCAATCCCTGCCAGTTAAGAGCGGACTGTATCAGGCCCACAGGGTGAGGAGTAAGGAATCACCCCAACAGAAGCTGGACCGCAAGACTGGAGAGGGGAACGGAGGGAAGCGGCGCCCTGCTTCGGGCACAGCACCTACCCCCAAGTTAGTAACGCACACACGCAGCCTGCCCGGGCAAGGGGTCGGGAGGATGCTGCCTCCTCGGGACGGGCGAGCTTTCCGGCTGCGCCGAAAAACCACGACCCGGCCCTCCGCTCCGTTGGCAAAGCAAAACATAGGACTTACTGATTCCCAGCCCAGCAGCACAGAGCGACGGCTCTCAGCACCGGCTTGGGAACGGGGTACAATCTCGCCCCATTGCCACCCAGCAGAAAGACTCGGAGCCCTCAGAGGTTCGAGCCTCAACACACGAGCAATTGCCGACAATGAACGAGACTGCATAATGTGGCCCACTAGAGGCATTGGTTGACCATCAGGTCCAGTGAGTCTGCTGCTCCCCAACTGTTGCCGGACCCTCCACCACCACTGACCACCTTAACTACTCCCTGGGAAAAGTATCGGACCCGCAGTTCAGAGACTCAGGCTACTATGTAACGTTTTATCTGAGGCAAGGACAAGCTTTTTTCACTGTTATAGATTGAATAGCAGTTAGTTGTCTTCAAGCGGGTGTTTTAAGGCCTACAGCGTGTACTCTGCCAACCTCTGCCACTGCACAGTTTTATCTGAGACCTGTAACGTTTTATCTGAGTCTAACGGACCTATACCTGGCAGGTAGAGCCCTATTCACCGCAATCCAGAGACTTACCTTGACTGCCTTTCTTTAACTTATGTTTGCTCATATATATATATATGATTTGTTTATCTTTTACCTGTATATACACGTTGCTAGCTGGCAATCTTGGTTCCAACATATACCCACCATGAGAGCATTAACACTTAAAATTGTTATTTAGTCTGTTCCTCACACTATGTAGACTCAGATCTGCCTCAATAACTTAAAGCTTGCCTATTAATCTCGTTGACATGCCCACACATACCAAGCGAGGCCATTAACGCTACCTGTCTTAAGCCTGCTTCTATTTTAAATCTAGTGTTGCTTTAAATTGTGAGCTTACTGTCTACTCATGTGTTACCAAATAATTAGGCTACAATAGGCTTAACCAACATGTTTTAAGCTCTTTATGTCCACTTGCAAATAGGGCAAAGCAGCAGTGAACTAGTCTAACCGCACTAGCTTGATCTACAAGTTAGCATTTTGATACAACATTTATTGTACTGTTACAAGCGTTGCCTCAGTATTGTCTCAATGATGATTTGTGATTACATGAGCGAAAACCTACACTGTTGAAATAATCTTAAAAACTTAAAAAATGTGCCTGACTAACGTATGTCATGACTTGTATTGCAAACGTTTTTCAACTTACCCTGATATCGCTGTTGTGGCGCACCAGGGCTACCTGTTACTTTTGTGCACAACAAAAATAAAGAATTTAAAAAAAAATAAAAAACGCGTTGAGCTTTACATCATTGCTTACTTTGGTCTCCTATCCGGCTGAAACCAAGGGACACAGAGACTTACTGATGAGCTTTTTTATCTTTCACTTTTTGTAAGTGTACTCAATTAAAGTGTATATTAATATTTAAGCATTACTGTACTATGTCCAGTTTTTTTCCTTTGACATGTACCCTGGGACTCTGAGGACGCCTGTGGCTGAGCATTAAAAGACATCTTGATGGGCTCTTAACATTCTGACATCTTGTGAGTGCATTATTTACTCAGAGGGGCTACATTTTTTATTATATAGTGTTGTCCTATGAATTTTTTCTCTGCCTTGATTTTTTAGGTGTATCTTATATTTTATATTTGCATTTTGAGGACCTTTGAGGAATCCTCTTGTTACTACCTGATATATAAGGGAAGTAATTACCTTTATTGTGTATTCATTGCTGCACCTGGGTGGTCTACATCTCTCTCTCTCTCATATATATATATATTATCTGTAATGCTGCCTGCCTGAGACATATCCCTGTTACCTACATCCTCTGGCAATAATGGTTGCGCATCACTCATTTCTTCAAACGGATGTGTGAATAACTCCTCTGACATACCAAGTGAAGCGGCTGTGGTGCTAGTGTTGATGGTGGCGGCAGGCGGGTGAGTGGTATCTTGATAGGTGCCCGAAGCTAAGCTGGAGGAGGATGGTGCGTCAAGGTTCCGAGCGGAAGCTGTAGAAGATTGGGTGTCCTCAGGGCCGGACTGGGAATTAAAAGCAGCCCTGGAAAAAAAATATTTACCAGCCCCATAATGCGTCGCGCCAGCATAGTGTGCAGATACAGAGTTAGAAAAGATAACTTAAAATTTAAATTATTACTCCAACGTGAAAAAAAGCACATATAGGCTTAAAAAAAAGAGTGCAGATTTATTTTCAGCAGACGTGCCTTTGCATATAACCAATGTTTCAGTCCAACTACCTTGACATATTAAGGAAAGCTTGGTAATGGGACTGAAATGGTGAATGTATGTAGGGCACAACTGTAAAAAATGACGTTATCTTGTTTATTTTGAGGTCCTGTGGGTGCACTCTTCACTTTAAATATGTTATTGTGCTGGATTATGCACCTAGCAACAAGACTGGGCCAATATCTGCTTATTACATATTGTACATATCAATGACATTTCTTAGTGTATTATGCATATATAAATGTACATCAATATATGTGTAAATATAATAGGTATATATATATATATATATATATATATATATATATAATATAATATAATATAAATCAGTGGCGGATCCAGAGCCTGATCTCAGGAGGGGCACCTATAGATTATTTAAAGAAATAATCTATGCACAATAACCACTACTGCTCTGTGTAGTGGGTATGGTGCCAGGAGTGCCAGGACCCGCTCCCAGAGTAAGTAGTCAAACCGTTTAAGTACAGTTTGACAACTTACCTGGGGTCTGCTGGGATATGGGGCTGTATTAGGGTATAGGAGCAGTGGTGCAATGTGTGAGGGGTGCAATGTGTGTGAAAGGTTCAGTGTGTAGGGTGCGTGGGGCAATGTGTGTATGGGTGGCTGTGTGTGCAGGGGAATGTGTGTATGTGGGTCTGTGTGTGTGTATGGGGGGGCAGTGTGTGAATGTGTATGGTGTGTGTGGGCAGTGTTTGTATGGGGCTAGAGTTCACTCTCACCACTTGGACCACCAGGAATCCCTGGTGGTCGCAGTGGTGAGAGTGAACTCTAGCCCGTAGCTCCAGGGCTAGAGTTTCCCTGTGGCACTCTCCCTCCCCCTCTGTCTCTCTCTATTCACCCCTCTTTCTCCCCTTGTGTCTCACTCTCCCCCCTCTGTCTCTTTCTCCCTCCTTTCCCTGTGGCACTCTCCCTCCCCCTCTGTCTCTCTCTATTCACCCCCCCACTTCCATCCCCCCCACCCACCTGAGAGGAGTCAGGGGGCCGGCCGCATTGCACGCTGCAGCCTCGCCGGTTAATGCTGAGGGCTGAAGGGGGAGGGAGGAGCATGTCTCTCTACCATGCTCCCTCGCGGTTCCCACAATCCCCAGCACGGATGCTGCTGGGGATTGTGGGAACCGCGAGGGAGCATGGTAGAGAGACATGCTCCTCCCTCAGCCCTCAGCATTAGTTGTGCCGCCGGACCGGTGAGGCTGCAGCGTGCAATGCGGCCGCCTGCCGGCCGGCCCCCTCAGAGTATGTGCCACTGGACCGGCCACCCGGTGGCACATATATTGCCAGAGCAGCCCCCAGGTGCCGCGGCCCACTGGGAAATTTCCCGGTATCCCGGTGGGCCAGTCCGGCCCTGGGTGTCCTGTGTTAGCCAGTCAACTATGTCCTCAGAACTTTTCAAGTTCAGGGTACGTGGCCTCTGAAAACTGGGCATTATTCTAGGGCCAAAGGGAATCACAGCACCACGACCACGATGGCCCCTGCGGGGTGGCCTGCCTCTGCCTGTCATTTTTTTTTGATTAGTGGTACTATGCGTGCAAGCTACTGTGAGACCAGATATAAGTGGCACTGTGCAGTGGCAGAGGTTGGCAGAGTACACGCTGTAGGCCTTAAAACACCCGCTTGAAGACAACTAACTGCTATTCAATCTATAACAGTGAAAAAAGCTTGTCCTTGCCTCTGGACAGCCTGGCACACATGAGCGACTACATGCTGCAGTGCCTGTGCAACGACTGCCGAGTTGCCAACATTCTAACTTGTGCTAATTACTGGGTGGCCACCCTGCTGGATCCCCGTTACAAGGACAATGTGCTGTCCTTAATTCCCTCACTGGAGCATGATCGGAAGATGCGCGACTACAAGTGCACGCTGGTAAACGCGCTGCTGAGGGCATTCCCAACTGACACCGGGGGCTCAGTGGAAGCACAAGGCAAAGGCAGAGGAGGAGGAAGAGGTCACCAACGCAGCTGGGGCACCGCCAGCCCTCAGAAGGCAGGGTTAGCATTCCCGAAATGTGGAAAAGCTTTGTCAGCACGCCACAACAACCAGCACCACCAGCTGATATGGAACGTCTTAGCAGGAGCCACCATTTCAGCAACATGGTGGAACAGTACGTGTGTACACGCCTACACGTACTGACTGATGGGTCTGCCCCATTTAACTTCTGGGTCTCCAAATTGGGCACATGGCCTGAGCTTGCCCTTTATGCCTTGGAGGTGCTGGCCTGCCCTACAGCCTGTTTATTGTCTTAACGTGCGTTTAGCATGGCAGGGGGCGTTATCCCAGACAAGCGCAGCCGCCTGTCCACAGCCAACGTGGACAAGCTCACATTTGTTAAAATAAACCAGGCATGGATCCCACCAGACTTGTCTGTACCTTGTGCAAAATAGACATTTATACCGGCCTCGCCCAGCCATTATTATACTCAAGTGCACTTATTCTTTGTTTTCTTTTTTTTTATATGTCTCAATATTTTGGGGGCTACCCCAATAAAAAACTAAAACAAAATACAACAACAACAAAAAAACAAATAAAAAACAGTGTTGGCTACCTCCTCCTCCACCGCTGCTTTCACCTACACCGCCACGGTCACTGCCCCCTCAACCTCCTACTCCACATCCACCTCCTCCTCCTAGTTCAAGATTATTATTTTTAATTTTTATGTATTTTATGTTATTTTATGTTATTTCCCTATCCACATTTGTTTGCAGGGTGCTTGTCCTACTCTTACCCCCATTTTACTTCCTTTTGCAGCCCTCTAGTGCCCAAAAGTTCGGGTCCCCATTAAATTACAATGGGGATCGGGGTCAAGTTCGAGTCCCGAACTCGAACTTTTTGCCGAAGTTCGGATGAACCTGGCGAACCCGAACATCCAGGTGTCCGCTCAACTCTATTTAACATCTGTTAAAATGTAGGATTTTTCACATTACTTTCTAACTGTCATGGTGGCGGTACGGAAACCCCTGGTTTCCGTACCGCCAGGCAGCGGAGCGAGGACCGAGACCAATTATGCCTGATGTTCAGAGTAGGAGTCACAGTGTGGATGTGGATTAGCAGGGTGCAGGGTAACCGCACGCCCCCTGGTGTTGAGCACCAGCGTTTGTGCAGCCACAACCAGAACCCTGATTCAGCTTCTGCGGATCCCAGGAACTAGGAAATAAGCAAACCTCCCAGAGTGTATCCAGTTCTAGAAATAAGACAAGGCTAGAACAGGCACCAAACATGAAAACAAGACATAACTAGCAGAACCCAGAACCAGAGAAGGATAGGAAGCTAAATCCAGAACATGTACACAATACATAAGGGAACATTAACTAAACATGGGCATTACTGGACAGGACTGAACATGGACTGGGCACACAAACTAAAACAAGACATAACTAACAGAACCCAGAACTGGAGCAGGACAGAAAGCAGAACCCAGAACATGTACACAAGACATAAGGAAACATTAACTAAACAGGGGCAGGACAGGACTGTACATGGATTACAAAATAAAACAAGGACAAGATATAACAGGCAAAACAAGAGGAGACATAACTAAGCACTATATTTGTAAATCATGGGCATTTAGTCACATTATATGATCATACATTGCATAAGCCTGCCACAAACGTCAATGTACCCCATAACTGGCAGGTCCTACACTGCCTAATGAATACTTAAATAACCACAGATTCAGAACACATATATAGCACTTACCTGCAAGAAAGGGCAGAAGCCTTGAGCAGCTGCCTGCAGGAACACTGAAACATAAATGAATGAGGGAAAACAAACGGATGTGGCAAATAAAACAAACATTTAAATGAATCCAAGAGACTGGGAAATCCAAGGGTGGATTACAGGAATGAACCCAGAAAATCCCAGCATAAAGAAAACCAGACATAGAATAGAAAACCAAAAACCAAGAAATACTAAACAAGAATTGTGAAAAGAGTACTGGATACCAGAAGCCATTACCAGAATGATCCACAGCCAGGAACAGAACGTGACACTAACAATCCACCCCCACGCTGAGTATGTTCCTAAAATCAGGGCTTGCTGAACGCTGGATGGCTTTCAGACCTTGCGGCAGAGGCAGCAGCGAGCTTCCGGGGATCCATACGAAAACCCTTAGCGGAAATCAAATACCCCAAAAACTGGACTTCGGATTGGTCGAATAGACATTTTTCTAGTTTACAATAAAGACCATTAGCAAGAAGGGTCTTCAGAACTGTCGTAACATGTCTGTGATGAGTGTGTAGATCTGTAGAATATATTAAAATGTCGTCCAAGTACACAATAACAAATGAGTGAATAAAGTCTCTTAAGACATCATTAATAAATTCTTGGAATACTGCTGGGGCATTGCAAAGCCCAAATGGCATGACGGTATACTCATAATGACATGACCTAGTGTTGAATGCTGTCTTCCATTCGTGGTCCTTTTTTATACGTATCAAATTGTATGCTCCTCTAAGATCTAGTTTGGTGAATACCGTTTGCATGTTTGAGCCTGTCAAACAATTCTGTTATTAATGGTATAGGGTAAGCATTTTTGATGGTGATTTTATTTAGACCTCTATAATCAATACAAGGTCTTAAATCACCTTCTTTCTTCGATACAAAGAAGAACCCCGCTCCAGCCGGAGAAGAGGATCTCCTAATAAATCCCTTGTCTAATGATTCCTTAATGTATTCCTCCATGACACGGTTTTCTTGAACCGATAAAGGGTACACCCTGCCCTTTGGAGGTATAGTGCCAGGCAACAAGTCAATAGCACAATCGTAGAGTCTGTGAGGCGGTAATTTGTCAGCTTCCCTTTTATCGAAGACAGTTTTTAGAGATAAGTACTGAGAGGGTATAGCCGTAGACAAAGGAGGAATGGTAGGAACATTAATAGAATTCACAGGCGTGACTTCAATAGTACATGACTCGTGGCAGGCTTCACTCCATGATTTTATCTGCCCTGTCTCCCAGTCAAAAATGGGATTGTGGGCACGTAACCATGGATACCCTAACACTAATTGTGAAGAGGGAGAGGTGATGACCTGGAACCGAATGGTTTCATAGTGTAAAACCCCTGTGTACATGTGTAACGCTGCAGTCTCATGAGTAACAACTGGAGATATCAATGGTCTACCATCTATGGCCTCAACGGCCAAGGGTATCTCCTTCTCTCTGATGGGAATGTTGTTTTTCTTTACAAAACCAGAGTCTATAAAATTCTCAGCTGCCCCAGAGTCAACCAGAGCGTATATATTTTCAACTATACAACTCTCTCCCATATGTAAAGAAACAGGGAGAAGCAGTCGGTTAGGAGGCAATGTAGGAGACTTAGAAATCACACCCAAGGCCAGTCCCCTATAAGGTCTTAGGTGCGAGAGTTTTCCGGGAGCAAAGGACATTCCTTTACCATATGGTCTCTCCTACCACAATATAGGCAGAGTCCCTCCCTTCTCCTATGCAATTTTTCATTATCAGAGAGTTTGGCAACCCCTAATTGCATAGGTTCCTCTTCAGATACTTTAACACTCTCTGGTATATTAACTCTGGGGTGAATAGGTGTAACAAAACGTCTATTCCTGTTCTTGGTATAGAGCCTGTCACGAATCCTATTATCTATATCAATGAGGTAGTCAATAAGGTCCTCTAAGGCAATAGGAAGCTCCTTAGCTGCTACCTCATCCAATATAGAGTCTGATAAACCTTCCATGAAGGCAGTAGTTAACCCATTGTTGGTCCAATCTACCTGTGAGGCAAGGGTACGAAACTGAATAGCGAAATCAGCCACAGACCTAGAACCCTGTTTAACTCTCATTAATGCTCTTGCGGCATTCTTAGACCTTTTCATAGTGTCAAAAGTTCTGCGAAAAGCTGTAAGAAAACTGTGAAAATCATGCACCATAGGTCCATTAGGTTCCCAAATAGGATTTGCCCACTCAAGTGCTTTATCGGTAAGTTGGTGCATAAAGAACCCAACTTTAGACCTCTCTGTGGGAAATGAACGTGGATACATCTCAAAGTGAAATTCTATTTGGTTAATGAACCCTCTGCATGTCTTAGAATCCCCTCCATACCTAGGAGGAGGTGTTAAATGGGCTGAAGTATTAGGCAAAGTAGATACTTCAGGAACAAGGGGTGTAGGAGGGTTAGGTGTGGTTGCTGGAATGGTTCTAGCTAAGAGCGTCTGGAGAGCCTGAGCTATCTGATCCATACGGTGATCCTGCTCTATAAATCTAGCCTCATGGGACGCCATCTGTTGAGCTAAATCTGCGGGGTCCATGGCCCTATCGTAATGTAACGAGAATATACCCCTACACGCAGGATCCAGCTAAACAGAAGACAGTACAGAGGTGAGATACGTCTACCGGACCTTAGAATGGCCGGACTCGACGTATATAGGAGAAGTACAGAGTCAGGAACGATCCGAGGTCAAGGGCACAAAGAGACAGCGTAAACGAGGACTAGCCGGGGTCTGGTACACAGGAAACAGCAAGCCGGCAAACAGAACAGACGAAAACGAAGTCAGAATACAAAGCCAAGGTCAAATACGAAGGAACACAACAAGTGCTAAAGGGAACTGAAACAGAAACCATGATAGGGCAAGGAACTAAGGGAAAATGGTAAGTATAAGTAGCTTCAAAACTAATGTGATTGGCTCCTGTCACTTCCACACCCCCAAATGGTAAGTGTATGGGGTGTGTGGCATGACAGGGGCCAATGGGAGCCTTTTGGCAATTTAGGCTCCCATTGTCTCTTTAAGAGCGCGCCCGAGACTCGCGGCGCGCTCTTAGATTCAGGCGGGACACGTGACCGCATATCGCGGTCACTGCCTGCCTTCCTGCCAGAAGCGTTGGATGAGCCGCGCGCGGCTCGTGCAGCCGCAGGACCGCGCGCGGCTTGAAGAGAGGACCGCGGCCGTCCCCTGGGAAAGGTGAGCAACGCTACAGATATTCCACAGGAATGGTGCAGTCCTTGAGAAGTCTTTAAAGCGAGCATCAGAGATGGGAGTACAAACAGACGATAGGTCTCTGGCAGAGCGTAGGGACCTAGACGGGAAATATTTGTGTATTAGTGAGAATACGTAGGTCGGAGTATATATATATAATATATGATGTATAATATATGATGTATAATATATATATATAAATATCATGCATAATAATAGGAATTATAGTTTATCTTTATGAGACAAATTTAGTCTTGTATTCCCCTCAGAAGCCCAAAAATATACCAGTAGGAACAGCTACTTTGGTAACTTTGTTTCGCAACATAGAAAGTAAGTGATAAGTGAACTGCCTGGGAATTTCACACTATATCTGACAATAAGTCTACAAACTTGGAGCCAGATATTTATGGGCTCCTCACTAAAGTGAGCAGGAATTTATTGAGGATATTTGTTTTAAGTGATTTTTTTTTTTAAACTGAAAAACATTGCACCATTTGACTCTCCTTTTTTGTATTCTATTTGAAATCAACTTTTGGAAGATTTTTTTTTTTTTTATACCATCATTAAAGAAGGTTTTGCTGCCACCTCAAGGCAACAGAAATCTGCACGCTTGGAGCCTTTATCTCTTTAAAAGGCTCCTTTAAATTTGAGTTTTTATTCACTCACTTTTAACACAAATTTGTACTTACCACACAGAATTGCACTATTTTTTTTTGTATCACCTAAACACTGAGCTTTTTTTTAACATAGAAAGTAAGTAGGATGAATAGTAAATTGCAACAAAGGAATGTAGCTATTTAGTTCTCATCTCATACAGTTGCCAGTAAAGTCCATCCATGACATAGAATGTCCACTAGATGTCACTAATATGATACAAATGTACATGAAAGACTTAATCTAAAGCTGTTCCTAATCACAGCGGGTTTCAGATAGTGAATAACAAATCAAATCCAAATAAGGGAGGGAAGGAGATAAATAAATAAAAGAGTTTCCCGTAGTTGGAAAGGTGCATGCTGTTCCCTTTGTTCCTGAACGAGGACCTGATACCAGGAGGGGGCCCGGCGGCTTGCCCGGTATGCCGCCGGGTGCGAGGCCCCTCCTGGCTGCCCGGCCAGCCACCGCAGACACTGGTCTGCAGCTCCGCAGTGAGCAGAGCTGCAGACCATGTGTCTCGCGAAAACCGGCCAATCGCAGCGTTTCCGCGGGTTACCACGGCAACGCTCTGATGGTCTTGCGAGATTACATGGTCTGCAGCTCTGCAGAGCTGCAGACCGGGAGCAGTGGCCACCGGACCACCATGGAGCCCACTGGACCCCCAGGGACTAAAGGTAGGCTCTTTCACCCCTCACCGCACTCAGCCTCCCTACCACCCTCCCCACCACCCTCAGCCTCATCACCCTCCCTACTACCTTCAGCCAGACTCCCAACCCTCCCCACCACCCTCAGCCTCATCACCCTCGCTACCACCCTCAGCCTCCTCACCCTCCCTACCAACCTCAGCCTCACCACCCTCCCCACCACCCTCAGTCTCCCTACCACCTTCAGCCTCACCACCCTCCCCACCACCCTCAGCCTCACCACCCTCAGCCTCCCTACCACCTTCAGCCTCACCATCCTCCCCACCACCGTCAGCCTCACCACCCTCCCCACCACCCCCACCACCCTCAGCACCCCCACTACCCTCAGCCTCAGCACCCCCACTACCCTCAGCCTCAGCACCCCCACCACCCTCAGCCTCACCACCCCCACCACCCTCAGCCTCCCCAATACCCTCAGCCTCACCACCCTCCCCACCACCCTCAGCCTCACCCCCTCCCCACCCTCAGCCTCACCACCCACCAGCCTCAGCACCCCCCACCATCCTCAGCCTCAGCACCCACCAGCACCCTAAGCCTCAGCACCCTCAGCCTCACCACCACCCTCCGCCTCACCACCCCCACCACCCTCAGCCTCACCACCCCACCACCCTCAGCATCACCCTTCCTCACCACCCTCAGCATCACTCTCCCGCATCACCACCCTCACCACCCTCAGCATAACCCCCTCACCATCCTCACCACCCTCAGCATCACCCCCCCAACCCAACCACCCGCAGCATCACCCCCTCACCATCCTCAGCATCACCCCTCACCACCCTCAGCCTCACCCCTCACCACCCTCAGCCTCACCCCCTCAGCCTCACCCCCTCACCACCCTCAGCCTCACCCCCTCACCACCCTCACCATTAACCCCCTCACCACCCTCACCATTAACCCCCTCCTTCTCACATCACATCACCCCCCTCACTCTCACATCACCCCCTCACTCTCACATCACCCCCCTCACTCTCACATCACCACACCCTCACTCTCACATCAACCCCCCTCACTCTCACATCAACCCCCCCTCACTCTCACATCAACCCCCCCTCCTTCTCACATCACCCCTCCCTTCTCACATCACCCTCGCTCACTCTCACCATCATCCCACTCTCCCTCTCACCATCACCCTCCTTTCCCTCTCACATCACCCCCCTCACACCATCACCCGCCATACACACAACACACTTCAGTCTCAGACAAAAACGCAAACATGCTCACAGAGACATACATTCTCACACACAAGGATACTCTCTGTCAGACACACTCTCAGGTACATACACAGGTAAACTGGTCATCAATGTGTATATGTGACACTTTTTTGTTAGTGGGGCCTCATGTTTGAGTTTCGCCTAAGGCCTCATAAAGTCTAGAGCCGCCTCTGTTGCATGTAATCAACTGTGTATTTATATCAGCAGCTCCACCACTAGTTATAAATCAAGTGTGAGTCGCCCCATGAGATGAGACTAGTGAATAACATAATACATGAACGGTTAAGGTAAAGGCATGTAAGGAACTACTACAATAAACTCTTTAGGAGGGGAAATAATGACATGTTTAAACGCTTGCTACTTTACGATTAGTTAATGTGCAGAGAGCAGTTCATGTGATCAAAGGCATGGTGTGGAGGATTGGCTATAGTGGGACATGCTTGGCAGACTGCTGTTTACTGCTTGTGCTCATCCGATCCCTTCTGGGTGCCAGGTGCAGACCCTGGGTGTCTCTGATACCTGGAACAACAAAGGCAAGTCTCTGGCTGAGTGCCGGGTTCGCGGCTTGAGGTGGTGGAAGCTTGTTTTGTCGGGTGGTCGGATCTGTCCCGGTGGTGCTTCACGTCCGGTGCGGGATTGTGGTGGCTTAAGGTGGAGGCGAGTGCTTGACGTGGGTCAGGCTCTGCATTTCTGTTTGTGCCTCTGGTCCCGTCTTCAACGCTTTTTGCGTTGGTGGATTTTAATGGGGATTTTAGCTGTGGTGGAGCTTGTTGGGGCTGTGGTGGAGCTTATTGGGGCTTCCTGCTTGTTATTTGCTTCCAAAATTGATTAAAGAGTCTGTCCAGCTTAGACTCAATATCCTACCATGCTTTGCTGGTACCAGGAGGACACGCGGCTGCCGCCATATTGGGAGAGTCGCAGATGAGTATGTCAGCCTGGGCGGCTGTGCTCTGTGCGTCCATTAGCTCCAGACATCCTCTCAGGGGTGGACCGGGATAACCCCCACCGGTCCGAGGGGGGGGGGGGTAACGGAGCTCCTGCCAGGAAGTTGTCAGGGTATTTATATTGGCAGACATTTTGTGCTATGGTAGAAATTAAAAGTGTATATTCTGAAGTCACTCTGAATAGACCAGAATCCATTTTGTATCTTCACGTTAACAAAGAGATACAAAATTTCTATCCTTTCTGTTACACTAACCTTAGCCTGAACCTAAGAATGTCTTTTATATACAAACCAATGAGATAAGACATTGAGAACGGGGGATGGACAGACGGTCTAAAATGCTAATGGAATAGAATAAATTCTAAACCCAGACATAGGTGACAGAGAAGATTAAATAATTAATTTTACTTTCTATATGTACAAGATCCCATTGTGAGTAGAATTACTACAGAAAATGCAGACACATAGTCTGGATAAGTCTGAAGAAATTTCAAGAAGACCCTTTGAAGTGAAAGGATACTTAAAATTATAGCCACCATATAGATAACGTAAATTACGTCAAAATAGCCACCAGGAAAAGTTAGCTCTTTCCTGGATAGGTATGTTTAGTGGGACAAGACTGCCATCTTGAGTCCAAATACTAAAATGGTTACCTAGGAAGGAACCACACCTCTAGCTTCCTATTGGTTATCACCTAGAGAAATTTCCCTTTAAAAAGTTAAGAGGAAGGAGAGAGAGGTATTACAACACTCTCGGGATTCAAAGATTCAGGTAGAGAGATCGATCAAGGCAGAGCCAGGAGGGGTAATGCAGAGAAAGAGACCCATGACAAACAAGTTCCTGAAGTTACCTGAGAACATCTGGTGAGAATATCTATTTACTGGTAATTATACTGAATTCATTAATTAATGTAAATTAATTAAAAACAATTAATAGCATGATATATGACTGAATAAATCACGATTAGATTTCAGTATTTAGAAATCTTATTAATACGAAATACATTATTACACTTTTTACTCTGCAGGTAAAAACAATAACTTTGTATTTATGTGACATATCACATGTTAGCATATCATGATATTTATCCAGCTGTATTGATTTGCTCTAAAATAAGATAAAATGTCTGTTAGACAAATCAATTAAACTCTGCTTATATAACATAGCAAGATTTTCTCTTAATTGGATGGATTCAAGGAAGAGACTAATGACTGTTTAAATGTTATTTTATTTAAAATTACACAAGAGTAGATCTTAATTACTTAGGAGGTCTAGCCAGCATTGGAAGGGTTATTTCTAACTGCCAGCTGAAAGTTTTTATGGCTTTACGCTGCAGCTCTAAGGAATTCTCTTCTCCCCGTGAAACTTTCTTTGTCTCTGTGAAGAAAATCATAAATCGTCTTGACAAATAATAAAAAGATTCTAAACTACGTCTTAGCCATTGGGAAATGTTTGTGCGTTTCAGGGCCTGCCAGGGCACAGTGTCACACCAGTGCAACTCATATCTGGTGTAACAGTAGTGTAAATTTAAAAAAAAAATACAGGGGGCTTGTTGTCACCTTTCGGGGACCCTTGGTGTTGTACGTGGCTGGGTGGAGGAAGAGACCTTCAATTACATCAGTGAGGACAAGGAACGGGACATGGCTAGCTTGGTATCCAACCTTGTGCAAATGGGGAGATTGCGGTTGTGCAAATGGACTGTTTGCGGCGCGTTAAACGGGGAGTTTGGTCTGTCACTGTGAAGCGGGCGTAACCCTTACACTACCTGATCGATACAACATCATACCTGATGTTTTAAAGCACGTTATTCCAAACAATTTAGGAATGTTAGGTGATTTATGCCCTTTATGGATTAAAACCAGACTCTGCATCAACTATGTAATTTTCTATGGGAGTTTTAACATGGATCCCCCTCTGGCATGCCACAGTCCAGGTGTTAGTCCCCTTGAAACAACTTTTCCATCACTATTGTGGCCAGAAAGAGTCCCTGTGGGTTTTAAAATTCGCCTGCCTATTGAAGTCTACAGTGGTTCGTCCGGTTCGCCCGTTCGCAAATGTTCGCGTTCGCCGTTCGAGAAAGGAAAATTTTATGTTCGCGACATCACTACTCCACACTTTTATCAACCATACACATTTTACTATGCATTATTCCACACTTTGGTATTACTGTGGCTCACTAGGTAGCAGTTGTTAGGTTACCTTTGCATTGTTTTTTAGATCACCGTACATATTCATTGCCTGTGCCAATTTAAACTTTTTGTACCATGCTTTCATAGAACTTGGTTTGCTTTATCATCTTACATGTTGAGTTATGGTGTTACAATATGCATCGGTTTCATAGGTTAAGCTGCATTATTAAACCATAAATGTTACTTCAATGTATACTTTAGTCTTAGGTTGTTAAAAAGCTGAAAATTATTTTATTTTAGTATTTTCTATTAGGTGTTCTATAGTTGTAATATTACATCTTTTCCAGTTTGTTAAGGCTAAATTTTTCAAGTTGACCTCCAGTACCTCCAATGGCATAAAGCTAAAAATATTTCCCTTAATATCTAGGAATTCTTAAAGGACCACTCTAGTGCCAGGAAAACATATTCGTTTTCCTGGCACTAGAGTGCCCTGAGGGTGCCCCCACCCTCAGGGACCCCCTTCCGCCCGGCTCTGGAAAGGGGAAAGGGGTTAAATCTTACCTTTTTCCAGCGCTGGGCGGAGAGATCTCCTCCTGCTCTCCTCCTCCGATCCTCCTCTTCTCCTCCCCGTCGGCTGAATGCGCACGCGCGGCAAGAGCTGCGCGCGCATTCAGCCGGTCGCATAGGAAAGCATTCATAATGCTTTCCTATGGACGCTTGCGTGCTCTCACTGTGATTTTCACAGTGAGAAGCACGCAAGCGCCTCTAGCGGCTGTCAGTGAGACAGCCACTAGAGGAAATAGGGGAAGGCTTAACCCATTCACAAACATAGCAGTTTCTCTGAAACTGCTATGTTTATGAAAAAATGGGTTAACCCTAGAAGGACCTGGCACCCAGACCACTTCATTAAGCTGAAGTGGTCTGGGTGCCTAGAGTGGTCCTTTAACAGCTTCCCAAGTCTCATTCAAATGATTTAAAATATAATTTTCAATATTAGGTAGAGATTTATGATAACAATTCCATATTATTTGAAATACATTAGATTTATTCAGACTATTAATTTCCATCACACACCAGTTTTTTTGAAGTTCTGTACTTGCAAAATAGTTATACTTAATATTAGGGAACCACCTTTCTCTTTTTTTTTATAGAAAGTAATGGAAGATTTAATCTTGGTTGTTTCCCCTTCCAAATATATTGATTAAAACTTCTTCATATCATCCTGCATTATCCTTTTGTGTTGGTTTTACTGCACACTCTAAGCATGCTTTGTGTGCCCATAAAGCCCAAGAAGGGGTTTGGCATAAGCTTTAAATGTTGTTCGGTTTAATGAGTTGGTAAATATTGGTCTTCCTTCATGTAGGTACATTGGCCACCTAACATTTGTTTTACAGTGTGTTGGCTGTGAATTGTTCCCTACATGTCACTTAGGTACAGTTAGTGGGGGTCTGGTGAGACAAGTGATTACTTCAATAACGTCACCTGCAATTTAGTTCAGCGAGGTGTCTTTGAAGAATTACCCAAAGGTACTGTGCTGTCATAAACCATATTAGGTATCATTCTGCTATACATCACTTCATGGATTAATTATCCAGCCGTACTCTACTTTTTCCCTATGAGCAATCCCACTCTAAGAATTACCTCTACTAATGTGTTTTTGCTTTTTTGATTAGTATTCCTTTATAAAAAGTATATATAAAAAAATAAAACAAATTTTTTATATAGTGCAGTTCCTAATTTAGCTCAGAAAAGTTAGCATTTAAACCAGTGGGGGTTAAAGCTTTGAGATAAAATACACATTTCATGTATCGATGGCATACAATTAAATTTTTTTTAGGAACTTTATTATGGAGCAGGAAATGTTTGGACACTGTATGGTTAATAAAACCTTTTAAAATATTTCTACAATGTTTAGCTATCCTAATTTTAATAAGCTCCTGGTAGTCATTCCTACGTATGAATGACATTTTTAGTGTTACACGTATTAAAATTCTTTATTTCATATTTAGGGTTTGTAACATTACATTTGAATTTAAAACCAGTGTTAAAAGTTGTATCAATGTTTTTGCAAGCAACACATTGTTTGCATTTAAAAAAAAACATGTTTATCTAAAAAAAAAATGTTTTTTTTGTATTGGGGTTGTTTTTTACAATAACTGTTTGCTAAAAAATGTTAGGGGCTCCACTAAAACCAATATTAGTTTTAACAGGTAACATTTCTTACAAAACATAATCTTCTTTCAATATGTTTGTAGCGGAGAGCTGGTCTTTCACAGACTATCTCCGCTGGTAATCCAAATAAGGCTCAGGAGCAAGCAATAAAACCCAAGAGAATAATATCCACGATTAGTAAAGTAATCCAAAAGTATTCCACACGTTTCCCAATGACTGGACAACACACAGCATTAGGAACAGAACTGAAGTTTAATTTCCCATGCCTGCTTTTACGCAATTCTCCCATGCAAGGGAGACACCCACAGTAATTATTACAGTAACCAATAAAACACATGTTACCTCCCACACATCTCCTCCCCTCAGCATGACACATAATCCACTTAATCCATGTACCGTATTTCCCCAGTTTCTGGATGTACCCCAAATACATGGGGTACACTCCTAAATAGGGGATCCCCTGGTAGCCCTTATCTGGGTGAATAACATACTCAAAAATCACCCAGATCGGACCAGGGGTTCGGGAGTTATGGGAGAGATAGGTTTTGACCGACCGCACAGGTAACAGTAGTCGAACATAGTTCCATAAGTTTTGGCCTTGCGGTCGGTCTTGGTTCGTGGGTATAAACAGATGAAAATACCGAATGAAATGGCTGTTGCTTGCCTTCATGTGAATCCCCTTGTTCGGATGATTCTTTCTAACGGCAGCTCGTTCGGTTGTTTCTGCACAAAGTTATGGAAGTCTGGAGGTCTCAGCTGTGTTTGCTTAGCCGAGTGTCCGATTTGGGTTCCAGACACTTGACAACCAAATACCGCTGTTCGGGAGTTAAGATGGGCGCCGCCACGTGTTCGTATCCCGAATGGCGGCCACCCATAGAACAAAGTACCGATTGCCAATTAGGGGTTTGCAACATTGTTGCAAGTGGTAATGAGAGGCACACTTATCCCTGGGCTGGTCTGATTGTTCGGTAATTTCACTTGTATAGTAAACGGAGTGATTTTACCGAACAATCCGACGAATGCTGCATACAATGTGAACACATATAACAAACAATACACGAAAGCATACTAAAATACACAAATTTTGAGGACAGCCTTAATACAATCCGCTACAATGTTCAAGGGCATATTTATGATTTTTTTCATTTGTATATTTTTTTTATTTTTGTAATTCTTTAATTAAATTGTTTTCTTTATATGACATATACAAATAACATACAATTCAGTTCATTTAAATTAGATTATGTCAATAAGTTAAACATATATCAGACATATAAGTACAAACATTTATCAAAAAAACATACATCACATTGAGTGTATTTCACAGTGAATCGGCGGGTTCTGATGGTTTATATCCTTTACTCTATCTAAACAATATCAATTTCTTGTACAGGGGACTCCAAAATATTAATTTCTTAATCAGATCTTTCATCTCTACATTGTCCTGTTCATTAATATTTGAGTGTTCATTAATTGCCAGCTCCATTCGTAATTGAAATAATAATTGATTTATTATATTTTTCCATGTTGGAACGTTTTTAGTTTTCCAGTTTCTGGCTATTATAATTTTAAAAACTACAAAACAATGTATAATGAAATTTACTTCCATCTTTTTGAACTTAGGCCATCTCAAATGTAATAAAGCTATTTCCGACACAATTCTATCATTTTATATATAAGAACAAAGATATTTTTTTCAGTACAACTCCACCAGATGTGTATATATGAACCTCTACTCTTTTCACATCTCCAACAGAAATCATTTGACAAAGTAAACATTCTAGCTATCTTTGAACGAACCAGATACCACTTGTTAATAAGTTTATATTGGGTCTCCTGCAAGCATATACAATGAATTGCTTCCCTTGTCTCGATTAATGATTTACACCATTCTATAATTGTGATTTGAATATTTAAATCATTTTCCCATTTTACTAAAGCATTACTTTGATTCTCATTTTTATTCATTTGGATCATATTCAATGCTTTGGAGAGAACTTTATAAACTTTGTTTTGGTTAAAAATACTACGTAAATCTTAATGTATTCCTATATTACTAAACCATAAATGTTGCTTCAATGTATACTTTACTCTTAGGTAGTTAAAAAGCTCAGATGAAGGGAGATTAAACTCTTATTGTTAAATCTGAAAATTATTTTATTTTAGTATTTTCTATTAGGTGTTCTATAGTTGTAATATTACATATTTTCCAGTTTGTTAAGGCTAAATTTTTCAAGTTGACCTCCAGTACCTCCAATGGCATAAAGCTAAAAATATTTCCCTTAATATCTAGGAATTCTTAACAGCATCCCAAGTCTCATTCAAACCGGTTTAAAATATAATTTCAATATTAGGTAGAGATTTATGATAACAATCCCATATTATTTGAAATACATTAGATTTATTCAGACTATTCGTTTCCATCACATACCAGTTTTTCTTAAGTTCTGTATCCAGCTGGAGATTTTATATATATATATACTTGCAAAATAGTTAAACTTAATATTAGGGAACCACCTTTCTCTTTTTTTCTAGAACGTAATGTAAGATTTAATCTTGGTTGTTTCCCCTTCCAAATATATTGATTAAAACTCCTTCAACCAACTATCTGGTATTTTGAGAGGGAGCATGTGAAATAAATATAGCCATTTCGGTAATAGATATGCATTAATTATATTAGCTCTGCCTATCCACAATACTTCCACATTTTCCAGTCTTTCAGGTTATGATTTGAGGCCTTTAATAATTTCAAAAAATGAATTTCCGTACAAGTTTCAATATTTTTTGCTATTGTTACTCCTAGACAGTTTATTACATTTTTAGACCATACAAATCCATATTTGGTTTTAATTGTATTTTTTATCTCTGTTGTTAAATTATAGCCCGTAATAATTGATTTCTCTATGTTAATCTTAAAATTAGAAGCTTCAGAATATTCAGTAAACTCTACCATTAAATGTTCCAATGACTTTATTGGATCTGTTAGTGTGATGTATCATCTGCATATAGGTTTATTTTTGATTCTAGTGATTGCAATAAAACTACTTTAATATTTTTATTTTCCCTAATCCTACATGCAAATGATTCTAAAGAAATTATATAGAGCAATGGCGAAAGTGAACACCCTTGACATGTTCCATTCAATAATGGGAACCAGACAGAACAGATGTTTTGTCCTAGAACTCTGGCTGAAGGTGATTTATGCCTACTCTTTTTAAAGTCAGACTCAAATATTCCCAGCCGACCCTGTCGAAGGCCTTCTCTGCCTTGAGTTCATATTAGCTGTTCTATTTGGAATAAACCCAACACAATCAGGATGTATAATGTTGTCTATGACCTTCTTAAGTCTGTCTGCCAGTATTGGTGCATATAGCTTCAGGTCGTTATTCAAGAGTAAGATTTTCCATTTAAGTAGGACATTTGCCCTGCTTCAATATTGGTATGAAATTGGCTCTTAATAATTCCTCTGGAAATGTTCCTGTTTGTGTTGCTTCATTAAACATTCCTACCAAATGAGGAAGAAAAAGATCGCTAAATTTCTTTGAAAAAATAGCAGTATATCCATCTGGTCCTGGAGTTGTTTTGTCTTTCCAATCTATGTTGATCTTGTCTTTCCAATCTATGTTGCTCTAGCTTATTCCTCTTCTGTAATGCTCTTATTTAAAAAAAGAATTGAGTTTTGGACAGATTTGGGAGTGTACTAGCCTGAAGATATTTTTGTATTAAGCCTTTATCTCCATTTTTTTAATTATATAATGAGCTATAAAGGGATTTAAAAGCTTGTGCTATTAAAGTTGGATTATATATTGGTCTATTATTTTATATATATATATTTTAATTTTATTATTAGCCTTTTGCTTTTTTCAGCCTATTTAAATGAAGTCTGTTCGCCTTATTATTATTGTTATAATAGCCAATTTTTAATTTAGACAAATTAATCACAATTCTTTCTCTAAGTTTTAGATTTTTTTTTGTTTCTTACATTTAACTTTTGTGAAGGGTTATCCCCTCCAATCTGTCCTACAGTAACTTTGTGGGGATATTTATGGGATAATAATAGTAAACAGTTGAGAATTGCCCACTATTTCAATTCTCTAGATCCCAAAGATCGTTATCATGTAAGTGAAATGTATTCCATATAAATAAAATCACAATTTGTTATAAAAATAGATACAATTTATTGTGACAATTTAAATAATAATAATATGTAACATACGTGATAATAATCAATGAATATTTAGTATAACATAATATGCAATACAATGGCAATACACATTCCAATGGTTAACAGAGTAAAAATCTACAGCATCAGCTGTCACTTAGTAAGATTAATGAGGGGCTTCAGAGACAAAGAAAAACTTTCACACAGCGCTGCGAAAGGCCATAAAACTTTGGCTAACAGTTAGATCAACTGAGTAACCCTTTCAACGCTGGTTAGATCCTCCTAGGCATATAATACCTATTCTCATGTAATTTTAATTAAAATAACATTTACACCAGCTCATTAATCATTTCCTGGAACCATCCAATAAGAATAATCTACCAGATTCTATAAACCGAATTTTAATTTGCCTAAAAAGATATCTTATCTTATTTTAGAGCAAATCAATACACCTGGATAAAAATAACGGTATGCTAACATGTGATAAATCACATTCATATATAATTATCCTTAATTCCACCTGCAGAATGGAATGTTTATAACTATATATTCTTTAGTTAACTAAGATTTCTAAATATCGAAATCTGACCGTGATTTATCCAGTCATATATCATGCTATTAGAACATTTTTAATTAATTTAGATTAATTAAATAAAACCAGCATATTTACCAGTTAAGTAGATATTCTCATCAGATGAGTAGGTAGTCTCAGGAACTTGAATGCGTGTATGATTGATTGCATGGAAGTATGCAAGTGCTTGAGTGTTAGTTCCAGGAGTATTTGTCTGTCATAGATCTTTCTGCATGTCCGAATCTGGAAACCCAACTTTCTCTTTCAACTCCGACTGACTCTTCTCTGACTCACTTGCTTAGTTCACTTAGCCTGCGATCCTGACTTTTAAAGGGCCAGACTCTCTGTACGTCATTAGGTGATAAGGCCAATAGGAAACTGAAGGTATTTGGTCCATAGAGGGCAGTCTCGTCTCATTAAACTTTCCTATCCAGGAAAGAGTTAACTTTTCCTGATGGCTATTTTGACGTAATTTGTCTTATCTAAAATGACCACCACAATTTAAGTTTACTTGTCAGTTCAAAGCATTTCTTTGGGTTTTTTCCAGACAGTGTGTCGGCAATTCCTGTTGTAATTTCTAAAATGACAGTTAGAAACTAAATTTGACCCCTAACTTACAATGGGACCTTGTTAAATTTAGAAAGTTAAATTAATTACTAATCTTCTCTGTCACTAATGTCTGGGTTTAGAATTATGTCTATTCCATTAACATCTAGGCAGAGCATCCATCCCCCTGTCTCATTTCGTATCACTTGGTTTGTTTATACAAAGCATTCCTTAGCTCAGGCTATGTGGTTACTGTTGCAAAAAGGCAATTATGTGTCTCTTTGTTAGCCTGAAATCCAAAATGGAGTCTGTTCTGTTCTGAGTTACTCTGAAAATATACACTTTTAATTTCTATCATAGCACAAAATGGCTGCCGATATAAATATCCTGACAACTTCCTCAACAGCTTTTTCTCTTTTTTGTGTATTTTTTTTGTGTATTTTAATTAGATCAGATAATTTATCATAAGAGGGATTCATTTTATTTTATTAAGAAAATACTATAAAATGCAATACACAGTTCAGATAGTGATAAGCCACTTTTTAATCTTTTCCACTTTCATTTTAATAAAAAAAAACCCTTATAACTGATTTAAATGTGCACCAATTATTGTTCCGTGATGTATCCTCTGGTTTATTATTTTCAAATATTTTTTTAATCCATTTAGCCCCTATTTCTTTGCTTTGCTGATTTTTTAATAGAAAATCATTTAATTTCCAGGTCGATCTTTTGCCTTTTCCAAATTCATCCTTCAATTCCAGATATACTATATTATGATCCGACCATGTATTATCCTTAATCCAGGTTTTACTAATTTTTCCTAATATGGAATTGTCCCCATAGAACATATCTATCTTAGAGTAGGAGAGGTGAACATGAGAAAGGTGGGTATATTCAGTATCTGTTGAATTAGTTATTCTCCATAGGTCAAAAAGATCATATTTACAAATCGTTCTATTTAATTTTTTTGCTTGTTTAATTGCTCTTTGATCTAGTTTTTTTATGTGATAGAATTTTTTTTATCTTCATACGCGTCTATTACAAAATTAAAATCTATGATCCTATAGACTGTAAGCTTGTTTGAGCAGGGCCCTTTTCAACCCTTCGTTTCTGTAAGTTTTCTTGTAATTGTCCTAATTATAGTTAAATCCCCAGTCTAATAATATTGTAAAGCGCTACGGAATCTGTTGGCGCTATATAGATCGCAATAATAATAATAATAATAATAATAGAAAGACCCATCTTAATCTCTTCTATTTTTTCCTAAATTTTCTTTAAGAAGCATACTGGTGCAGAGTTTGGAAGGTATATATTAGTTAACGTATGTATCCCCTCATTAATTCTACATATTAATATTAGCTATCGTCCCAGGGGATCTGAATATTGAAAAATAATCTCAACTTTTAAATATCATGAGAATAGTATTACCACCCCATTTTGCTTTTATCTGGATTTGAAGCACTAAATAATAAAGGAAAACGTGTACCTCCTAAAGATATTTTTGTGTCGGTTTCCAGTGGGTTTCTTGCAAGAGAGCAATGTCAATATGCTCTTTTATCAAAACGTTTTGAACTATGGATCTCTTTTCAGGAAAGCAGGCAGTGGCTTCCAGCTTTCTCCTATGGTCTCTCTCCGGGTCACGCGCATCCTATGTCATCGCTCCACCCCCCCTATCTCGGACTTAGAGAAAATGAACAAATCATCATCAAGCCAGCAGACATAGGAGGTAGCTTGGTGGTGATGGACATGACAAAGTATGTGGCTGAATGTAAACGACAGTTAGAGGACTGTGAAGTATACAAAAATTGAGGAGCGACACTCTAGGGGATATAAAGAAGACTCTGGTCCAAATACTGGACAGAGGTAAATTGAGGGGCATATTAAAACAAAAAGAATATGAATTTTTAAATGTCAAAATTCCTAGAACCCGTGTCTTTTATATCCTCCCAAAGATCCACAAGAATTTAGAAAACCATCCGGGTAGACCCATAGTGTCGGCATTATGTCAGTCTCTTACAATGTATCGAAATATATAGATTCATTCTTGCAACCAATTGTTATTAAAAGTAAATATTATCTAAAGGATACTATGGATGTACTTGAAATGGTTAAAGATTTACATGGAAGGAGGGCTACCTAATTACCTGCGATGTCACCTCCCTTTACACCTGTATTCCACACGAGAAGGGGTGTGCAGCAGTCAGGCAATTTTTAACGGATGACCTTCATTTACTTCCCCATCAAATTGATTTTTTATTAGAGTGTATCAGTTGGTCACTACATAATAATTATTTTTGGTTCAATTCATAGCACCCAGCTATGCCGACATATTTATGACCCATTGGGAGGAGACCTTAATATATGGGGATCATGGCTGGAGTGCACATATACTTACCTATCGTCGCTACATAGACAATATGTTTTTTAATATGGGAAGGTACAGAAGAGTTTTAAAGGATTTTTAAATTTTCTTAATGATAATGACTGGGGCATACAGCTGACTAATAACATTAGTCCCTTAGAAATTGATTTTTTTAGACTTAAAAATCTATGTGGAAGGAGAATCTTTAAAAACAAAAACAGTTTTTGAGAAGGTAGATGCAAATAGCTACGTCACTTATAATAGCGGGCATTATTCCCCTTGGCTCAATAATATCCCCAAAGGACAACTATTAAGATTAAGACGCAACTGAACAGAAGAAAGCACCTTTCAAACACAAGTTTAGGATCTACTGGAAAAATCTAGGGAAAAAGATTACCCAAAGGATATCCTGGAGAAGGCCTGGCATGGGGTTAGGAATATAGCACAACGAGAACTATTGAATAATAAGAATACCAATAAAAAGGATATACAGTCGCAAGAAAAAGTATGTGACCCCTTTGGAATGATATGGATTTCTGCACAAATTGGTCATAAAATGTGATCCGATCATCACCTAAGTCACAACAATAGACAATCACAGTCTGCTTAAACTAATAACACACAAAGAATGAAATGTTGCCATGTTTTTATTGAACACACCATGTAAACATTCACAGTGCAGGTGGAAAAAGTATGTGAACCCCTAGACTAATGACATCTCCAAGAGCTAATTGGAGTGAGATGTCAGCCAACTGGAGTCCAATCAATGAGATGAGATTGGAGTTGTTGGTTACAGCTGCCCTGCCCTATAAAAAACACACACCAGTTCTGGGTTTGCTTTTCACAAGAAGCATTGCCTGATGTGAATGATGCCTCGCACAAAAGAGCTCTCAGAAGACCTACGATTAAGAATTGTTGACTTGAATAAAGCTGGAAAGGGTTATAAAAGTATCTCCAAAAGCCTTGCTGTTCATCAGTCCACGGTAAGTCTATAAATGGAGAAAGTTCAGCACTGCTGCTACTCTCCCTAGGAGTGGCCGTCCTGTAAAGATGACTGCAAGAACACAGACTGCTCAATGAGGTGAAGAAGAATCCTAGAGTGTCAGCTAAAGACTTACAAAAGTCACTGGCAAATGCTAACATCCCTGTTAGCGAATCTACAATACGTAAACACTAAACAAGAATGGATTTCATGGGAGGATACCACAGAGGAAGCCACTGCTGTCCAAACAAAACATTGCTGCACGTTTACAGTTTGCACAAGAGCACCTGGATGTTCCACAGCAGTACTGGCAAAATATTCTGTGGACAGATGAGACCAAAGTTGAGTTGTTTGGAAGAAACACACAGCACTATGTGTGGCGAAAAAGAGGCACAGCACACCAACATGAAGTATGGTGGTGGGGGCATCATGGTTTGGGGCTGCTTTGCTGCATCAGGGCCTGGACGGATTGCTATCATCAAAGGAAAAATTAATTCCCAAGTGTATCAAGACATTTTGCAGGAGAACTTAAGGCCATCTGTCTACCAGCTGAAGCTCAACAGAAGATGGGTGTTGCAACAGGACAATGACTCAAAGCATAGAAGTAAATCAACAACAGAATGGCTTAAACAGAAGAAAATACGCCTTCGGAACTGGCCCAGTCAGAGTCCTGACCTCAACCCGATTGAGATGCTGTGGCATGACCTCAAGAAAGCGATTCACACCAGACATCCCAAGAATATTGCTGAACTGAAACAGTTCTGTAAAGAGGAATGGTCAGGAATTACTCCTGACCATTGTGCACGTCTGATCTGCCTACAGGAAACATTTGGTTGAAGTTATTGCTGCCAAAGGAGGTTCAACCAGTTATTAAATCCAAGGGTTCGCATACTTTTTCCACCTGCACTGTGAATGTTTACATGGTGTGTTCAATAAAAACATGGCAACATTTCATTATTTGTGTGTTATTAGTTTAAGCAGACTGTGATTGTCTATTGTTGTGACTTAGATGAGGATCAGATCACATTTTATGACCAATTTGTGCAGAAATCCATATCATTCCAAAGGGTTCACATACTTTTTCTTGCAACTGTATTAGTGTTCAACTATAATACCGAATATAGGGCTATAAGACGTACAATAAACCCATTTTGGCCTAGCCTTAAAATGGATAAGGACTTAGGTGACACATTACCCGACAAACCAGCAATCACCTTTAGGGGGGCACCGAGTTTTAAAAACTCCTTGGTAAAGAGCTATATAAAGGAAAGACGACAACGGACCACCAGTAATTGCTTTGGAGATCTTAAAAGTTTTTATCAATGCAGAACTTGCCTGGGATGCAGGAATACATATCAAACTGAAAAGACCACAACTTATAAATTCCAATCCGCGGGGGCGGAGCCTAGCTTCCTGGCTGAGCAGACGTGCCTGGACAGAGCTCCTGGAAATCTGCCGCTTTAGGGGAAAATAACCCCCCAAACCTGGCACGTCTGCCTCCTGGAGGGCCATCAGCAAGAAGGAGACACCCAGGTGAATGCATTGATACCCGACTTGCCTTTATCACCGCCCGGGGACCTGAGATACCCTCCTGAGGCCTACCGAGCTGGGGTGAGACGACCGCTCTCCCCGCTCACAGGACTGCACAGAGGAGCCTCAGCCTCCCTGTCTCCTACCTCCCCCCCCCCCCTTTGGACCAGGGGGGATATCCCGGTCTACTCTAAAGCGTCTGGAGCAAACCGCTTAGACCGAATCTTAAGCCTCAAAACCCAGCTCATGCAACTCAAGATGGCGGCTGCTGACCACAACCTGCACCACAGTCAAGGCCCCATAAGCGGGGAAACCACAGACACCCTGCAGCGCTTGGAGGAAATTTTGCACCGCTTCTGGGAGAAACTTCGGGAGCGCGAACTGAAAGCGGAGACCAAGCTACTATACCCGAAAAACAAGGGTGAGCAAGGCTGCATGCGGCGGGGACGGAAGGTGTCACCCTCGGGAACAGCGCTTGTTGCAACGACCACCTACACTCTCCATAGCCCACCCGGGCTGAAGGCCACATGGGTTCAGACCCAGAGGCATCGGTCACACCCGCGGAGGTGCCGACGCCGCAAGCGGCAACAGACCATCAGGCACCCCAGCGCTCCCACAAGTGGAGAGAACTCGGCCTCCAAGAAGAACCAAGTTAGTGGCAAAAAGATGCGGGCCTTCACACCAGCCTGGGGCTGGAGGGACACCTACATCCGAACCTATATAGCAGCGGCACGCTAAGACCCTCCGACAGACTCCATGTGTTTCCCAGCAGAGGGAGTGGGCTGACTGGGACAGATACACGCATACCATCCCATGTCTCCAGTGATCAGCTACACATACCCGTGGATACCTCACACAGACATGCGGATTCATCTCGCAGGGGCAATACCTCTTAAAGCCTCAGGTGACTTTCTTTTGAAGCTCCAGACAACAGTGCAAAGAAATGGTTGGCAAAGTCTGATATGTCTGGCCAGTCTAATAATCCCACAGACTCACACTAGTTGGACACAATCTCGTATAAGTTATTGCATATAGCAACCTAATATGTGGACTTGAGAACTACCCTAAGCTTATGATACCAGCCTGCCTTTTTATATGCCTATATATTCACATATGTCCCCTTTGTTGTTCTTGTTAACCCTCTCTGGACTACGTCCAACCAAAAAACGCACAAATCTAGTCACAGCAACAGAGCAGTGGGCCTAACATGTCACTCGCAGACACTTGACCATACCCACGCAATGCTTTAACCACACTAAGCAACATACACCCATGGGAGTCAGCTAGCTCGTATAGATACACATCTCTGTTTGCGCTCCCACAATAGACATACACCACGCACTATAACACGGTTGATTTGTAGATTCAGCTATCATACCTAAAGGGACAGAAGGGGAGGCAGGCCAGCAACTACATATACTGGTCCCAGCCCAGACATGGTCACTACGCTACGCAACCTTATTGCTTTAACCATATTCTCTTCTCTTTACCTTTAATATAAAAAATTGTGCAAGAACTTCCAAATACCCCAATAGTTTACTTTGTTGATATGTTATGTTATGCATGAGGAATGCCGTTGGGATACCTTGTGCCTGTTTGTATACCTAAAATTGCACTGCAAAAATACTAAATAAAAAAAATAAAATAAAAAAATTCCAATCCGCTAGAACCAAACGAGAGTATGACATTAGGGAACACATTACGTGTCAGAGCAATAATGTAATATATCTGTTACAATGTCCCTGCAAACTGCAATATATAGGGAGGACAACACGTCCATTATACAAGAGAATACGAGAACATGTATATAATGTACGCATGGGTGTTGTCAGTCATAGCGTCTCAGACCATTTTAAACATGCACATAATCAGGACCCTCCAGGTTTAGAATTTATAGGTATCAAAAAAGTTTTTAAAGACTAGAGAGGAGGTGATTTTATCAGAAAAATTGGGCAGGAGGAAATGAAATGGGTATTCTATATGGATACCCTAACCCCTGCCGGGCTCAACATAGATTTTGACCTTTTTAATTTTTTATATCTCTAATTTTTCTATATATATCTCCCTCTCTACCCTTTTGAGGCATTTTTGGGGGGTTTTGTGCCTTAACACTATATATCCGTTGGATTGCATACCAGTCAGTATTCTACCTAAGTTCCAGTCTAGACTTTTTAACATTTTAGACCATTTTTCCCTTCCCCATATATTTGTATTTTTTAGGATAAGTTGGTGTTTATATTTTGTTATGTTCTAAATGTTATGTTATGTTATGTTTGTTATATGTTCTAAAATATTCATTTGGAAATTAATTAATGAACAGATACAGCTTTAGGACATATTTTCTGAACATGTCTCTCCAATTATTTTTAAACTTATTTTTGGTCTATAATAGACTTTGTATACAGATAAGAGTAGAATACCAAAAAGGAGTATTAGCCTTCTAGGACTACATATGTACACTCTGATGACTAATTATCTTATTTTATTATAGTTATAAATATTATGTTGATATGATGCATTTAGACGATATGCCACGTTTTTATTTTATGCTTTGTTTTTTATTGCTCACTTTGATGCTTCAATCTGGTTTTATTTACCTTCAATGGTCTTATTATTCATAATATATGGACTTTCATGTCAGCAGTGTTTATATTAATATGATGCATGTAGACGATATGCCCCTTTCATTTTTTGCCTTTTATTGTTTACTTTGACGTTTTGATTTGTTTCTATTTACCTCCAATGAGTTTATTAATCATGATATGTGAACTTTCGTTTAGATACCGTAGATTTTTGGAAAGCATGTAAAAGACAATCACAGGAGAATTCACTCATGCTTGAGAAAGCCCCGAGAGGCATTTGGATCCTACGTCCTCGAAAGGGCTGATCCTCCCGGTGCCTGATAGTTTGGAGTCATACTTCAACCATTCCACAATTGTGAGTTCAATCTCATTTCCATCCCTCCATCCTATTAATTTACCATATTGCACTAGGTCCTTGTTTTTATGTATTTTAGATCAAGTTGCTCCTGAACAAAAGTGCAAGTATATGTTTGCTTGTTACAGTTTTTGATTCAACCACATTGTCTTTTCCACTTCTTGGTTATTCACCGGCTATATTTGTATGTTTGTAGCAATATTTTGTCTAGTTCCTGTTGCCCCAACTTATTCTGTTTATATTTATTATATTGCAAAATAAAGTATATCTTTTACCACTCGTGGCATCCGGTGGCTATATACGGGGAGGCGAAGGAGAATTACCAGCAAACAGAGGGAATGGGGGAATGGGATCCCTATTACATCCCAATACGCCCAAAAATAGAGCCTAATCTTATTGGTTCTTCACTTGTGAGTACATTAACATAAAATCTTACTTACTATTACTCATTTAAACTTACTGTATTGCACTAGGATATGGTTACTTTTATATTTCAGTAGCAGCAAACATTAGTTGATCCAGTGCACCAGAACGTGTATATATCATTAAATTCACACACTGCACCTATTGTGTGTAACTTTTTAAATATGTATCTGGAATGTTGACAGTAATATATTTATTTATACACCATGCTAGTTTTATTGATTTAAGAGTTTAAAATGGAAAATATACTGTTTTAACACTATAAGACATCCAGTTCTCCTGCATCTTAACAAAGTGGTGGTATGGTCCTCCACCATATAATGCTATCCTACTGAGCCATTTGTATAAAAGGCTCTCTACTTGTGAGTATATTTATATTCTTTTACATTACACTACCTTTTTCAACATGTATTTCACTATAAGTGCTTTTCTGTCTTCTGAGTTCCATTACAAGAATATTTGGATATAAGAAGATTCTACACATCTCGATATAAGAGAAGGGTTGCCTTTATGGACTAACACGCTTCTCATACCAGAGCTGGGTAGATTAGCTCTATATATTGTGAGTGTCTCATTTTTATTCAAAATGATTTATGGTATAAAGGGCTTTACACTATTATGCTTTAAAGGTGTACACACAAAAGTACAACTATCAATTTTTAAGATATTTGTATTTTAGAAGTGACACTGTTTATATTGCACTTTATTCACATATAAGTGCTTTAAAACAAGGGTACGGTAAATAAAGTAACAAAAAAAGAAATACTTATAGAGTGACAGTGCCACTTTAATTCTTTGAAAGGGCTGTTTTTATGCACGCTAACGTACTTGGTAAATAGGATAAACGTATGATTGAAATCTCCATTTTGCTAACATAGCTAATTATAATCTTTATACTCCAGTTTATCCCAAGAATAATGTCAGTTCTGGTGGAACTATTTTGCAAACGCGTTGGCAACCAGTGTAATACTAATAAACGTAAAATGTATAAAGTTACAAGCTACTGTCACATTTCCATAGTCTGATCTTTTATTAAATATAAACATAAAGGATACCGTACTCTCACAGCTTGACAAAGTCCTCTGGGAAGGTTGAAAGTTGCACATTCAGTTTTTTAATAAATCTACCGCTTTGAAGAAACCTTGAGTGCCTGGACCTACTTTTATTAAATACGGTCATTTGGTAGACCTTGGCCTGGTCAGACTTTATCTCATTATGCATTCTGTTGTTATCTACATAAAAAAAATCCCACTCAACGAGCTTGGTTTTGGTAATGCTATTATTTTAATTTATTTGAAAAGCACAGGTAGTTTTAGCACTTGCCGATAAATTTGATAGTGCTATAGCAGAGATAAAATATTTTTTACATTTTTCAGACACATTGAAGCACATTGATTTCAGGTTTTCTCACAGAATTGTCTTCCTCTAAGATCATTGTAGTTTAAAGCTGGTTCATCAGTCGATGGTCACGCAAATTTAGCAGGATGAATTCTCGACTTTACATTTGAATATATCTCCTTGTGTGTTAATCAGCCATAGCAATCCTTCATCATATGAGAGGTGCTTAAAAGGACCATATTTATCCACCAGAGACCACTCGGTCCCAATTGGGTTTAAACTAGAGATTCCTTCTCTGTAGGAAAAAAAAAAAAGGTAAAATTACATTAATTATATTTAGATTTATAAAGCCATATACAGTACCAAGGTTGCATGTGCTGCTCAGCTGAAGACTACAAGTCATTCCCTGTGCCCAACATACAATATAAAAAATAAATTATTGTAGGAAGTAGACATGGCCAGTTGAGTGAATGGTAAGACATAGACAAGAGATATATTAAAAAAGGAAACAATAACTAATGCAATATATCTACTTAATCTGCAAGTTTTAAATACAGAATAGTATATACGCTACATTCATGAATTATTGTTTATTTCTGGATGATAGCTCTTTATTTTGCTTCAAAACTTTGTCACAATAAAAATGAATCAATACTTTAATAATATATCAGTAAATAATATGAATGTATCTGAATGCAGTAACACATAGAAACTAGTGAACATCTGACACCTAGTTAAGATTATCATCTGCATTCTATTGGCGGAGAAAGGGTTTATTCTGATTACTAAATAGCAATTGCTCCTTTGAATTCCATAGGACAATTTATTTTCAATAAGCAGTGTAAATCCTTAGTTTAGTAAGTCAATCAAGCTCTATTTGTGTGGAACAATGGCTGAAATGTAGTGATGGGCTTAAAACAATACTCCGCTTTGCGTCGTGACCGCATTACCACATTGGGTGTGCATTAGTTTTCTTATATTTCAACAGCCTGTCGTCAATTATTCCTTACTTATAAAATATAAAACTGTATTTTTATGTGTGTGCTGTTCCTTTTTCTGTGTTATGACATGAACAAATGTCAAGGCAAAAGCTAATCCCACAGTTCTAGAGTTTTGTACTATACAAAACACTGGAACTATTAAAAAATGTATGTAATGATATGATGCTCAGTCCAAGCTAGAGCCAATAGCCAAGTAAAGGAGTACAGATAGTAGAATAGTCAATTGTAGCCAAGATCAAAACCAGATAGACATTAAGAGATGTATAACGCCCTATTGGAAACCACAATAGAACAACATCAGGGTATAGACCTAACAACATTGAATTAGGTAACCACGCCGGCTTTAACGTACTGAAGATATAGATATTAACTGTGCATGATGTCATGTCGGTGCTTACATGGTGCATCATAAAACAAGAGACTCCAGAAACACCATGCAGTCCTCCCCAGGCTGTGTTTTAGAAATCAAGAGACAAGGAACCCTGACAGTCAATTCGTTCTTCTGAAGAGGTTGAGACTTCTGAGGAAGTGCGCTGTGGACACAAACCTCATAAGCATCTTTTTCTCTGTTTCCTGCTCTGTGCACTGGCTATACCACTATGCTGTAATGATAATTTTATTATTAGATGAAATAAATGTTAAAGCGATGACCTCATTTCCAGTGCCAGGACTCCTGTGCTGAAGCCATAGAAGATGTCAGCATGCCTGCTGATGCCTTCCATAATCCAATAATTCTCAAAGAGCACCGGACCACTGCACCCAGACCACTTTATTCAGACTTACTTTAGTGGTCCTTTAACTGTATTTACTCTATATTGGCATTATACTTGAATGCAGATATTCTATTTTATTCTGTGCCATTTTAGAATGTTGCACTGCTAGTAATGCCATCAGGTTCCTTGCAGGTTCCTTGCAAATATTTTTAAGCAGGTTTTTTGACTATTTTATATATAGTATCTATTTTTACCACACCTACTGTAAAACTTTTTATTTTTATTTCTACAATTTCAGACCTTGTATGACATTTTGATAGGTAAAGGACGAGATTTACTGTCTTAAGCTTTTGATTCACTTATTTTAAATAAATGTTGTACTAATATTTTTCAAACAAAAAATGTTTGGTAGTGAAGGGGTTAAAAATTGCTATTAAGGGGCAGAGCCTGACCTTGCACCAGACCAGATGTGTAGTGTGCTAGCTCCTGCATATTTGGCCGTTTTGGGGGTGCTCAACCCGGCCAGTCAGCGATTATTATAGACAAAAATGTACTACCACTACTAGGGATACCTGAATAAGCAATGGAAGTCTGTTTGTCACTGGTTTTGCAAGGGGCAAACTACCCTGTTCCCCTGGCTTATGGAGAAGCCTGATTGCCAGCCTCCTTCCCCATGATTATGGCCCTGATGTGTATGGCCCTTTAAAAACACTATTTTGACTTATTGGTGTTTAAAAGACTGTTCTGGCCCTTTAAATGAAACTGGCTGCTTTGTCCCTCCTCAACCTCTCATCAGCCCATGCTAAACTTTAACCCCATGGCGATTTTATTCTGTTCGTGGGATCTGAGCGCTGTTCGGATATACTGAGCGCTCAGATCCAAGCTATCTGGGGAATCTAAATGTGTGATCTTGTGTTCTATGTATAGTCCTATTTCTAAATTGATTTCCAGACAATGGTTTGTATTGGCCCTAACTATATTTGTATACAGCAATCATATCTCCTCTGAGGCACCGTTTTTCCAAACGAAAGAGATTAAAATTGAAAAAAAATTAAATTTAACCTTTCTTCATAACTAAAATGCTCCATTCCCTTTTTGTCATTTTTTAACCTGCCTTTTCACTTTTTCTAGTGTCACAATATCCTACCTTAGAACATGTGCCCAAAATTGCACAGTCTATCAAGGTGTGGTCTTACCAGTGATCTATAAAGAGGCAAAATTATATTTTCATCCTGAGAATGAACGCCTCTATTTATACATCAAAACATCAATAAGAATTATGTTTCCCTAACCTTTACCCCCAATTATGGGAAGGAGCAAATAGATTTTTTAGATCTTCAATTTACATAGAAATGAATCAAATCAAAACAAAAACATATTTTAAACCTACTGATACTAATAGTTATATTGCGAAAAACAGCAGCCCCCATCCACGTTGGTTAACCTCAGTACCCAAGTTTCATTTTACTCAAATTCTACAAGGAATGTTTTTTACTTCTCAAAATAGTCACTGTGTTTACGAGTTTCAAACTGGAGAAAATTGTAAAATTAAAAACCATATTAATTGCTTCACTACCCATGTTGTGAACCTCTTAAATTGTCAGTGGAGTGCACAATATATCGGCAAAATGGGACTTAGATTAAAAGTCAATTTATTAGAGGATCTAAGAAATTTAAGACTAAAATCCAATAAACATTTAGTATCTTTACAATGTAAAGATTGTCGAAACTTTTTAAAGGCTTTTTAAAGAGGAGGTGATATCATAATGAACCTAAGAAGGAGAGAAGGGCACTGGAACCATAGATTACAAACCATTATATATATGGGTTATGTATTGATTTTGACATGGTTTGCTTTTTATAATTTATCATATTTTTTTTTTCATGACTTTTCACTCATTTAGTTATGTATTCTCTCTCTCTCTCTCTCTCTCTATATATATATATATATATATACACACACATTTTTTTTATTCATACCTTTTTACTAATTCATATTTTTTCACAAATGTTTAATCTATTTTTCAATATATCTGTTTTACACAGTAGCCTTTGTGTATGTATCCTTGACAATTTAGTTTATTATCAAATTCAGAATTTAATTCTCTTTTTTGAGTAGTTATTTTTTAATTAAGACAAATATATGTATTATATGCTACCCCTTAGTACACTAAGAGACGTTGTAAACGCAAACGTCTTAACTAGTTCCAGGTTCATAGAGCGCATGACAACAGATGTCTTAGTCCGTGCAGTGCATGATGCCAGACACCTCACCAATGGAAACTGAAACAATGAATAAGGCATAGAAGAAGCAGAACAGAAGGAACTGATCAATTCACATTGGCTGAATAACGGAGGATGTCATTGCACCCAATACTATTGGCCAAATAGGACTTTTTAAGGGCGCGAAGTTTGAAAAAGAAAATATCTCAATTTTCCCCTGGAAAGGTCAGTGCAGATGAAAAGTGTTGTGGAGCTGAAGCACTTAGTTTGATTTTAAGATTTTTTATTGTTTTATATTGTTTTTATATATTCCTTAAAGGACCACTATAGTGCCAGGAAAACATACTCGTTTTCCTGGCACTATAGTGCCCTGAGGGTGCCCCCACCCTCAGGGACCCCCTCCCGCCGGGCTCTGGAAAGGGGAAAAGGGGTAAAACTTACCTTTTTCCAGCGCTGGGCGGGGAGCTCTCTGCTTCCGATCCTCCTCTGTTCCACCACGTCGGCTGAATGCGCACGCGCGGCAAGAGCTGCGCGCGCATTCAGCTGGTCGCATAGGAAAGCATTTACAATGCTTTCCTATGGACGCTTGCGTGCTCTCACTGTGATTTTCACAGTGAGAATCACGCAAGCGCCTCTAGCGGCTGTCAGTGAGACAGCCACTAGAGGATTTGGGGGAAGGCTTAACCCATTAATAAACATAGCAGTTTCTCTGAAACTGCTATGCTTATAAAGAAATGGGTTAACCCTAGCTGGACCTGGCACCCAGACCACTTCATTAAGCTGAAGTGGTCTGGGTGCCTAGAGTGGTCCTTTAAGGTTGATGTATATTCTGATTATCAACATCATCCGAGGAGTCCGTGCGGTTGTCTACTTATACCATGTAAATTGTGTCAAGTACATTGTATTCATATCTCTGTATGTGCTTATTATATTAAAGCCTATCTGTTTTTATTCATTACACACTATGTTGCATTTTATTCTTCTTTGAGTGACTTAGCAATCCAAGAAAACCTGGATCTGATGTCTAATGCCTACATTGTGGGACATATGTTCAAAATAATTTAGCTCTGTAAGTGCAATCTGAAGATTTAATTTATTAGGTAATGATCCAATACTACTCTATGATTTGTATGCTTTTTGTCTGTGGATTTCCTTTTTGTTTTTGATTAACCTGTATGTACCTGGGAACATAGTTCAGTAACTGCCATGCAGTTATAATTTCTATATATTTCCTACATGAGAAGATTTACCTTTTGTATATGTTGCCAATGGTGTTGATTCCGTACACTGATCCATCTATGCCAACTTCCACCATAACCATGACCCCTTCCACCTGTTTCCATGTACTGCCTTTGCAATCAGTTGGACTCACATTCTGACGGTAAAATATAGCATTTGCACTGTTCACACCCCAGCAACCATAGCGACCACAGCTGTAATAATTCAAGCTTCCATCTAACTGGACGAAAGGGAGAGACGTCCCCGTGGAAGTAGTGGAATCCTGGTTCAGGCAAAAAACTTTTCCATCGTTGTTCACACCTCCCAGGTATTTGTTACCCCCTGCATCCATCTGTTTAAGGAGTCCTATAAGAAACCAACATTTACTACAAGAAAACAGCAGACGATAACATACAATTAAAGCATATCTAACATGCATACTACACTAAATGTGATATAAAAGGCAATCTAATTATTAATGGCGTGACATAGATATATTAATAATTGTCAATTTATAACACATGAATAAACTGGCAAACATTTAAAGATCTTCAACATTTTATCAAGGCTTGCTAAAAGCCCTTATTTGAGTAGATTCATTGCTGGAAGGTGACAAATAAAACTGCTGATTTGGGAATTTGTATGTGCCGAATATGCATTTTGGTATCGTTTCAACAGAATAAGAACTCTGTGAAGATTGACCCTGTGCTGGAATAAAGATTAGTTTTAGAGAAATATTATTGTTTTATTTAAAGAACAAAGAGAAGGGCCCCTGAATCTGAACACTAAAGTGAACACTCTAGCATTTAAAATGAATATATGTAATTTTAACATTACCTTTAAAAGGCCTTATACATTGACACTACTGATGTATTATCAGAAATGATACAAAAAAACAGAAATAAAAAAACAAGCATTTCTAAGCTGGGCTTTAGAGGATAGAGCCCCTGATGTAGACTAGAGCCTCAGATCCCCTCAGGATAGTGCCTAGAGCAGATAAGCAGGACTGCACTATATTGTTGAAGAGCTGATCGTTAAATAATATGATACAACTACTTCCCTCCACCACACTGAATTCTGCAGAGCTATGAGAGTTGGCCTCTGATCTCACTCTGCAAGCAGCAGACCATGGCTGTTTTTGAAGCAGGAGGTTCAACACTGACTTGCATTACACACCTCCTGGAAAACTGTGTCTTTCTGCCCATCTTTTTCAACACACAACTTTTTTTTTATTTTGTTTTTAAGATACTGGTTCCACTTACCTGATACTTGCACCCAGTCGCCATTCTGAAACTTGTAGATATTAAACTGTCTGTTTGCTCCCCAAATACCGGCTGGACCAACACTCACATGTATCAGTTTTCCTGGAACCTGTACCCAGTTATTCACACTGAAACGGAATATGTCATCGTTATCGTTGACCCCATAAACCTGTCCGGCTCCAGCATCCAACTGCCTCAGTTTCCCAGGTACCAGTGTACATTGGAAGCCTGGGTGTAAACAGAAAGAGCAGTGGGTGTATACAATATGCAGAACAAGAAGCAGATAAATGATATAAACATGAGAAAGTATATGACTGTTAGAATTATAGTGAGCTAGACTGGATTTGTAGTATGGTCAAAAGGGTGCTAAAACATCAATCCAATTGTCCCCCAAAACAAGGACAGAAGGTGCCTGTAGCAAGTGTGTTAAAAAATGATAAGCTTAGAGTCATGTCTACAAATGCTCGTAGTTTAGGGAATATGATCCATGAACTTGTGGCAATAATGGCAACTGATAGTGTAGATTTAGTTGCTGTTACTGAGACATGGTATAATGAGAAAAATGACTGGGACATAGCAATACCAGGGTACTCTTTATATAGAAAAGACAGGGAAGGCAAGAAAGGGGGGGGGATGACCCTGTATGTGAATGATAAAATCTAGCCTAATACAAGTTAGTGAGGTGAACATAGAGTCCGTTTGGGTTACGTTAGAATTTGGTAATCACACAGTAACTCGTGTAGGTGTGATTTATAGGCCCCCAGGACAAATTGAAGAGTTAGATAATCTACTGGTTGAGGAAATAGCTAAAATTACAATGAAGGGGGTAGTTATCATCATGGGTGACTTTAATCTTCCTGATGTGAATTGGAAAACAAAAATAGCTACTTGTGCCAGGAGAACACATATTCTAAACTCCCTACTGGGATTGTCTCTAAAACAAGTCGTTGAGGAGCCAACTCGTAAAGAGGCCATACTAGATTTAGTGTTAACAAATGGAGATTTGGTATCAGATATTACTGTAGGTGAAAGTTTAGGATCCAGTGATCATCAGTCAGTGTGGTTTAATATAAGAACAGTGACTGAGTCACACCACACAAAAACAAAAGTTTTAGACTTTAGAAAAACAGACTTTTCTAAAATTAGAATATGTGTAAAGGAGTCATTATCAGACTGGAGCAATTTAAATGGAGTCCAAAAGAAATGGGATTATTTAAAAGTTGCACTACTGAAGGCAACAGAAAATTGCATTAGGCTTGTCAGTAAAAGCAAAAAATTCAAGAAACCACTGTGGTACTCCGCAGATGTGGCCAAAATAGTAAAAAACAAAAAGTTAGCATTTAGTAATTATAAAAAAAAAAACAGAGTGAGGAAGACAGAATGACCTATAAGATTAGGCAGAAAGAGGCTAAGCAAGTTATAAGAGCTTCCAAATCACACACAGAAGAGAAAATAGCACAGTCAGTAAAACAGGGGGACAAAACTTTTTTTAGATACATAAATGAGAAAAGAAAAGTAAAACAAGGATTAGTTAGATTAAAAACAAAAGAAGGAAGGTATGTAGATGAGGATAAAGGTCTAGCTGACTGCCTCAATGAATATTTTTGTTCGGTATTTACATATGAAAATGAAGGAAAGGGACCTCAGTTAAGAAAAAGGATAAATGAGTCATTTATTACACGTGAATTTACAGAGGAAGAGGTTCTATTTCAACTGTCAAAAGTAAAGACAAATAAGTCAATGGGACCTGATGGAATACACCCAAAGCTATTAAAAGAGCTCAGTGGTGTACTAGCAAAACCATTAACAGATTTATTTAACCAATCATTGTTAACAGGAGTAGTCCCAGAAGATTGGAAGTTAGCAAATGTTGTGCCCATTCACAAGAAAGGTAATTGGGAGGAGTCGGGCAACTATAGGCCAGTAAGCCTTACTTCAGTAGTGGGGAAAGTGATGGAAACCATGTTAAAGGATAGGATTGTTGAACATCTAAAAACACATGGTTTTCAAGATCAGAGACAACATGGGTTTACTTCAGGGAGATCATGCCAAACTAATCTTATTGACTTTTTGATTGGGTAACTAAAATTATAGATCAGGGTGGTGCAGTAGACATTGCTTACCTAGATTTCAGTAAGGCTTTTGACACTGTTGCACATAGAAGGTGCATATTGTTGAATGGGTAAGGCAGTGGCTGAGTGACAAGCAACAGAGGGTTGTAGTCAATGGAGTATATTCGAAGCTTGGGCTTGTCACCAGTGGGGTACCTCAGGGATCTGTACTTGGACCCATTCTCTTTAATATTTTTATTAGTGATATTGCAGAAGGTCTTGATGGTAAGGTGCGTCTTTTTGCGGATGATACTAAGATATGTAACAGGGTTGATGTTCCAGGAGGGATAAACCAAATGGCAAATGATTTAGGTAAACTATGAAAATAATCAGAGTTGTGACAACTGACATTTAATGTGGATAAGTGCAAGATAATGCATCTTGGACATGAAAACCCAAGGGCAGAGTACAGAATATTTGATAGACTCCTAACCTCAACATCTGAGGAAAGGGATTTAGGGGTAAATATTTCTGATGACTTAGAAGGCAGACAATGTAATAGAGCAGCAGGAAATGCTAGCAGAATGCTTGGTTGTATAGGGAGAGGTATTATCAGTAGAAAGAGGGAAGTGCTCATGCCATTGTACAGAACACTGGTGAGACCTCACTTGGAGTACTGTACACAGTACTGGAGACCATATCTTCAGAAGGATATTGATACCTTAGAGAGAGTTCAAAGAAGGGCTACTAAACTGGTTCATGGATTGCAGGATAAAACTTACCAGGAAAGGTTAAAGGATCTTAACATGTATAGCTTGGAGGAAAGACGAGACAGGGGGGATATGATAGAAACATTTAAATACATAAAGGGAATCAACACAGTAAAGGAGGAGACTATATTTAAAAGAAGAAAAACTACCACAGGACATAGTCTTAAATTAGAGGGGCAAAGGTTTAAAAATAATACCAGGAAGTATTACTTTACTGAGAGGGTAGTGGATGCATGGAATAGCCTTCCATCTGAAGTGGTAGAGGTTAACACAGTAAAGGAGTTTAAGCATGCGTGGGATAGGCATAAGGCTATCCTAACTATAAGATAAGGCCAGGGACTAATGAAAGTATTTAGAAAACTGGGCAGACTAGATGGACCGAATGGTTCTTATCTGCCATCACATTCTATGTTTCTATGTTTCTATGTGATGATAATTGTAAATAAAATTGAAAAGTATGTATGTAAAATGTATTTCTAACATTACAGTTTCTTCCTGCACATTTGGTTATCTACGCTCCCCTTTAGAAGTAAAATAGTGAAAATGTAGTCATCTTTTAGTCCTTGCTGTGCCAGATTAATTTTGTGTTATTAGAGGAAGGGTGCAGGGACAGGATATTTAACCAAAACTAGTACCCTGATTGATAATTTTGTGGAGAAGGGACACTCAGAGAATCTACTCAATTCGGGTTAGAAAAGGTAGCAGATATGGAAAGAGGCTCTTTGTTGATAAAAAAAAAATTAATGTAGCCAATTCTCAAAAAACATATGAATACGCATTTAATATTCCTAAGGCGTTTCATATTAACAACATTTTGAATAAACAAGATTTTTTTTAGTTGAGGTACTTGGACCTATTTAACCCACCTGTCCTACACTGATTTTTTTAACAGCAATATTGGAAAGCGCTGCAGTGTGTACAGGATTGATAGGGGCTGTAGTGGGTATAGCGTGCAATTGGGCTATTATCGGTGCTGGTGGTAACAGGGTGGAGGGAATGGGTGGAGGGAAGCACAGGGACAGTAGTTGGTGCAGGGGGGATAGGTGAAATGCATCACTACACAATTTTTTTTAACCCCTTAGAGATGGCAGGCAAGCAATACCATCCTTAGGGAGACGGTCATATATGCCGCAGGGCGTCATAGTTTTCACCATCCTGCCCCCTCTGGCAAGTTTAGTTCTTTAGGGCCATGTGATCGCAATGACATCACAATCTCATGTTAGGATGGGCTGTTCAGGGCACTGCCATCAGGCAGTCCCTCAAACACTGAATATATTGTGAAAAAGTTATAATAAAATATATATATATGTATAATGTAATTAAAGCATTGTATTAATATATTTGTGGCAGAGCTGCTGCCTGTCCGCAAATTGCCCTCTGTCATATTGTGTGTGTTTCCCCATCCATTCCTATATTGTGCCCGCTCCCCGTCCGGGAGTGTTTCCACGAAGGGAATTCATTCACCTAACGAAAAGGGACCTCCCCGATACCTCATTTGGAATATTAGGTTAGAACATTCACCCCTCTCAACATAGGTGTCAAACCGCAAAGGGAAACAATTAATGAGTGCTCCCCTGGGTGGCTGCTATTCGTAAAGATGAATGCCAGCCAGGGGAGCATTCGTGGATTGTTTCCCGGCTCGTTCGTCTCCCGAACAATAACCTCCCCAGTGCCCCATTGGAACGTTCAACCCTCGCAACATAGGTGTCAAACCGCAAAGGGAAACAATTAATGAATGATTCATATCCTGAAAGGAGACGCTTCCCTTGTAGGTTTTCACACAGGGACATCATGAGCGAAGCATGGTCGAGGATAGTACAGCTGTGAGGGTCCCTGAGATTGGTGTGGACACTTCTGGGCACTGGTGAGTTTGTCAGTGCATGTAGGGACAAAGAGACCAGAGGCTCCTGGGAAGAAGAACCCCTGGTGGCCAGTGTGGGAAACCTTGTGTTTTCAGTGGCAGTCTCTGGCAACAAAGGGAATCAAGTCCCTTCCTGCACTAGAGTGCCAGAGAGGGAGGATCTTGGCATGTGACCTTGTATGTCTGTGTGGGAAAACACTTGCATGGGGTTATGCATAAAAGCTGTGTGTGGCCATTAAAGCATTGTTGTCCCTCCAGGACTGTCGTCTAGTTACCGGGGGGAATGAGTCTCTTTATATCCTAAAACGGCAGCCCGGCAATGAGGCAGAGCAGCAGAAGCCATCAGGCAGGGGTCGAGGCACTCAGTAAATATAAAAAAAAAGTTTAAATGTAAAAATAATTAAATAAATAATAATAATAAAAATTAACCCCTACCCTCCCTCCCTTCCCATGTACTTACCGATCACCGCAGTTCCCCCGCCGGCGAACGATCTTCTTCTTAGGGAGACTGTCAGGGCTCAGCCCAAACAATCTCTCCTCTGCAATTTAGGACCCTCAGGGGCCATGTGAACGCTCTAAAGGATCGTCACATGGCCACAATAGGTGTCCACAGTGCTGTAAAAAATATTAAAAAAATAAATAAATATATATATGTAATTTTATTCTAACTGTATTTTGATATTAATATATATATATCAGCACTCTCAAAATACACTTAGAATGAAATTATATGTATATATAAATAAATATATAAAAATAATATGAAATATATATATATATATGTCCATATACATAATTACATAAATAATTTCATAAATATACACGTAGAGTTCAAATATTTAAATATGTATACATATTTAAATTCTATGTGCATATTTATGTAATATTTTATTAATTGCAATTTGGGGGACCGGCCTGACCACCCACTCGGTAGACTTTGCTGAACACAAATATTAGTGTTTCAAAATAGTAAAACACGTCACAGCGATGATATTGTCAGTGAAAGTGAATTTCTTTTGCATTTTTCACACTCAAACTGAACTTTCACTGATGATATCATTGTTGTGATACGTTTTACTGTTTTGAAACACTAATATTTGTGTTCAGCAAAGTCTCCCGAGTATAACAGTAACCCCCCATGTACAGGTTTTATAGTGTTTTGGAAAGTTACAGGGTCAAATATAAGGCCATTTTTTCACATAGAAATTTGCCAGATTGGTTATGTTGCTTTTGAGAGCGTATGGTGGCCCAGGAATGAGAATTACCCCAATGATTGCATACCATTTGCAAAAGAAGACAACGCAAAGTATTCCAAATGGCCACTTAGTCACAAACACTGGCCAAAGTTAGTGTTCATAATTGTTTTGTGCATTTTTAACACATAACCAAATATAAATGCTAACTTTGGCCAGTGTTTGTGACTAAGTGGCTACTAAAAAAGACTGGACATATCCCATATTGAATACCCTGAGTTGCCTACTTTTCAAAAATATAAGGTTTGATGGGGGTAAATTACATTGTCCGGCTTCAAAAATGTCCCAAATAGGACATGGGTACATGATGACCAGTTGTGAAAATTTCAAGTTGGAAAACTGGAATGCGCACCCTCCAAATAAGTATTTTATCCCCCAGAGAACCCAACACACCTATATATGGGTGGCATCACTGTACTCAGGAGATGTTGCTGAACACATATTGGGGTGTTCTTTGGAAGTAACGTTAAAGTTCTCAGTACACGTATTCTTATATATAATGGGGTAGAGGCAGAATATCTACCTACACCGTTTCAATAAAAATACATGATAGGTAAACCGTGCAGCAATAACTCCCACTGTAGTTCCTTTAGTGCAATAGTCAAAACCAGAAAAAATGTGCAACTGGTATTTAAAGTGCACACCGAGGTGCAACATTTATATGTTACATTTATGCGCAACATTTATATGCTTAATATTGGTATTATAACCTTATATTCTGCTCCTGATGATAGAAATATACTTTCTAGCCTGTGTTAGGGCTTCTTTAACTTATACCATTGATTAGAACGAGTTTATGTTTACCCGTTTCCTAGCAACTGGACGTGATGACGTCACATGCCGGGACGCAACCTCTGGCGTCATTGCGCATGTCTGACGTCATCACGCACGTCCCGACGAACCAGGAAGTGATTGGAGCCTCTAGAGTGGTGGATGGATGCTGGAACTTGCTAAACAGCTGATTTTGAAATGTGGATGGAGGCATTTGAATTTATGTAAGCACTTTATGTATATATATGGGATTGTATTCATGCTTTAGTTAAGGACATTAGCATGGACAAAGGGCCACAGCCCGAAACATTTCCAACTTGCATGTTGTCCTTCAAATAAATATGGTAGCACCTGGGTGTGCACTTTAACCCCTTAAGGACAAATGACATGTGTGACATGTCATGATTCCCTTTTATTCCAGAGGTTTGGCCCTTAAGGGGTTAAATCACTTTAAATTAAGTTCAGCATTTCTCCAATTTTACATGTATTCTTAAATTGCTATGTGTGTCTAAAAAATCACCAATTATGTATTTTTTTTAATTTGTCATAGATTGGTGGTAAAATGATTGCATGAAAAGAGTCAAAATACCCCAAGTTTAATACCTTAGGTTGTACATATAATATATCCATGTGCAGGGTTATTCAGGGATTCCTGACAGATATCAGTGTTACAATGTAACCTGCGTTCATTTTGAAAAAAAAATGGTTTGGAAAAAGCAAAGTGCTACTGGCACAGGTCCCCCATTCCCCCATGGTGGGGAACACAAATACATAAAATGGGGGAACATAGTGCCCCCCGCAACCGCACCCATGACCCTCGGGTGGGGCTGTTAATATAAATGGACATCAAATGGTAAGTATGAAATGTTATTTTACAGGGTTAGTTAATTGCCCCCCCTCACTATTATTAGGGTGAGGGGGTTAGGTAGGGTATATTTTATTAGGGGGGTAGTGGCTAGAGGCTTGGGGAAGCCTAGTCACTTTATTATTTGTGGTCCCTAGCCGCCGCTCATGGATGGGGACCTTGGGGGGACATTAGGCACCCCCTGTCATTTATTTATTTAGGGTCCCTACCCGCCAATCATGGGTGGGGAATTGGGGGAGACATTAGGTCCCCCCATTATTTATTTATTTAGGGTCCCCACCCACCGCTCATTGGTGAGGACCAGGGGGGACATTAGGTCCCCCGTTTATATTAATAGCCCCCACCCGCAGGTCACTGGTGGGGGCACGGGGGGTACTATGTCCCACCTATTTTAGTTATTTGTGTTCCCCAACACTTATTGCACTAGCGACTGGGCAGCAATACCTGCCCAGTCACTAGTAGTTTTAAATGACACCGAGCAGCCACTGTTTAGGTGACATGCTCCTATTCGTGGCATGCGCCTACTCGTGGTCATAGTGACCCCCATACTGATTTATTTTTAGTTTTATGAGTTTTATTCATAGTTATTTACTACAAGGAGGGAGCTGGTAGCACTGCATGTTTTTTTTTTTTTTTTTGTGCATGCTCAGTGCTGTTTTCGTCCTAATGGATGAAAACAAATTATTTTTTAATGAATTTCATTCGAAAACGAATGGTTTGCAGAGGAAATTCGGGATTGATAAATTAAATTTTTATTTATTACGAAATCATTTGTACGAAACTAAAATGTTACTGGTGCACATGTCCACCTGTTAATTTCAAAATCACCATTAAATCTGGACATGGGGGTACTTTTGTACTCGTGACACATAGATGAACATAAATATGAGTGTTTTAGAGCAGTATATGCAGATGATATCATTGGTAAGAAGTCTATGTTTGTGAAAAATGCAAAACGCAAAAAGCAAAAAGGAACTCTAAATTTGGCCAGGGTCTGTGACTAACAGGATACTAAATAAATACTGGACTGTGGAAAACGCTGGTTTGCCCACATTAACACAGGGTATGCCATGATGGTGGTAATTTTCATTCTTGGGCTACATAGGCCCTGCAAACCAAACCTGGCACATTTTAATGTGTACAAACTGAAAAGGGGAAAGTGCTATATTTGACCCTGTAACTTTCCAAAACACCTTAGAACGTGTACATGAAGGGTACATTGAGATACATTGCTGAATACAAATATAAGTGTTTTATTGCAGTGAAAGCTAACAGTATTACGACATTTACAGTTAAAATGCTGTGCAAAAATAAAATTTCTTAATTTATCAAACATTTTTACGTTTTTATTTATATTAAATTATGTTTCATATCTAAATATTTGATGTGAAAAAAGAGCCATGTTTTTACTGAACAAAATGATATATAATAAATGTGGGTGCACATAATATGAAAGGTAAATTATGGTTGAACAGACATTTAGTCAAATTGCCGATTTTGTTTACATTTAGTTTTGAACAGAATTTGTACATTTGCCTCTGTCCTTAAATCGTTTGTAAACTTACTATAAACTTGGTCAGATTTCACTGTCGGACACACTTTTGTACTAGATGAGTTTTTTCAGCCTAGCCTCCCACCCCTCCCTTCCAAACACACTCATCTCGCTCCGTTTCAGACCAGTGCCCAAGTAAAAGAAACAGGACATCATTGTGAAGCAGCATCATTGTGAAGAGTAACCGGACACAGGAGCCTGTACTGCATGAATCACACTGATCAGACTCCTATCTCCCCCTGTCAGGATGTTGCAAGGCAAAGGGATCTTCGAACTGCACATGTGTAAATGTGTAAGTCATGCCTGATGCACGTATTCAGCATTCCTGAGGATAGGACAAATCAGTGTGCCCATATAGTGGGTGTGAAAAGTATAAATAATATTTACCTGCTTTTTTTAGTCTGCAGAGTTAGGCAACTGTCTCATTCACAGCTAAAGCTATTGAATGAGAGTTGTCTCAGAGTAGTGCATGTTCGTTTCATAAAAATTTGATGTTTTACATAAAGTTTATTCCCTTCTGCCTTCTCCCTTTCCCTTACCGTGGCCAGGGAGAGGGGAATCCTTGGTGCTCCGATCAGTCGGTGTAGATGTCATTTGCTATTTCCTCTGGTGCAGTCAACACTTGCTGTTTTCTCTGACTGACACCACATAATGTTTAATGTTTCAGAGGGTTGTCATGGTAGCCCATGGCAACACTTTGATATAATTGTGGAACACCCAGGATTTTGAGGGAGATCTTTGCTCTGCCCACTGGCTGGGGAGTGACACAGCTCCCTCTTTGTGCCGGCAGTGGGCCTATTTTTCGGATATAGACCTGGAGCAGCACCTGAGCTCAATCAGGCCATATCGTAAGACAGCCCTGTTGGCACAGACTAAAAGTCTATGTTGGAGAAAACATGAGGACTTGCAAAAAATGCAGGCTTTTGCCAGCTTTATTTTCATATTTCCCACAAGAAAAAAAATGCAGAAAAGAAATCATACATGGAGAGCTCCCTTACTAACCTGTTAAGACATATTTGTTTTTAAGAGTTTTCCTTTATATTATACATTATAATATTGATTGAAATAATAATGCTAAATTTTGTTACCTGCAGCGATACCCAAGAACATCAAGATCAGGCAGATGTAGACTTTCATCTTGTCAGTAGGATGAGTTAGCTAATAAGTAAAGCTAGTCGAAAAGTACACAATTTATATAGCTGCTGGCTGGCACTCCTCCCTTAACAAAGCCTATGTCACCGAGTCTGATTGACAGGTACTCCAACAGCTTAACCCCTTCACTGTCATGTGGCTGGCAAAAAAACCATCATCTCCAGATTCCAATTATTGTCAGTGTCCTGGAAAGTCTAGAATGCACACTATTTAATTAAAATTTACCAATAATGAAGTTAAAGATAAGAAAACCGTGTTGTAGATAAATAACATTACTGATTATGTAATATAGACATTTTTCTATATGCTATTATCCTCTCTCATGCTTACCTAAAAAGAGAGTAACCAAGAGAGTTCTGCTGGCTCAGATGTCCATGTCAAGATATGCATCAGATCCTAGGGAAGCAGGGAAATCTGTGGTCTCCTGGAACAAACCATTCATGGAGAAGAAGTGAGACCTTTTTGGTTTCTACTATAACAGTAGACCAAATACGAGGGGCTACATGGGGACTATAGATGGATAAAATATGGTCATCTACACTAACACCAAAACAACTGGTTACACAATGTTTGATCATAGTCAAAAGGGAACTATTGTCAAACTATCATACATTAGGAGGAAGAGACTCCCATATATAGATATATATAGTTGCCAACCTACATCTGTGCCCCAAGATGACATAAAAGCAGATATAACACAGATGATAGAAAACCTCAAGACTACCTGTGATCACAGGAACACTGCCACCAGACAGTATGCAAGCAGCTGTTATTGAGGCACTATCTACAATTCCAAATAAAAACACACAAAATGAATCCCTGCACTCAGATTTCCACTACTCCTGGGCAACAGCAATGGCGTCATCAACCCAAATATGTATATTTTAGCTGAAAGCAGCAATTGATTTGTCAGTGTGGGGCTCACCTAAAAGGTATGCCTTGAGAAAGGAGGTGAGGTTGCACGTTAATGGCATGTTAACCCCTTCAGGACGGAGTCAATAGTGCACGTTCTGATCAAAACAAAGCGTAAACAAAAACTGGAATTTGCGCTATATGTCCGTTCAACCGTAATTCACCGCTGTCACATTAAGTGCACCCACACTTATTATATATCATTTTTTTCAGGAGAAACAGGGCTTTAATTTATCATGAACTATTCATATATGGAACATAATTTATTATGAATAAAATTTAAAAAAATGTGAGAAAATAAGATTTTTTTTTTAAATTTGTATTTCTGTCTGACATTTTAGCTGTGAATGTCATAATACTGTTAGGGTTTACTGCTAACAAATGCACATATTTGTAATCAGCTATGTCTCACGAGTACAACAGTACCCCCCATTAACAGGTTTTATGGTGTTTTGGAAAGTTACAGGGTCAAATATAGAACGTTCCATTTTCAAATTGAAATTTGCCAGATTAGTAATGTTACCTTTGAGACGGTGTGGTAGCCAGGAATGAGAATTACCCCCATAATGGCATACCATTTGAATAAGTAGACAAACAAAGGTATTGAAAATGGGGTATGTTTAGTCTTTTTTAGTAGCCACTTAGTCACAAACACTGGCCAAAATTAGTGTTCATATTTGTTTTTGTGTGAAAAAAAGCAAAAAACTAATATTTAGCCAGTGTTTGTGACTAAGTGGCTACTAAGAAAGACTGGACATACCCCACTTGCAAAACCTCGGGTTGTCTACTTTTGCAAATGGTATGCCATCATGGGGGTAATTCTCATTCCTGGGCTACCATACGCTCTCAAAGGCAACATAACCAATCTGGCAAATTTCAATGTGAAAAAAATGAAATGCAAGCCTTATATGTGACTCTCTAACTTTCCAAAACACCAAACACCTGTACATGGGGCTACTGGTTTTCTCGGGAGACTTCACTAAACACAAATATTAGTGTTTTAAAACAGTAAAACATATTACAACAATAATATAGTGCATCAAATATGCAAAAAACTTCACTTTTACTTAAAATATAATTGTTGTAATACAATTTACCAGTTTGAAACACTAATATGTGAGTTCAGCGAAGTCTCCCGAGTAAAACAGTACCCCCTATGTACAGGTTTTATGGTGTCTTGGAGAGTTACAGGGTCAAATATAGTGCTTGCGAATTAAATTCTCTGCACTTTCTCCCTGTGTTGTCAGGCATGTCAATCAAATTTTAATTAATCAAATCACATAATTATGTTAAAAGATTATTTAAATATACACGTAGAATTTTAATATATATGCATTTATAGGTATTTCAATTCTACGTGTTTACGAATGTAATCTTTTATATAATTATATATATTTATTTGCGGTTATTTGTATTTTATATATATATATATATATATATATATATATAATGTCATTCTAAGTGTATTTTTACCTATATATATATTAATAACAAAATACAGTTAGAATGAAATTACATATGAATATATACTTTATATTAAATTTTGTTTCAATATTTTACTTATTTATATTATTTTATTTAGGTATTATTGTAATTATACGTATATATATATATATATATATATATATATATATATATACACACAAGTATCAAAAAGAATTTTACCGGCACTCGTGGATTTTCTTTTCCAATTTATTTAGAATAGGTACTGTTTCAGTCAACGTTTCAGCTCCCGGTCGGAGCTTTCATCAGGACACCAAAGACATTGAATATAATAAAAAACACACTTATATAGGACATCTAAAATAACATAACCAATAGACAATCACCTGTTCAGCTGAAATCAGTTCCTTCCGATTTTCGGCGTGCACTCAGCGTCACTGCGCATGTCAGATGCCCGGCATACACTTCCGCGTCACATAACCGAGAGGAGGTTCAATGATTGGGTGCGTCACAGTTACTAGGCAACCGCTGAAACATTCAGCTCGGTTTGCCTACTGTGTGATCAGCCGCTCTCGTAAGAGCTTTCCCCCTATGTTAGAACACTCCGCTCGATGGCAGCGTATTGCATTGCTCGGTCGGCTGGTGCTGGACGAAAAATCAGATAGAACGAACTGTCCACTCTAAAATATAGGTCCAAACTTATTTAGACGTATTCTATCAGCGTGATCTCGGACAGAAATCAAACTAAACAGTCTATGAGGCAAAAGAAAATATAGAATTATATATATAAAGTGTATGGTGACGTGACAAAACTATTATATGCAAATTTGTGTAAAATGTGAAAATAAATAAACATAAAATTTAAGGAGATTATCTAATCATATATACAATCTCTAAAAGGCTATTTAATCAAATGTGACTCTGTAAGATTTGTAAGATGTATAGAAAATGTGCCTTGTATGCAATAAAGGTATAAAAAATATATTGTGTACGATATTTCCAATCAAGGAATAAAGGTATGACTAAAGTGTGCCTATAGTGATCAAAGCTAAGGAAAAATAATTAAGATTATGAGGATATGTATACAAAATGGTGATAGCTATAATATAGACACTCACCTAGTTCTACTCAAGCTGATCTTTCAATATAGGTCCTGGTGATCTTGGTTCCCATCCGTCTATCTAGAGCAATTACTTTATCTCTAATAGTCATGGAAATTATGCACATATATAGGAGTTATTTTACAGCCTTCCTCAAATCAAGTATTATTCAAGTTCAGCTGTACCTGTCTTGCTACAGATAGACTTTATTTCAACTTACTAAAGTTTGCTATCAAGTTGTCCAGCAAGCCTGCTACAGCATCCCTCAAAACAAACTATTTAAGTTCTGCTGCACCTGTCTTGCTACTGATAATTCCAATGTATACAATCTCTTATAATTTGAACTGTTAAAAAAAAATAACGGACTCTAATGAATTCTGAACCTTGTCATTGCTAATTGAAGCAAACCGTTTATTATTTAAAGAAACAGTACCTGTAATTCTGGAACTGAAGTCTCAGTTCCATCTAAGTGTATTAATAAAATATCAAAGTCCTAAGAAATCTGCAGTTGTGTTCCACATCATTTACTGTGAACGTGACAGAATAATCCAGCCTTTGTAATGGAACCAGCAGATTTTGAATCTAAAGTATTGTTGCTGAATCAACGAGTCGATTCACTTAACCAAGGTGTGCAAGACCTGCAGGTTACAAATGAAAGAATTCTCACTTATGTCAGAGACTTACAAACACATACTCCGCATACTGTTCTGCACTCAACTAGCGATCCTGCTGTATGTAACCCTGAAAAATTCTATGGTGATCGTTCCAAATATAGGGAGTTTTTTAATTCCTGCAAATTATTGATTGCTTTAAAACCTAGATCTTATCCCACAGAAAGATCTAAGGTTTTTTCAGTTATCTCATTTCTGAGAGGTGAACCCATGTCCTGGGCCCATTCCTTTTTGGACAATGATGACCCCATCTTAGATTCACTGAAGGAATTCTTTAAAGCAATGTCTCTTCTCTATGAAGATCCATACAAACAAAATACTGCTGAATTAACAATTAGAACCTTGCTGCAAAAACATAAACCCGTTGAACATTATATCGCTGAATTTAAAAGATGGGCAGTAGAAACGCAATGGAATGACATCGCACTGCGCAACCAGTTTCGAATAGGCTTATCTGAAGCTGTAAAGGATGAACTATCCAGAATAGAACTCCCTACTACTTTGAACGCTCTGATTCATCTATCGATCAGCATTGACAGAAGGCTTAGAGAAAGAAAGGCCGAAAAGGCTCTCTCAACTTCAATTGGGAAAAAATAATTTCATCCTCCAAAGCCTTCTGACAACTCATCCTTACCAACCGAACCTATGGAAATAGGGGTAATAAGAAGCCCCCTCACTCCTGAAGAGAAAAATCAACGACGTATATTAAACCTCTGCATGTATTGTGCCTCTCAAGTTCATTTGGTCTCTGATTGCCCCTTATTGAAACGGATAAAGGGCATTAGGCAGACTCATGCCTCTTCCATCCTAAGTGCACTCCCCTCTACAGCAAATACTCAAATGTCCCCTATCATTCTCATATTACAGTGGGACAATGAAAGAATTATGACCAAGGCTGTCATCGATTCCGGTGCAAATGGAGTGTTCATCGACTCAGCCTTTGTAACAAAGAATAAAATTCCTTGTATTCGTAAAAGAACTTCTGTTCCTGTTAGAGTGATTGACGGGTCCCTCATCTCATCGGGACCAATACTTCATGAAACCATCCCTCTAAAAGTAACCACCAATCATACTCATACTGAATTTCTTACATTCAATGTTCTTCCATCACCACTTTATCCAGTTATAATAGGGATCAATTGGTTAAGAAACCACAACCCTCAAATTTCTTGGTCCCCTTTTTCTCTCACCTTTAACTCCGACTATTGTAAGAAAACATGCTTACAACATATTCCTAGCTTTCAGACTACTAAAGAACCAGCTATACCCTCTTGTTATTCGGACACCGAACTGGAACCTCCTCCTCATACAGTTGTTGGGACTCTATCTTCCCTTCTCGATGACATAAAAGGACTCAGTAAAGATACTCTTAATCTTCCTACATCAGTTAAACTATCAAAGAAAGACGGTCTCTACTATTTCAAGGACCGAATTTACGTACCTCCTGCTTTCAGAAATCGAGTGCTCAATTTTATTCATGATTCTACCCTGGCAGATCATCCAGGTATAAAAAAGACCCTTGAATTGTCCAAGAGATATTATTGGTGGCCTCATCAAGACAAAACCGTTAAATCATATGTTAAAACTTGTTCAATCTGCCAAAGATACAAACATGGACATCAGCACCTAAGTAGTCAATTATTAAACCTACCGATTCTCGGAAAACCTTGGCAATCCATTTCTATGCACTTCTTGGTGGATCTTCCCCCTTCTCAACAGCATACCACCATTCTAGTGGTAGTGGACCGCTTCACGAAAATGTCCCATTTTATCCCTTTAAAGATGTTACCCTCATCCTCTGAACTTTCAAAATTATTTCTTGACAATATTGTAAAACTTCATGGACTGCCTGACGAAATCATTTCAGACCGAGGGACTCAGTTTACCTCCAAATTCTGGAACGCATTATGTGCTTCTCTCCATATCCAACGTAAACTGTCATCCGCATATCTTCCCCAAACTGATGGACAAACTGAAAGAGTCAACCAATGCTTAGAGCAATATCTACGATGTTATTGTTCTCACTTACAAGATGATTGGATAACCTGGTTGCCCATGGCAGAATTCGTATACAACAACTCCTATCATACTAATAGCAAAATGACTCAATTTTTCTCCAACTATGGATTTCATCCCTCCTTGTTTCCTGCTCAGACAAGTCTTTCGTCTAACTCCTCCGTTTCGAATCAAATCTCTCACATGTCATCTTTATTCAAATTTTTACATGAACTTTTGGAATTTGCATCATCCACTCAAAGAAAAAATTTTGATATTAAAGAAAGATCTTCTCCCGATTATGGGATTGGGGATCTTGTCTGGCTTTCCTCAAAGGACATTTTCATAAATTGGCCATCTAAGAAGTTAAGTTCCCTTTTTCATGGTCCATTTCCAATTAAGTCAATAATCAACTGTAATGTTGTTGAATTGAAGCTTGCATCTACTTTGAAAATTCATCCCGTTTTCCATGTATCCTTACTTAAAACTCATCATCCTCATCCTTTCCATGGAGCTGTAACTACTTCTCCTGATCCTGTTCTAGTCCAAGGTATAGAAGAATACGAGATTCACAAAATTCTGAATTCAAGGATGCATCGTGGCTCTTTACAATACCTCATTAGATGGAAGGGATATGGAATTGATGAAGATACTTGGGAAAACTCCTCTGGGATCCATGCTGACAAATTGATTTCCGCTTTTCACAGACACTACCCTTCTAAACCATGTTGAGGTTGCTCATTAAGGTGGGGGTACTGTCAGGCCTTAAGCCTCCCGATATCTCCTCATGCTTTCGGGTTTGACGGAACTTAGCCACACCCCCATTGACGCGGTCTGCTATTTAATGCGACCGCACCAGCTGATAGACGCTGGATTATTGAAACGCGTACCGCACCTAACTCACCGGCTCACATACCTCGCTGAGACGACCACATGCTACTGGACTGGACTGGAGGATTATTCAAGTCCCCAACATCTCTCCTCATCACCGACAAGTGCCTGCACTCTCTGCAACCATTCACGGAAGCAACCGCCTCAGAGGAGAGCTGGGGACACAATCCCTCTACTTCTGGAAGCTAAGTATCTTACAGTCTCTGAGATAAGAGCTAACAATGCTAAAGTTTTATTTCAACTTACTAAAGTCTGCTATCAAGTTGTCCAGCAAGCCTGCTACAGCCTTCCTCAAATCAAGTATTATTCAAGTTCAGCTGTACCTGTCTTGCTACAGATAGTCATATTTCTTCATACTAAAGTCTTCTATCATATGTCCAGCAAGCCTGCTACAGATTTCCTCAAATCAAGTATTATTCAAGTTCAGCTGTACCTGTCTTGCTACAGATAGACTTTATTTCAACTTACTAAAGTTTGCTATCAAGTTGTCCAGCAAGCCTGCTACAGCATCCCTCAAAACAAACTATTTAAGTTCTGCTGCACCTGTCTTGCTACTGATAATTCCAATGTATACAATCTCTTATAATTTGAACTGTTAAAAAAAAATAACGGACTCTAATGAATTCTGAACCTTGTCATTGCTAATTGAAGCAAACCGTTTATTATTTAAAGAAACAGTACCTGTAATTCTGGAACTGAAGTCTCAGTTCCATCTAAGTGTATTAATAAAATATCAAAGTCCTAAGAAATCTGCAGTTGTGTTCCACATCATTTACTGTGAACGTGACAGCTAGTTTCTTGAAAGACCCAATCTTTGTGGAAAAGAATGGCAACCCCTCTCGATTTGTGGGGTGAATAAGCATGGTATGCCTGGTGATAGAGGTTGGAGTATATATGAGGGGGTTTGCGGACACAGAGGTGCGTCTCCTGGAGGCAGATAACTGCCGCTTTTGATTTCTGCATCTCATTAACGAGAAGGCGCCTTTTATGTGGGCTGTTTTGGCCCTTTACATTTAGGGAGTAAATTTTAAACGTTGCTAGTGACATTGTGGTACCTAAATGTATAGCCTTTTATCGCCTCATACCTGTAGGTCGTGTTATGCCGACCAGGGGGACCGTGTGTGGAGTCAGTTTTGCGATTGTGTCTGAGTGGGTGTGAAATGTGGGGGAAGTGATCTTTAACCCATGTGACGTGTGTGGCACATCTGGGGAACCTCATAGATCGCATAACATCAAGAAACATTACTAAGCATGGTAACACAAATTTCACAAACAAATTTAAATTCGGAATTAACTTAAAAGGGGGTAAACCTAGGGAATCCCGTGTCGTACACAGGGATAAAGTTTGCCACAGGTGAGAGATCGGCATCCCTCAAAAATGGGCAAAAAGGGGGTGGGTTAGAGTCTCCACCGAAGTCAAGCCTGTGTTAGACTGCTGATTTGGTGAGCCATTCTGGGCTAAATGGGGTTGAGCATCTTGTTAAGTGTGCTGTGCTAACCACGTCATTATATCATTAATCTGTTTTTTAGTATAGGGTACGTAACCTGTGGGCTAACAGTTAAGCTGTTGTTGATTAAAATTTGTAATGACATTAATTGTACATGTAAGATAACATAGTGAAACTATACATTAGTCTAAGTCATTCTTTAGTGTAGGGTTCATTAACAGTGGGCTAACAGTTAAGCCGTTATTGAGTGAAATTTGTAACTACATTAATAGTACGTATAAGATAACATAGTGAAACTATACCTTAGTCTAAGTCATTTGCTAGTATAGGGTACATAACCTGTGGGTTGACAGATAAGCCGTTGTTGGGTGAGGTTTGTACCGACATTAGTTGTGTATTTAAGATAACATAGTAAAACTGTTAGATTAGCATGTGATACTCAAGTGAATAGAGCGGCCCTGGGATGGGCATTTGGGGTCTCAGATTTGCTGCTCCTTTCGCGATGGGGATTTCGATGCCGCTCCCGCCATCATCCACTCAGCTCTCAACTTTTTCGGCTGTGTGCGCATGGAAAAGTTCTGGCCCATGTTGTGGTGTAGGCCCCATTCTTTCAGCTTCGCCATTCCAACCTCCGGTTCCAGCATTACTTCCATCTTGCCTCTGTACCAAATTAGTAGTTTAGTCGGATAGCCCCATCTGTATGGCATTTGTCGGTTGCGGAGAATTTTAGTGATGTTGATAAATTCTCGTCTCCTCGCCATGGTGGCCGCTGATAAGTCGGCGTAGATACGGATTCCTTGGTATGGTTCTGGTAGCTTTTCCATCTTTCTTGTCACGGTCAGGATAGCTTCCTTCGATTTGTAGTAGTGGAAGCGTGCAATGACATCTTTCGGCGTGTCTGCTGCAAGTCTGGCCGGTCTTGGCAGTCTATGTGCTCTGTCTAGTGTCCAGGCCGCATCCCCAAGCTGTGGTACCAGAACTGAGCAAAGGGTTTTTAGATATTGTGGGAGGGCCTCTGCAGGAATGGTATTAGCTATGCCCCTGAAGCGCCCCTGACTGTTCCTCTTCTAAGCGTTGTAACTGGTCTACTACCTCATTGTGAACCGCGCACATGTTTTCCGTTCTGGTTTCTAGGCGGTCTGTACGTTCCCCCAGGTCTTGAATATCCCTGCGGAGATCTTTAGTAATTTGTTTCAAATCTGACCTGAGAGACTCTTTCAGGTCCTGCAGCATTATGTGGAGGCTGTGGTTGGTGATCAGAGAGTCTCCGTGGGGGATTATTTCTGTTTCCTCAGTTGTGGTGTGTCTGCTTCTGTGGCTTCTGAGGTGATGCCGTCGCCATCTTGCTTTTGCCGCGGGTGGTCTTTTTTGGCGGTCCGGATCGGGTCCGTCATTTTTAGCTGCCTAGATGGTGCCATGGAGTGGAAGGGAAAGCGGGCTCCCAGGCCGATAATTTTCTGTGCGATTATGGCTCGTTTACTGTAGCTTTAGGCTCGGTGGTTGCGGAGCTCTCTGTCTGTGCGACCACTCCATGCGGTCGCAGGCCACGCCCCCTCTCTAAGTGTATTTTAATATTAATATATATACTTATATTAATATTAAAATATACTTTGAATGACGTTACATACAGTTGCAAGAAAAAGTATGTGAACCCTTTGGAATGATATGGATTTCTGCAAAAATTGGTCATAAAATGTGATCTGATCATCATCTAAGTCACAATAGACAATCACAGTCTGCTTAAACTAATAATACACAAAGAATGAAATGTTGCCATGTTTTTATTGAACACACCATGTAAACATTCACATTGCAGGTGGAAAAAGTATGTGAACCCCTAGACTAATTACATCTCCAAGAGCTAATTGGAGTGAGATGTCAGCCAACTGGAGTCCAATCAATGAGATGAGATTGGAGGTGTTGGTTGCAGCTGCCCTGCCCTATAAAAAACACACACCAGTTCTGGGTTTGCTTTTCACAAGAAGCATTGCCTGATGTGAATGATGCCTCGCACATGCAAATAGGCCAATTAGTGTACTGCAAAATATATATATAATATGAATAAAAAGTATATATTTTTCAGTACACATTAAAACGTGGATTTTGCTGCCATTTGGTTTACAGTTCAAGTGAGCAGAAGTAGTCAATAGTGGGAAAAAGAGGAGGAGGAGTAAAACATCTGTCTGTCTATCTGTCTGTCTATCTCCAAATCTTGTCTTGTGGGGTGTTCCTGTTATGCAGTGCTAGTATCATCCTAAAGTGGTGCAAGGAAGGACTACTGGTGAACCGGTGTCAGTGTCCTGGAGGCCCAAGGCTCATTAGTGGTCATGGGAAGCAAAGTCTAGCCTGTCTGATCTGATTACACACAAGAGCTATTGTAGCTCAAATTGCTGAAAAACATAATTCTGGGTTTAACCCCTTAAGACCGCAGGACGTACCATGCCGTCCTTATTTGGGCGGCTCTAAACGCCGCAGGACGGCATGGTACGTCCTGGGCGGTCTTACCCCCCACGTGGCCGGCGGAACATGGCCGCTGCAGATCGCGGTCGGGGGGCATGCCTGGCCCCCCAGGCAGCCCCCCTGTGCCTGGGGACCGCGGTCTGCAGCTTCCGATCGCAGTGACAGGCTGTCACTGCGATCGGTATTTACCATGTGTCAGCCGATTTTAAAATCGGCTGACACATGGAGCCGGCGGAATTCTCTGCAGCAGATCGCGGTCGGGGGACATGCCTGGCCCCCCAGGCAGTCCCCCTGCGGTCAGTGACCGCGATCTGCAGAGTATGATCGCAGGGAGAGGCTGTCTCTGCGATCTGAATGCAGAGACAGCCTCTCCCTGCGATCTGATCGCAGTGACAGCCTGTCACTGCGATCAGAGTTACTATGTGTCAGCCTATTGGCTGACCCATAGTAACTTCAGGCAGGATCCCCCTGCAGATCGCGGTGGGGGGCATGCCTGGCCACCCAGGCACTCCCCATGTGGCCAATTACCGCGATCTGCAGGAGGTGATCACAGTGACAGCCTGTCACTGTGATCACTGATCCTGTGTGTCAGCCAGTGATGTAAAATCACTGGCTGACACTGTCTCTGCCCCTCTCCTCCCCTATTAACCCATTAATGTAAAAAAAAATAAAAAAAATTAAAGTTAAAAATAAAATACACTTACATCATTTATATATATATTATATATATATGATCTATATATAATATATATATATACGCACACATTTACACATACACTAAGTGTATTTTAATATTTATATATATAATTATATATATATATATTAATATCAAAATACACGTAGAAGGATATTGATTAAATATATACATAATTATAATTATATATATATATATATTATAATAAAAAAATATGTAAATACGTAAAAAAAATTAAAATAAAAAAATAAATAATTAAAAATATATATGTGTGTAATTTCATTCTAACTGTATTTTGATAATATATATATATATATATATATAAAAAAACCAAATAATCTTGCACTCCACCTGATCCGTAGTCCAATGCCCGGTGCTTGTCAGCCAAAATTCAACGAACAATTCAAAGATAGCACTCCAGGGACTTAATAAAATGTAACTTTTATTTTTCTCACTAAAACATCAAAGGTGTCAACGTTTCAGCTTGATCCCCTCAAGCTTTCGTCAGGACATACTGTGCAGACAAATAAACCCACATATATACCATACAGATAATGATAACTCACCACACTTGTGAAGGTGACATGTATCAACAATTATAAAAAAACAACCTTACACATAGATCGTGCAATTAAAAGAATTCAAATCTATTCATATATGTGCATTTGTTACATGGGGCTACTGGTTTTCTCGGGAGACTTCACTAAACACAAATATTAGTGTTTTAAAACAGTAAAACATATTACAACAATAATATAGTGCATCAAATATGCAAAAAACTTCACTTTTACTTAAAATATAATTGTTGTAATACAATTTACCAGTTTGAAACACTAATATGTGAGTTCAGCGAAGTCTCCCGAGTAAAACAGTACCCCCTATGTACAGGTTTTATGGTGTCTTGGAGAGTTACAGGGTCAAATATAGTGCTTGCGAATTAAATTCTCTGCACTTTCTCCCTGTGTTGTCAGGCATGTCAATCAAATTTTAATTAATCAAATCACATAATTATGTTAAAAGATTATTTAAATATACACGTAGAATTTTAATATATATGCATTTATAGGTATTTCAATTCTACGTGTTTACGAATGTAATCTTTTATATAATTATATATATTTATTTGCGGTTATTTGTATTTTATATATATATATATATATATATATATATAATGTCATTCTAAGTGTATTTTTACCTATATATATATTAATAACAAAATACAGTTAGAATGAAATTACATATGAATATATACTTTATATTAAATTTTGTTTCAATATTTTACTTATTTATATTATTTTATTTAGGTATTATTGTAATTATACGTATATATATATATATATATATATATATATATATATATATATATATACACACAAGTATCAAAAAGAATTTTACCGGCACTCGTGGATTTTCTTTTCCAATTTATTTAGAATAGGTACTGTTTCAGTCAACGTTTCAGCTCCCGGTCGGAGCTTTCATCAGGACACCAAAGACATTGAATATAATAAAAAACACACTTATATAGGACATCTAAAATAACATAACCAATAGACAATCACCTGTTCAGCTGAAATCAGTTCCTTCCGATTTTCGGCGTGCACTCAGCGTCACTGCGCATGTCAGATGCCCGGCATACACTTCCGCGTCACATAACCGAGAGGAGGTTCAATGATTGGGTGCGTCACAGTTACTAGGCAACCGCTGAAACATTCAGCTCGGTTTGCCTACTGTGTGATCAGCCGCTCTCGTAAGAGCTTTCCCCCTATGTTAGAACACTCCGCTCGATGGCAGCGTATTGCATTGCTCGGTCGGCTGGTGCTGGACGAAAAATCAGATAGAACGAACTGTCCACTCTAAAATATAGGTCCAAACTTATTTAGACGTATTCTATCAGCGTGATCTCGGACAGAAATCAAACTAAACAGTCTATGAGGCAAAAGAAAATATAGAATTATATATATAAAGTGTATGGTGACGTGACAAAACTATTATATGCAAATTTGTGTAAAATGTGAAAATAAATAAACATAAAATTTAAGGAGATTATCTAATCATATATACAATCTCTAAAAGGCTATTTAATCAAATGTGACTCTGTAAGATTTGTAAGATGTATAGAAAATGTGCCTTGTATGCAATAAAGGTATAAAAAATATATTGTGTACGATATTTCCAATCAAGGAATAAAGGTATGACTAAAGTGTGCCTATAGTGATCAAAGCTAAGGAAAAATAATTAAGATTATGAGGATATGTATACAAAATGGTGATAGCTATAATATAGACACTCACCTAGTTCTACTCAAGCTGATCTTTCAATATAGGTCCTGGTGATCTTGGTTCCCATCCGTCTATCTAGAGCAATTACTTTATCTCTAATAGTCATGGAAATTATGCACATATATAGGAGTTATTTTACAGCCTTCCTCAAATCAAGTATTATTCAAGTTCAGCTGTACCTGTCTTGCTACAGATAGACTTTATTTCAACTTACTAAAGTTTGCTATCAAGTTGTCCAGCAAGCCTGCTACAGCATCCCTCAAAACAAACTATTTAAGTTCTGCTGCACCTGTCTTGCTACTGATAATTCCAATGTATACAATCTCTTATAATTTGAACTGTTAAAAAAAAATAACGGACTCTAATGAATTCTGAACCTTGTCATTGCTAATTGAAGCAAACCGTTTATTATTTAAAGAAACAGTACCTGTAATTCTGGAACTGAAGTCTCAGTTCCATCTAAGTGTATTAATAAAATATCAAAGTCCTAAGAAATCTGCAGTTGTGTTCCACATCATTTACTGTGAACGTGACAGAATAATCCAGCCTTTGTAATGGAACCAGCAGATTTTGAATCTAAAGTATTGTTGCTGAATCAACGAGTCGATTCACTTAACCAAGGTGTGCAAGACCTGCAGGTTACAAATGAAAGAATTCTCACTTATGTCAGAGACTTACAAACACATACTCCGCATACTGTTCTGCACTCAACTAGCGATCCTGCTGTATGTAACCCTGAAAAATTCTATGGTGATCGTTCCAAATATAGGGAGTTTTTTAATTCCTGCAAATTATTGATTGCTTTAAAACCTAGATCTTATCCCACAGAAAGATCTAAGGTTTTTTCAGTTATCTCATTTCTGAGAGGTGAACCCATGTCCTGGGCCCATTCCTTTTTGGACAATGATGACCCCATCTTAGATTCACTGAAGGAATTCTTTAAAGCAATGTCTCTTCTCTATGAAGATCCATACAAACAAAATACTGCTGAATTAACAATTAGAACCTTGCTGCAAAAACATAAACCCGTTGAACATTATATCGCTGAATTTAAAAGATGGGCAGTAGAAACGCAATGGAATGACATCGCACTGCGCAACCAGTTTCGAATAGGCTTATCTGAAGCTGTAAAGGATGAACTATCCAGAATAGAACTCCCTACTACTTTGAACGCTCTGATTCATCTATCGATCAGCATTGACAGAAGGCTTAGAGAAAGAAAGGCCGAAAAGGCTCTCTCAACTTCAATTGGGAAAAAATAATTTCATCCTCCAAAGCCTTCTGACAACTCATCCTTACCAACCGAACCTATGGAAATAGGGGTAATAAGAAGCCCCCTCACTCCTGAAGAGAAAAATCAACGACGTATATTAAACCTCTGCATGTATTGTGCCTCTCAAGTTCATTTGGTCTCTGATTGCCCCTTATTGAAACGGATAAAGGGCATTAGGCAGACTCATGCCTCTTCCATCCTAAGTGCACTCCCCTCTACAGCAAATACTCAAATGTCCCCTATCATTCTCATATTACAGTGGGACAATGAAAGAATTATGACCAAGGCTGTCATCGATTCCGGTGCAAATGGAGTGTTCATCGACTCAGCCTTTGTAACAAAGAATAAAATTCCTTGTATTCGTAAAAGAACTTCTGTTCCTGTTAGAGTGATTGACGGGTCCCTCATCTCATCGGGACCAATACTTCATGAAACCATCCCTCTAAAAGTAACCACCAATCATACTCATACTGAATTTCTTACATTCAATGTTCTTCCATCACCACTTTATCCAGTTATAATAGGGATCAATTGGTTAAGAAACCACAACCCTCAAATTTCTTGGTCCCCTTTTTCTCTCACCTTTAACTCCGACTATTGTAAGAAAACATGCTTACAACATATTCCTAGCTTTCAGACTACTAAAGAACCAGCTATACCCTCTTGTTATTCGGACACCGAACTGGAACCTCCTCCTCATACAGTTGTTGGGACTCTATCTTCCCTTCTCGATGACATAAAAGGACTCAGTAAAGATACTCTTAATCTTCCTACATCAGTTAAACTATCAAAGAAAGACGGTCTCTACTATTTCAAGGACCGAATTTACGTACCTCCTGCTTTCAGAAATCGAGTGCTCAATTTTATTCATGATTCTACCCTGGCAGATCATCCAGGTATAAAAAAGACCCTTGAATTGTCCAAGAGATATTATTGGTGGCCTCATCAAGACAAAACCGTTAAATCATATGTTAAAACTTGTTCAATCTGCCAAAGATACAAACATGGACATCAGCACCTAAGTAGTCAATTATTAAACCTACCGATTCTCGGAAAACCTTGGCAATCCATTTCTATGCACTTCTTGGTGGATCTTCCCCCTTCTCAACAGCATACCACCATTCTAGTGGTAGTGGACCGCTTCACGAAAATGTCCCATTTTATCCCTTTAAAGATGTTACCCTCATCCTCTGAACTTTCAAAATTATTTCTTGACAATATTGTAAAACTTCATGGACTGCCTGACGAAATCATTTCAGACCGAGGGACTCAGTTTACCTCCAAATTCTGGAACGCATTATGTGCTTCTCTCCATATCCAACGTAAACTGTCATCCGCATATCTTCCCCAAACTGATGGACAAACTGAAAGAGTCAACCAATGCTTAGAGCAATATCTACGATGTTATTGTTCTCACTTACAAGATGATTGGATAACCTGGTTGCCCATGGCAGAATTCGTATACAACAACTCCTATCATACTAATAGCAAAATGACTCAATTTTTCTCCAACTATGGATTTCATCCCTCCTTGTTTCCTGCTCAGACAAGTCTTTCGTCTAACTCCTCCGTTTCGAATCAAATCTCTCACATGTCATCTTTATTCAAATTTTTACATGAACTTTTGGAATTTGCATCATCCACTCAAAGAAAAAATTTTGATATTAAAGAAAGATCTTCTCCCGATTATGGGATTGGGGATCTTGTCTGGCTTTCCTCAAAGGACATTTTCATAAATTGGCCATCTAAGAAGTTAAGTTCCCTTTTTCATGGTCCATTTCCAATTAAGTCAATAATCAACTGTAATGTTGTTGAATTGAAGCTTGCATCTACTTTGAAAATTCATCCCGTTTTCCATGTATCCTTACTTAAAACTCATCATCCTCATCCTTTCCATGGAGCTGTAACTACTTCTCCTGATCCTGTTCTAGTCCAAGGTATAGAAGAATACGAGATTCACAAAATTCTGAATTCAAGGATGCATCGTGGCTCTTTACAATACCTCATTAGATGGAAGGGATATGGAATTGATGAAGATACTTGGGAAAACTCCTCTGGGATCCATGCTGACAAATTGATTTCCGCTTTTCACAGACACTACCCTTCTAAACCATGTTGAGGTTGCTCATTAAGGTGGGGGTACTGTCAGGCCTTAAGCCTCCCGATATCTCCTCATGCTTTCGGGTTTGACGGAACTTAGCCACACCCCCATTGACGCGGTCTGCTATTTAATGCGACCGCACCAGCTGATAGACGCTGGATTATTGAAACGCGTACCGCACCTAACTCACCGGCTCACATACCTCGCTGAGACGACCACATGCTACTGGACTGGACTGGAGGATTATTCAAGTCCCCAACATCTCTCCTCATCACCGACAAGTGCCTGCACTCTCTGCAACCATTCACGGAAGCAACCGCCTCAGAGGAGAGCTGGGGACACAATCCCTCTACTTCTGGAAGCTAAGTATCTTACAGTCTCTGAGATAAGAGCTAACAATGCTAAAGTTTTATTTCAACTTACTAAAGTCTGCTATCAAGTTGTCCAGCAAGCCTGCTACAGCCTTCCTCAAATCAAGTATTATTCAAGTTCAGCTGTACCTGTCTTGCTACAGATAGTCATATTTCTTCATACTAAAGTCTTCTATCATATGTCCAGCAAGCCTGCTACAGATTTCCTCAAATCAAGTATTATTCAAGTTCAGCTGTACCTGTCTTGCTACAGATAGACTTTATTTCAACTTACTAAAGTTTGCTATCAAGTTGTCCAGCAAGCCTGCTACAGCATCCCTCAAAACAAACTATTTAAGTTCTGCTGCACCTGTCTTGCTACTGATAATTCCAATGTATACAATCTCTTATAATTTGAACTGTTAAAAAAAAATAACGGACTCTAATGAATTCTGAACCTTGTCATTGCTAATTGAAGCAAACCGTTTATTATTTAAAGAAACAGTACCTGTAATTCTGGAACTGAAGTCTCAGTTCCATCTAAGTGTATTAATAAAATATCAAAGTCCTAAGAAATCTGCAGTTGTGTTCCACATCATTTACTGTGAACGTGACAGCTAGTTTCTTGAAAGACCCAATCTTTGTGGAAAAGAATGGCAACCCCTCTCGATTTGTGGGGTGAATAAGCATGGTATGCCTGGTGATAGAGGTTGGAGTATATATGAGGGGGTTTGCGGACACAGAGGTGCGTCTCCTGGAGGCAGATAACTGCCGCTTTTGATTTCTGCATCTCATTAACGAGAAGGCGCCTTTTATGTGGGCTGTTTTGGCCCTTTACATTTAGGGAGTAAATTTTAAACGTTGCTAGTGACATTGTGGTACCTAAATGTATAGCCTTTTATCGCCTCATACCTGTAGGTCGTGTTATGCCGACCAGGGGGACCGTGTGTGGAGTCAGTTTTGCGATTGTGTCTGAGTGGGTGTGAAATGTGGGGGAAGTGATCTTTAACCCATGTGACGTGTGTGGCACATCTGGGGAACCTCATAGATCGCATAACATCAAGAAACATTACTAAGCATGGTAACACAAATTTCACAAACAAATTTAAATTCGGAATTAACTTAAAAGGGGGTAAACCTAGGGAATCCCGTGTCGTACACAGGGATAAAGTTTGCCACAGGTGAGAGATCGGCATCCCTCAAAAATGGGCAAAAAGGGGGTGGGTTAGAGTCTCCACCGAAGTCAAGCCTGTGTTAGACTGCTGATTTGGTGAGCCATTCTGGGCTAAATGGGGTTGAGCATCTTGTTAAGTGTGCTGTGCTAACCACGTCATTATATCATTAATCTGTTTTTTAGTATAGGGTACGTAACCTGTGGGCTAACAGTTAAGCTGTTGTTGATTAAAATTTGTAATGACATTAATTGTACATGTAAGATAACATAGTGAAACTATACATTAGTCTAAGTCATTCTTTAGTGTAGGGTTCATTAACAGTGGGCTAACAGTTAAGCCGTTATTGAGTGAAATTTGTAACTACATTAATAGTACGTATAAGATAACATAGTGAAACTATACCTTAGTCTAAGTCATTTGCTAGTATAGGGTACATAACCTGTGGGTTGACAGATAAGCCGTTGTTGGGTGAGGTTTGTACCGACATTAGTTGTGTATTTAAGATAACATAGTAAAACTGTTAGATTAGCATGTGATACTCAAGTGAATAGAGCGGCCCTGGGATGGGCATTTGGGGTCTCAGATTTGCTGCTCCTTTCGCGATGGGGATTTCGATGCCGCTCCCGCCATCATCCACTCAGCTCTCAACTTTTTCGGCTGTGTGCGCATGGAAAAGTTCTGGCCCATGTTGTGGTGTAGGCCCCATTCTTTCAGCTTCGCCATTCCAACCTCCGGTTCCAGCATTACTTCCATCTTGCCTCTGTACCAAATTAGTAGTTTAGTCGGATAGCCCCATCTGTATGGCATTTGTCGGTTGCGGAGAATTTTAGTGATGTTGATAAATTCTCGTCTCCTCGCCATGGTGGCCGCTGATAAGTCGGCGTAGATACGGATTCCTTGGTATGGTTCTGGTAGCTTTTCCATCTTTCTTGTCACGGTCAGGATAGCTTCCTTCGATTTGTAGTAGTGGAAGCGTGCAATGACATCTTTCGGCGTGTCTGCTGCAAGTCTGGCCGGTCTTGGCAGTCTATGTGCTCTGTCTAGTGTCCAGGCCGCATCCCCAAGCTGTGGTACCAGAACTGAGCAAAGGGTTTTTAGATATTGTGGGAGGGCCTCTGCAGGAATGGTATTAGCTATGCCCCTGAAGCGCCCCTGACTGTTCCTCTTCTAAGCGTTGTAACTGGTCTACTACCTCATTGTGAACCGCGCACATGTTTTCCGTTCTGGTTTCTAGGCGGTCTGTACGTTCCCCCAGGTCTTGAATATCCCTGCGGAGATCTTTAGTAATTTGTTTCAAATCTGACCTGAGAGACTCTTTCAGGTCCTGCAGCATTATGTGGAGGCTGTGGTTGGTGATCAGAGAGTCTCCGTGGGGGATTATTTCTGTTTCCTCAGTTGTGGTGTGTCTGCTTCTGTGGCTTCTGAGGTGATGCCGTCGCCATCTTGCTTTTGCCGCGGGTGGTCTTTTTTGGCGGTCCGGATCGGGTCCGTCATTTTTAGCTGCCTAGATGGTGCCATGGAGTGGAAGGGAAAGCGGGCTCCCAGGCCGATAATTTTCTGTGCGATTATGGCTCGTTTACTGTAGCTTTAGGCTCGGTGGTTGCGGAGCTCTCTGTCTGTGCGACCACTCCATGCGGTCGCAGGCCACGCCCCCTCTCTAAGTGTATTTTAATATTAATATATATACTTATATTAATATTAAAATATACTTTGAATGACGTTACATACAGTTGCAAGAAAAAGTATGTGAACCCTTTGGAATGATATGGATTTCTGCAAAAATTGGTCATAAAATGTGATCTGATCATCATCTAAGTCACAATAGACAATCACAGTCTGCTTAAACTAATAATACACAAAGAATGAAATGTTGCCATGTTTTTATTGAACACACCATGTAAACATTCACATTGCAGGTGGAAAAAGTATGTGAACCCCTAGACTAATTACATCTCCAAGAGCTAATTGGAGTGAGATGTCAGCCAACTGGAGTCCAATCAATGAGATGAGATTGGAGGTGTTGGTTGCAGCTGCCCTGCCCTATAAAAAACACACACCAGTTCTGGGTTTGCTTTTCACAAGAAGCATTGCCTGATGTGAATGATGCCTCGCACATGCAAATAGGCCAATTAGTGTACTGCAAAATATATATATAATATGAATAAAAAGTATATATTTTTCAGTACACATTAAAACGTGGATTTTGCTGCCATTTGGTTTACAGTTCAAGTGAGCAGAAGTAGTCAATAGTGGGAAAAAGAGGAGGAGGAGTAAAACATCTGTCTGTCTATCTGTCTGTCTATCTCCAAATCTTGTCTTGTGGGGTGTTCCTGTTATGCAGTGCTAGTATCATCCTAAAGTGGTGCAAGGAAGGACTACTGGTGAACCGGTGTCAGTGTCCTGGAGGCCCAAGGCTCATTAGTGGTCATGGGAAGCAAAGTCTAGCCTGTCTGATCTGATTACACACAAGAGCTATTGTAGCTCAAATTGCTGAAAAACATAATTCTGGGTTTAACCCCTTAAGACCGCAGGACGTACCATGCCGTCCTTATTTGGGCGGCTCTAAACGCCGCAGGACGGCATGGTACGTCCTGGGCGGTCTTACCCCCCACGTGGCCGGCGGAACATGGCCGCTGCAGATCGCGGTCGGGGGGCATGCCTGGCCCCCCAGGCAGCCCCCCTGTGCCTGGGGACCGCGGTCTGCAGCTTCCGATCGCAGTGACAGGCTGTCACTGCGATCGGTATTTACCATGTGTCAGCCGATTTTAAAATCGGCTGACACATGGAGCCGGCGGAATTCTCTGCAGCAGATCGCGGTCGGGGGACATGCCTGGCCCCCCAGGCAGTCCCCCTGCGGTCAGTGACCGCGATCTGCAGAGTATGATCGCAGGGAGAGGCTGTCTCTGCGATCTGAATGCAGAGACAGCCTCTCCCTGCGATCTGATCGCAGTGACAGCCTGTCACTGCGATCAGAGTTACTATGTGTCAGCCTATTGGCTGACCCATAGTAACTTCAGGCAGGATCCCCCTGCAGATCGCGGTGGGGGGCATGCCTGGCCACCCAGGCACTCCCCATGTGGCCAATTACCGCGATCTGCAGGAGGTGATCACAGTGACAGCCTGTCACTGTGATCACTGATCCTGTGTGTCAGCCAGTGATGTAAAATCACTGGCTGACACTGTCTCTGCCCCTCTCCTCCCCTATTAACCCATTAATGTAAAAAAAAATAAAAAAAATTAAAGTTAAAAATAAAATACACTTACATCATTTATATATATATTATATATATATGATCTATATATAATATATATATATACGCACACATTTACACATACACTAAGTGTATTTTAATATTTATATATATAATTATATATATATATATTAATATCAAAATACACGTAGAAGGATATTGATTAAATATATACATAATTATAATTATATATATATATATATTATAATAAAAAAATATGTAAATACGTAAAAAAAATTAAAATAAAAAAATAAATAATTAAAAATATATATGTGTGTAATTTCATTCTAACTGTATTTTGATAATATATATATATATATATATATAAAAAAACCAAATAATCTTGCACTCCACCTGATCCGTAGTCCAATGCCCGGTGCTTGTCAGCCAAAATTCAACGAACAATTCAAAGATAGCACTCCAGGGACTTAATAAAATGTAACTTTTATTTTTCTCACTAAAACATCAAAGGTGTCAACGTTTCAGCTTGATCCCCTCAAGCTTTCGTCAGGACATACTGTGCAGACAAATAAACCCACATATATACCATACAGATAATGATAACTCACCACACTTGTGAAGGTGACATGTATCAACAATTATAAAAAAACAACCTTACACATAGATCGTGCAATTAAAAGAATTCAAATCAACTATTTTACGCTAGGGGAATCAATTACTTAAACATTAGTCACACTGGCCGCATAGAATAGTAATTACTGCAATGAATATCTTTGCTAATGTGTAAACTGGACTCATAGAAAGCAGGGCTGAAAATCAACAGGAATGCTCGTGACTCTGAAAGAGTTCAGACAAAACCAATCAAAAGCATCTTTAAACATCATTATAAAGGCATATGTCCCACTGGAATTCACTCCACACAAGATCGCTAGGATAGGGGTAGATCGCCTAACTGATTACAAAAATAGACTCCACAATTAAACTCACTGGAGATTGGCCAGTTACTAGATCAAAATAACTACTAATGATCTCAAAATGAATCACACTGGCCACATAGAGCTGTGACTGATGCACTATATTCAATTTCTTAGTATATACAACGGACTCTAAAAAAGCCCATACGAGATAACAAGATTATTTAACAAAAGGATAACACCTAAACGCATGAGCACATATATCCTCAGAGTTAACTAAATCCCAGTTGTATAAGATAGGGGTGGATAACCTAAACGGTTCCAACTAGACTACCCAATTAAACTAATACTGACTTGTGTAGTTACTAGAAATAAACTCGATCTTACTTAGATGAAATAATAAACAGAGCTGCGACTGTCTCACATAGTAAACACCCATGCATTACAAACCTCTGTATCATCATCATGATGAGTTGCAATTCTGAGGCACATGGAAACTATTGAGGTTTTCAAAATAATGAATGTGCCAGTGCCACCATGAGTCAAAGGGAGGATTGCCTATCCCCCAGGGTGGGCATCCACATCCCGCCCCATGATCGTGACATATTCCAGGATTGACATGGTTATGAGAGAAACATAGGTATGTATGCCTATCCCTCAGGGTGGGCATCACATACCCCATCTCTAAAAAAGGTTCATTGAATGGCACAGAAAAAGAAAAAGAAAAATTATAAAAATGCAGTCAATGTATATTTCTCATTCAGACCCCCAGGGTATACTGTTCTCAGAGTTCTAATCCAATATAGTTCACGTTGTAGTAACATTTTCTTGCGGTCCCCTCCCCTCCTGGGTGGAGGTACATGGTCGATTGCCATGAGTTTCAGAGTCGGTAGAGTGTGGCCTTTCTCCAAGAAATGTTTGGCCACCGGTAAGTCTGATTTCTGATCCCTATACGCCACTCGTATGCTGGATCTATGATTGCGAATCCGTTCGCGCAGGGGCAGGTCCGTCTTGCCAATATAAGTAAGCCCACAGGGACAAGTAAGCCTATATATTACATAATCAGTGGTGCAGGTTAGCCGATGCCTAACGATGTACTTTTTCCCTGTATGAGGATGGGAAAAGAATTTTCCGGATAACATGTGTCCGCAAGTGACACAACCTAAGCACTTATAACAGCCCAGATTTATAGAGCCTTGTTTCTGCTCGTAACAGTGTATAGGATCCGTCTTAACTAACAGGTCTTTCAGATTTCGATTTCTCCTATAACACATCATAGGTGGTTGGCGAAATGGTTCTGGTAAAGACGTGTCGTTCCTCAAAATTCTCCAATTTTTATCAATCATCCGTTTGAATTTTGGAGATGCTGTAGTGTACGTGGTTGGAAAAACCAATCTCCTTGTTGATACAGTGTTCGGCTCTACTTGTGTTGAATAGCACCTATCTAAGGCTTTATGGAGTGTCTGTTCACTGTAACCCCGTTGGTGGAACTTATCCCACATTAATTTCAATTGTTCCTCAGCTTTACTGGGATCTGAGTTGTTCCTCACCACCCTCAAAAATTGTGAATATGGTAAAAATTGGGAATATGGACCTGCCCCTGCGCGAACGGATTCGCAATCATAGATCCAGCATACGAGTGGCGTATAGGGATCAGAAATCAGACTTACCGGTGGTCAAACATTTCTTGGAGAAAGGCCACACTCTACCGACTCTGAAACTCATGGCAATCGACCATGTACCTCCACCCAGGAGGGGAGGGGACCGCAAGAAAATGTTACTACAACGTGAACTATATTGGATTAGAACTCTGAGAACAGTATACCCTGGGGGTCTGAATGAGAAATATACATTGACTGCATTTTTATAATTTTTCTTTTTCTTTTTCTGTGCCATTCAATGAACCTTTTTTAGAGATGGGGTATGTGATGCCCACCCTGAGGGATAGGCATACATACCTATGTTTCTCTCATAACCATGTCAATCCTGGAATATGTCACGATCATGGGGCGGGATGTGGATGCCCACCCTGGGGGATAGGCAATCCTCCCTTTGACTCATGGTGGCACTGGCACATTCATTATTTTGAAAACCTCAATAGTTTCCATGTGCCTCAGAATTGCAACTCATCATGATGATGATACAGAGGTTTGTAATGCATGGGTGTTTACTATGTGAGACAGTCGCAGCTCTGTTTATTATTTCATCTAAGTAAGATCGAGTTTATTTCTAGTAACTACACAAGTCAGTATTAGTTTAATTGGGTAGTCTAGTTGGAACCGTTTAGGTTATCCACCCCTATCTTATACAACTGGGATTTAGTTAACTCTGAGGATATATGTGCTCATGCGTTTAGGTGTTATCCTTTTGTTAAATAATCTTGTTATCTCGTATGGGCTTTTTTAGAGTCCGTTGTATATACTAAGAAATTGAATATAGTGCATCAGTCACAGCTCTATGTGGCCAGTGTGATTCATTTTGAGATCATTAGTAGTTATTTTGATCTAGTAACTGGCCAATCTCCAGTGAGTTTAATTGTGGAGTCTATTTTTGTAATCAGTTAGGCGATCTACCCCTATCCTAGCGATCTTGTGTGGAGTGAATTCCAGTGGGACATATGCCTTTATAATGATGTTTAAAGATGCTTTTGATTGGTTTTGTCTGAACTCTTTCAGAGTCACGAGCATTCCTGTTGATTTTCAGCCCTGCTTTCTATGAGTCCAGTTTACACATTAGCAAAGATATTCATTGCAGTAATTACTATTCTATGCGGCCAGTGTGACTAATGTTTAAGTAATTGATTCCCCTAGCGTAAAATAGTTGATTTGAATTCTTTTAATTGCACGATCTATGTGTAAGGTTGTTTTTTTATAATTGTTGATACATGTCACCTTCACAAGTGTGGTGAGTTATCATTATCTGTATGGTATATATGTGGGTTTATTTGTCTGCACAGTATGTCCTGACGAAAGCTTGAGGGGATCAAGCTGAAACGTTGACACCTTTGATGTTTTAGTGAGAAAAATAAAAGTTACATTTTATTAAGTCCCTGGAGTGCTATCTTTGAATTGTTCGTTATATATATATATATATATATATATATATATATATATAGATATAGATATCAAAATACACGTAGAACGAAATAATATATATATGTATATACCCAAGTATATACGTATACATCACTATATGTATACCTATATATAAATAAAAATAATAGTAAAAAAATTATATACATATATATACATATATTCAAATGGAAAGAGTGCACTCAAAGGTCTTCTTAAGGATATAAACGATTTATTTTGCCAAATTTCAAAAGACATACAAGTCGACGTTTCAGTCCTCGTGGGACTTTTTTCAAGACAATGAAAGGCAGAAAAACAGTGATTTAAATATACATTGCAGGTGATTTGATTGGAGAGTAGATTATATGAAAGAGAGGCTGTGCAAACGTGAAAGAGGTTATTCAACTTTGAAAATAGGGATTAACCCCTTGAGTGCCTAAAATAAAAAAAGGCCTGACGGTGATTGTGGTTACGGCCAAAAATCTAATAATCTGCGCTCGCAGACATATTTTAAAATTCAAAGATAAGAAATAAGTAATACCCAGGCCACCTTAGAATGACTAAGAGTTTAAGGATCTATTTGAATATTTTAACAAATTTGTTAAACTGTGTTAAACAGTATTTTACGTTTGCTACATTTTTAACACTAACATAAGGTGGCTGCGTATAAATTGGAATTCCCAGTATCAATCGAAACATTATAACAAAACTTCAAAGTATGTTTGAATGCCCCGCCGGGGTACTATGTATGTACTTAATTATATTATAGATTAACGGCCATACAGTCTATAGAGTATAACAGGAGCAACCAGCCAACATATTCTAGCTAAATAAAAATAATAATAATATATGGATACTCTATGAATAATATGTAGTTGAAAAAAGTCTCATGAGTTAATCACCAGTTATGATTTTTCTATGACCTTTAGTACAAATATATCAATTACTGTGATCTTCTTTATCTTTTCGGGATGAAGCAGCTGAGTGGGTTGATTTCATTAAGTCCCCCCGGGGACAAAGTTCCTAATGTAAAGATCCAGAAGGCTTCTCTTTGGAGAAGTAGGACGTCTCTGTCACCCCCCCTGTTCGGGGCCGGAACATGTTCAATGCCCATAAATTTCAATGTGGGCAGTGTGTGCCCTATTTCCAAAAAATGTTTGGCTATGGGGGTGGTTGCTATGCCACTAGATAACGCAGTCCTGATAGTGGATCTGTGTCCCCTCATGCGCTCCCTGAGGTCATTAGACGTTTTGCCGATATACATGAGTCCACATGGGCAGATGATACGATATATTACATGTGTAGTGGTACACGTGATCCTTTGCCTTATCTTGTATTCTTTACCTGATCGAGGATGGTAAAACGCTTTGCCCGGGGTCATACTATTGCAAGCCATGCATTTCAGACAACGATAACAGCCTGGGCTTTGAACAGACTGATGCGCCATAGATATATCCGTATGAACCAGATAATCTCTCAGGTTCCTGTTTCTTCTATAACTAATCATAGGAGTATTTTGGAATATCGTCGGTAGTGTTTTGTCTTTTTTGAGAACCTCCCAGTTGTGTCTTATTTTCTGGGACATCTCTCCCGATAATGAATGGAACGTTTGAGGGAAGATCATTCTATTTTGGTTGTTTTTAATTTTAGGACCGTCAGTGTAATTTTTGAGTGCTTTTGAATATGCACACTCCAGCAGTTGTCTTGGGTATCCACGTTGTAAAAACTTTTCAAACATTTCTTGTACCTGGTTTGCTGCTTTTGTAGAATCAGAGTTGTTCCTCAGTATTCTCATAAATTGAGATACCGGTAAAGATTTTATAAGATTGGGTGGGTGGTGACTGCTGGCGTGTAGTAGCGTATTGCGGTCAGTTTCCTTGGCAAATAAAGTATACCCCAGCTTGTTATTTTCTATGAAAATTCGAAGATCCAAGAAGTCAATTTGTTGGTTGTTAATTTGATGGGTAAGTCTTACTGGTGAATCCAGTTGATTCAATGACCCTATCATATCATGGAGGCTTTGTTCTTCACCTGTCCATATGATGAGCACGTCATCGATGTATCTCAGGTATTTCAGGATATGATGACCATATTTTTGAAGAATGTGTGTCTGTTCATATGCATGCATGTATGCATTAGCATACATGGGTGCCATAGGGGCACCCATCGATGTTCCGGATATTTGTATATAGAATGCTTTTTCAAATCGAAAATAATTAAGTGTGAGGCATAGTTCCAATAATTCAAGTATATATTCAATCGGGGGCTCTATACGTTCTTGGTACTGTGTTAGTACTTGGCGCATCGCCTGGATTCCCTCCTCATGGGGAATTATGGTGTATAGACTGCTTACGTCGATGGCTGCTAAGTAGACTCCTTGTGGAGGGAGTTCTATAGAGTTTAAGGCTGCTATGACTTGCGCAGAGTCTTTGACATAGGTAGGTAGTGACATTACTGGTTTCTTAAATTTTGCGTCTAACCATTTCCCTATGGGTTCTAATAGTCCCCCGATCGCCGATACAATCGGACGTCCTGGTGGGCACTCCAGGTTTTTATGAACCTTAGGCACTGTGTATATGATCGGGCACCGAGGGTGGGTTTCAAACAAATATTCATATTCCGTGGTGGTGAGGAAACCTGCTTCTAAGCCCCTTTGCAGCGTCTGTTGGACAACTTTGCTGAATTCGTAGGTGGGGTCTATTTGCGTATATTCATAGACTCTGGTATCCTTTAGTTGTTTAAGGATTTCCTCCTTATAGTCGTCATATTGTTGGACGACTATTGCGCCTCCCTTGTCCGCTGGACGTATGGTAATGGACATATCTTTAGCCAGGCTGTTTAAGGCTTCTCTTTCGTCTTTAGATAAATTCGGACGTCTTTGGTTCCGGGTAGTTGTAACCTTCATAGTATCAAATTTTAACATTTGTGAGAACGTTTTTAATGTAGGGTTTAGGTTGGAGGGGTCAAAGGTGCTTCTCATTTTGAACTTTTCACTGTTCTCCTCACTTTGATGTTGTTGATTAGAACTTTTGAAGAAATCTGCTAAACGGAGTTTTCTATTAAATTGAAATTGCTCAATTTCCCATTGGAATTTATTAATATTAGCAGTCGGAACAAATGAAAGTCCTTTATTTAGAAGCATAATTTCTGTAGTGGTAAGGTTCCTGGTGGATAGATTGATGATAGGGTTAACTAGCGTCTCCTTGGCGGTCGTCCCCTGTGTCCAGTGCCTTTTCCCTTTCTGTCCCCTCCTGGTGTAGTTTTGATGTTTGGGGGGCGCTCTGTGCCTTGGTGGTTCCCACTTGCGGTTTCTCTCACCAGGCCAAGTCCCGGTTCTAAAAAAGACGTATTGTATGATGCTGTAGTATTAGAGTAAGCCCCCTCTCTTTGCGAATCCTTATAATCAGAGTCAGAGGCCGACTCTCCCGAGGTAAAGTCGACAGTAGATGCAATTGGTTTTCTAATTCTAGGCTTGTAGGTTCTATATGCGGGTCTGGTGTTATCTCCTGATAGCCACCTGTATACTCTGTGCTCTGAGTAATCAGCTTGTACTTTGGTGAGTTTTTCTCTTTTGAACCTAACCAAATCGTTTTTATATTGTTTCAGATCTTCTGTAAGTTTCTGAATCAATGTATCACAGTTGGGTGCTGTTATTGTAGTTGTATGCAATACTTCATAATTTGAAATTTTAAATTTAGTGATTTTTAATTCACGACCTACCTCCTCGATCACCACCAGCATCAGATCCAGGGAACACTTGTTTAATATACCAATCCACTTCCGACACACTTCAGGGTTGTTCCTTCCAATAGTTGGAACGTTTTTAATCCGAAAACCTCTAGGGATTTTTTTCATGCGGTAATAGTCGGATAAGTAGGTGGCATGTAGTTCGAGATCAATTTGTCTTTGTTTAAGTTTAAGCAGATTTCTAATAACGTCCCGAGGTTCAGTAGATACTGGTAGGTCCGAGTCCGTTTGCGGCCACAAAATAGCTGCGGCTTCTGCTTCTGTGTATTGCAATACTTCTGCGTGGTCTGCATACGCTCCGGCTCTGGTCAGAAATTCCTCCATAGATCAAATCCTTGAAAACGATGTGACTCTCCTGGGTCTGGTGCGTGGATTGAGCCCTGGCTTGACGGGCTCTCCGTAATCAATACAAACTGCAAATGTCCCGCACTCAATGTACCGGTGTATATTTATGTAATAATTTTACATAATTAGGTATCCTAATTAATTACAATTAGCGGGACCTGCCTAACAACCCAGGCCGAAAGTATAGGGAATTTAATTTGCTAGCACTATATTTAACCCTATAACTTTCCAAGACACTATAAAACCTGTACATGGGGGGTACTGTTTTACTCGGGAGACATCGCTGAATACAAATATTTGTGTTTCAAAACCGTAAAATTTATTACAACAATGATATCGTCAGGGAAAGTGAAATGTATTGCCTTTTTCGCACACAAACGGCACTTACACTGACGATATTTTTGCTGTCATACTTTTTACTGTTTTGAAACACAAATATTTGTGTTCAGCAAAGTCTCCTGAGTATAACAGTACCCCTCATGTACAGGTTTTATGGTGTTTTCAAAAGTTACAGAGTCAAATATAAGGCTTGCGTTTCAGTTTTTTCACAATGAAATTCACCAGATTGGTTACGTTGGCTTTGAGACCGTATAGTAGCCCAGAAATAAGAATTACCTCCATAATGGCATACCATTTGCAAAAGTAGACAACCCAAGGTATTGCAAATGGGGTATGTCCAGTCTTTTTTAGTAGCCACTTAGTCACAAACACTGGCCAAAATTGGCTTTCAAATTAGTTTTTTGCATTTTTCACACACAAACAAATATTAACGTTAACTTTGGCTAGTGTTTGTGACCAAGTGGCTACTAAAAAAGACTGGACATACCCCATTTGCAATACCTTGGGTTGTCTACTTTTGCAAATGGTATGCCATCATGGGGGTAATTTCCATTCCTGGGCTACCATACAGTCTCAAAGGCAACATAACCAAACTGGCAAATTTCAATGTGAAAAAACTGAAAAGTGTAACATGCTATATTTGACCCTGTAACTTCCCAAAACACCATAAAACCTGTACATAGGGGGTACTGTTTTACACGTGAGACATCGCTGAATACAAATATGTGTATTTTATTGCAGTAAAAGCAAACAGTATTATGACATTCACAGTTAGAATGTCACATAGAACTAAGAAAATTAAAAAAAAATCATATTTTCTCTCATTTTTTTATATTTTATTCATATTACGTTATGTTCCATACCTAAATATTTGATGTTAAATGAAAGCCCTGTTTCCCCTGAACAAAATGATATATAATAAGTGTGGGTGCATTTAATATGAAAGAGGTAAATTATTGTTGAACAGACATATAGTCAAAATCTGTGGTTTGTTTACATTTTTTTGGGTTCACAACTTGTACATTTGGCTGCGGTCTTAAGGGGTTAATAGAAAGTTGTCAGAGCACACAGTGCATCACAGTTTGCTGCATATGGGGTTGCATAGATGCAGACCAGTCAGATTCCCAATGATGACCCTTGTCTTCCACAGAAAGTGCCTTCAATGGGGACATGAGTGTCAGAATTAAACCAATGTTGCCTGGTCTGATGATTCATGTTTTCTTTTATATCAAGTGGATAAACAGGTGCGTGTACATTGTTTAAATGGGATGAGAGAGATGGCAGCAAGTTGCTCTGTTGGAAAAAGGCAGGTTGTAAAGCTTGGGTCTTGGCATTCATATGGGTGTTACTTTGACATGTACCACCTACCTACTGATTGTTACAGACCATGTACACCCAGCAGTGTACATACCGCGGTCGCAGGGGTCGCAGCTGCGACCGGTTTGTCACTCCAGGGGGCCCGGCGGCCCTGCGGACCCCCGCGACCGAGTACCAGCTGCAATGTTTTGCGACCCCGGCCCGCACGGAAAACCGCCAAGGTCGCATGTTAAGGTGTCCATCGGGTGGCCCATGCTGTCAGGGCCACCCGATGGATATGGATTTTCAGGGGGCCCGGTCAATGCTGGGTGCTTTAACAGCGCGACCGGGCCCCCTGTGATTACATCCCTGCTGGGAGGAAGTAACTCCCCGGTCACTCCTCCCGGTAACACACAGACCGCGCGGGAGGAAGCAGGAGGGAGTCAGAGTGGGAACTCTGACTCCCATCAGGCTGAGCCACCACTGGACCCCAGGGAAAGTCACAAAAGGTAGGAAACATTTTGTGTATGTGTGTGTCTCTGTATGTGTGTATGTATGTGTGTGTCTCTGTATATGTGTGTATGTATGTGTGTGTCTCTGCATGTGTGTGTGTGTGTCTCTGTATGTGTGTATGTATGTGTGTGTGTGTCTGTGTCTCTGTATGTGTGTGTCTGTGTCTCTGTATGTGTGTATGTATGTGTGTGTCTCTGTTTGGGTGTATGTATGTCTCTGTATGTGTGTCTGTGTCTGTGTATGTGTGTATGTATGTGTACATGTATGTGTGTGTCTATTGTGTGGATGTGTGTGTCTGTATGTGTGTATGTGTGTCTCTGTATGTGTGTGTGTGTGTATATATGTGTGTGTCTCTGTCTCTGTATGTGTGTCTCTGTATTTATGTATGTCTGTGTCTCTGCATGTGTGTGTCTCTGTATGTATGTGTCAGTGTGTGTATGTATGTATGTGTCTGTCTGTATGTGTCTGTCTGTATGTATGTGTCGGGAGGCCCACGGTCAGAGTTGAGGGTAGGCAGGAGAGGAGAGGGGAGGCCCATGGATCAGTTTTTCACCGGGCCCCATGGATTGTGTGTACGCCACTGTGTACACCTCTTTATGACCATGTTGTTCCCTGATTGTAGTGGCATCTTTCGGTAGGATAATGTGCCCTGCCACATTGCAAACATTTTTGAGGAACATGATGAAGAGTTCAAGGTGTTGCCATGGCCTTGAAATCCTATAGATCTCAAAGAACATTTCACAGATGCTCAATCATATTAACAAAAAATCCAAGGTTATAATTCTTGTAGTTGGTATAGTAGCCCATTCATCTTGGCAAAATGCCTCCAGGCCATGCAAAGTCTTTGGTTGTCTTGCACGTTTGAGATCTCCACAGAGTGGCTCAATGGTATTAAGGTCAGGAGACTGATAGCCACTCCAGAACTTTCACCTTTTTTCTCCTTTAACCTCTAGAGGGTTCAACCTCACCTTGTGCTTAGGTTCATTGTCATGCTAGAAGGTCCAAGGGCATCCAATGCACAGCCTTCATACAGAAGAATGTAAATTATTTGCCAGTATTTTCTGATAACATGCTGCATTCATCGTGCCATCAATGGGGAGCAGAAAAGAACAATATTATCTGCTCATATTCAGCCAAATGCTTCAGAACTCATTGGACGGCGCTTCACAGTGCAGATGGACAATGACCCGAAACATACTGCAAAAGCAACCAAAGAGTTTTTCAGGGACAGAAGTGGAATGTTATGCAATGGCCAAGTCAATCACCTGACCTGAATCCGATTGAGCATGCATTTTACTTGATGAAGACAAAACTGAAGGGAAGATGCCCCAAGAACAAGCAGGAACTGAAGACAGTTGCAGTAGAGGCAGAGCATCACCAGGGATGAAACCCAGCGTCTGGTGATGTCTATGCGTTCCAGACTTCAGGCTGTAATTGACTGCAAAAGATTTGCTACCATGTATTAAAAAGTGAAAGTTTGATTTATGACTGTTAATCTGTCCCATTACTTTTGGTCCCTTAAAAAGTGGGAGGCACATATACAAACTGTTGTAATTCCAACACCGTTCACCTGATTTGGATGTAAATACCCTCAAATTAAAGCTGAAAGTCTGCAGTTAAAGCACATCTTGTTTGTTTCATTTCAAACCCATTGTGTTGGTGTATAGAGCCAAAAAGATTAGAATTGTGTTGATGTCCCAATATTTATGGACCTGGCTGTATATGATGAATACGTATGTATATGTAAAAGAAGTCCTGATGAAAGTCTGTGGATAACAGACTGAAACGTTGATTTTTATTCAAAGCTAATTGAAAGCTAAGTTTTACTTTGCAACAAGTCCTGGGAGTGCTATCTGGATTATTCTCTTTATCATGCTGCCACATTTTCATTACCTTACCATATCACTGTAACATTGCAGCCATGTTGCCGTTTTGAACACATAGACTAATACACGCACACACATACATACACACACACACATATATACACTGATACATGCACACAGTCTGAAACTGAAAAACTCTGAAAGTCCTCCAAGCTACTCCAAATATTCAAACATTTAAACATTAAAATATCAGAAAATCTTCTTAGAATTAGTAATAAAACAAATCATTAATGCAAATAATTAATTTGAATGGGAAAATAACATAAATTAGGTTCCTTCAGACCCTCTAATAACCAGAAGATCCCAGAACAAGAGTAGGCAACCTTTGGCACTCCTGGTCTTGTGGGCTACATCTTCCATAATACTCTTACAGCCATAACTTTGGCAAAAAATTAAGGGAGATGTAGTCTGCAACATCTGTAGTGCCGAGGGTTGCCTATCCTTGTCCTGGAGAATGGTAGTTGTGTTCAGGATTTATCATATGATTTCATTTGTTTTTTTATTTCATAGACTTGTTATATAGTAGACAGTTCACCAGTAACTGACGATAGGTGAATGTGTGCATGGGCAAAAGAACAAAAGAAAATCTGCCGGGGAAGCCTTAGACAACAATGGTTGAATGTTAGAAAGTCACTGCAGTGTAAACATGACTTTTAAATGACCAGGACATTTCCCTTTGTCCTCTGACAAGCTGAAACATTGTGACCTAATAATTAACAAAAATACATTTAAAACATCTATATGGTTGACTTTAAAAAAGACACAAACATCAGATAATGAAAAGAAACACCCTTTTAAGACTGTGTACTTTTGATCCACTAAATGTAGAACATTTAATCAGTTCTTCAAGTTGTGGCAAGGTTTTACTGATCTATACATTACCATCTGACCACGTCTTTGCATGGGAAAGGGGTCAAACATATACTAGGAAGGTCGGGAGGTATATATTGTTCATGATGCTTCCTAGGCTAAAAGCTCATGGTAGGCTCTCTAGGCCTGAATGAGGGTCTCATCATTTGCACAGTGATGGGTAATGACTAGTGATGTCGCGAACACGAAATTTTCGGTTCGCGAACGGGAACTTCCGCAAACATTCGCGAACCGGCAAACCGAGCGAACCGCCATTGACTTCAATGGGTGGGCGAATTTTAAAACTCTTTCTGGCCACAAAAGTGATGGAAAAGTTGTTTCAAGGGGACTAACACCTGGACTGTGGCATGCCGGAGGGGGATCCATGGCAAAACTCCCATGAAAAATTACACAGTTGATGCAGAGTCTGGTCTTAATCCATAAAGGGCAGAAATCACCTAACATTCCTAAATCACAATGGATATGGATTGACACCTGACATATGACATATTGACACCTTGACATATGGATTGACACCTGTCTTCAGAGCCCCTGATACACACTGACACAGAGCAGAATAGGGACTGTTCCTCCTACATAGGGTCACTTGGCAGATATGGACTTACACCTATCCTAAGGATCCCTGATACACACTGACACAGAGCAGAATAGAGACTGTTCCCCCTACATTGGGTCACTTGGCAGATATTGATTGACACCTGTCCTCAGAGACCATGATACACACTGACACAGAGCAGAATAGAGACTGTTCCCCCTACATAGGGTCACTTGGCAGATATGGATTGACACTGGTCCTCAGAGACCATGATACACACTGACACAGAGCAGAATAGAGACTGTTCCCCCTACATAGGGTCACTTGGCAGATATGGATTGACACCTATCCTAATGATCCCTGATACACACTGACACAGAGCAGAATAGGGACTGTTCCCCCTACATAGGGTTACTTGGCAGATATGGATTGACACCTGTCCTCAGAGACCTAATTGTGTAATAATGGTAATACTATTACCTATTATATAATATTGGCAGGGGCAAGGAAATTCCCTCTAAATAGATGGGTATAGGCAGAGAGTATGGAGACCGGAGTGATAAAGTGTCAATAAGGTGATGTAAAGTTAAATGTATCACAGACACACAGCCACCCTTTCTCTTAGCTAGTTTCCAGAAATGCTGGATAGGTAGAAGGGCTATAAAGACCCAGAGAGGTCTAAGAAGAATCCTCTAAACTAGCCCTAATCTCCTTAAACACCTTCAAGGGTGTTCTAAGCTAAAGCTCAATCTAAACGTTTAGATAAGAAAAACAATAAAAAAGGCTGCGCCACAATCAGTAATAAAAAGTCCAGTTAAAAGGCAAAAGTCCAAATATATTATCCTTACAAATGGTCTTTAGTGATGAGGTCTTCTACTATTGCAGTGGATCCACTTTATATGAAAGATAAAAAGAGAGAAGGACAACCAATGGTGCAGTATGTAACATTCAAGTATAGACGTAAAGGAGTAATAATATAAAACTCACATTTGCCAGAGCTAATAACCAGCTCTGGGGTGAAGCGCATACAGCGGTTTAATCCCCGCTTGTGGGATATAAATGGATTCCTCTCCGTCACTGTTGTCCAATTCTCGGATAAAAAGAGACAACCAATAGTGCTCACTGTATGGTAATATTGATAAAAGAATAAAAGAATGTACTTACAAGACAAGAGCAGACCAACTGCTCTGTGATGACAGCGTGGGTGGATTTATCCCCACCTAAGGATTTCTTTAGGTACAGGAAACTTCCAAAGATGTATTTCAGAGGTTTTACATAAAACCAATAAAAGATGAATAAGATAATACTAAAAAGCCAGGGTAAAATAGATTATGTGTCTATAAAAAAGGTAATTGGCACAATAAAATGACCAAAAATACATTAATATATATAAAAGAACACAATATTAGATATCCATAACCCATTTCGTCAAAAAGACTTTTTCAAATGGGATTTATTGTTTTTCTTGTCTTATTTTAAAGGGTTTGAGGGATTCCTTTTAAGGTTGCTGCCTATAAGTTAAGTAAGCGCTGTCTCATTCTTCCATTTTTTTCCATTTTTTTCTAAACGTTTAGATGACTGCCTGATTTCCCATCACAGATGCTGGCTAGGAATAACAGTGTGCAAGACAAAGAGTGGGTCTAAGTGCCCATAGTGCAGTAAAGTGGCCCTAGTGAAGTGAAAAAGAGAATAACGAGCTGGCGCCCAAGAGAATAACGAGCTGGCGCCCTATAAGGGAACGTGTATATGGCATCGATTTTAGGAACCGGGAGATGGAAAAAGATGCCTGGTTGGTCCTCCTACTTCAAATTTGGGGCACTGCACGTGCAATCTAATGTGCCACCAGATAGGAGTGGTGTGTTAGGTAGTACTATTCCTATCAGTTTAATCCCTGTTATGTGCCTTTTTTTTCTTTGGTTTTTGAAGCCACAGTGCAGCACCAGAGGGACGAAAAATTAGGCATGTAGACATGCCTGAAAAATTAGGTATTGTTGCAGCCGCTGCAATTGATGTTTGTTTCCCAGGCAGAAAGTGCCCTAAAACATTGTGGCTTGAACCCTAGTTGGTGGCGGATAGGTCACACAAGTCAACCGGCATTCAGAGCTAAAATACAGCAGCGTGTGGACCATTTTTAGCCCAAGGCAGCTCATCTCATCAGGCCTTTTTTAGTCGAATGTATCGCCCACTGTAAGTCCCTTTGGGATCCATCCCCCATTCATCTTAATAAAGGTGAGGTAATCTAGACTTTTTTGACCTAGGCGACTTCTCTTCTTAGTGACAATACTTCCTGCTGCACTGAAGGTCCTTTTTGACAGGACACTTGAAGCGGGGCAGGCCAGAAATTCTATCGCAAATTGGGATAGCTCAGGCCACAGGTCAAGCCTGCACACCCAGTAGTCAAGGGGTTCATCGCTCCTCAGAGTGTCGATATCTGCAGTTAAGGCGAGGTAGTCTGCTACCTGTCGGTCGAGTTGTTCTCTGAGGGTGGATCCCGAAGGGCTGTGGCGATGCGTAGGACTTAAAAAGCTCCGCATGCCCTCCATCAACAACACGTCTTTAAAGCGTCCTGTCCTTGCCGGCGTGGTCGTGGGAGGAGGAGGATGACTTTCACCTCTTCCCCTGTTAGATTCCCGTTGTGCTGTGACATCACCCTTATACGCTGTGTAAAGCATACTTTTTAATTTATTTTGCAAATGCTGCATCCTTTCCGACTTGTTGTAATTCGGTAACATTTCTGTCTCTTTCTGCTTATACCGGGGGTCTAGTAGCGTGGACACCCAGTACAGGTCATTCTCCTTCAGCCTTTTTACATGAGGGTCCCTCAACAGGCACGATAGCATGAAAGACCCCATTTGCACAAGGTTGGATGCCGAGCTACTCATTTCCCGTTCTTCCCCCCAGCCACGTACAACACCACGGGTACCAGATAGGTGACAACGAGCACCCTGGGATGCCTGTTGTGGTTGGTCTTCCTCCTCCTCCTCAAAGCCACATTCCTCCTCTGACTCCTCTTCCTCACAATCCTCTTCCAGCATTGCCGCAGGTCCAGAAGCGATGCTGATAAGGCTGTTTCTGGTGGTGATGGTGACCACAACTCTTCCTCTTCCTCTTCACGCTCATCTACGGTCTGATCCAGCACTCTTCGCAGGGCACGCTCCAGGAAGAAAAAAAATGGTATGATGTCGCTGATGGTGCCTTCGGTGCGACTGACTAGGTTTGTCACCTCCTCAAAAGGACGCATGAGCCTACAGGCATTGCGCATGAGCGTCCAGTAACGTGGTAAAAAAATTCCCAGCTCCCCAGAGGCTGTCCTAGCACCCCGGTCATTAACGGCTTTTTCTTGTTGGAGCAGGCGGTCGAACATTAGGAGTGTTGAATTCCAACGTGTCGGGCTGTCGCAAATCAAGCGCCTCACTGGCATGTTGTTTCGCCGCTGGATATTTGCAAAGTGCGCCATGGCCGTGTAGGAATGCCTGAAATGGCCACACACCTTCCTGGCCTGCTTCAGGACGTCCTGTAAGCCTGTGTACTTATGCACAAAGCTTTGTATGATCAGATTACACACATGTGCCATGCACGGCACATGTGTCAACTTGCCCAACTTCAATGCCGCCAACAAATTTTATCCGTTTTCACAAACCACTTTGCCGATATCCAGTTGCTGCGGAGTCAGCCACTTTTCCACCTGTGCGTTCAGGGCGGACAGGAGTGCTTGTCCGGTGTGACTCTCTGCTTTCAAGCAAGTCAAACCCAAGACGGCGTTACACTGCCGTATCCGGGATGTGGAATAGTACCTGGGGAGCTGGGGGGGGTGCCGTTGATGTGGAGCAAGACGCAGCAGCAGAAGAGGACTCAGCCGAGGAGGTTATGGAAGAGGATGGAGTAGAAGGAGTAGAGGAGGTGGCAGCAGGCCTGCCTGCAAGTCGTGGCGGTGTCACCAACTCCTCTGCAGAGCCACGCATTCCATGCTTGGCAGCCGTCAGCAGGTTTACCCAATGCGCAGTGTAGGTGATATACCTGCCCTGACCATGCTTTGCAGACCAGGTATCAGTGGTCAGATGGACCCTTGCCCCAACACTGTGTGCCAGACATGCCATTACTTCCTTTTGCACAATCGAGTACAGGTTGGGGATTGCCTTTTGTGAAAATAAATTTTGTCCGCGTACCTTCCACTGCCAATAGCTACAAATTTTTTGAACGCCTCAGACTCCACCAGCTTGTATGGTAAAAGCTGGCGGGCTAATAGTTCGGACAAGCCAGCTGTCAGACGCTGGGCAAGGGGGTGACTTTCTGACATTGGCTTCTTACGCTCAAACATGTCCTTGACAGACACCTGACTGTGGGCAGATGAGCAGGAACTGCTCAAGGTGAGAGACGGAGTGGCGGATGGTTCCACAGTATCCACTGTGAGCCTGACACAGAAGCTGGCAGACAACTAACTGCTATTCAACATATTACAGTGAAACATTTTTTTTTCTTTTAAATGTCAAGCTTAAGCTATTGTGACACATGATATGAGTGGTGGCACTGGGCAAGTGAGCACAGTATCCACTGTGAGGCTGACACAGAAGCTGGCAGACAACTAACTGCTATTCAATCTATTACAGTGAAAACAAATGTTTTGTTTTTAAATGTCAAGCTTAAGCTATTGTGACACCAGATATGAGTGGTGGCACTGGGCAAGTGGGCACAGTATCCACTGTGAGCCTGACACAGAAGCCGGCAGACAACTAACTGCTATTCAATCTATTACAGTGAAAAAAACATGTTTTGTTTTTAAATGCAAGCCTAAGCTATTGTGACACCAGATATGAGTGGTGGCACTGGGCAAGTGGACACAGTATCCACTGTGAGCCTTACACAGAAGCTGGCAGACAACTAACTGCTATTCAATCTATTACAGTGAAAAAAAGTTTTTTCTTCTTAAAGGCACGCTATTGTCACACCAGATATGAGTGGCAAAGTGGACTGGCAGAGGTTGGCAGAGTACACGCTGAAGGCCTGACTCACCAGCTTAAAGGACACTGACTGCTATTAGCTTACAGTGAAAAACTTTTTTTCTTTTTAAAGGCACGCTATTGTCACACCAGATATGAGTGGCAAAGTGGACTGGCAGAGGTTGGCAGAGTACACGCTGAAGGCCTGACACACCAGCTTGAAGGACACTGACTGCTATTAGCTTACAGTGAAAAACTTTTTTTCTTTTTAAAGGCATGCTATTGTCACACCAGATATGAGTGGCAAAGTGGACTGGCAGCGGTTGGCATAGTACACGCTGAAAGCCTGACACTCGCTTGAAGGACACTGACTGCTATTAGCTCACAGTGAAAAACTTTTTTTTTTTTTTTAAAGGCACGCTATTGTCACACCAGATATGAGTGATTGGCAGAGGTTGGCAGAGTACACACCAGATATGAGTGGACTGCCGGAGGTTGGCAGAGTACACGCTGAAGGTCTGACACTCGCTTGAAGGACACTGACTGCTATTAGTTTACAGTGAAAAACGTTTTTTCTTTTTAAAGGCACGTTATTGTCACACCAGATATGAGTGGCAAAGTGCACTTGCAGTGGTTGGCAGAGTACACACTGAAGGCCTGACACCCACACGCTTGCAGACAACTAACTGCTATTCAATCTATTACAGTGAAAAAAAATGTTTTGTTTTTAAATGCAAGCTTAAGCTATTGTGACACCAGATATGAGTGGTGGCACTGGGCAAGTGGGCACAGTATCCACTGTGAGCCTGACACAGAAGCTGGCAGACAACTAACTCCTTTTCAATATATCCGACTTGTTGTAATTCGGTAACATTTCTGCCTCTTTCTGCTTATACCGGGGGTCTAGTAGCGTGGACACCCAGTACAGGTCGTTCTCCTTCAGCCTTTTTACATGAGGGTCCCTCAACAGGCACGATAGCATGAAAGACCCCATTTGCACAAGGTTGGATGCCGAGCTACTCATTTCCCGTTCTTCCCCCCAGCCACGTACAACACCACGGGTACCAGATAGGTGACAACGAGCACCCTGGGATGCCTGTTGTGGTTGGTCTTCCTCCTCCTCCTCAAAGCCACATTCCTCCTCTGACTCCTCTTCCTCACAATCCTCTTCCAGCGTTGCCGCAGGTCCAGAAGCGATGCTGATAAGGCTGTTTCTGGTGGTGATGGTGACCACAACTCTTCCTCTTCCTCTTCACGCTCATCTACGGTCTGATCCAGCACTCTTCGCAGGGCACGCTCCAGGAAGAAAAAAAATGGTATGATGTCGCTGATGGTGCCTTCGGTGCGACTGACTAGGTTTGTCACCTCCTCAAAAGGACGCATGAGCCTACAGGCATTGCGCATGAGCGTCCAGTAACGTGGTAAAAAAATTCCCAGCTCCCCAGAGGCTGTCCTAGCACCCCGGTCATTAACGGCTTTTTATTATTGGAGCAGGCGGTCGAACATTAGGAGTGTTGAATTCCAACGTGTCGGGCTGTCGCAAATCAAGCGCCTCACTGGCATGTTGTTTCGCCGCTGGATATCTGCAAAGTGCGCCATGGCCGTGTAGGAATGCCTGAAATGGCCACACACCTTCCTGGCCTGCTTCAGGACGTCCTGTAAGCCTGTGTACTTATGCACAAAGCTTTGTACGATCAGATTACACACATGTGCCATGCACTAGACATGTGTCAACTTGCCCAACTTCAATGCCGCCAACAAATTTTATCCGTTTTCACAAACCACTTTGCCGATATCCAGTTGCTGCGGAGTCAGCCACTTTTCCACCTGTGCGTTCAGGGCGGACAGGAGTGCTTGTCCGGTGTGACTCTCTGCTTTCAAGCAAGTCAAACCCAAGACGGCGTATCCGGGATGTGGAATAGTACCTGGGGAGCTGGGGGGGTGCCGTTGATGTGGAGCAAGACGCAGCAGCAGAAGAGGACTCAGCCGAGGAGGTTATGGAAGAGGATGGAGTAGAAGGAGTAGAGGAGGTGGCAGCAGGCCTGCCTGCAAGTCGTGGCGGTGTCACCAACTCCTCTGCAGAGCCACGCATTCCATGCTTGGCAGCCGTAAGCAGGTTTACCCAATGCGCAGTGTAGGTGATATACCTGCCCTGACCATGCTTTGCAGACCAGGTATCAGTGGTCAGATGGACCCTTGCCCCAACACTGTGTGCCAGACATGCCATTACTTCCTTTTGCACAATTGAGTACAGGTTGGGGATTGCCTTTTGTGAAAATAAATTTTGTCCGTGTACCTTCCACTGCGGTGTCCCAATAGCTACAAATTTTTTGAACGCCTCAGACTCCACCAGCTTGTATGGTAAAAGCTGGCGGGCTAATAGTTCGGACAAGCCAGCTGTCAGACGCTGGGAGGTGGGTGACTTTCTGACATTGGCTTCTTACGCTCAAACATGTCCTTGACAGACACCTGACTGTGGGCAGATGAGCAGGAACTGCTCAAGGTGAGAGACGGAGTGGCGGATGGTTGAGAGGGGGCAGGGAGGACAGCAGTGGTTGACGTGGCTGAAGATGCTGGACCAGGAGGAGGATGGCGGCTTTGAGTTTGTGTGCTGCTTGTACTCATGTGTTGATCCCATAGGCGTTTGTGATGTGCGATCATGTGCCTACGCAAAGCAGTTGTACCTAGGTGGGTGTTGGACTTCCCACGACTCAGTTTCTTTTGGCACAGGTTGCAAATGGCATCGCTGTTGTCAGAGGCAGACACACAAAAAAATGCCACACTGCTGAGCTCTGCAATGACGGCATTCTGGTGGTGGACACGGCATGCGTTGATTGGCGTGCTGTCAGGCTGACCCCGGGTGCCGATGCATGCTGTCTGACTGTGCCACTAGCTCCTTGTGACGACCTCCCCCTGCTTCCAGCTCGTCTCCTCCTCCTCCTCTCTGTCTCCCCATCTGAACTTTCGGCCTGTTCTTCTTCTTGCCGAGCGGGCACCCACGTGACATCCATGGACTCATCGTCATCATCAACCGCTTCACTTGTATCTGACAACTCAGCAAAGGAAGCAGCAGCAGGTACAACATCATCATCATCACACCGTACGTCCATGTGTGTAATGCTGCCTGCCTGAGACATATCCCTGTTATCTACATCCTCTGGCAACAATGGTTGCGCATCACTCATTTCTTCAAACGGATGTGTGAATAACTCCTCTGACATACCAAGTGAAGCGGCTGTGGTGCTAGTTTTGGTGGTGGCGGCAGGCGGGTGAGTGGTATCTTGAGAGGTGCCCAAAGCTAAGCTGGAGGAGGATGGTGCGTTAAGGTTCCGAGCGGAAGCTGTAGAAGATTGGGTGTCCTGTGTTAGCCAGTCAACTATGTCCTCAGAACTTTTCAAATTCAGGGTACGTGGCCTCTGAAAACTGGGCATTATTCTAGGGCCAAAGGGAATCACAGCACCACGACCACGATGGCCCCTGCGGGGTGGCCTGCCTCTACCTGTCATTTTTTTTTGGATTAGTGGTACTATGCGTGCAAGCTACTGTGAGACCAGATATGAGTGGCACTGTGCAGTGGCAGAGGTTGGCAGAGCACACGCTGTTGGCCTGACACAGCCGCTTGAAGACAAGTAACTGCTATTCAATCTATAGCAGTGAAAAAAGTTTTTTGTTTTTAAATGCACGCTATTTTGACACCAGATATGAGTGGCAATGTGCACTGGCAGAGGTTGGCAAAGTACACGCTGTTGGCCTGACACACCCGCTTGAAGACAAGTAACTGCTATTCAATCTATAGCAGTGAAAAAAGTTTTTTGTTTTTAAATGCACGCTATTGTGACACCAGATATGAGTGGCAATGTGCACTGGCAGAGGTTGGCAGAGTACACGCTGAAGGTCTGACACCCGCTTTAAGGACACTGACTGCTATTAGTTTACAGTGAAAAAAGTTTTTGTTTTTAAATGCAAGCTATTGTGACACCAGATATGAGTGGCAAAGTGCACTTGCAGAGGTTGGCAGAGTACACGCTGAAGGCCTGACACCCGCTTTAAGGACACTGACTGCTGTTAGCTTACAGTGAAAAACGTTTTTTCTTTTTAAAAGCACGCTATTGTCACACCAGATATGAGTGGCAAAGTGGACTGGCAGAGGTTGGCAGAGTACACGCTGAAGGCCTGACACACCAGCTTGAAGGACACTGACTGCTATTAGCTTACAGTGAAAAACTTTTTTTCTTTTTAAAGGCACGTTATTGTCACACCAGATATGAGTGGCAAAGTGCACTTGCAGTGGTTGGCAGAGTACACGCTGAAGGCCTGACACCCACACGCTTGCAGACAACTAACTGCTATTCAATCTATTACAGTGAAAAATTGTTTTTTGTTTTTAAATGCAAGCTTAAGCTATTGTGACACATGATATGAGTGGTGGCACTGGGCAAGTGGGCACAGTATCCACTGTGAGCCTGACACAGAAGCTGGCAGACAACTAACTGCTATTCAATCTATTACAGTGAAAACAAATGTTTTGTTTTTAAATGTCAAGCTTAAGCTATTGTGACACCAGATATGAGTGGTGGCACTGGGCAAGTGGGCACAGTATCCACTGTGAGCCTGACACAGAAGCTGGCAGACAACTAACTGCTATTCAACATATTACAGTGAAACATTTTTTTTCTTTTAAATGTCAAGCTTAAGCTATTGGGACACATGATATGAGTGGTGGCACTGGGCAAGTGGGCACAGTATCCACTGTGAGCCTGACACAGAAGCTGGCAGACAACTAACTGCTATTCAATCTATTACAGTGAAAAACTTTTTTTCTTCTTAAAGGCACGCTATTGTCACACCAGGTATGAATGGCAAAGTGGACTGTCAGAGGTTGGCAGAGTACACGCTGAAGGCCTGACACACCAGCTTAAAGGACACTGACTGCTATTAGCTTACAGTGAAAAACTTTTTTTCTTTTTAAAGGCACGCTATTGTCACACCAGATATGAGTGGCAAAGTGGACTGGCAGAGGTTGGCAGAGTACACGCTGAAGGCCTGACACACCAGCTTGAAGGACACTGACTGCTATTAGCTTACAGTGAAAAACTTTTTTTCTTTTTAAAGGCACGCTATTGTCACACCAGATATGAGTGGCAAAGTGGACTGGCAGCGGTTGGCATAGTACACGCTGAAAGCCTGACACTCGCTTGAAGGACACTGACTGCTATTAGCTCACAGTGAAAAACTTTTTTTTTTAAAAAGGCACGCTATTGTCACACCAGATATGAGTGGTTGGCAGAGGTTGGCAGAGTACACACCAGATATGAGTGGACTGCCGGAGGTTAGCAGAGTACACGCTGAAGGTCTGACACTCGCTTGAAGGACACTGACTGCTATTAGCTTACAGTGAAAAACTTTTTTCTTTTTAAAGGCACGTTATTGTCACACCAGATATGAGTGGCAAAGTGCACTTGCAGTGGTTGGCAGAGTACATGCTGAAGGCCTGACACCCACACGCTTGCAGACAACTAACTGCTATTCAATCTATTACAGTGAAAAAAAATGTTTAGTTTTTAAATGCAAGCTTAAGCTATTGTGACACCAGATATGAGTGGTGGCACTGGGCAAGTGGGCACAGTATCCACTGTGAGCCTGACACAGAAGCTGGCAGACAACTAACTCCTTTTCAATATATTACAGTGAAACATTTTTTTTGTTTTTAAATTTCAAGCTTAAGCTATTGTGACACATGATATTACTGGTGGCACTGGGCAAGTGGGCACAGTATCAACTGTGAGCCTGACACAGAAGCTGGCAGACAACTAACTGCTATTCAATCTATTACAGTGAAAAAAATGTTTTGTTTTTAAATGCAAGCTTAAGCTATTGTGACACCAGATACGAGTGGTGACACTGGGCAAGTGGGCACAGTATCCACTGTGAGCCTGACACAGAAGCTGGCAGACAACTAACTGCTATTCAATCTATTACAGTGAAAAAAAAATGTTTTTAAATGTCAAGCTTAAGCTATTGTGACACCAGATATGAGTGGTGGCACTGGGCAAGTGGGCACAGTATCCACTGTGAGCCTGACACAGAAGCTGGCAGACAACTAACTGCTATTCAATCTATTACAGTGAAAAAAATGTTTTGTTTTTAAATGCAAGCTTAAGCTATTGTGACACCAGATATGACACCAGGCATTGTGACACCAGGCAAGTGGGCACAGTATCCACTGTGAGCCTGACACAGAAGCTGGCAGACAACTAACTGCCATTCAATCTATTACAGTGAAAAACTTTTTTTATTTTTAAAGGCACGCTATTGTCACACCAGATATGAGTGGCAAAGTGGACTGGCAGAGGTTGGCAGAGTACACGCTGAAAGCCTGACACTCGCTTGAAGGACACTGACTGCTATTAGCTCATAGTGAAAAACTTTTTTTCTTTTTAAAGGCACGCTATTGTCACACCAGATATGAGTGGCAAAGTGGACTGGCAGAGGTTGGCAGAGTACACGCTGAAGGCCTGACACACCAGCTTGAAGGACACTGACTGCTATTAGCTTACAGTGAAAAACTTTTTTTCTTTTTAAAGGCACGCTATTGTCACACCAGATATGAGTGGCAAAGTGGACTGGCAGAGGTTGGCAGAGTACACGCTGAAGGCCTGACACTCGCTTGAAGGACACTGACTGCTATTAGCTTACAGTGAAAAACTTTTTTCTTTTTAAAGGCACGTTATTGTCACACCAGATATGAGTGGCAAAGTGCACTTGCAGTGGTTGGCAGAGTACATGCTGAAGGCCTGACACCCACACGCTTGCAGACAACTAACTGCTATTCAATCTATTACAGTGAAAAAAAATGTTTAGTTTTTAAATGCAAGCTTAAGCTATTGTGACACCAGATATGAGTGGTGGCACTGGGCAAGTGGGCACAGTATCCACTGTGAGCCTGACACAGAAGCTGGCAGACAACTAACTCCTTTTCAATATATTACAGTGAAACATTTTTTTTGTTTTTAAATTTCAAGCTTAAGCTATTGTGACACATGATATTACTGGTGGCACTGGGCAAGTGGGCACAGTATCAACTGTGAGCCTGACACAGAAGCTGGCAGACAACTAACTGCTATTCAATCTATTACAGTGAAAAAAATGTTTTGTTTTTAAATGCAAGCTTAAGCTATTGTGACACCAGATACGAGTGGTGACACTGGGCAAGTGGGCACAGTATCCACTGTGAGCCTGACACAGAAGCTGGCAGACAACTAACTGCTATTCAATCTATTACAGTGAAAAAAAAATGTTTTTAAATGTCAAGCTTAAGCTATTGTGACACCAGATATGAGTGGTGGCACTGGGCAAGTGGGCACAGTATCCACTGTGAGCCTGACACAGAAGCTGGCAGACAACTAACTGCTATTCAATCTATTACAGTGAAAAAAATGTTTTGTTTTTAAATGCAAGCTTAAGCTATTGTGACACCAGATATGGGTGGTGGTACTGGGCAAGTGGGCACAGTATCCACTGTGAGCCTGACACAGAAGCTGGCAGACAACTAACTGCCATTCAATCTATTACAGTGAAAAACTTTTTTTATTTTTAAAGGCACGCTATTGTCACACCAGATATGAGTGGCAAAGTGGACTGGCAGAGGTTGGCAGAGTACACGCTGAAAGCCTGACACTCGCTTGAAGGACACTGACTGCTATTAGCTCATAGTGAAAAACTTTTTTTCTTTTTAAAGGCACGCTATTGTCACACCAGATATGAGTGGCAAAGTGGACTGGCAGAGGTTGGCAGAGTACACGCTGAAGGCCTGACACACCAGCTTGAAGGACACTGACTGCTATTAGCTTACAGTGAAAAACTTTTTTTCTTTTTAAAGGCACGCTATTGTCACACCAGATATGAGTGGCAAAGTGGACTGGCAGAGGTTGGCAGAGTACACGCTGAAGGCCTGACACTCGCTTGAAGGACACTGACTGCTATTAGCTTACAGTGAAAAACTTTTTTTCTTTTTAAAGGCACGCTATTGTCACACCAGATATGAGTGGCAAAGTGGAGTGGCAGAGGTTGGCAGAGTACACGCTGAAGGCCTGACACACCAGCTTGAAGGACACTGACTGCTATTAGCTTACAGTGAAAAACTTTTTTTCTTTTTAAAGGCACGCTATTGTCACACCAGATATGAGTGGCAAAGTGGAGTGGCAGAGGTTGGCAGAGTACACGCTGAAGGCCTGACACACCAGCTTGAAGGACACTGACTGCTATTAGCTTACAGTGAAAAACTTTTTTTCTTTTTAAAGGCACGCTATTGTCACACCAGATATGAGTGGCAAAGTGGACTGGCAGAGGTTGGCAGAGTACACGCTGAAGGCCTGACACTCGCTTGAAGGACACTGACTGCTATTAGCTTACAGTAAAAAACTTTTTTTCTTTTAAAGGCACGCTATTGTCACACCAGATATGATTGGCAAAGTGGACTGGCAGAGGTTGGCAGAGTACACGCTGAAGGCCTGACACCCAGACGCTTGCAGACAACTAACTGCTATTCAATCTATTACAGTGAAAAGAAAAAAATTGTTTTTTAAATGCAAGCTTAAGCTATTGTGACACCAGATATGAGTGGTGGCACTGGGCAAGTGGGCACAGTATCCACTGTGAGCCTGACACAGAAGCTGGCAGACAACTAACTGCTATTCATTCTATTACAGTGAATTTTTTTTATTTATTTTTTAAATGCAAGCTTAAGCTATTGTGACACCAGATATGAGTGGTAGCACTGGGCAAGTGGGCACAGTATCCACTGTGAGCCTGACACAGAAGCTGGCAGGCAGGCAACTGCAATTACATTACACAGAAAAAAAAAAAGCAGACTGATGTTCTAGCCCTAAAAAGGGCTTTTTGGGGTGCTGTCCTTACAGCAGAGATCAGATGAGTCCTTCAGGACTGTAGTGGACACTGAATACCCTAGCCTAGTTATCAATTTCCCTATCAAATGAGCAGCAGCTACACTTTTCCTCCTCTATCTAAGAATGCAGCTTCAGAATGAATCTAAAATGGATGCTGTACAGGAGGTGGGAGGGTCTGGAAGGGAGGGTCTGCTGCTAATTTGCTGGAATGTGTCTGCTGACCGTGAGGCACAGGGTCAAAGTTTACTCAATGACGATGAATAGGGGGCGGATCGAACCGCCCCTATTCGCCAGCGAACCGTTCGGTACATCACTAGAGAACAATCTGGACTCATGCTGCATCCTCAACTGGCTTTGCAGAAGTCTACAATAGTGGTCGGTTATGTGGCACTTGGCCAACAGAGGCCAAATATCTAGATGCTTTTAAAGACACAAATAAAAACACAAAAATAAGTCCTGTGATCAGACTCCCATTACTCTTGGGCTGCTTTGACGTGGCAGGTGGGCTTACACCTAATGGGCATTGGAGCAATTTGGGCAATTTGTCTAAACATGCAAAAGGATTTTGGGTAGTTGGTAGGTAACTCTTTTCTTTGGTTTTTATTCTACGTATTGTGGCTGATGGGTACTATGGTCACAGCTGTCGGCCAGGAGTAGGGTGAGTCTGAGCACAGGACTAATTTCTTTGTTTTTGCTTTCGTATCACACAGCCATATAACAATGCTGCCACCCAGCTTATGTGTTCCTTATTAAGGGTTAAAAAGTATGTAAGTGTTTAGAAAAATACCCCTCTCTATCTCATTAGCGATTGTTTTGCCTGAAGCTGAAGGAAGCAAGATGAATTGTTAGTGTAAGACCCACCTAGGGGTTTGCCTTGACGTGGCAGGCGGGCTTACACCTAATGGTCTTTGGAATGAAATAAAAAACCTCTGTCTAAATATGCTTAGGGATTTGGGGTAGTGCGCAGGTAACTCTTTTCTTACATTTGAAGAAATGACAATGTTTTAAAGGATCTATACGCAAAAGTATCGCAATCACATAAAAGAGGGCTTTGAATTTATAGAAGAATCGTGTACACAATCATGTAAAAAAAAACAAAAAAAAACAAGCTTTTTTTAAAAAAAGAATTAGATTTTTTTTTTGTTGGATGTGGCTTATGCTCAACATGTAGGTCTACAAAAAGTTTAAAAAAAAAACAACAAAAAACATTTGACTGTCTTTGTAGATCCAAAAAAAGAACTGACAAAAATATGCAATAAAAGATTTTTAAATTTGTTATTAAGAATATTATACATATATTTTTTTTAATTTGCACATGTCATTTGGGTTAATGTAGTAAGAACTAAACATCCTTTACTTGTAAAAATTGGGAAACATTAAAAATTGATACATTGTTTCACTGCACATTGTTACATCATCCATCCATCCGATGGCCAATTTTCGCCTATTCAAGAAGTACCAATAAATTGAAGAGGTCATTTTATTCCTAAAACACTTGGCCAGACTGAAATGAAATGGATACCCTCTACTTCTATTATACTACTATTATACTACACTATCATACTATTTGGACACAAGAGTCCTGCAGCTCGAGTAGCCAGCATTTTATTATGTCTCTCCAGTTTACTTGTTAATGATATTCTCTCTCTTACTCCAATCGTGGGAGCATGAGACTACGGTGACGGTTCCAGCGACTTTCTTATAAGCTTGTTTCGTATAACCTTTCGCTCAGTTGTGATACTTTAGCAAATGTGCTAACAACCATGGCTACTATAGTGAATATCTTATGCTTAGATATCACTAACTATCACAGCACCTAGTTCCAGTTTAGTCCTGTTAATTATTATTTGTCTCAGTTTGAGCGATGCATCTATTGTCCTAGACACCCAGCGGTGCTAAAACTCTATGTCCGGGAAGCCTGAAATGATACCAAGCCTATACTGTAACGAACGGCTAGATCAGCCTTTTTAGCTGGTTCCTCAGATATTATGCTCTCTTTCAATTTCCGAGACTAGCCAGCCATCTTCAACAATGAGTATAACATCTGTTCTTTATTCAGACATGCCAGTATGGCTTCTTTTATTTCTGTTTTTATTTCTAAACAAAATATAAGGTCTCTTTCATCGCATAAATTGTACATTGCAATATCTGTTCGTCACATTTTGTCTACTTCAATGTCTGTTATGTCATCATACTTCCATAGAAAAGAGATTGACAAAAAAAACAAACAACTTTGATGTTCTTAGGGTTTGAAGGAGTGACAATCGATGATGGTGACATTGTTTTTATTTTTCTGATTAAACTATATTTATATAGAGATAAGGTGGAAATAGAGTAGAAATACTAATAAAACGTAACCTGTATTTTTAATGTTAAAAAAAAACAAAAAACATGAAAATATATTTACTTGGATCAATAAGTCTCTCTAGCACGTATCAAAAGAACATTTTTAAAAAATAAGGAAATAATGATAATCATATAAAATACCCTGGTGTACTCAAAAAGTATATCAGTGATAACATTAGTCTAATATATTATTATTATTATTTATAAAGCGCCAACAAATTCCGCAGCGCTGTGCAATGGGAGGACTAATAGACACGTATCTGTAACCAGATGAGCTGGACATACATAAACAGAGGGATTGAGGGCCCTGCTCAATGAGATGAGGGAGTGTGAATTGGGCAGCCCTAGAGAAGTCTTTAAAGCGAGCATCAGAGGTGGGAGTACAAACAGATGATAGACGTTGGTCTCTGGCAGAGCGTAGGGGCCTAGACGGGACATATTTTGTGTATTAGTGAGGATAGGTGGGTCGGGGTTTTTATATATATATATATATATATATATATATATATATATATATATATATATATATATATATATATATATATATATATATATCCAAGAAGAGAAAAGAGCACTCCAGAGGACTTGTTTCAAGCAATTTATTCCGTGAAGAAAATCGACGTTTCGACCCGCAGGTCTTTATCAAGATATATAAATATCATGTATAATAATAGGAATTATAGTTGATCTTTATGAGACAAATGTAGTCTTGTATTCCCCTTAGAAGTCCAAAAAGATACCAGTAGGAACAGCTACTTTGGGTATTTTGTTTTGCAAAAATGAAAGTAAGTGATAAGTGAACTCCCTGGGTTCATAAGAGGGCATTTTCACCTTATATCTGACAATAAGTCTACAAACTTGGAGCCAGATATTTATGGGCTCCTCACTAAAGTGAGCAGGAATTTATTGGGGATTTAAGTGGGTTTTTTTTTTTTGGGGGGGGGGGGGTTTGCATTTAGCACTTTACTTACATTGTGGATTTGGTACTATATACTGGCTTAAAGGACCACTATAAAAGGACCACTATAGTGCCACTATAGTGCCAGGAAAACATACTCCCGCCGGGCTCTGGGGAGAGTAAAGGGTTAAAACTTACCTTTATTCCAGCGCCGGGCGGGGAGATCTCCTCCTCCTCTCCGCCTCCGATCCTCCCTTTCGGCTGAATGCGCATGCGCGGCAAGAGCTGCGCGCGCATTCAGCCGGTCTCATAGGAAAGCATTTACAATGCTTTCCTATGGACGCTTGCGTGCTCTCACTGTGATTTTCACAGTGAGAATCATGCAAGCGCCTCTAGCGGCTGTCAGTGAGACAGCCACTAGAGGATTTGGAGGCTGGATTAACCCTATTATAAACATAGCAGTTTCTCTGAAACTGCTATGTTTATAAAAAAAAGGGTTAATCCTAGAGGGACCTGGCACCCAGACCACTTCATTAAGCTGAAGTGGTCTGGGTGCCTAGAGTGGTCCTTTAACACTATACTATGCACTTTCTCTCTGCTATAATGATGCCTTGTTGTATTGTCTACGCATGAATAAATACTCTTTTTATGTGCAAAACCGTGGTGTGCCTTGGGATAATTTATTTTCTTTTTTTTTTATTACATGTATGCAGCGGTGCTTACCCTTTCCAGGGGCCGGCCGTGGTCCTCTGTTCGAGCCGCGCGCGGTCCTGCTGCTGTACGAGCAGCGTGCGGCTCATCCGACGGCTGTATCAGGAAGGCGGACAGTGACCGCGAGAAGCGGTCACGTGTCCCGCCTGACTCTAAGAGGGCGCCGCGGGTCTCGGAGCGCTCTTAAAGGGACAGTGGGAGCCTAAATTGGCAAAGGTCTCCCATTGGCCCCTGTCATGCCACACTCCCCATACACTTACCTTTTGGGGGCGTGGATATGACAGGGGCCCATCAAAATAGATGCTTAGGTATAAATACTCACCTTCTTCCCTTAGTTCCTTGCCCTATCGTGGTTTCTATTCAGTTCCCTTTAGCGCTTGTTGTGTTCAGTTGTGTTCCTTCGTATTGACCTTGGCTTTGTTTCTGACTACGTTATCTCTTTATCCTTATCTGTTCTGTTTGCCGGCTTGCTGTTTACTGTGTATCAGACCCCGGCTAGCCCTAGTTTACGCTGTCTCTTTGTGCCCTTGACCTCGGATCGTTCCTTACTCTGTCTCCTCTCATATACGTCGAGTCCGGCCATTCTAAGGTCCGGTAGACGTATCTCTCCTCTGTCTTGTCTTCTGTTGAATTGAATCCTGCGTGTTGGGGTATATTACTGTTACAATGTATATATCTGGTATGGGAACAGATCCTCTTCCTTTAAGAGCACCCTGTACCTTATAAACCATTTAGTGTGTAGAGCTTTTCCTGTAATTTTATGTTTTTATTTTTTTTAAAACTGAAAAATATTGCACCATTTGACTCTCCATTTTTGTATTCCATTTGAAATTAACCTTTGGAAAAAACATTTTTTATACCATCATTAAAGAAGGTTTTGCTGCCACCTCAAGGCAACAGAAATCTGCACGCTTGGACCCTTTATCTCTTTAAAAGGCTCCTTTAAATTTGAGTTTTTATTCACTCACTTTTAACACTAATTTGTACTTACCACACAGAATTGCACTATTTTTTTTTTTTTTTTGTATTTCCTTTATATGTCTACATGCTGCCCTATGCTAGGGCGAATCACCTAAACACTGAGGTTTTTTTTTTTACATAGAAAGTAAGTAGGATGAATCGTAAATTGCAACAAAGGAATGTAGCTTTTTAGTTCTCATCTTAGACAGTTGCCAGTAAAGTCCATCTATGACATAGAATGTCCACTAGATGTCACTAATGTGATACAAATGTCTGTGAAAGTCTTAATCTAAAGCTGTTCCTAATCACAGTGGTTTTCAGATAGTGAATAACAAATTAAATCCAAATAAGGGAGGGAAGGAGATAAATAAATAAAAAAGTTTCCCTTAGTTGGAGGACAAAAAGGTGCATACTGTTCCCTAATCTCATTAGTACAAAGTGAACGATAACTAGTCCCTCTGTATTAGCCAGCCGGCCCATGTTCCTTTTGTCCCTTTAACTCCCCAAGAAAAATAAATCCTATAACAAAGTTAAATAGATAAATGAAAAATCTCTGTTAGTTGTGAGGGAAATAGCCACAAGAGTTAGTAAAAATGTATGCACTCAACGTGCGTTTCGTCTGGCCCATATCGCTGGGATCATCAGGACTGCTCGAAGAGCCCCGTTGTGGCAAAGCGCACGTTGTGCAAGTAGTACACTCAGTGCATGTTTCTGATATACAAGGGACGATATCTTTAGACACTATTTCTTTCAGAATATCATATTATTGATCATACCTTCAGAACAAGCACTGAGTTTATGCATGATTTATGCGGATATATTTTTTTCCTTTATTGTAATTACAGGTTTATGATTTTCTACTATAACCCATCTTATTAAGTCTTGGTAGGACATATTTTCAGAATGCTGAGGATGATGGGTGTGGAGATATAAGGGGGCGCCCTCGCAGGTACTGAGAAGCTAAGGACTTTTTATATCTAGACTAACGTTCCTAACCTATGTTCCTTGTTCTTAGTTGGATTGTTCTCAGCTCTAGTTATATGTAAGAGGCTACTTTTTGATACACTTCACTTGACACTCGTGACACAAATTGTTTTTGTAACTGTATTTACAGTATTTTTCCCACAAAGTGTTAGGGTAGAAATTCTTCCCCGGTGATTATTCACAGCTGTAGACCGTCCTTGGAACTCCAACCACCACAAAAACACCCACGAGCAGCTCGGGAGAAATGACTGACACACAACACAATCTCAAATCATATCTAAAAATGTATTGGCTTCAATCACGGTTTATATAAAAACAGAATATAGACACAGCATTTACTATCACCACAATACTAACAAAAGCTTAATGATATCACCTGAACTTGCTATAAAAACTGTGCATTGCTATCTTTACCTCATTTGTGAAATATGTTACAAAGCTCGGGGAATGCCGTTGGGGTACCCCAAGCATGTTTATACCTAACATATGCACTACAAAAAAAAAAAAAAAGTAAAAATAAATGCTTGCTACCACTACACTTTGTACAAACTAGCAAAATAAATTATCCCATGATAAGGTTACCAATATGCCTTTTGAAATACCCTGGGCTGTCTTCTTTACAAAATGGTAGGCTTTTGTGGGGTTGTTTGAATAGGCAAACTGCTAAAATGCTCCAAAATGGAATATGACCCATCAACACCATCCATGAAAATTCGCACTTAAAAAACCTGAAATTACCACGTCTCTTTAACTTCACAAAAGTGTGTCTAGGTCAGAGGTAGGCAACCTTTCAGTAGTACTGTGCCAAAACAAGATCTTGAAGTCCCTTGGTGTGTCTGTCCTATTTATTTTTAATTGTCATGTGTATGTTGACATATTCTGCTTGTGTTATTTATGCATGCTGCAGTTGTTTTGCAGTGTTGTATTTGTGCTTTCGTGGGTTGTTTCATTGTATATGTTCGTGAGTAGTTTGTGGTATCGTATACAATACCTATGAATGTGTGCTGTGTGGGGGCTGCATAGTGTGTTTAGTGTTGCATGTATGTGCGGCTGCTTGTGGTATTTCATGTGAGAGGCTGCTTGTGGGGTTGTGTGTGTCTATGTGGATTGTCAGGGGTGTTGTGTTTGTGGGGACTGTGTGTGTGTTTGTGGTGTGTGCATATGTCACATTTAGAGTTTCAAATTTTAAACTACAAAGAAATCAATAATCCACAGTAAAAATGGAGATCATGGGAGGCGGAGCCTAACTGCCGAGGCAAGCAGACACAAGTCCCAAGAGCTCTGAACAAAAACCGAGAAAACACCCCAAAAAGCGACTGATAAGACCCCTAAAACAACGCTGACCACGGGCGGGAACACCTTAAGCCTACATGGGACACAAAAACAAGAAACAAGCGCAGGATAAACCAGCCCCAGGACTCACAATTGGGGAAATGTGGCGGCAGGCACGCGGCCCGAGCAGACCCAATATGGCGGCCCTCCACGGAGGCTGCACGGACCTCACGGACCTCTCAGATGATATTCAGGGGACGAAGAAGAGGAATACTTCCTCAACCCAGAACCACAGACAAAGGCTAAACCCAGCAAACCCCAAAAAAACCCTGATACCGAACTGGTGACTACTGGGGTACTGAAGTCCTTGCTGGCTGACTTACAGAAAAATATCCTAGCAGATGTCACAGCACTAAGGGGGGAACTGCAAGGCCTGACAGGCCGCATCACCGCGCTAGAGGAATCCTCACAAGAACAGCAGGACACCATAACCTCACTGCAGAACGACATGCGGGATCTGCGCCGCCAAAATGAGCTGTATGAGCGATGCTTCGCAGCCCAAGAGGACACTAGACGCAGACTCAACACCAACTGACGAGACCACCACCCAGGACCTGGAGAACTCTTTCCTTCTCTCATGCTCTAACTCTTACGGAACAAGGCCTAAGCCCCGGTTACGCCGGGAGACTCTGAACTTATGCCAAAGATAGTCCATCTACAGTAGTATGTACATAGTTATTGCCCATTTAAATGTCAACTAATCTACTTTTTCAGCCGTTCACACCTCTCAGTCACATAGTCACCATTAGCTTTGACCTGCTCTATTCCTCAGTAGCTTAGATGAATCCCAGATATCATGGTGAATATCTGACAGTAAAGCGCAGTTGACATACCCATACTCTAAACCACGCTGACACAACTTTCCAACTGACATGCACTACACCCAGAAAACCTATGTACCCTCTGTAAGTCACTAACCTGGGGAGTTGGGGCCTCCCAGCCTAAACACACACGGCACAGGATACCTGAGAAATACATAGCAACTAGACAAAGATGCACTATAGAACTCAAGACGCTTACACCAACATAGCAGACCCAAAGACTACACACCGTACACCTCTCACCATATTTTAATGTACCTTCCCTCCATCCCACTGACACATCTCTTTAGTTAAACTTAGCAACTATATAACAATGGTCAGGCCACTATTCACCTAGTCCCATGCCAATATGTCTACATTTTTAAATCTGATGGCAGCATTAGGACATAGTTGACTTGTATGCCTGAGAGGGTCAGGGCAAGTGTGCTCTACATCTAATAGTAGGGTATGCCAGTATTGCCGAAGACCATAACCTAATGTATATTATGTGCTATCACTAGTGTGGAAGGATTTCTGCGTGCCTACACGCCACTTAATACCTGACTGCTCTCACATAGGTTAACCTAACATGTCACTGGGCAAGCAAGCATATAATTATATAAGCCGGTTTATCCCTCACCCTGCTACATTCTTTGAATATACATATTATACTTAGCAAGCACAGCTCCAACCTTTTGAGTTGACATATTTTTCACTTACCTAAATGCTGTCCTGTCAGAAAGACTAAGCCATAAAGGAAGCACAGATTTAACCCTTTGGTTATTACATGCAGACGACTGTAACTAACAAGCCTAGCTATTTCCTACATTATATTGCATAGTTAGGTTCAGTTTTACCAGGCTGTGTAACTCTCATACCATTACTTTCTTGTGCAAAAAAAAAGGGAAAAGTGCAGTGCGCCATGCTTATTCACAAATATGCTTTGTTCCAGTCTCTAACGCAAAATGTCATAATGGAAAATTGTGTTTGAATTTTGAAACCGCACTTCAAAAATACTCTTAGATAAAGCTCTATGTTTAGGCAATGTTATACCTATCTTATAGCGCATGTTTCGCTTATGCTTTAACGTAACTACTTAACACAACAAGCGCACAATAAGCATAAAAATTAGCAGTAGCATTTCATGCCTAGCTAATATAACACTACGTTAGAATGAATGCTCACCCAAGCCGTATTAGCAATATAAGCCAGATTAGCAAAGTTTTCAGCTTTTGTTTTAACTTTATGTTATTTCATCTTGTATTGTTCAACCTTACTATATACCACACCTTCTCTAAGAAGCGGAACTGATGAAACTACTAGACAAACGACAATAATACGTATAAAACTGTGCAGTCTCTTCTAATGCCTCACTATTGTAACACTATGTCTGAATAACTGCTTACCCTAGCTGTTGTGGCATTGTAAGCCTGATGTGATAAAACCCTGCACAAATAAAATAAAGAATTAAAAAAAAAAAATGGAGATCATGGAACAAAAAATAGCAGATATGGAAGATCTTTCCAGAAGGGACAATCTGAGGCTAAGAGGAATTACAGAATCCAGTACGAATGAAAATTTAGAAATATTTGTCAACAATTTTTTCTCCAAACTTGGGATTGTTCAAGCGGATAATCTCCAGATATGTAATAGATGTCACAGGACGGGAAGATTCCCTGACTCAACGGAAGATCCACCCAGAGACGTACTAATTCACAGTACAACTTCAAGAATTAAAGATAAAGATAATATTGTAAAAGCCATGAAACCTCCCTACCGGAACCATTTAAAAAAAAAAAAAAATATTACCAGATCTACCTTTTTACAAGATCTAAAAGACGCACAATTGCCCCTGAGACTGCAATTCTAAGATTTATATTATACAGATGGGGCTTCCCAGTTAAGTTAATCCTCACTCATGAACACAAAAACTTCTCATTTATTACTCTGGAAAAATTAAAGACATGGATTGAAGAAAACGTAGAGAAGAAAATATATATATTTTTTCTCTCTTTCTCTTTCTCCTTCTCCCTTTCTTTTGGTAATATAAAGGCATATACACAGTAGAAAATAATACCCATGAACTTGTTATCTAAATGGCACTTCCTTGTGCATATTGGGGAAAATTTATGCTGAGGGAGAGAGGGAGGAAGATAGATTAAGATAAGTCAATGATAATATATATATATATTTTTTTATTTTTTTTCCAAACGTTAATATGCATTTTTTTTCTTCTTCTCCCTTTTGTGATAATAAGAAGGTCTATATATTCAGAACAAATGTACTTTTAAACTCGATAACTAAAAATAAATTTTTATTTTGTACATTTCAGAGAAATCATGTGGGGGGAGAGTAGGAGGATGAGGAATGGAGTGAAGTTAAAGATTGAATTTAAACAAAAAAATGTAATTTAAATTTTTTTTGTTTCTCTTTCGGCACAAAGTGTTGATTACAAAAATATAATCAAGAAATATTTAGAAATATTCTATTATTTAAATATTCTATTAGAAACATAGAAACATAAGAAACATAAAATAGTCCACTAAGGGACAATATTGCGGTGAAAGGGGAAGGACGAAAAGAAGTTAAAAAGAATGAGGGTGATAGTTCAAGTTAACGGTTAAGAGAAACAACACAACTTTATGTAAATAATGCACTAGTTTCACATGAATATAGATAATATCTAAAAAATATACAATAGTTATTCAAAGAAACACTACACATACAATAATCCAACAAGGACTATAGAATACACTTTAATCATATAATTTAATAATGTGTAAAAGTCGAATATATTAAAATCACTTGGAAAATAGTTGTCAAATTAGATTATAATGACTATAATGAAAGTTCAAATAATAAATTCACTTTGCATGAATTAATATAAAACACAGACATAGGAGAAGGGTAAAAAGAAGAAATTAATTAATAGATAAACTGGGTCTTTATAGGAAAAAAAAGGAAAGAAAACAGAAAGAGGAAAGAGGGACAAATAAAGAAAACATTGCTTTTTTTAAAATTAATTTTTCTGTTTTGTACAATATATATATATATGTTATATTTTAAGTAAAACAATGCTCTGGTTCTATGTAACTCACCACCTTAAAAAAAAAATTACAAAAACATATACTGTACAAATATATTTTTCAAATAAGATTCTTACACACAGTTTCTGAAGAAATATATGGAAGAAAATAGACCTGAGAAATTTAAATGAATGCTTGTAAAATAGAGACGCTTGAGGGTAATTGATAATAAAAGAAAAAAGGAAGGGAGAGATAGAGAGGAGGAGAAAAAGAGAAAAAAATCTAGTTATAATTTCCAGCACCGTAAAAAGATAGTTTTATAAAGAACCACGCGCTAGCTCCACTGCCATATTAGAAATGGCATTCAATATTCGCATTAGAACAGGTACAATGTGGAACCCGGCTTGCATATACGGGATGTTCGAGGCTTTTTTTTTTTTTTTTTTTTTTTAAAGATTCTTTATTTTTCATTTTTCAAAGTGAAAAAAATTTTTTTTACAGAAGAAGAAGAAGTAAGGTTAGCAGTAGGGTTACAACAATATGGTATTACAACGGTTCGGTTGGGTGTGGTTTTGGCACATTTGTAGATGAAGATGGTCCTTAAGGTTGTGCTCTTGATTTGCGGACCGGTCTAGGTGGAGGTCTCTTGGGTCGTAGTTTTAAATGTGTATTGTGGTTCTTTTTCTATTGTCGGGGTATATTCAAACCCCACCTGGTGGAACAAGTAGTGACGAGATAATAGGTTTTTAATGTTTTTTTGTGTAAGTCCGGCAAGGCAACGCTGAAAGGAGGAAGTGAAATACTGAGTAAAGAAACATTAGAATAGTAACATTAAATGCTCAAGGGATTAACTCTCCACAAAAGAGGTCATTAGTAACCACTTTCTAAAACAAGAAAACATATAGATTTGTGCTCTCCAAGAGACGAACTGGACAACAGGTGAAGAGCAAAGAATATCTAAAGATTTCCCATTGATTTTTGGTTCGTCCTTGTAGAGCAAGGAAAAGAGAGGAGTAGCAATCCTAATTTCTAGGAATCTAGTACCTTTTTTTAACTTCTTTTCATCTGAAATAATATACCAGGAAAAAGATGAGGATTATTTTTATTATTATTTCATTATTTATATAGCGCCATCAGATTCTATAGCGCCGTACAATGGGATGCTAGATATCTGTTCTTGGTTGATAAGATTAGTAGAGATATTTTTGATTTTGTTAACCTTTATGTTCCTAACTAATCTCCAATTAAGTTTATAAAGAAGATGCTTCTTAAGATTGATAGAATAAAACAAGGCAACCTGATTCTCATGGGGGATTTTTATCTGCACAATGGATCCAATGCTTGACAAAAAAAATAAGTATTCACAGGAAAGTAGATGGAAATGTGATACATACTGCAAAAAAAGAGTAAGAGAGTGTATAAGAGAAAATGCTTTGATGGATTTGTGGAGGATTACACATCCCAAAGATCTAGATTTCACCTGTTTTTCGAAAACGTATTTAAGTTATTCAAGGATAGATATGATTTTTGGAGCTAGACACCCATCTATGTTTTAAAAAATAGATAATAAAACTCTAGTATGATCAGATCACAATCCTGCTGTGCTGGAACTAAAAGAAGAGCAGAAAAGAGGACAAAATAATTGGAGGATAAACAACCTTCTGTTAAATAACGAAGAATATCAAAAACAAATAAAGAAAGTAACAGATCATTTCTTCGAAGAAAATTCAGACAGAGACGTTTCAGCCCCCATGACATGGTGCGCATACAAATGCATAATTCGAGGGGAGCTGATTAAAATAGGAGCCAGGAGAAGAGAAAAACCCCACACGGATTAGCAGATCACTATATCAAACTTGATGAATTAACCAGACAAAATAAACTTAACCCTGATAGAGAACGAACACAAAAAAATAGTAGTAGTAGAAAAAATGATGAATGGTTTACTCATAGATAGAGTTAATAGGGGACTAGAACACCTCAACATGAATTGGTACTATCAAGGGAATAAGGTTAATAATACAATGTGTAATAAAGTAAAAAAATAAAAAATAAAAGCAAAGAAAAATAGTACCTTCATTAGGTCAAGGAATGAGATACTATTGGAAAAGATAGGGACCGCTTTCAAAGAATTTTATCACTAATTATATAATCTTCAAACTAAACCTACGCAGGTACAGATAAAAGACTATTTAGATAAAATAAAACGACCTCACTTAACAGAAGAACAATGTAAAATATTAAATAAGAAGATTCAGAGGATGAGGTAGAAAGGGTGTTAAAAAGGTTGAAGGGGGGGGGGGGGGAAAGTCACCTGGTCTGGATGTATTTAACAACTTGTTCTATAAAATATTGAAAGACATCATAAAAGAACCCCTCACTAAAACATTTAACGTGATAGCGGAAGGATGTCCTTCGATCTGGCAAATGGAACCAGGCAGGGTAGTCTGATTTCCCCGATTTGATTTATTCTGACATTGGAACCATTGGCCTTTCAGATTAGAGAAAACAAAAAGATTATAGACTTCAGGATAAATTCCAGTGAATTGAAACTGAACATGTATGCTGACAATGTGATAGTGACCCTAGAGGATCCAAAAAATTAATTAGGAGAAATGATTAAGATTTTAAAACAATTCTCAAAGGTGTCCGGCTATAAGCTTAACTTTAACAAAACCATAATAAATAATATCACAACACAAGCTAAAGAGCTAAATATAAATTCAACTGGGTATCAAGTTTGAAATATCTGGGCATAACGATATGCGCCGACCCACATAAAATAATGGAAGCAAACTTCCTCCCTTTACTTAAACAAATGATTAAACAGTTAAAAGACTGGGGAAAGATGGAATTTTCATTGTGGAGAAGAATAAATATTTTAAGATCATATGTCCTCCACACCTTTTCTGTATGGTACCCCTTTCAGTTCCAAGTAGCTGGCTTGCTATGATTCAAGCGTCATTTATGGTTATACCTTTTTCATATGGTACCCCTTTCAGTTCCAAGTAGCTGGCTTGCTATGACTCAAGCGTCATTTAGGAAATTTGTCTGGCGCAGTAAAAAAAAAAACAAGGCTAAAACTAGATTGTCCTAAATTGAAACCTGCACAAGGGGGTCTTTCTATGCCAGACATACAGGTATATCATAAAGCAAACATGGCACAAAACAGAAAGATTTAGGGTTTGAATTTGGACAACAGAAGCCCCAAAAATACCTATAGCTAAAAACTGTTTAACCCCTTAAGGACACATGACATGTGTGACACGTCATGATTCCATTTTATTCCAGAAGTTTGGTCCTTAAGGGGTTAAAGGACCACTATAGGCAGAGAGACCACTTTAGCTCAATGAAGTCGTCTGGGTGCCAGGTCCCTCTAGTTTTAACTTTAACCCTGCAGCTGAAAACATAGCAGTTTCAGAGAAACTGCTATGTTTACACTGAGGGTTAATGCAGCCTCTAGTGGCTGTCTCACTGACAGCTGCTAGAGGCGCTTCTGCGATTCTCACTGTGAAAATCACAGTGAAGATGCTCTATGTCCATAGGAAAGCATTGAGTAATGCTTTAGTATGGACTATTTGAATGCACGCACGGCTCTTGCCGCGCATGCGCATTTGGATCTGATGTCGTCAGGGGGTGGAGAGTTCCCCAGCACAGAGGGAGCCCGGCGTTGAAGAAAGGTAAGTGGCTGAAGTGAATTCCTGCTTTCCTCACAAGGAATTTGATCTGGGTGGCACAGCCCAACAGCAGACCTAACTCCATGTGGCGCCATTCTCAGTGCTGCAGGGGCCCTGATATCTAGACGCAAGTGTGAAAAGGTAGTGCAGTATTTACACTGGCTGCAGTTAGTTGAGCAGTCTGCAGGGAGGCTGGAGAAGCCCAACCACTGCATGTGAGTCACTGCAAGACTATGCTAAGGCACAGATCTGCTATCTTGAGTGCCAACTAAGTCAGCACCAGAAGGACGCCATCCCCTTGACACAATATGCCAGACAGAGGCAGAAGAAGCGTGGAGTTTGCAGGGGGGGACTTAGAAGAACTATGGGCACCTGCACTATTGCTGCCATAGCGGTAAAAGCAGGTGGATGGAGGGCAGAAATGGCGGCCATCAAGTGATGAGCTGCATGGGGTGAGTGTAGGAGCAGGTGAGGTGAGCACAGAGCCAGGGTAAGAAGAAACAAGAGTAGGAAAAAAACTAAAGAATGATAAGCAGAGGGAGAAGATATAGTGACAAGATTGAAGGCGGACATGGAGGGGGTTATAGTGCAGAGTATAGTGGAGGGGATAGGGGAAGGGTGTGAATTTGAAAAAAAGCAGAAAAAGGAGAGGAGACATTCAGGTTAGACACAAGAGAAGCAGGAAAAGTGAAGATAGGAACAAGTAAGGAGGAGGAGGGAGGGGGGACAGACATAAATAATCATCTTTTTTTCCATTGCAGGTTGACAAGGATAAAAAGAAAAGGTATCCTTAAACCGCTTGGGAGGAACAACAGCACAAAGAGCACAAACCATGCTTAAAAACATGCAGAGGACAAAGTAGAGGAAGGGGCGCTAATAAGGTATGAAGATGCCCCTCTCTTCCGTCAAAGAGTTGTCATTAACAGTAAATCTAAGTGGTGTCCCTCATGGTTCTGTTTTGGAACTGCTTCTATTTAACATATTTATAAATGATCTTAAAATAGGCATTGACAGCCATGTTTCAGTGTTTGCAGATGGCACACAACTCTGTAAAGTAATACAATGTGAGCTGGATATTGCTTTGCTGCAGATGGGTTTGGATAGATTGGGGACTGGGCACTCAAATGGCAGATTACATTTTATATAGAAAAAATTAAAGTTATGCAGTGCACTTCAAGGTAAAGAATGTACAAGCATCATACACCCTACATAGTAGTGAATTAGGGATAGCAACACATGAGAAGATTTAGGAATTGCTATAGACAACAAACTAGGCAACAATGTGCAATGTTAATCAGAAGTTGCTAAGGCCAGTAAGGTATTGCCATGTATAAATAGGGGCATTAATTATCAGGATGAAAATATAATTTTACCTCTTTCTAAATTAATGGCACCTGTTCTAAAGAAGGATATTATGGCACTAGAAAAAGTGCAAAGGTGGGCTACAAAATTAATAAAATGAATGGTGCATTTTAGTTATAAAGACAGGTTAACTGATTTAAATATCTTTATTTTGGAAATGATAGCATTATCCAAATATATTTGGGGCCAATATACACCACTGATATGAAATCTATTCATAAACAGGACTATGCATAGGGCACTAGATCATGCATTTAGACTGGAAGAAAGGAGATTTAGTCTAAGGCAAAGGACAGTTTTTTTACTAGAAGAATAATAAGGATATTTAATTCTCTGCCTCAAGAAGTTGTTTTGTCAGAGTCTATACAGATGTTTAAACAGTTATTGGATAAATACTTGCAAAAACCTAATATGTATGGATGTCATTTTTAATTAGTGGCGTAATAGCTTCTTGATCCAATGGATATCTGACTGCCATTCTGGGGTCAAGAAGGATTTTTTTCCTAGTTTGTTGCAAATTTGGAAGCACTCCAACCTGGGTTGTTTGCCTTCTTTTGCATCAACAGCATTAACAAATGTGAGAAAGGCTGAACTTGATGAACGGATGTTAATGCCCTTGGTAAATATGATGAATGTATTATTGAAATATTCATTCAGATAAGAAAGCTAAATATAATTTTTATACTCTTGGTTCACCCGCCAGAATAATGTCAGTCCTGGCATAAATATTTTCCAAATAAATTAGCAACCTAGGCCATTCTATAAAATATAAAATAAGTAAATATAAAAGGAGGCAGCGTAGGCATCCTTCTCTTCCCTCAATGTACCTTTCAACCAACCATAACTCCCCCTGCCCTATCCTTTTCTTCTTTTGAAGTTCACACTGTCCGCCTATTTAAACCCACTCCTTTAAGAATTTATATCATCTACCGCCCCCCCGGTCATCCTAGGCTACTCATTGAGCACTTTTATTCCTGGCTTCCCCACTTCCTCTCATCTAGCACTCCTTCCCTTATACTTGGAGATTTCAATATCACAATCAACAACCCGAACTACATTGATGCCTCTCGTCCACTTTCTGTAACCTCCTCCTTTGGCCTTATGCAATGGTCCAATTTAGCAACTCATACAGCGGGAAACACTCTTGATCTCGCCTTCACCAATCTCTGTACCGCCTCTAATCTCTCCAATATTCCCTTTCCTCTATCTGACCACCATCTGCTGACTTTTGACATCGGCATACCAAAGACCCAAATGACACCACCGTCTATACATCAATCTCACAGAAACCTCCAAAGTCTTGACCTAGAGCATTTCTCCACTAATCTCTAAACTCTCCTTTTACGTATCTCAAATCTCACCTGTCCTAACTCTGCAACCTCCTTCTACAATTCCACCCTCTCCTCTCAACTATACATTATGGCACCTCCTACATTGAAACGCAGCAAGCGCCCCCAACAACAACCTTGGCACACCAAGCTGACTCGATATCTCTCACTGTGTGTCTGACTTTCTCCACTATAAATTTATGCTGCGCTCATACAGCTTTGCTCTTTCCTCTGCAAATGTAAATTACTTCAGTACCCTCATAACCACACTCTCCCACAAATTCAAACGACTGTTTCACACATTTAACTCTTCTTCGCACTATTGTTCCTCCTCCACCTACTAACTTGACCTCCTCAGACTTTGCAACTCACTTCATTGACAAGATCTCTATCAGGGAAGAGATCTCTCATCTTTCTTCTTTTCCTTATAATACTTCCCCTAACCTCACTCCCTCTGCTGTTCTATGTTCATTCGCATCCGCTACAGCGGAAGAGGTTTCTGCTCTGCTCCAGTCCTCCCACCCCACCACCTGCTCCCTAGATCCAATTCCCTCACATCTCATGGATACTCTGTCTTCTTTTCTTTCTCTACCTCTCACTAAAATTCTCAATCTCTCCTTCTCCTCTGGCATATTTCCATCGCCCTTCAAACATGCAACTATAATCCCAATTCTAAAGAAGCCCATCCTTGACCCTAACTCTCTGTCCAACTACTGTCCTATCTCGCTTTTGCATCCAAGATCCTTATAAGAGTTGCGTATGCGAGATTGACAGACTTCCTCAAGTCCAACTCTCTGCTAGACCCACTTCAGTCTGGTTTCCGCGCTAAGCACTCTGTGGAAATGGAACTGACCAAAGTATCCAATGATCTACTCGCGGCAAAATCTCGTGGTCACTACTCTATCCTAATTCTCCTTGACCTTTCTGTGGTTTTTGACACTGTTGATCATCAACAGCTTCTTCTCATCCTCTGCAATATCGGTCTGCAAGATATTGCTCTCTACTGGTGCTCCTCCTACCTCTCCCAGCGCTCTTTTAGTGTTTCTTTCTCTGGCTCTGCTTCTTCTCCCCAACTCCTCTCTGTTGGTGTCCCCAAGGTTCAGTCCGTGGTCCCCTACTGTTCTCCTTCTATACTGCCTCCCTTGGTAAACTCATTAGCCCCCTTTGGCTTCCAATATCATTTCTATGAGGATGACACGCAAATCTATCTGTCCTCTCCTGATCTCTATAAAAAGATATGGAAGGGCTGCGCCAAATAAGGGTAGATAGTCCAGTGAAGTATTGCTAGGGTGCCAATAGATGGTCTAGGATACTTGATAGAGTTCCTCTGTGGATGCGCCTGGTGTAGACCGTTCCGTATATGTAAATACAAGAGAGGTAGAGGCGACTAATGGTATAGTAGGAAAGTTCAGGGTGTGATAGGTAACAAAATGTAGAGAACTCACATTCAAGAGAGCTATGGCCAGCTCTGGTGTGGTTTGCGTACAGCGGTATAATCCCCGCTTATGGGATATGTAGGGAGGGGGTCTCCGTCAACACCGTCTGGTAGTCCAGAACTCGGAAAAGAAAGACAGAAAGCGACAATAGTGCTCTCAATTTTGATGTGGTTCAGTGTGCAGATAAGTAGAGGTAAAAAACTCACATTTGAGGGAGCTATGGCCAGCTCTGGTGTGGATAGCGTACAGCGGTATAATCCCCGCTTATAGGATATGTAGCAGCGATACGTCCGTCAGCACCGTCTGGTGATCCAAGGCTCCAATATAGAAAAATAAAAAGAAGCAATAGTGCTCTCAATTGTGATGGGTTAAGAGAGTAGTAGAGGAAATAGAATAATACTCACAAAGATAGAGCAGAGGTACTGCTCTATGGATAGGCGCTGGTGGTATGATCCCCACCTAGGATTTCTTGGAGTACTGGAACTTTAAAATTGCCAGTGGAAATAAAAGTAACCAGGAGAGGTTAAAATGCCAGGAATAGGTAAAAAAAAGTTTAAAGTGCATAGAGAGTGCAATAAAAAGAGGATTGGTACAATCAAGTAGCCAAAAAACTTTCCCTATACACGATTATACCCCACCATATAGGATGCCAGGCAATCAGAGACATTTTAACTAAAGAAAATAGAATCCCCCCAGCCCAAATCGATTTTATTTTAGAAGGTATTAATATCATTTTAACCAACAACAATTTTTGTTTTTTTGACTCCTTTTACCTACAAAAACAAGGCACTACGATGGGTACAAGGTTCATGCCAAGCTACGCCAACCTCTTTATGGCCGACTGGGAATCCACGGCCATATGGGGAAGGCACGCTTGGTGTACGAACCTTGTAACATATTTTATAATTTTTTGCACAATATTCCTGTATGGAGGACACTGAAAACTTTTGAACAGGTCCTCTTTATTCCATCCTACCAAGGAAGCTTTCCATTTTCAGACGTTCTAGCGGATCACAGATACGGGCTTCACCTGTAAACGTCAGAATATTTTATAGACTCTAAATGGGAAGCTTATTAACCTTTACATGTTAATGGTTATCTATCCTTTCAGACATATGTTTTCTACTAGATTCATATCAGTGGCAGCGTTTATATTAATTTTGTGTGGTTATTTCCACTTTTATTTATAATGTATTATTAAAGGTTATGTTTTAACATTTAGGGCATTCACCCCTCCTTTTCTATTTTTCACTACCTTGGTAGTTCTCCTAGGGTTACCCCCTTAATTTTGAGTGCTTCAGGCTTCCAGCTTTCTCCTTTTTGTTTGTTCTATTTTAGATATATAGACGATTTGTTTTTTATCTGGGATGGCACAGAAGCTCTTTTTAACTCTTTTATCCACCACCTCAACATCAACAATAGAGGCATTACCCTAACCCACGAAACAAGTAAGGAATCTATTAATTTTTTAGACCTCAACATCTTCATTACAGACAACACCATCTACACCAAAACATTCTTTAAAAAGGTCTGCGTCAACACAGCTATCGAAAGATCTATCTGCCATTACAAACCTTGGTTGGAAAGTGCCCCTCAAAGCCATTTCCTTCGGAATTGGAATTGCTCCCAAATAGAAGATTTTAACAAACAATCAAATTATCTAAAAGAAAAATGTATTGAGAAAAATTACTCACCAACCCGCCTCAACACCACTATAAATAACATCACCAAAAAAGATAGAGCAGACCTCCTAACTTACAATACCCAACCCACCACCAACCCCATGCCCCTTCCTGTTGTTTTCAATTTTAATAAAAAAAGTGGCCATGTCAAAAAATTATCAAAAAACATTGGCACCTCTTAGAAGAAGACGAAATACTTAAAAATATTATACCTGACAAACCTAATGTTGTCTTTAGAGGTGCCCCAAACTTCAAATCCATTTTAACCACCAATTTTACAAAAGAAACCAAACCTACTTTTAATTCTGTTATGCCCAATGCCAGTGGCTTTTATAAATGTAAAAGATGCATTGTATGCAAAAACACAGACCCCTCCGTCCCTTCCAAAACCACCAGTTTTAAATCTAATATCACTAACAAAACCTATAAAATGAAAGATTTTATCAGTTGCGATACCAAAAATGTAATCTACTTGTTGGAGTGCCCTTGTGGTCTCCAGTATGTAGGCATGACCACAAGAAGTCTTAAAGTGAGACTGAGTGAACACTGTAGAAATATCAAAAAAGGCTACCTGAATCACTCCAAACACTTTTGTACACATAATAACGACATTAGACACCTTAAATGCATCGGCATAAAAAAAATGTATAATACCATGGATAGGTGGTAACATTAAGAACATATTAGGTCAAGCTGAGATGGAATGGGTTTTTAATCTAAAAACTCTTACCCCATCTGGTTTAAATTTTGATTTTGACCTGTTCAATTTTATTTAAATTCCTATATACAACCCTTATCTACATACTTTTATTCTTTTTTTTTTTTTTTTATAAATTTATATTGAAATATTTTCCTTTTTCACAGTAAGAGACAATTATGTTGGACCTAAGAGAATCAATTCATGTACAGTGTTACAAACAAATAAATATATATTAGAATAGATTATTGCACAATATTTGACATAGTACAGAAAGATGTTGTCACAATGATCCCATAGGAACCAGCATAAATAACGAAAATAAAAAACAAAAAACCATCACCAAATTTTAGAGCAGATAATTTAGAGCACATAATCGATTATTTTTAACTTCCCAAATTAATCTATATAGATCCACATCTATTTTATATTCTATTTGATTTATCCCTTAGTAAGGCCAACAAATATATCACGAAAAAATACAAGTATAACAAACTATCTAAATAGAAGGGTGTCCAAATATGCCCTTGTATTTTTTTAACCACTGTATGTACCATTGTTTCTTCTTCGACCTAAAAGTCGAATTGTTGATCAGCGCATATTCCATTGACATTTGGAACATGATCTGATCAATCAATAGCCGCTTGTAAAATGGCTTTGATGATTTCCAATGTCGTGCAATGATAATTTTAGCAGCCACTAGGCAATGTATAGCAAAACAAACATCCTTCTGGGAGTTGAAAATCAGGTTTAGATGTAAGAGGGCCGAAGCGGCATTCTCCTCAATTCTATTTGTCGTGATAGCTGTAAAGATATTAAACGCCCATAGCCATAGATATCTAACCGCAGGACAGGTCCACCATATATGTGTATAAGTACCTGGCTGACTTCCACATCTCCAACACGTTGGATCAGTAGAATCATATATTCTGGCCAGTCTGGCTGGAGTATAGTACCATCTATATAAAACTTTAAAATGGCACTCAGACAGGTTGAGGCAGTGTATATATTTATTAACCATAGTTAGAGAGGAATTCCACTCTTCTACAGATATCTGCAAATCTAATTCTAATTCCCACCTTTTGATCACTCTATAAGGGGATTCTTTAAGCAGCTCCAACAAGGACGCTTGAGTTCGAAAGATAAATTCCAATTTCTTTGCAAATATATTAGATGATTTAATAACGTTTTTATGGATAAAATTTTTTAGGCGGAGATAAGTAAAAATGTCTCCGCCTGGAATATAACAAGTATCTATAATGCTTTGAAAAGGTACGATCTTGTCACCCTGCATAATGTCTGCGATCCTCAGTTTGCCAGCATTATTCCAGTGCTTTAACGAGAAATCTTCTATCAATATTTCCAATATGTCAAGCGTACATGTTTTAGGTATAGAATTATTTATGCCTAGTTTTTTCTTAATGTTTAACCATTCTTCCAGAATCTGGGATAATATCAACGAGCTGGTTTGTGGCGAATTTTTAAGGGAAATCTTTGTGGTTGTCCACAAAGAATGTTGTAATTTATCCAGATGGGCCACTTTGGATTCTATAATATACCAGGGCTCAGAAACCTGTGTAGGATCCTGGAGAAGGTAAATATGCCTAATAATATTCGCTTGGTAACTATATACAATGCTAGGGAAATTTAGACCGCCATTGTTCAGCTTTTTGGTTAGAATCTTTTGAGTAATTCTGGGTTTTTTATAGTTCCAGATAAAATTGTTAAAACTTGATTGAATCATTGCCAACCAGGGTACACGGACTTTAAGTGGGATCATGGAGAACAAGTATAGCCATTTAGGTAGAATATATGAGTTGATAATATTGATTTTACCTTGCCATGAGGTTTCTAAATTTCTCCATTTTTTAAGTTTAAGATTCATGTTGCGAATGAAAATCAAAATATTCCTCTCCATTATTCCAGCCGGGTTAGCAGTTATAACTAGTCCCAAATAGTTTATTTCTAAATCTGTCCATATAAATTTGTAATTGTCGGCTAAGGTAGTGACTTGTTCACTGCTCATATTCATGAACATTACTGTGGATTTGTTAATATTTAATTTGAAATTTGAAATAATAGAGTATCTGTCAATTTCAGACATTAAGGATTTCAAAGACGACTCTGGAGCGGAGAGCGTAAGTAACGCATCATCCGCATAGAGAGATATTTTAACATCAAGAGTATCCATTTGAACACCTCTAATCCGTGGATTGTTCCTGATATTAATAGCCAAAGGCTCAATGGACAGAATATACAGCAAGGGGGAGAGTGGACACCCTTGACGCGTACCATTTTTAAGAGCAAACCACCCTGCGGTAATATTAGGGCCCACAGTGCGCGCCGAAGGAGCAGAATACAAAGCCATTATGGCCTTGTGTATCCAGCCTGTAAGCCCGAAAGCAGTGAGAACTTCAGCTAAATAGCCCCACCCAACCCTGTCGAATGCTTTTTCAGCATCTAAAGACAGGGCCAGGAGGGGCAACTGTTCTCTATTAGCCAAATCAACAATATCTATTATTCTCCTAGTATTGCTAGATGCTAGCCTACCCGGTACAAATCCAATCTGATCCGGATGGATCAGGGTCGTAATTATGGACTTGATTCTCTCCGCGATTATAGCCGCATATAGCTTCATGTCTACATTAATTAGCGCTATGGGTCTATAATTACTAGGATCGGTACTACTTTTATTTTGTTTTAGTATTGGAATGATATTTGCTTGTAATAGTTCAGTTGGAAAGGACTCGTTTATGGCTATTTGATTAAACATATCCGTTAGAGGTTTAGTCAACAGAGACTGCATATGTTTATAATATAAAATACATGCTTTTATTCTTTATGTTTGGACCTAACCAACCCTCATAAAAATAATTTTAAATTTTTCATCTATGCCTTTCCATTTATGTATCTGGTATTCTGTTATTTTTTATTTAATTTTATTTAAATTTTTATTTTATCTATTATTTTTATTTAACATCTGTAATATATTATTACTCTTGGGTACAATTTAACCCCTATTTAAATCATTATGTTTGTGATTACATTACCCCCTTTTCATGCATACTCCATTTACATATATCTCTGTATTTCTGTACCTTTAAACCATCTACTTATGTGTTATTTATTTTTTTAAATATGTGACATATTTTTTTTTATGAACTTTATAAAACAACTCTTTTTTTTAACTTTATAAAACACCTTTTTTTTTGTTTACTTTTAAAAAACAACTTTCTCACCCTCGTTTTTACATTTAAATAATTTAAATGGACTCATCACCTTTATAACATCACTCCCATACTTTTGAATCCTAATTTTTAAAAGTGTTTTTAAAAACTGTCTCTGATTGGCCAATTACAATTTTGGCGCAATTTGCAAATTAACATAGCCCTATTTAAACAACCCCTGCCAGGTTACTACTTTTATCCCATTCTGAAGAAGCCATTTATGGTGAAACACGTTTATGGTTATTAATTCTGTATTTTATTGTGTATTTTAGATCAATAAAAGTTTTTTGGCTACTTTATTGTACCAATCCAATTTTTATTGCACTCTCTATGCACTTTAAACTTTTTTTTTACCTATTCCTGGCATTTTAACCTCTCCTGGTTACTTTTACTTCCACTGGCAATTTTAAAGTTCCAGTACTCCAAGAAATCCTAGGTGGGGATCATACCACCAGCGCCTATCCATAGAGCAGTACCTCTGCTCTATCTTTGTGAATATTATTTTATTTCTTCTACTACTCTCTTAACCCATCACAATTGAGAGCACTATTGCTGCTTTTTATTTTTCTATATTGGAGCCTTGGATCACCAGACGGTGCTGACGGACGTATCGCCGCTACATATCCTATAAGCGGGGATTATACCGCTGTACGCTATCCACACCAGAGCTGGCCATAGCTCCCTCAAATGTGAGTTTTTTACCTCTACTTATCTGCACACTGAACCACATCAAAATTGAGAGCACTATTGTCGCTTTCTGTCTTTCTTTTCCAAGTTCTGGACTACCAGACGGTGTTGACGGAGACCCCCTCCCTACATATCCCATAAGCGGGGATTATACCGCTGTACGCAAACCACACCAGAGCTGGCCATAGCTCTCTTAAATGTGAGTTCTCTACATTTTGTTACCTATCACACCCTGAACTTTCCTACTATACCATTAGTCGCCTCTACCTCTCTTGTATTTACATATACGGAACGGTCTACACCAGGCGCATCCACAGAGGAACTCTATCAAGTATCCTAGACCATCTATTGGCACCCTAGCAATACTTTACTGGACTATCTACCCTTATTTGGTGCAGACCTTACATATCTTTTTATATCTATCCACCGAAGGACCCGAGGGGTTTTCCTTCATTTGGGTTGCTTCCTACCTTGACTAATTTTGTGATTACTAGCGCTGAATTCTTTTTGTGTTTATCTCTCCTGATCTCTCCCTGTCCCTCTTGACTAGTGTCTCTGACTGCCTCTCCTGCCTCTCTACTATTTCTAACTGGATGGCTTCCCGCTTCCTTAAACTCAACTTGACCAAAACTGAAATTTGGTCTTTCCTCCCTCAAGTGTTGCTACTCCTGTGTCTGTCTCCCTCCAAGTCAACTGTGCTAATATCAGCTTCACAACGCAGGCTTGCTTCCTAGGTGAATCAGACCTCTCCTTCATGCCTCATGTTCAGTCTGTCGCCAAATAATGCCGCTTCCATTTCAAAACATTGTACACATTGTGACAGACCCCTCTGTATTTATACTACTTTTATTCCTCCTTTGTTTGTCTGTTTGTTCGGCTATTTCCCTGTCCGTACGGTCCCTACGCTATTTCCCCGTTTCACCGAAAGAACTGCCGAATGGCCGGCCACCCATCATTGAAGTGTACTGCTTGTTAACCTCTTGGCCTCATTAGAACGTTGTGTTAACCGCAAACACTTCCTAATTGTCGAATGTCGGCTAGGTAGTCATCGTTCGTGTGAACGAACACGTGATGGCGCCCATCTTGGACATACGAATGCCCAGCGGTGTTAGTCAACGATTTCATGGAACTAAAAACAGACACTATTTTCTCATGAACACCACTGAAGCCGCCGACCTCCCTTCTTCTATTCTTCAGTTCATACGAACGCCATACCATTCGGTAGTTTGCAATACGAACCAAGTCACCCCAGGTAGCTATCCCATGGAGCCCATTCGTATAACGAAAGACTATGTGAAAGACTTTGGCTCCATGGCGATTGAACTGTATTTTTGTGATCTGAGCGCTATTCGGTAATAATGTGCGCTCAGATCTAAGCTATCTGGAATGGGTCACCATTTTGTAAAGGAAATTGTCAGGCCGGGCCAGTGACGCGTTCAGGGCCATCCCAGACAAGGATATTACTAACTATGGGCTGGTGAAAGAAGCCCTATTAGCCAGGTATGCCGTCACACCAGAGGCATACCGGAGGAGGTACAGAGACACTAGCAAGCAGACTGGAGACTGTTTTACAGAGTGGGCATGCCGCTTACACCGCACGGCATCCCACTGGGTCGCTGGATGCAAAGCAGTATCCGGGGAAGAGGTGCTGCAGCTGTTCCTGCTGGAATACTTCTTTGACAAGCTGTCCCCGGGAGTCAGATAGTGGGTCCAGGACCGAAAACCTTTTAACTTGCCTGAAGCAGCTCACCTGGTGGATGAGTACACACACGCCCGCAAACTGGATAACCCTGTCGTCAAGACAGCAGCTCGGGTGGATTATCGATTGGCAGCACCCCCTCCAGCTGCCGCCTACCAACCGCAGTCGTACCGCCCTACAGCACCACCTGCAGCTGCCATTTATTCTCAGCAGCCCAGGTTTAACTCCCAGGACTACTCACAACCCATCCGGTGTTTTAGGTGTAAACAGCTAGGGCACAAAAGGCCAGATTGCCCGTAGAATACAGCCAGGCAGTCCTAGTCGTGGAGAAAGCCAGCAGGGGGAAACCCCCTCTCATCAATGCCTGCTGCCCACTGCGTTGAACAGGAGGAACATTGGGGCATTCTACATGAAGCGGATCCAGTCCAAGCAGCTAAACGGGACAACAGGCAACAGCACAGGCAAACTGTCCGGGTTAATGGAAAGGTAGTCAGTGGCCTACGTGATACCGGTGCCACCATGACCCTACTACAAATGAACCTCATCCCAGAGAGCCAACACACCGGGGACACTGTAGCCGTAAGGGTAGCTGGAGGCACCGTTTTCAGGCTACCCATTGCACGTGTTCACCTGGATTGGGGGGTTGGTTCGGGACATGAGGGGGTGATGAAGGATTTGCCAGCAGATGTACTACTGGGGAATGATTTGGCCCCCCTTGTTTCTGCTTACGCTCTGATGGGCCCCGCTGAAGCCAACCCAGTGACCACCCATACCCAGACCCGTGCTGCTGAAACCGGCCCGCCTGCTGCTGAGACCCAGGTAAGACTATCTACCCCAACATGTACTTTAGACCAGGCTCCCCTAGGCTGGGATACTCCAGAGGTATTTGGGAGGGAAACCTGGGAAGATCCGACCTTACAAAAGTACAGGGATAAGGCAAATACCCAGGAAAGGGGAGTAGATGGGGAGCTCTATGAGTGGGTGGGGGATAGGATCCCTAAGCCATCCCCGAGGAGTAAAGCCCCTTCGCAGAAACGACAAGAAATACCAGCTGGAGATTCTGCGAATCAGGCATCTAGGGTCCCGTCGCACAGCCCACAGGATTACACAGAATTTATTTTGGCCCAGTTTTAACCGGGATGTGCGACAATACTGCAAAACGTGTGACACATGTCAACGGGTAGGTAAGCAGGGGGACCACCCTAAGGCCAGGCTTATGTCCATGCCTATTATTGGGGAGCCCTTCTACCACATAGCCGTTGACATTGTGGGTCCCTTGGCCAGGCCTAGTCCATCTGGGAAGAAGTATATTCTCACCGTGGTGGACTACGCCACACGTTACCCAGAGGCAGTAGCTATGTCTAATATTGAAGCAGAGACAGTAGCTGATGCCCTAGTTAGGATTTTCCCTAGAGTGGGGTTCCCTAAGGAGATCCTCTCTGACCAGGGAACCCAGTTTACCGCTGTGCTCACCCAGCAGTTGTGGGAGGTGTGCAATATCAAGCCCTTGCTGAGCTCACCTTACCACCCCAAGACTTTGTGACGGTTTCTGCAAGCGCTTTAACGGGACCCTCAAGCAAATGCTGATGACCTTTACTGATGCCTGCAGAGACTGGGAGAGATTCCTGCCTCACCTGTTATTTGTGTACAGAGAGGTACCCTAGGAATCTACTGGGTTCTCTCCCTTCGTGTTACTGTATGGGAGAAGGGTCCGGGAACCCCTAGATCTCATTAGAGGACACTGGGAGGGAGAGACAGAGCAGGAGGGGACTCCCATAGTACCATATGTTCTGGAACTCAGGGACCATATGGAGCAACTGTCCCTGATGGTAAGAGAGAACCTCCAGGTGGCCCAGGGGAAACAGAAGAGGTGGTACGATCGGGGTGCCCGACAGCGTATCTTCCAGGTTGGGCAGAAAGTCCTAGTGCTCAAGCCTGTGAAAACCGACAAGATGCAGGCATCTTGGCAGGGCCGTATAAAGTAGTAGCCCAGGTATGTGATACTACCTATGTTATTGCCAGCTGTGCAGATGAAAGGACCCAGCGATCCTTTCATGTGAACATGCTAAAGGAGTATCAGGAAAGGCAAGAGGATGTTGCTGCAGTGTGTGCCCCTGCTGCAGATGACTCAAAAAGTTTACCCCTCCCTGACTTACTAGAGAGAGACCCCCAGACTGACCTTACTAGCCTTGTACAGCTAGGGGACTGGTTATGCCCCACAGAGAAGGAACAGGCGAAGTGGCTTCTGTGGGAGAAACAGGCAACTTTCTCCCAAGAACCGGGCTACACGACCCTGGCTGTGCATAAGGTAGAAACCCCTGGACAAGCACCCCTTCGACAGCCCCTCTACTGTATCCCTAAAGCAGTCCAAGAAGGAATGTGGAAGGCAGTTGAGTGCACACAATCCATGGGGCCCTGGTGCGAAACTGATCCGTGGTCCCCCCCATGGAGTATTCGGATGGTTTTCCTGTTCGGCTGTTTGGAGTGTGGATTATTCATATGCTTGCTTGTTCAGCTGATTGGAGTGTTCAGTAGCTGCCTTTGTGTTCGGGAAGGGAATATCCTAAATGGCTTTAACCCCTTCTACACTCGGGGGTGACGTTACACACATCCAACCCTACTTGACGCCAGATGCGACTAAGGTGCTGGTTCATTCCACTGTCTAGCTCCTGACTGATTCCTCTCTTGCAACTGTCATTAGTCTAATACTATCCTTACCTTTTGTGTCACTTTACCCACTCCCTCTAGCATGTAAGCTTATTGAGCAGGGCCCTCAACCCCTCTGTTCCTGTGTGTCCAATTGTCTGGTTATAACGACATGTCTGTTCGTCCACCCACTGTAAAGCGCTGTGGAATTTGGTGGCGCTAGATAAATATTAACATAATAATAATAGTGCAATTTACTGTTACATTTACTTTCTCAGTCTGGTCCCCTATCGAAAACAGTCATCAGGTAGACCGTGGCCTCGTCAGACTTTATCTCATTAGGCATTCTGTTGTTATATATATATACACACATAATAAAATTGCACTCAACAAACTTGGTATTCGTTCTGATTTATTTGAAAAGCAGTGCATTTTTAATACAAATTCGACCCTGCAATAGCTGACAATATTTTCAAATTTTCAGACACTTTGAAGCACATTTATATCAAGCTATTTCTCACAATTGTCTTCCTAGAAGATAATGACAAGATAGGGTTGGTTTGTTAATTGACGTGCAGGCAAACATGGTGGGATGAATAACTGATGTCACATTTGAATATATCTCCATTTGTATTAAGGAGCCACAGCATTCCTTCATCATATGACACATGCTTAAAAGGACCACATACATTCACCAGAGACCATGCAGTCCCGATTGGGTTTAAAACAGAGATTCCTTGTCTGTCGGGGAAGAAAAAGTTAAATTATATTAATTATATTTATCAAGTCACTTATGGTATCAGGGTTAGGCCAATCCCCAGGCCATCCCTCATTAATATTTAATGACCCAATCTACCCCCCCTCACCCTACTAACATGTTTTCTTACACATCATTAGTCTTCCTTCTTCTAACTCTTCATTCTTCAGCACCCAAAACTGCTGTGCAATAAAATTAATCCATCCAAATTAGGGCTTGCTGCAGACTGAGCTCTCATAGCAAGTAAAACTCTTAGGAGGATTGCCCCACTATGCCAGCTTTTGCATCGCATGGGAACATTTCCAACACTATGCAATAACAGTATGCTTGGAGTAACTAACTGGAGTAAGTAGAAGAATTGAAACAGTGTGAGAACAGATAATTCCTTAACCTTGAAAACCGAGATGAATGCCCTCCTTTCCAAATATATACTGACACAACAGATGGTCAAATTATTATTTTCTATAGTGTATTCCAGTCAGCAGTCAATGGGTAATAAGAGGCCTACCTACAATCTTCACAGAGATCGCAGTTGCAATATAGCAATCACTCTAGGGGACCCGGCCAACCTGTGGACACCTGCAGCTCGTTCAGGGGCACATCGGGTGGCCCATGCTCTTAGAGCCACCTGGTGCAATGTATTTCCAGGGACCTAGTCAGCTCTGCGGTGCTTTAACAGCGTGACCAGGCCCCCTGTGAGGAGGTCAGCTTGGAAGGAAGTGGTTCTTCCCAGGTAATATAGGGTGCTGCAAGGGAGGAGAAGGAGAGGAGGGAGTCAGAGTGGGAGCTCTGACTTCCATCAGCCTGAGCTACTGGATCCCAGGGAAGTCTCCCTCCTGCACATAAAATATAGGAAACAGGAGGGTTACTAATTTTGCAACATTTTGTGTATCTATGTCTGTATGTGTGTCTGTGTGTTAGTCTGTATGTCTGTCTGTTGGTGTATCTGCATGTGCGTCTGTATGTGTATCTGTATGTCAGTGTGTGCCTCTATGTATCTGTATGTGTGTCACTGTTTGTATATGTAAGAGTCTTTCCAACAAACATTAGGAACAGCACTCAATTCTATCAATCTGAGCCAGGGTGTAACTAAACCAGGACCAAGCACCAGGTTTCCGTGGCAATAGTATAACATACAAAAATAGTTTAGGCACTCCAAGGTTCAGAATGTCAAATTTATTGAAGCCCAAAGCAACGTTTCAACCTTGCGGTATTTGTCAAGCTTCACAAAAAAAAGTCAAGCTTGACAAAGACCGCAAGGTCGAAACGTTGCTTTGGGCTTCAATAAATTTGACATTCTGAACCTTGGAGTGCCTGAATAATTTTTATATGTATATGTATGAGTGTCATTCTGTGTATCTGAATGTATGTTATTATATGTGTCTGTGTATCTGCATGTGTATATGTGTTAGTGTGTTAGTTTGTGTATCTTTGTATTTGCATGTGTGTCAATGTGTGTATCTGTGCATTTGTATCTGTATGTGTGTCTGTGTATCAGCATGTGTCCTTGTATGTATCTGTATGTGTTATATGATGTGTATCTGCATGTATTTCAGTGTGTTTGTCTGATTATATGCATGTGTGTCTGTATAACTGTCACCCCAACACACACACTGTCACCCACCTTCACACTGTCACACTCACAATAACTTTCCCAATCCTGTCACTCACCCATGCCATACTTCCCTCCCATAGCTCTGCCATATTCACCCTATAACACTTACCTTATCTGACACTGTCACACTCACTCTTCCAATCCTGACACTCATTCTCCATCACTCTGTCACACTCGCCCCCTTTCACCCTGCCACACTCACCCTATCACATTAACACAATGCCACACTCACCCTGTGGGGCGTGAATGTGAATGAGACACATGAAGGGGCTGGGGGGTGGGTGGGGGTGGTGAGCCATTTTGAGGGTGGGAACCCTTTGGTTTCTAGTTGCGCCTCTGTGTAAATCACTAACACAGATTTAGACAGATTTGTGAACAATATTTTGGAGAAATAGGTATTTTGTGTACAAAGAAAAAAATAAAATATATATATATATTTGTAGTCAGGGACAATAAGCCGAGTTATAGTAGTGTTATAAGTCGGTTCTGTTGTGCCGAAACCAACGTTCGGGTAGGCCTATAAGAGGGGGCCTACTAAGTGATTGCTTAATAAAGTGTGATGTGGGTGGGCTGAACCAGGAAACCTCAGCCCAGAGGAAGGGGGCCTGTGAATTTATAGGCCGGATAAACCCCTTCCACAACTACAGGCTCAACATATATATATATTCATATCAAAATACACTTAGAATGAAATTTGTATATATACAAATCCACGTTCCCAGAACTCAGGTTCCCCGGTCTTGTTACTGCCCTGGTGCCAACTCCAACCACAATATACAAAAATATGACGCGTGTAAGACGTCTTGATAAAAGTCTGTGGGGACTTAAACGTCAACTTTTTAATGTGCTGAATTAAAGCATCAACTTCATTTTTAAACCAGACCCCTGAGTGCACTAGTTGTATTTTTGTATATAGATAGATAGATAGATATAAATAATAAAGTAAATATATACATATAATCTACATGTATAATTTAAATAAATGTGTATTTAACCCTGTAATTTTCCAAAACACTATAAAACCTGTACATGGGGGCTACCATTGTACTCCAGAGACTTTGCTGAAAACAAATATTAGTATTTTAAAACAGTAAAATGTATCACAACATTGATATCATCAGTAAAACAGCACTTTTTGTGTGAAATAAAAAATAATATGAAAAGTCTGGACCTACCCCATTTTTAATATACTGGGTTGTCTACTTTTTCAAACGGTATGCCATGATGGGGTAATTTTTATTTTTAGACTGTCATACAGTGTCAAAGGCAATAATTGTCAAAATCTACTTACCGTATATACTCGAGTATAAGCCGACCCGAATATAAGCCGAGGCCCCTAATTTTACCCCAAAAAACTGGGAAAACGTATTGACTCGAGTATAAGACTAGGGTGGGAAATGCAGCAGCTACTGGTACATTTCTAAATAAAATTAGATCCTAAAAAAAATCACATTAATTGAATATTTATTTACAGTGTGTGTATATAATGAATGCAGTGTGTGTGTGTGTGTGAGTGCAGTGTGTATGAGTGCAGTGTGTGTGCATGTTGTGTGTATGAATGCAGTGTGTGTGTGTGTGCATGTTGTGTGTATCAATGCAGTGTGTGTGTGCATGTTGTGTGTATGAATGCAGTGTGTGTGTGTGTGTGTGCATGTTGTGTGTATGAATGCAGTGTGTGTGTGCATGTTGTGTGTATGGATGCAGTGTGTGTGTGCATGTTGTGTGTATGAGTGCAGTGCGTATGAATGCAGTGTGTGTGTGTGTATGAGTGCAGTGTGTATGAGTGCAGTGTGCATGTTGTGTGTATGAATGCAGTGTGTGTGTGTATGAGTGCAGTGTGTATGAATGCAGTGTGTGTGTATGAATGCAGTGTGTGTGTATGAGTGCAGTGTGTGTGTATGAGTGCAGTGTGTGTGTATGAGTGCAGTGTGTGTGTGTGTGTATGAATGCAGTGTGTGTGTGTATGAATGCAGTGTGTATGAGTGCAGTGTGTGTGTGAGTGCAGTGTGTGTGTATGAATGCAGTGTGTGTGTGTATGAATGCAGTGTGTGTGTGTATGAATGCAGTGTGTGTATATGAATGCAGTGTGTGTGTGTGTGTGATGCAGTGTGTGTTTGTGTATGTGTTGGTGGGGGTGGGCATTTTGATTATTGTTGTATTATTAATTTTATTAATTATTATTTTAAATTTTTGTTTTTAATATTATTATTTTTTTTTATTGTTATTTTATTATTATTTATGTATTTTTCGTCCCCCCCTCCCTGCTTGATACATTGCAGGGAGGGGGGCTCCTTCCCTGGTGGTCCAGTGACATTGGTAGTTCAGTGGGGGGGAGAGGGGTGCTGGCAAAGCTCTTAATTACCTGTCCTGCAGCTCCTGTCAGCTCCCTTCTCTTCCGCGCCGTCCGGTCAGCTCCCCTGTCAGCTCACAGTGTAAGTCTCGCGAGAGCTGCGGCTCTCGCGAGACTTACACTGGGAGCTGACCGAGGTGCTGAACGGACGGCGCGGAGGAGGAGAGAGCTGACAGGAGCTGCAGGAGAGGTAAGTACCGCTCTGACAGCTCCCACAGCCCCCCAGTCTGTATTATGGCAATGCAAATTGCCATAATACAGACTCTAACTCTAGTATAAGCCGAGTTGGGGTTTTTCAGCACAAAAAATGTGCTGAAAAACTCGGCTTATACTCGAGTATATACGGTATATATCTATATATATATCTATATCTATTTAATTAAATACCTTACAATCAAGTAAGGCAACTTATATATCTATTTAATGAAATACCTTATAATCAAGTAAATCAAGTAATCCATGGGGCAACTTTTAAACTTCTTTCTCAATAGCAATTTTGTAAAATGAATTAGTTTATCCAACCGTAAAACTTTATTGATGAAGTGGATCATCTTGAGGTTAGCCAACAATTAACAATCAGTTACAAAAAGAAGGGACTTAGAGAGAAACTATAGTGCCAGGAAAACTGTTGGAACTACAGCTTACCCCTCCATTGCACACCCTCTTCTGTCACTGACCTGGGTCCAGCACAGAGGTCCCTTGGCACTGTCTTGGGGCTGCTTTCGCTCCTCCCTTGTCGATGTCAGTCAGCGGGTGAGACCTAATGCGCATGAGCACAATGGCCATGCTTGAATTAGGAATTCCCTATAGGAAAGCTATGGGGATTCGGCTGATGCTGAAAGTCCTCATACATACCGTGAGGTAGTCCAGCGTCAGTTAGGTGACCAAATGTCAGCCCAGAAGTCCCTTTAGTGACTCCACTAGAGGTGGAGTTAACCCACACAGGTAATTACTGTTTATTAAAAACTGCAATAAATGCAGGGTTAAGGGACCTGGGATTATGCACCCACACCACTTCAATGAGCTGAAGTGGTCTGGGTGCCTATAGTGTCCCTTTAAGCACACACAGTTAGTGAATATTCTGTCTACGTCTTAGGGAGCCTTTAAAAAGAATTGCTTCTTTAAATTAGTAATAACTAAAACTGGATGCATTTTTTCCCCCTATATGTATTCCCTATTTCAGTATTGAAATTTACCTTTTGTATACGCTGCCAATGGTGTTGATTCCGTACACTGATCCATCTGTGCCAACTTCCACCATAATCATGTTCCCTTCTACCATTTTCCATTCACTGCCTCTGCATTCATCTGGACTCACATTCAGACGATAAAAGATTGCATTATTGCTGTTCACTCCCCAGCAGCCATGGAGACCACAGCTATAATACATTAACCTTCCCTCAATCGGGATGAAAGGGAGAGTCGTATCCGTTGAAAGAGTGGAATCCTGGTCCAGGCAAAAAATGTTATCACCACTGTTCACACCTCCCAGATATTTGTCACCTCCTGCATCTACCTGTTTAAGGCTTCCTACAAAAAAGCAGCAGCAGATAAAATACAATTAAAGCACATCTAACGTGCACTACAGTAAATGTGATATCAAAACCCATATTATTATTATTAATGGAGTGACATAGATATATTAATAATTGTCAATTTAAAAGACATTAATAAATTGTCACATCTTCACCTACAACGTTTTATCAGGGATGGATAAAAGTCCTTATTTTATCTGAAACTTTGCTGGTGGGTTCAAAACAAAAGTGCTGTTTTCGGGAATTTGTGTGTGTTGTATCTTCTTTTTGGTATTGTTTCATCTGAGTAATAATATCTTCTCTATGGAAATTAATCCTGTGCTAGACTAAAGATGAGTTTTAGAGAAATATTTTTTTTATTTCAAGAACAGAGAGAAAGGGCCCTGTATCTGAATACTAAAGTGAACACTCTAACATTAAAAATAAATATATTTAATTGCACCATTGTCTTCAAATAGCCCTATATATTTACACTAGTGATGTGTTATCAGAAATGGTACAAAAAAGAGAAGCCTTGGTAGGGGTGGGCTTTAGGGGATAGAGCCCCTGATGTAGATTAAATCCTTCAATCCCCTCTGGATAGTACTGTTACAAACTGCCATTTGTAACTGGTCCTTTAAATGACAAATTGCTCTGCTTACCTGGGTTGTGGAGAAGCCTATTTGCCAGCCTCCTTCCTCATGACTAAGGCCCCTGGAAGATTGTGCCTCTGAAAACTTATGGACTTTTATTGGGTGTGTATGGCCCTTTAAGAACCGTCTGGGGACATATTGTGACTTTGTTGAACAATGCCCCTTTAAGACTATGTCCCCAGACCTGTAAAATAACTTGTTCCTGGCTTTCTCCCACTTGGTTCAGTAAATGGGGCTTACTGAACCAAGTACCACACAGGCAGACCACTCAGAAGTGGAAGTGTGCAGGCAATTTACCTCCCAGGCTGGGAGCCTGCTGTAGGTAAATTGCCGACCGCTGGGTGGCCGCAGTTCGTGCAAACCGGCCATCTTTGTTCATTCGAACGAGGTCAGCGGTATGTGTAGCCAAATTCATGGAACTAAAATCGGCTACATTTCAACGAACACCGCTGACCCTTACCTTCTCCTACACTGAATTTTCAGCTGCAGAGACTAAGTCCCGTTCGGCAATTCGAACGCTCATTCGAATGGGACTTAGTCCTTTTTCTGCATAAAATTGACCGTCCACACAGCCCAAATCTATGGAACTGTTTTGGGCAGGAAAATGTGCTTTTTGGTTATGTTTATATTTAAATTGTGCTGATTCTGAATATGTAATTGTTATGAAGATTGGACGTATATTTGTAAAGTTATAGTACATGTATATAAACTGTATTTTTCCTGCTTGTGATAATTATGTTAACCATTGTGTACCATAATTATATCACAGGCAGAGGGAGGGAGGGTGGGGGTGGGGTGAATTTTGTGTGTAATTGCTGGGAGTGTTTTCTGGAATGTACATGTGTTATTGGTTGTTCTTTAAAACCCTGTGGGTGGTCCTATGTAAGGAAAACCTGCATAAAAGAAGGTCCTTTTGGTGCCAATAAAACAGAATGACTTGCCCCTCTAACTTGCAGCCTCGACTCATGTTTGTAGGGGACAGCTATAATAAATACAGGGATTGCTATGCTCTTCATACTCCCTTAGCTACTGAGCTCTTGTAAGAGCTCTTGTTCCTGATCCTGCTTTGCTCTACAGAAGGAAGAGGTTCACCTACTGGAACCTGGAGCCTGGTCATGGTCCAGGGTGGATAGCAGACGGCGAGATTCTAGCCCAGCAGCGGCGGTTCGTGGAGTCTGAAGTACTTATGGTGTCTACGCAGTAGTTTTGGTGCCTACGGTGCTGATGGTCCTTTGGTGAGCGCTAGGAGCATCCTTTATACGGTCCAACTTCCAGCCAGCCGGGAGGCAACTGTAACAAGTACCTAGACCAGATAAGCTGGCCTTTCCCATATTAACCTCTCTATAAGTTGCCAACAGTGTATGACACTATTAATTCCCTCCACCCCACTGAGATCTGCAAAGTTTTGAGAGCAGGTCCTGATCTCACTCTAGGTGTTTTTGAAAAAAAGCGGTCCACTTACCTGCTACCTGCACCCAGCCACCATCCTGAAACTTGAAGATGTTGTTCTGTCTGTTTGTTCCCCAAATACCGCCTGGTCCCACACTCACATGTATCAGTTTTCCTGAAACATGCTCCCAGTTTTTCCCAACGAGACGGAATATGTCATCGGCATCGTTGACCCCATAAACTTGTCCGGCTCCAGCATCCACCTGCTTGAGTTTCCCAGTAATTAAAGTACAACGCAGGCCTGGGTGTAAACAGAAAGAGCTTTGAGTCTTTGCAATATGCATAACAAGAGGGAGAAAAAATATGTGAATGTGAGAAATTATATAGCTGTTGGTATAATAGTGAGTTTGACTGAATTTGCAGTTTGGTAGCAGCATGTGAAAATTGTTGTAAATACAATGGGATAAATATGTATGTGACATCTATTTCTAAAGTTGCTTTTTGCAGATATGGTTAGTTAGATATTGTACTACTCATGATGTACTCATTTTTTAGTTCTTGCTGACACTCCACCTCTCACTTATATGTTTAGTAATGGTGATCTCTATTAATCCAAAATCAGTGGTGTACTGAACAGGGGTTGGGGAACACACTGCACAGCGCTCTCCTCCTCCCGGTCGCAAAATGTAGCATGGCCAAGCAGGCAGGAAGTGCTAACAGGGAGCACAGAACTGCTTCCTGTCAGAACAGGTACAGGAAGAAAAGGCTCGTCCAACGCAGACTGCTAAAAAGTGGAGTGAAGGGGAGGGGGTCTAAAGAATGCACAGAAAGGGAGGGAGGCTAAATAAAAGCACAGGGGGCTAAAGAGGGCCCAGGAGGGAAGAGGGTTTAATAAGAGCACAAAAAGTGCAGGGGACTAAAGAGTGTATATGAGGGGGGGGGGAGGGGGGAAGAAGGCACAGAAGGTGAGGGGAAAAAGTGTATAAGAAAGGGGGCCAAAGAAATCACAGGGGTAAGGGGGGCAAAATAAAGGCACAGTAGTAGAGGAGGACAAAAAAAGTGCACAGGTGGGGTCTAAATAGGGCACAGAAGGGGGGGGGCAAAAAAGGGCACAGGAGGAGGGAGCATAAACAGTCACATCGAGTGGCTGGGGGAAAAAGCACATAGAGGGGCTTAGGGCACAAAGAGATATACAGAAGGGCTGGGGAAGGGGAAAAGAGACACACAATGGGTTTGGGGAAGGAATAGATGCACAAAGGGGCTAGGGAAGACAAAACCACAAAGGGGCTGAGGGGGCAAAGAGGCACACAGAAGGCTTGAGGATAAACAAACACACAAAGGGGTTTTGGTGGGGAAAATCTATACCAGGGAAGTGGAAAAAGGCACACAAAGGGGTTAGGGGAGAAAAAAAAGCCTGCTGGGAAAAAAAAAAGAGGCCTAACAGCAGCAGCCAGTCGGCCAGCCACAGAAGCTAGCCTGCTTGTTAACCAGCCACAGCAGCCTGCCAGCTGGCCACAGCAACTAGCAAGCCTGCTAGCTGGCCACAGCATCCAGCCTGCTAGTCAGCTACAGCAGCCAACCAGCTCCTGGAGCAACCTGCCAGTCACAGCAGCCAGCAGCAGCAATTAAGGTACGAAGAGCCAACTAGGGCTGGATATTAGAGAGCTATGTTATATTACTATATTGTGAATTGGGGCCAGAGTGTTTCTATTTCTAACATACAGTTTACAAATCTGTGCATTGAATGTTCTTGAAAACATTTTTAAAAAGTGTGGGTGTATTTTACATTTTAAAGTTGGGGGTGGGGGTGCCATATACAGGCCCAGAGTACCAAATGCTTTAGGTACATCCCTGTCCCAAATTCTTCTATATGCAGAAGCTTTGGATCTTATCTCCTTATATAAATGCGTTATAATAATGTATCTCTTTGGGGAGTGCACATCAGTCCTGCAAACAATAGAAGACTGTAAGATGGAAGCAGTATAATTGTTCAGAAATGTAAACAGTGACAGGCTGTTTGAACCAAAACTGCTACATTAAACCGCTATAGTTGTTCTGTTGACTAGAGTGCCCATCTAATAGTCATCAATGTATAAAACAAATGCTCTTTTCATTACTATGTTGATACTATTGTACAGGGGTCCTCAAACTCTGCCCCCCCCAGATGTTGCTGAACTACAACTCCCATGATTCTCTGGCTATCTATGTAATTCAAAGAATCATGGGAGTTGTAGTTCAGCAACATCTGGGGGGCTGGAGTTTGAGGACCCCTGCTATAGCATATAATAATAATAAATAAAAAAAAGTGTAAAATAGTAAAAGGGAAAAATACATGCTCGTTATCTGGCAAACATAATATTCAGTGAACCATTTAAACATTATTAACCCCTTAAGGACTGAGCCAAATGTACACGTTGTGAATAGAGATGTCGCGAACTGCCTGCCGAACCGTTCGCGAACTGTTCGCCAGCGAACATTAGTGTGTTCGTGGCGAACGAACATACGCGATTTCCGGTCCGCCCCCTATTCGTCATCATTGAGTGAACCTAGGATGTGTCTGCTTCCGGACCAAAGTTCACTCAATGATGACGAATAGGTGGCGGACCGGAAATCGCGTATGTTCGTTCGCCACGAACACGCTATTGTTCGCTGGCGAACAGTTCGCGAACGGTTCGGCGGACAGTTCGCAACATCTCTAGTTGTGAACAAAACAAAACGTAAACAAAACCTGGCATTTGCATATCTGTCCAACCGTAATTCACCTCTTTCATATTAAATGCACCCACCCTTATTATATATAATTTTATTCAGGGGAAACAGGGCTTTCAGTTAATATCAAATATTTAGCTATGAAACATAATTTAATATGAAAAAAATGGGAGAAAATAAGACATTTTGTTATTTTTTTAGTTCTACATGACATTTTAACTGTCAATGTCATAATACTGTTTGCTTTTACTGTAATAAAATACACATATTTGTATTCAGCAAAGTCTCACGTGTAAAACAGTACCCCCTATGTACAGGTTTTATGGTGTTTTGGGTTACAGGGTCAAATATATAGTTACAGGGTCAAATATAGCACGTTACATTTGAAATTGAAATTCGCCAGATTGTTTAAGTTGCCTTTGAGACTGTATAGTAGCCCAGGAATGAGAATTACCCCCATGATGGCATACCATTTGCAATAGTAGAAAACCCAAGGTATTGCAAATGGGGTATGTACAGTCTTTTTTAGTAGCCATTTGGTCACATACACTGGCCAAAGTTAGTGTTAATATTTGTTTGTGTGTGAAAAATGCAAAAAACGCCAATTTTGGAAAGTGCTTGTGACTATGTGGCTACTAAAAAAGACTGGGCATAAACATTTGCAATACTTTGGGTTGTCTACTATTGCAAATGGTATGCCATCATGGGGGTAATTTTCATTCTTGGGCTACCATACGCTCTCAAAGGCAACATAACCAATCTGGCGAATTTGAATGTGAAAAAAATGAAACACAAGCCTTATATTTGACGCTGTAACTTTTGAAAACACCATAAAACCTGTACATGAGGGGTACTGTTGTACTCAGGAGATTTTGCTGAACACAAATATTTGTGTTTCAAAACAGTAAAATGTATCACAACAATGATATCGCCAGCATCATTCACTTCAGGCAATGCTTCTTGTGAAAAGCAAACACAGAACTGGTGTGTGTTTTTTATAGGGCAGCTGTAACCAACACCTCCAATCTCATCTCATTGATTGGACTCCAGTTTTTTAACGTATTTACATATTTTTTTTATATTATATATAACTATATATATAGTATCCAAGAAGAGAGCACTCTGAAGTCTTATAATTTGAAAATTAAATGCTGCTTTATTGTGCAGAATACAAAAAATGTCTAATAATTAATAATACAATATATATATATATATATATATATATATATATATATATATATATAATATATATATTTAATCAGTATCAGTCTACGTAATTTGATATTAATATATATATTATCTACTTGAAGAAGCCCTTGAGGCGAAACGCGTTTAGATATATATGTTTGGGATCATACTTGTCTTGCGCTTCAGGCTGGCTGCCCCGAGCATGCAATGAGGACCGGGATAACCCCCGCCGGTCCATGGGGGGAGGGGGAGGTAGGCGATGAGTGTGCTGAGGGGTTCACTCGAGGCTTTGCCGTCGTGGAGAGCGGCCTTCTCTCTCTGGCTCGGTCCCGGGTAGGCCCCATTTGCTTTTGCGGGTTCCTGGGCAGTAAATGTCGCATTTTTGGTATCAGTCCATTCCTCCGGGCTTACCCGTTGTCCCTCTTGCCTTCCTGCTGGTTTTCACTCTGAGTTGCGGGGTATTTACCCCTTATAGCAAGATCATCTAAGGTATTTATGAATTATTCTACTTCCATTCCAGAATGAAGAATTACAAAAAAGATAATAGAGCACAAAAATAAAACGAAATTAGATCTAGGCTTGTTAGTATCACACAAACTAACAGCCTGATTATTAGTCTCTCGTCTGAAAAACTCTGGGCTGGCCGCCAAAAATCTGCAACTGTAGCAACCACAGATTAGTAGATAAAATGTATCGTGTAGATGACTTAATGTTACTTCAAATTGAGTCCGTGCAAATAGAGGATGATTTATATATAATGATGAATAAAGTGATGGGTTGAAAAGGAAATCATTTTATTTCATAAAAAATCCGTAGTTAAACTCTATTATCTTTTTTTGTAATTCTTCATTCTGATATGGCTCTATTATCTTTTTTTGTAATTCTTCATTCTGATATGGAAGTAGAATAATTTATAAATACCTTAGCTGATCTTGCTATATTTATTTTCTAGCAGATCAAAGGTGTTTTATGATACATATCCTAAGACTATATGTGCAATATTTATTTATCCATTTGTTCTCAGGACTGAATTGATGTATCCACTATTTGGACTCATACTTATTACTGCTATACAATATTGATATATTGAATATTGTTCATTTATTTAATGTTTCATATTTTTTATATTTTTATATATTTATATGTTTATATCTGCACAGATACTGTAATTTACATCCTGTCTTGTTGCACTATACATTTGGTATTCATATATCTTTTATCTACTAATCACACCCTTTAGATTCTTGATACTTTTATCTACATTCTATAAGCTCCTGGATAACTTTATCTTTTTATTTGTGAAACTCTTTGGGATCTGGCGAAACCCCCTTTTTTCCAGTTTTTGAGCTTTTAATTATTCTTTGTCTTATTCCCTCTTATCTACCTTCTGATAGATTTTATCAGGACTGACTATTACTATAAATATATGACAGACAACTCCCTCAAAAACAAGACAAAATAGACATACGGGATCAACACAGAACAACCACTATAAAGTCATTTTTAATTGTTAATCTACACAATATATTGTATATATATATATTTATATAACAATTGGGATGGGCGCAGTGGAGAAACAGGACAGAATTACTAAACAGCACTGCTGTAACACTGCAAAATACAAAATAAATTGTACAATTGATCCTAGGTGCACAAAAACCCTGTTAACATATTACATTTGGTAGTAATTGCACAGAAGAAGGAGCAGAAAGAGTTCTTGTTGCAGAAACTAATATGGGTTGAAATAATGCAAAATGTTGTCACCTGCAGCGATTTCTAAGAACATCAAAACCAGGTAGATGTAGGCTTTCATCTTGTCAGTTGGATCGGTCAGGCAATGAGTAAAGCTAGTCTGAAAGCACACAATTTATATAGCAGCTGGAAGACACTCCTCCCTACACTATGTCTATGTCACTGAGATTGACAGGTACTTCAACAGTTTAAAGGTGATGTGAAACTAGTATGTCCAACCACTTCTGAAAAATGCCAAACTAACTGCACTCCATCCAAACAGCCCAAAATGCCTTTAAAAAGTCCTTGAAGTTGCTCTAAATATTCAAGATTTAAGAACATCAGCAATTGTCCTAATAAGAAAGAATAGAATGAATCATTAACAATATTAATTTAATTAAAATAATACACCTATAAATTCCTTTCATTTTATGATAAATGCCATCTATTCAAATTAAAGGGTGTCAGGATCGGGACAGGGATCCAACACGCAGAGTACAGACAGTAGAGAGGTACGTATACCGGACCTTAGAATGGCCGGACTAACGTACGGAGATAGAGAGAATGGTCAAAGGCAAGCCGAGGTCGAGGGAACGAGAAGACAGGTAAGCGAGGAACAAGCCGAGTCAAAGGGTAACAGAGAAAAGCAGAGTAATACAAACAAGCCGGGTCGGAACCAAAAGGATAACTGGAATACAAGAGCACTGAGTGACTAGACAGGCTAGAACCACGACAGGGCAATGAGCAAATGGAAGAAGCACTGTTAAATACCCTGGCTCAGGAGAGTAGACATGCCTCCGACGAGTCCTGATTAGTTTCCAGACAACTGAGTGACAGGTCGGTCCGGGTTGGCGTCATGACGTCGACTGTTGAGCGTCGTGTTACAAAAGGAAGTGGATCCCTCGCGGCCGGCGTGTAAATGACCGGAAGGACCGCGAGGGACGGAGGAAACAGCCCTTCTGGACGGATAAACTTCTAAGTCTCTACCTCTCTCAGAGGTAGAGACTTCAGGTACCCTGACAAAGGGACACTATAGTCACCAAAACAACTTTAGTTTAATGAAGCAGTTTTGGTGTATATATCATGCCCATGCAGTCTCACTGCTCAATTATCTGCCATTTAGGAGTTAAATCACTTTATTTCTGCAGCTCTAGTCACACCTCACTGCATGTGACTTGTGCAGTCTTCCTAAACACTTCCTGTGAAAAGTCATCTAATATTTACACTTCCTTTAATGCAAATTCTGTTTAATTTAGTATTCCTTGGAATCTGCTCTGTTAATAGCTTGCTAGGTCCCGCAGGAGCCTACTGTGTGTGAATAAAGCTATATATACAGAGCAGGAGATAAAAACTTTTAAAGTAAGTTGCATCTGAAACCATTGAAAGTGCAACCATTTTTTTTTTCATGCAAACTGTCAGTCACAGCCAGGGGAGGTGTGGCTAGGGCTGCATAAACAGAAACAAAAGTGACTTATCTTCTAAATGGCAGTGAATTGAGCAGTTAACCAAAACTGCTTCATTAAGCTAACATAAAAGACAACTAAGGGCTGTGCCACATGAACTAGGATAAATTAAAGTAAAATATACTAAAATAAAATTAAAATGAAAAAATAAATAACTACTATGAGTCTTTTTCCAAATGTGCAAATTGTCACATATAAGATTGTCTCTTATTCAGGAGGTAGGTTCAACTGTGGTTCCTAGGTTCTTTGTACTTGAGGGGTCTTGTTGTCTTTAATCTCCGTATGTGGGAAGAGACAGGATAACCTAATAGTGCAGTAAGTCAGGGCTAAAAAGGCCTGTCATTAGTAATAATAGTATTGCACTCACATTTGAGAGAGCTATAGCCAGCTCTAGTATGAATCGCCTATAGTGGTATATTCCCCACTATTTGGGATATGGTGATGGTAGGTCTTGACTGGTAGTTGTCTAGTTGCTCGGAGGAGAGATAAAAAATAGCCACAGATAGTGCTCTCAGTAAGACAATGATAATTGTATTGAATATAAAAATTGTACTTACGGACATTGAGCAGGCTCACTGCTCTGTGGTGACAACGTTGGTGATATAATCCCCATTCATTAAGCTAACGTTGTTTTGGTGATTTTAGTGTTCCTTAAAACTACTTCTGCTCTCCCCTTTTAAAATGCTTTTATTGTAAAGGTTTTGCCCTGTCTTTTCATTGGTGCCGAGTCATTAAAAAAACAAACCAAAAAAAAATAAAAATTATTTCACCCCTTCCCGACCAAAGACGGAAATTTTTTGTCAAGCTTGTCCATGCGTTAATTTCTGTAATTTACTAGCGTTAACGCCAGATCGCCGTGATCACCTAGATCGTGGGGTTAATGCTGTTGCTGGATGCCTCAATGTCACAGGCAGACCAGCAACCGCCAATAGCGCTGTCCCAAAACTTGTCACAGCGATCACAGTGCTGCTGGGATTTCTGATCCTCATCCCTCCACTTCTCTGTGTGTGACGGATCGGTGCTGCAGCATTGTGTGCCATTTTAGTTTAAACTGTAGCTGTGTTGTAAAAGTAATTTTATTACTTTTAAAATCGTTTTAACCCTTCCCTTGCCCTTATTTAACTGTGATCTAATTTTTTTTTTTACCCTCAAGGGTTAATTTAGATATTTTGTTTAACCCTTAGGGGTTAATTTCATTTGTTATTTTATTAATTTGACGTTGATTTAGTTAGCTGGAGTGGTTGGACTTTAGTGGAAAATTAAATGTTAGGCTAGTTAGGGACTAAAAGTTTAGAAAAGTTTTAAATTTTTTTTAAAAAGTATAAAAAAAAGAAAAAAGTATAAAAAAAAGAGAAAAGTTTTTAAAAAAAGTAAAAAAAAAGCTGAAAAAAGTTAGAAAAACTAAGTTCAAGTTACAGCTTCACAATGTCTAGAAGGTACACTGCTGAGGAGGCCTATGATATTTTAGCAGCCCAATCTGAAGCAACAGACACTGTGACAGCGTCAGAATTCAAAGTTTGAAAAAAACTGATATGGCTTGGTCTCCAATGTGCCCCTTCAACACCCACATATCCCTGAAAAAGGTACACATGGGGGTATTGTTGTACTAAGACAACATAGCAGAGCAACATATTAGGTGTTATACTGCCATAGTACACATAAGGATTGCAAAATATACATAAATATCTCAAAGTGTGTGTCAAAAAGGCAGAACAAATGCTAATTGCTATTAGACTTTGTACAAACTAGCAAACAAAATAATTATACTTTAGGGTTTAAAATATGCCATTTGAAATAGCCTGGGGTGTCTTCATTAAGAAATGGTCAGCCTTTGTGGGGTAGTTTGAATTATCAGCCAGCTAATATGCTCTAAAATTGCACATGGATCCAGCGTCAAACATAGCTGAGCAACATACCCTAACCTACCCCTACCCTTAATCCTACCCTAACCATAAACCAACTCTAACCCTACCCTAATCCTACCCCTTACTGAACCCTGCCCCAACCCTAACCCTACACTTACCCCAAGTCCCGAAGTTCCGAAGTGTAGAAGTGCCAAACTGAACTCTGTTCCTGTGTGTCCAACTTGTCTGGTTACAACTACATGTTTGTTTGTCCACCATTGGCACTATATAAATAATACCATAATAATAATAATAATAATAATAATAATAATAATAATAATAATAATAAACTGTGAGAGCCCAGTGTCTGCTCATTGTAATAATAAATTATTTGCAGCTAGGGATGTTATTAAAATATAGGGGGAATCTGGTACCATGTGCATTACGTGAGGGCTTAGAATTAATTAATGGGGTGGAAAGATCAACCGTAGGCAATAGGTGGGTGCTAATATAGAAAAGAATAGGGGGAAATATTCTAGTGAAAGAAAAACGCCAATGAGCAATTAACAACCCATCCACCCCTTACACCCTTAGAAGAACAAAGCTTTGTCATACATACAGTCTGTTGCATGAGTGACCGTCCTTCAGCATGAACAAAAAATCAATGTCTTATCAGCTTATACCAATGGCATCTGCAGAAGTAGCAGGTATAGATAAACAGACAGAGAGAAATCTGGCAGATTTGTTACACAACTCTGCAATAAGTGACCATGGCATACATTACACAATAAATCATACTATTAATCCTTAGTGTACAAAAACACTGAACATATGACCTTCAGCAGCAATTGCACAGAGGAGGGAGCAGGAAAGAGTTTATTTTTGCAGAAATTAATATGTGTTGACATAATAACGCCAAACTTTGTTACCTGCAGCGATATCTAAGAACTTTAAGGTCAGGGATACATAAACATTTAGCTTGTCAGTAGGGTCAGTAGGATATGTTAGCCAATGAATAAAGCTAGTCTGAAAGCACACAATTTAATTAGCGCAAATTTTTCCTTTTACTGCGTATTACTGGAAAATGGGGAGCACGAGTAATCTGTGCAATGATGATAGTAGTAGAGGAGGTACTGCTGCTGTTGCTACCCCCCTTTTAAAATTCCTATAATTGTAGTGGTTTGACTGTGCCTTATGTTTACATTGATAAATGGATTGCTACTGAATGAATTCACTATGACTGTAACGTTATTGTGTATGACTGCACTGCACACAGTGCACTGTAGTGCACAGTGTTTCGACACTTGCAAAGCACACAGTTAAAAAAAAAAAAAAAAAAAAAAGCTTTGCAAAGTGATTCTGCATCTTAAGTGATGCTCTACCATGCCTCCAACACTACTACTGCCACTCTCAGCGGAGGCAAGGTTCACTTCTGCTGTAAACTGCAGACAAACTCTGTATATCACTGAGGGAAAAGTGATAGTGATAGAGGTAGCAGTGGCGAGGTGTTAACAGTCCTTGTAGCAGAAAAAAAATGTGTTGATAATGTTAGAGGCATGGCACTAGTGCAGATGTTGTATTGAGGAACACGACTACTACCTCTCAACTATGTCTTGAGATCAGAATGTGACATTGATGATGTATTTTCAAAAATAATTAGCATAAATTTGGAATATGAATGATTGTGTATTGCGTAAACTAGCATAACTTTTTTTCAGCAAAAGCAAGTGCTTGTGGACAAATAGTTAAAAACCTCTTGGCAGTTTCACAATTAATTACGTAGCGGCTGAAAAGTGATTGCTCGAATGCAACCATATTTACAAAAAGGTAAAAAGGCTCATGGGGTCATTATGATTTTGATATTAGTATAAGGGATGTTCTAAGCCTTCCTTATGTCCCCACCTACCATGCTGTGAGTGGGGGAATATCTGGTAAACAGTTAGTATTCAGTTTCTGCTTTGTAATAATACCATTATTGGGCAGCTATAGATGCTATTAAATTACAGGGAAGGCCTGGCACAGGTCCTGCCGTGCCCCCACCATGTGCTTTAGGTGAGGACTTAGAATTAATTAATGGGGTTGCACAGATCACCCGCAGCCAAAGGGGCAGGTTAATAAAGCAAAAAACAGAGTGAAACTTCCTAGTGAAAGGAAAACTGGAGTGGGAAATTAGCAACCTACTCCCCCTTTCCACACTTAGAAGGACAAAACCTTTGCACACATACAGTGTGTTGCATGAGTGACCATCCTTTAGCCCCCCCCCCCCCAAAAAAAAAAAAACAGTACGCTATCAACTTATACCAAATGGGTTTGCAGAAGTAGCAGGTAGTTAACCGTTAAGAGAGAAATCACTTTAATGAAAGGCATTTAAGAAAAGCGGGAGAAGCAGTGGAATTTAATTTGAAAAAAAAATTCCATGAGGTTGGTGAACAAGGGGGTGATAAAAAGAAACATGCAGAACTATGCACACTGTTGTATGAAGAGTATATCCAGCGGCATAATTGCTTGTTTGGAAAATCTGTAATCACTTATAAGATGCTTAACAAAATAATTCTAAAAAAAAAACCAGGCCCTACATACTCTCAGGATAGACCCTGGATGCAATGTTCCCTAACACAAAATCCATGCAGTGAAAACAATCCAATCAAAAATACATAGTTACATATTGATCCAAAAGAAGGCAAAAAACCCAGTCAGAATCACTTCCAATTTTGCAACAAACTATGAAAATAATTCTTTCTTGACTCCAGAATGGCAGTCAGATATCAAGAAGCTACTACCCCACAATTTAAAAATGATATCCATGAATATTATGTTTTTGCAAGTATGTAGCAAGCAGGATGTGCATGGGCAAAAAATTGGGTTCGGCACTTCCGAAATTTAGGACTTTGGCAATTCGGGACTTCAGCAATTCCCTAACCCTAACCCCTACCCATAACCCCTAACCACCACAAGCACGTACGGTTAGCTATGGTTAGTGTTCGGTTAGGGGTTAGGGGTAAGGGTAGGGTTAGATTCCGGTCATCATTCCCTTAATTTTCCCTGCCTCTCTTGTTTTGCCACTTTTCAGAAATCCTGAGCACTTCGCCAATTTGGTTCGGTTCGACACTTCTGAAATTTGGCAATTCAGGAGCATCCGAATGTACAATTTGCCGAAATTCGTCAAAATTTACATTCATAACTACTTCTAGTAGGAAGTATGCATCAAGTTGCTGTTTAAGCATCTGTACAGATTCTAACAAACCCACATCTTCAGGCAGAGAACTACACATCCTTATTCTTCTTACTATAAAAATCCCTTTCTTTTGCCTTAGACTAAATCTCCTTTCTTCCAGTCTAAACATGTGATCTCATGTCCTAGGTACAGTCCTGTTTGTGACAGACTGCCATGGTACCTCAGCCAGGCACTCTTCCTAGCACTAGCCGGTGCAGAGATAATGGAGTCAGCTATAGGTTAAACTAATTATCTCCGGGCAAAGAGAGTGCAATGCATAAAACACCCCAAAACATACATAAAATAACCTAGCACCCCAACATGTCATACATCCCCGGATTGCTTGTCCCCGAGCACCCAATCTTTCCAAATAGTGCCCAGATCAGAGGTGGCTGGCCCAACATGGATGAAAGTCAGAGTTTTAGCAGGCTGTGGCTGCTCTTCGGTCCGGCTCAGGGTTCCATGGGGTGAAAGTCATGGTTACCCAAAACAGCGGCGCGCTCCTTGAGTTTGTCCAGCTCCCCCAAGTCCATGGTATCTTTGGATGCCTCATCACCTCCTCTATCTCCCCTCCAAAAGTCACGCTGCTAGGTGGTGCTGGGACTAAAAGTGCTTAGTACAAAGTTTCAGCAGATCGCTGTGGACCCACGATTCACTCCAGAGTTCCAGGGCGTTTGGAGTTTGCTGCCAGTCAGTTGAGCCACGCCTCTGAAGCCTCCTTGCTAGTCTGTAGTAGTCCTGGGGCCACTAGGGAGGGCATTGAAGATGAGTCACAGCTGGAATGGGGTAGTCTAGTGAATATAGCTCCTTCAAAAGAAGATGGAGGGTTGGAGATCAAGGAACAGTTAGGTAATGGGACCGGGTGAAGAAACTAGTCTTTTCAGATGGGAGAAAGGTCTCTGTGGAGAGGTCCATGGTTCTTGGCCAGAAGGCTCGATATCACGCTCCTCCAGGAGTTTGTGGCATAGGAATATTTGCCACACTGTGAATAGATTTCCTGACAATGGTTTGTACTGGCCCCAGATATAATTGTATTTGTGTGAGGGGCAAAATAAGGCCGTATAAGAATTAAAGGGGAAATAAGTCGGTTGGGGTGTGCCGGAACCAACGTCGTGGTAGGCCTGTAATAAAAGAGGGCCCACCCATGAGGTGTAATGAAAGTATAGATAGAGGGAGTGGAGGGTGGGGACATGCGAATTGCTAAAAAAACGTACGGGAAGGAGGAAGGTGAGTAGGGGGGTTTAAATAGGGTAACATGCCCCATCCACAACTGCAGGCCAAGCCTTTCCATTTGTGTGAGGGGCAAAATAAGACCGTATAAGAATTAAAGGGGAAATAAGTCGGTTGGGGTGTGCCGGAACTGACTTCGTGGTAGGCCTGTAATAAAAGAGGGCAAAAATTGCATACCTGTCAGAAATGAAAAACAATCAACAAAACCTAATTGCCTAGCTATATGGTAAGTGCCAAGCAAGTAAATAGTTGCCCGGCGATTTAACCGGCACTCTTAATTGTGCAAGGGGAAGTAAGGTATGTTAAATGTGTTGGCCCTCTAGGGTAGACTAAGTGTGGGGGTAGAGAAAGTAAACAATAGACTGCATGAATAAGTGAGACTTCCTGAGATAATGCTACATGAAGGACGTGGTGGCTGTGGGAAAGTATGTGATACCCCCAAAAAACTGAGGAAGCAGGTATAGCGGCTCAAAAACTAGATTACATAGTTGAAGTCACTAGTTCCCACCAAGTACAGCCTTACTGACATTTGTGTTTAAAAATAGGTTGATCCAAAAGAAGGCGAAAAACCCAGTTTGAAGCGCTGCCAATTTGCAACAAGCTGAGAAAAAATTCCTTCTTGACCCCTATATTGGCAGTCAGAACTTCCTTGGATCAAGCAGCTATTGCCCTACATTGAAAGTTGATGCCCGGTTCGTAGTGTCAGGCATTTAATAGGTCTGATAGTGGTTGAGATACTTGGATGTTAATGTGAAATCTGTAAATTGGAAATTTACGGAACCTAAAACGCCTTGAGTATAGTATGAGGACATGAAACTGCGTATGAATGGTAAACCTGTACAACATGTGGAGTTGTAAACCGGATACGTAGAGTTGATGCAAGTTAGAGGTGGCAAAAGAAGCAAAACCAAAAACACAGACAACATAGCAACAGGAACAGTATCGGTATACGTGAAGAAGGAGCCTCAAAAAGGAGGCCCTAACACACGTACCATGAGCGTGGAAAAAGAGCAAGACATGAAAAAGATGACGACCACGAGCTAACAAGGCTGGCAGCCCGTGGTCGGGCCTTAAAACGCAGGGAACGGCGGCAGCTACAGGAGAGTAGGAGTAACCGAAACGCCACAGCGCGATGAGTACCAGACCTAGCCGGAGAACTCAGGCGGAGAAAACCAAGCCAGTCGCCGAGCAGCGGAGACCTAATAGAAAACGAGACGAATAAACAGCGCATAATCGACCCAATGTGTGCGTGTGGATGAATGCATGTGTGCGTGCTGGCAAACTAGCTAATGCCAAAAGGCGAAACAATTAAAACTAGGTTTGGTGACAGGTGAAGCCCTGCTAGATGCCAAGCGGCGTGAGAGGCTCTATCTATGCTTTGGCGCGACGGGGTAACGAGGCCACTGAACGTTGTGGCGGGGTGTTGGCCTCTCGGTGAAAGTTAAACATAAGATAGAATGGGAGTGACAGGTGAGGCCCTCTCTATGCCACGATGCGAGGCGACTAACTATGAGTTGGCCCGAGGGGCGAAGTACCTCCGAGTATCAGGATGGGTGTTGGCCTCGCGGTACTACTAACCTAAGGCGAAGAAGCCAGGGGGAATTACCGCTAGTGGACACATAGAACACTGACAGCCAGCCACAGCTAACTTAAAGGGGAGGGAAGGTAGTGTGAGAGAGGACAAATATGATGAATGTGTATCGAAAACGTGAGGGTGAAACGAGGGAGTACCGCAGGGCCAACCGTAATCGAAAGCAGAGTAAGCACGTCCGAGTCTAGGCGGACAGGCTGAAAGGAGAAAGCCTGGCAACAGGCAGTAGAACCATGTTGGTGTAAACCCACGGGGCCCACGAGACCCAGTACCAGTGTGTGTGTGTGCGAGCATGCGTGTGAGTGCTGGCATACTAGCTAAAGCCAAAAAAGGCGAAACAATTAAAACTAGGTTTGGTGACAGGTGAGGCCCTACTAGATGCCAAGCGGCGTGAGAGGCTCTATCTATGCGTTGGCGCAAGGAGATAACATGGCCACTGAACGTTGTGGCGGGGTGTTGGCCTCTCGGTGACAGTTAAGCATAAGATAGAATGGGAGTGACAGGTGAGGCCCTCTCTATGCCACAATGCGAGGCGGCTAACTATGAGTTGGCCCGAGGGGCGTAGTACCTCCGAGTATGAGGATGGGTGTTGACCTTGCAGGACCACTAACCTAAGGCGAAGAAGCCAGGGGGAATTACAACTAGTGGACACCAAGGACACCAAGGACCATGTGATGACAGCAAGGGGGTGGGGGACGAGGAAAAACCGTAAGACCGTCCGTAACTGGATGGCAGAGTGAGCCTGTCGGAGACCAGGTGGACAGGCTGCATAGAGTACGCATGGGAAATGGAAAATAGAAAGCACATACGCGTGTCTAGCCCACGGGCCCATAAGGGCCAGATTACGTGCCCGGTAACAAAACATAGCATTGCTCCCGGAAAATACCGTAGCACAAGTATGGCGGTCAGACGTGGCCCAGCCAAGCAGGGAACGCAATCTGTAATAGAAACAAAATCATCCAACCTTGAATAGAACAGACATACTGCGAAACTATGAAGGACTATGGCAAGTAGCCTCACAGTATAACTTGCCAGCATAACAGCATTCACCACGAGCAGTGACCAGCATGTGGCGCCAGAGAGAACAATTACGAGTCCCATAATCCTCAGCCAGCAATGGCGAGGAAATATGAGAAATATGAGTAAAACAGAAATGCGGTGTATGAGTAGCGTGCAGTAAGATGGTGCACACAAATCCCTGGCACAGATAATAGGCGGCCACCCTCTCCCACCTTGTGAAATACACGTGCAAAAATGAGAGAATGACCATTTAATAATGTAACGTTAATGGAAAACTAAAACACCCATAAAAAACCCGTCAGCCGATTTTAAGAACATACCAATCCACAGGAATTAGTCATGAAAATGACCATACAAATCTTATTCCGCCCCCCCTCCCTCCCTAACTGCATGTTCCTACCATGAGATTAACAGTGTATGTTTCCAATTAATTGCTGAAGAAACTCTACCAGGAGACAATAAGCGGTTTATGCAGCACTTCACCTGTGATCATCTGAGCAAGTTGCCCTTAAGGGTTTATCAACTAAACAGCCAACTGAAGTGAATTGAAAATCAAATTACAAAGTGTAGAAATATTTATCTGAAATTACTTACTTTTAGGTATTTTAGCCTAAATTTCTCAATTTGATTTTCACAAATTGTTGATTGAAGTGAATAAACCTTGTGCAGCACGTTTAACTAAAATCCGAATCCTCAAAATTCGTATTGGAAACCCGGACATTAAAACAGAGGGACATTCGCGGGAAAAACAGGCAAACGTCAGATACTCACGAACCCCAAACGCGAACCACGCGGGCAACGTGAACAAGGTGAGGAAGGAAAAACTCCCGAACAGAGAGCCCAACGCGTTTGGGAGTTTGTAACAGAAAAACATGAGGAAACGAAAAACACACAGGAAAAGTGGGGAATAGACCCAGAACCGTTACGATGCCGTAGGACTGCGACCGTGGCGCGACGGTAGGGTCAGTAAACTCACGACAGCAGAAAAGTAAAACCGGACAAACCAGCCGACCGGAGCAGACCCGCGACACGAACAAAAACAGCGGGGGAACAGTAGGCCAGGTAAGGAGCACCACGAGGAAGCTGGTAAGGAAGAGATGGCGACCGGACATAGCGACATGCGAGTCGCTAAAAAACGTACGAGATGGAGGAAGGTGAGTAGGGGGGTTTAACTAGGGTAACATGCCCCTCCCACAACTGCAGGCCAAGCCTTTACATTTATAGAAAGGCAAAATAATATTCTCATCCCGAGAATTAATGCCCCTTTTTTATACGTGATAATATCTTACTGGCCTTAGTCACTGATGGCTGACATTGCACAGAAATACAAAATAATTAAATGAAAAACATTGACTCTTGTAGGCACTCAAAATGTCCTATCCCATGCGATCGGATACAATATACCATTAAAGAGGAAACCCCAACTATGTAGAATTTACAGTCACTCCAAGAAATATATAAAATGCTGATCTCTCTATAAACAGATATTAGTTTGTATTTGCTTAATAATAACCACAGTGAGTGGTTTAAAAATCATTTTAAAAACACAAAATGGTCCAAGGTTCACAGTCCACAAAATGACAAAAAAAACATTTGATGTGTTTAATAAAATGTCAGAATGATCTGACCAACTCGGCAGCTGCCAGGTTAGTGAGACTGTTGCAACACTTTATTTCATAATTCCATTCACCAACATTGAATGGAAGGAACTTTGACATTGGATGCCTGCCTGTTTGGCAATTTGTCAGTGTTTTAATTCTTGTACTAAACATTGCTTTATATTGACTCTTAAAAATAATAATAATAATAATAATAATAATAATAATAATAATAATACACTTTGACTGGTCATATAAATCATACTTATATAATCCTTGGTGTACAAAAACCCTCTGAACATATGACCTTTGGCAGAAATTGCACAGAAGAGAGAAAAGGAAATAGCTCTTGTTGCAGATTCTAATATGGGTTGAAATAATGCAAAATTCTGTTAGTTGAAATAATGGAAAAATAAATTTAGTTGGTACGCGCAGAAATTTTCTCTTGTGCAAAATGTTATACTGATCCAAAATTGTGTTCGTACTGAATGTTTATTCGAATGTACCTGAAATGTTTATTATAATTACGGTACAGCCTCTATCACATGGTTTATAAGACTACATTACAGTATTACTTAGAGATAATGTATTATTAGTAGTTACACAACAGTAGAACTGCAATGTCAGCCATTCAGTCTCTCTGCAAATGCCCTTTTTGGTAATTCAGACAATCCATAGAAAGCAAAAGCAGCAGGGCCGGACTGGGGACACGAAGAAGCCCTGGAAAAAAATCTATGGCAGCCCCATAAGCAGAGCTGGATTAAGAGCCCACAGGGCCTGGTGCTGACAATTACGATGGGGCCTAATTACAGAATCTTATCGACCAAAAACACTAAAACAGTCATACATCTCAAGTGTCATGTATCTGATGTAGTTGGTGTTGGAGGGAAACTCAAAGGATGCAGCTATAGGAAAACACATACTCTATGCTAATCTCTTTATCTAATTTATGCTTTCATCTTTCAAGTAAATCCATACCAACAAAAGAGTAAGCCACTGATGCGAATCACATGACCAGAACTGCCAAAAGGGGTGAACATGCCCAAAAAGGGTGTATGTCTGTCTAAAGAATTGGAAGGCCAGCCTGGCATCAGTGTCCCTATGCCTCATATTGTCAGTGTCCTCATGTCGCCCAGTCCCCTAGTCTTCCAGTGTCTGTGTCCCCATTTCTCCCAGTGTCCCCATGTCTCAGTGTGTCCCGTGTCACTAGGATACTAGGAGACACAGAGACATGGGGACATAGAGACACAGGGACACTGAGACACTTGGGGACACTGGGAGACATGAGGGCACTTGGAGACATGGAGACACAGACATTTGGGGACACTGGGAGAAATGGGGTCACAGACACTAGGGACATAGAGACATGGGGATGCAGACACTGGGAGACATGGGGGCACAGAGCTATGGGGACACAGACACTGGGAGACATGGGGACACTAGGGACACTGGGAGACATGGGGACACAGACACTGGCTGGGAGACATAGGGACACTGGGAGACATGGGGACACAGGCATATGGGGACACAGATATTTGGGGACACTGGGAGCAATGGGGATACTAGGACACAGGCTGGGAGGCATGGGGACACTGGGAGCCATGGGGACACTGAGACACTAGGGACACTGGCTGGGAGGCATGGGGACACTGGGAGACATGGAAACACTGTGTGTCCCATGTGTCTACCTATGTCTCACAGCGTCCCCATGTGTCTTAGTGTCCCCATTTCTCACAGTGTCCCCTAGTGTTTCAGTGTCCCCATGTGTCTCAGTGTCCCCATTTCTCACAGTGTCCCCTAGTGTTTCAGTGTCCCCATGTGTCTCAGTGTCCCCATGTGTCTCAGTGTCCCCATGTGTCTTAGTGTCACTTCTCCCAGTGTCCCCTAGTGTCTCAGTGTTACCATGTGTCCCCTAGTGTCTCAGTGTCCCCATGTCTCCCTGATGCCTTTCCCTTATCCCTTACTTCCCTGAGCTGTAGTCTGTCTCTGCAGGCTGGGAACTGCTGTCTGAATGCTCTGTGCTGTGTAGCTGCTCCCCTGCATATCAGTGAGTAGAGAGAGGCAGGGAGGGATATGCTGTAACTTCCTATCCCTGTCTCTCTCCATACACAGTGACCCCTACTGGCCGGTGCTGGTATTGCAGAGTAATCTCTGTTTATACCGAGAAAAATATTTGCATTTGTATTGCCAGTAGTACTGTAATACCATCACTGCCAGGCAGCCTCAAATACAGGCTGTGCCTTAAAATACCAGTCAGGTGGCAAACCTAAGAGTAGTGTGTAAAAAAAAAAAAAAAAAAAAGTAATTTTTTTTTAATGGGCCTATTCCATGGGCCTGCAGCTCCATCAGGCCCTATGTTAATCCGGCCCTGGCTGCTCTGCATTCCCAGTCTGGCCCTATTTGTTATTAAACACTCAGGAAGAAATTGAGAATTTTGAAAGGGAGGAGTTCTTTAAATAAAAAAAAATAAAATAGAAAATAGTTATAATAACTACAATTTTGCCTTTTTAACCAAGTATAACAACAAGGCAAATAAGATTGAAAGTCAATTATGTAACATTGTCCAATTTTAAAAGAGATCAATTTTTTAAAAATATTTAATCCAAAAAAACAACAAATTCATATATAAAAAAATTGATTATTTAAAAATTATTTTAGCTCCAAGTGTTCTTCCCACACGTAAACCAAAAGTAAAAATTAATGGACCAATTAAGCATTTTTTTTAAATGTGTTGTTAAATTGTAGTACCTGCAATCATCAAAATAGAAGAACTATGAGTTTTAAAAGTTTTACCACAGGATAATAATTTATCCTCCCTTTCTTTGTAAATAACACAAATTTAGAACAATGTCTCATGTTCCATGTATTTTATTTACTGTATATGCATTTTTAATTCAATTCATACATTTTAGTATTCCATATCTGCTTAGGTGTACAGATTGTGAGGTCCACCACTGATGTCAATACATCCATTTGAATTTTCACCTTATTATATGAGAAGTCAAAAAAAAAAATTAAAAAAAAATTCAATAAATTGGGCCAGTTGGCTTCTTATCCACATTCCATCAGTGAGTCTGCCGAGTGATGATTTAAAATTATATCCATTAGCGCAAACACGATCAGTGTCTCTACAACATGTTGAACAATACTGTTGCATGTGTACGCAATGGATGTCTATAAAGTTATTTTGTTCTTTATAGTTGAAAGCACATGCTCAGCAGGCTTACCCGAACATCATCACTGTTGTGAAAGTGACCTCACCACTGTTTTTTGGATGGGCCTGTTTGCCCGCCTCCTACCCTGGGACTATGGCCCTGTGGTTAACTGGGGGTTACTGTTTCTGCCTCTTGGACTTATACTGGAACAGATTTGAACTTTCAAAGTGGCGCTTCAGCTACAGTCGAAGTAGTCGAAGTGGCTGCCATTCAACATTTGAACACGTGGCGTCGGCCATCTTATTTGGTCGAACGTGTTCAGCGGTGTTTTGTTGTCGAGTTAATGGAACTTAAATCAGACACGCGACGGCACGAACAATGCTGAAAAGTTACCTGGGAACTTTGACAATTTGAATGGGAGTCGAACAGCATTCGGTGAGTCGAAGCCCACGAACAAACGGCACACATTGACTATGGTAATTCACCATTTCATTCGGTAATTCGAACAGCACTTCAATTGTTAAAAATAGACCGGCCGCACAGCCTAATGCTCTGGAACTATTATGGGCATGAAACCATGCATGCGGTCAGTGAATTTCCTGAACCCCTGCTCTGATCTGGGTGATTTTTGGATGTTGTTCACCATGATCAGGGCTATCAGGGGATGTGTTTTATGGGGATATGTTGTATTTTTGAGGCACTTATGAGACTTTGTAAAACATGTGTTTTTTATGCCTGGGGATAATTACATTAATGCCTTATCTGCCTTAAGTATATCACAGGCAGAGGGGTGGGTTTGTGTGCTGTATGTGGGAGTGTCATTAATTGTCACATTGTTTTTATTGGCTTGTACACTTTGTGTCCCTGTGTCCAACAAGGTCCACCTGGGCGTCACCTTTGTTGGGAAACTTGCATAAAAGACCAGTGTGCCTCCATTAAAATTAAGTTCCTGTTTTACCCTCAACATTGAGCCTCGTCTCATGTGTGGGGGAAAAGGCTACATCTACCCTGGGGATTTCTATATCTGGGGATTTCTGATCTCATTTTTTCCTGTTTAAAAAGGACTCTGGCCCCAGAGTGGGCATACGCATTTTAAACATACCATATTGATCTGTGCACATCTTTTTGAATGTAGTTTTTATGTTGTGTTTAATAAATGTACCATTCTTTGATTTTGGTTTTCCCTTTTATCGCTTTTATGAGCTTCTGTATATTTTACTTTAAAGCTGCAAGATCAGTAAATATTTATATTAACTGCTGGGGTCTTGTGTATATTTAGGATATTCCTTGATTTCCACCTTTTGGTCTTATTCAGTGTGAATGCACACCAGGCTGCCTGCCTATCTTAAAGCCTACTATAGCCCCTTACCTGCAATTGCTGCCCTTAGACCTTACTACAGCCCGCAAGCCCCACTTCTCCCCCTGTCCCCCACTACAACCCCATGTCACATACTACAACCCCTAAAACCTGAGATTAGGTTCTGGACCTGCCCTTGCCACTGATAAGCTATTTGGGCACAAAGGTGATACTGTTTAGTTATGCCTAGACAAAGATTGATCTGATTAGCTATTTTGAGACACAAGTAGCTGTTTGGGGACAGATGCCACTGGGAAGCTGGGCACAAAGATGGCACGGATAAGCTTTTTGAGGGCAAAACTGGCACTGCAGGAAGTGGGTGGCATGCTACCTGGTAAAGTTGGAGGGCCCAAGGAGTTAGAGTAATTAGCAAAGGAGATGGAAGTGGAAAAAAGGGTTATGTTTGAAGGGGAGGAGTTAGCAATATAACCACGCCCACATGGTGACGCCAAAAATAATATTGCACCTAAGCGTCAGTGACCCTAGGAACGGCCCTGATTATAGGAGATATAGTCCACAATATCTGGAGTGCCGAATGTAGCCTACCATTGCCCTTAATCCCAACTTAACATTTGCAAGATACTAACATTTGAGTTAGCATATCCACTGCTGCAGTGAGGAATGGAAACATATAGATCTCTGATAAAGCACTGGCAGCTACATATTGATATCACACTAATCTACAGACCATGTAGATAACAAACACCCCTTTAGGAACGTGCTGTTACTGAAGGGAGAGAATTTTCTCCAATTGCATTTCTAACTGCTCACCAATGGCATTTATTTATTTTTAGATAATTGACCAATTGCCTGCAATTCTGATGATGTCACCAGTGCTGGCGGACCCGTGGAGAGCTGAAAATAAGGTGTCTTTTCTGAGGGGTGTAAGGGGGGGACAAGCCACCTAAATTGTGGGTTTTCACTATAGGGTCAGGAAGACATGTTTGTGTTCCTGACCCTATAGTGTTCCTTTAATGTTTTAGGTTAATGACTGTTTGGTGGCAAATTGCTTGCTTTTTCATGTGTGTGTGTATACACAAATTGTTCTCCTACATTTTATTGATGCTGATTTTTTTTTTTACATTTATTGATAGCAATGTTCTACTGATTATTTGAAAATCATAGACATTATAAAAGTTTTACAATAGTTTTATTTGAGAACCCGCACACACCAAAGCAGGCACATATCTCATCACTGCTACTAAAAGTTCACAACGAAGAGCGACTCACAGAGGATTTACTTTGCTTGTTATCTCTAGTAAACAGTAGAGGATTACAGATTCAGTGATAGTAGTAGAAAGGTGTTGTGTAAATTGATGCTTCTGCATAATCGTTGATGTCACATTTGAAGATATTTTCCTCTGCATTAAGAAGCCATAGCAATCCGTTATCATATGAGACATGCCTAAAGGAACCATATACATTCAACAGAGACCACCCAGTCCCACCTGGGTTTGAAAAAGAAATTCCGACTCTGTGGGAAAAAGACAGGTACAATTATTAATTATAATTTTCTTTGTCTAGACTCCTACTCCATCATGCCTGGATTACCTTTTAGGTGACACACTAAACCTACAACCAATCTTGACACGTCCAGAATACAATGAACACATTTGTATCTAGCTATGAATATACATTGATGATGTATATTTTGTTTGTTTTTTAATCTATGCTTGAAAAACAAATTAATTTCAGATTTTGTTAATATATGTTAAAAATGTAATCCATAATCCAAAAAAATTTAATCCATAAGTTCTTGGGGGACTTAGTTCACTAATTGATACATAATTATATTTAATGTATATATTTAATTATTGCTACTAAAAGATTTACCTTTTGCAAACGTTGCCAATGGTGTTGATTCCATACACTGATCCATCTGTGGCAACTTCCACCATAATCATGTTCCCATCCACCTGTCTCCATTCACTGCCTTTGCAATCATTTGGACTCACGTTCAGACGATAAAATATATCATTGTTGCCGTTCACTCCCCAGCAACTATAACGACCACAGCTATAATACTTCAATCTTCCATCAAGTTGTATGAAAGGGAGAGATGTCCCCTTGGAAAGAGTGAGATCCTGGCTTAGGCAATAAATGTAATCAGCGTTGTTCACACCTCCTAGGAATACATTACCCCCTGCGTCCACCTGTTTAAGGGCTCCTATGAAAAAATAGCAGCAGATAACATGATTAATGATAATTGGTTCATTTGTACACTTCCTGGATTGAAGTTTTAGTAATATTAAAAGGGTAACACCCTGCATGCCCTGAAACAAACCACACTGCAAATGGTGTCAGCAAATCTGCACAAATCACATGGCCACTCACAACAGTAAAACATAGAACATAAGGAATCATTCTCCTCTTCATCAAGAGATGTTCTATACATGACTGAAAGCAGGAACTGTGACCAGGGATGTTACATGGGTGAAATCATCTATCAAATAATTATAGGAATGAACACACACAGACACTCTAGAACACAACATGAAGAAGATCATTACTGGACGCCAGTTGGACACCATACCACACAGAAAGACCATTCTGTTCAGGATCTTACACTCAAAATACTCAAGGGAAACTTTAAAAATATGAAGGAGGGGGGGCGGAGCCTGGCAGCGAAACGGGCCGGTCGCCATTGCCGCGAGCTCTGACAATCACGGGCTCAATCCAACGAATATCGGCAGACACTCTCACCATCCGCCAACGAAAATACCACCATAGCACAGAGGGGAACCCCGGAACCGACTGATGCCATTCCGGTACACCCCGAAGCAGGCAAAGCCGAAATCCAGAGCCCGGGCCTACCTTCCATCAGCCCACCACGGCCTGGATTACTTATTTGACAGGGACTTCCTGGAGGACGCGTGGGACACATCCCTGCACAACTCCGATCACGGAACCTCCGGAATGGGACGCAGGTCACAGAAACCCCAACCAGGTACAGCACAGCCTGATATAGGCACACTGCTGCAGAAACAAACACCCGCCAAAATGGTGGCCGTACAAGGCCCTGTTCCCCCTCTAGAGCCTACCTCAGTGGAGCATAGCCCTCAAAGGGTTACACTGTCAAAACTCACACCCCAGCAAGATATCACTGAACTGGCCACTAAACATGACCTACAACACATGCAAAAAATGCTGCAAGAAATACAAAGCCTACTGGCTGCAGATCTACCCACCCTTAAAACCAGCATGCAACAAATTACTGATAAAGTACTACACACTGAGGGAGAAGTAAAAGGGATCCAAAAAGAAATCACCTCACTGCAAGAAGCCCTTTCCAAGATGCAACACACTCAAAAAAATCTGGAGGTACAAATAGCAGCCCAGGAAGACAAACACAGAAGCAACAACATCAAAATACGTGGTATCCCTGCCTCAGTCTCCAAGGAGGATCTACCACACTATGTGCGACGTCTCATGCAATCCATACTGCCCCCCGGGGTGGCAAGGAAACTCACCTTTGCCGGAATATACCGACTATCCACTTCAACACGGGCATCCACACCCCTTGCTGGAGACGTAATAATCCGCTGCATCCTTCCCCAAGACAGGGGTCACATAATGTCGGCACTCAAGGGCAAAACGCCACTCGACTTTGAAGAGTCCCAATTGACTTTTTACCAGGACCTAACCAAAGCCACTCTCCAGTGGAGAAAAACCCTCAACGACTTCACCAGCCAGCTGCGCTCAGCGGAAATACCATACCGGTGGGGAAACCCACGCCACCTCCTAGTTACACAACAAGGACAAACGTACAAAATCACTACAGGAGCTGAAGCTGCCGCGCTACTATCAAAACTGGGTCTACCGACCAAGACCACCCAGAACGCTTCTCCCGCATGGGACCCAGAGACGATCGAACCTTTCATCCCGAGGACACAGAGAATGGACACTCAGGCCACTTGACGGGAATGGGGAGAGAAGTCTCCTACCCCAACCCGCTCACAGGCCAAATATTGCAATTTGCCGTTTACCAATGGTTTTTTCTCCTTTCCCCCCTATCACTTTTTACCTTCTAATACTAAAAAGTTCTATTGTCTTCTCCATGACTTAAGTAACGCGACTCTGGTGACGCCCCAAGAGCATGCCAGGGATGGCGTTGGCACGCCAGTACGCCAGAGGAGTGTGTGCTGCAACAAGGCGCACACCTCCCCCCCCGACAGCCCCTAGGTTAGGGCAACCACACCTCAAGATTAGTCTAAACAGACCAAAATAGAAACCTCCCGACTAACTACTTCCAAGACGAACCGACCGTCACCACAGAACACTTGTCAGAACCACAGATCCATACAGGGGACATACCCTCCTTAGAAAACCTCGACCTCAAGCTTAACGCTGACCTGGTACAATCCACCCGACATGGACCACACCTTCTTTACCAAACCAGGACCTAGGGATGGACGCTCACAAACCAAATAGAATACCATACCTAGTATTACACCAACCCACTACCTAGGCCTTACAACGTTTCCTAAAATATAAAAATTGTGACAATTTACAACATATGCGTTGACACTCAGAAGCTAATATATATATGTTAATGTTCACTATTGCATGTGGTAAATTTACCCTTTGTTAAACAACACGCAAAAATAAAGAATTAAAAAAAAAAAAAAATATGAAGGAGAAGAAAGCAAAGGTTCAGAATGATACATTTTTTCAACACTAAAGATAATGGACTAAATTGGATTGGGGATTCTTGACACAGTACAGATGTTTTATATCAGTACTTTGCTCATTTTCATCAAGTTGGTATATAGTTTTCACACTACAGCCAAAATGTGTATTTATAATATAAAACACAGGCTTGTGTATTAGTTTGTTTCTAGTTACCACACTCTGCCCTTCATAACTCTCTTCATTTAAAGGAAGACTCCACATGAAAATTAAAAAAAAAGAAAAAATTGCTATTCAGTAGATATACCCGCAAAGAAAACATGTGCACATTTAGTTATACATGTTGGCACTGGCGGTACATCTAGAAAGAGCTTGAAAAAGCTGCAGTTCTTATACCTGCAGCCTTTGCAATCACCCCCTTTTTTATGAAATGGCCAGTCATCAGGCTTCTCAACAAAAAAAACCCTCTGATTCTACTCTAAGAGGTTGTGCATGCATAGCAAGGAGGTAGCTGTGGCTGAGCAGGAGCCATGAGGTCAGGTAAGATCTCTGAACCCTGTGAATGTGCACTCACTGGCAGCTGTAGGGGATGGCAGGCGCCCTCTAGCACAATTAGACATCAAGTTTTGTTAGCTCAGTGGCGCTAATAGAGGAGGAAACGAACCTCTCTGTCTGACTGACAACCAGTGGGGTGTTTTAGAATTCAATTATAAAAATGGTTATTTTTCATAGAAATAGGCACTTTCATAAATTAGAACCACAATAAGATACTCCTTTCCACTGATAAAGCACTTTAGTAAGTTGAAGTGCTTTATAGATTGTGAGCTCCTGTTTGCTTTAAAACCAAGGACCTACGCAAAGTCCGCTCCGCTGTTAATCTCCTTTCCGGACGGCTGAAGGTATGGGCATACCAGAAGCTGCAGGAGAAAAGTGCTGTCTTGGATGACTGGGAGTCATTTATAACCGCGATGGACTCTCAGTGCCTTACCTCCAAGAAAGCTACTCCCAAGCATGCTCCAGGTTCCCGCAGATTTCGGGTACCTACAGAAAAAGATGACTCCATCCTGTTACAGTACAAGCCAACCTTCAGCGACCGGCCTTGTCATTCTGGCTGTACCCAAGTAATCCATGAAACTCCAGTGGACAGGGAGGAACCCATGGATTTTGGTGAATAAACTTCTTATTTATTGCATATTAGCAAAAAATACACACTATCCCAATCGATGTTTAGACCCCTATCCGGGTCTTTCGAAAGATCAATAAGTGAAGTGAACATACAATGAATATATACAGTGTAAAATAATGTGACTTACCAATCCAAGTGATGCTCCACCATGTACCCAAACCCAGAAGTGTTCATGCGGGACATGTGACCCCCCACCACCCTCCGTGATGTGATGACGTGCTGACATTCAACACCAAGCTTTATATTGTCAGTTGCTAAATAACAAAGAAACAACCAATGAGTGATGCAAAAAAAGCTATATGCGACCACTGGGTGAAGAAGTGAATCAATGTAACGTGTATATCTATGGTATATAAAAAGAATATTCACATACAAACATTGTATATATAAAGGTTAATACTTGGTATTCAAATTCTTCCTTGATTTACCTTTGAGATGATTTATGTATTTTTAATACAGCAGTATTGGCGACTGCTGCACAAGTTGTGTTATATACATATTGTTTTGATGTTATCTTGCCTGCCTCTGATTGATGGGAGCTTGTTTTATTTTTATTTGGCTTTTTTTCATTCTGATCACCATTTCACGGTGCTCACATTGTTCGTTCACGATGTTATGCTCCCACCTATAGAGGCGGCACATTAGTCTATTTCTTACTATATAAAAATCATTATATTCTCCATATTCTGTTTATATAATATAGATTCACTTCTTCACGTACTGGTCACATATAGCTTTTTTCTATCACTCGGTTGTTTCTTTGTTACTTAGCAACAGACAGTATGAAGCTTGGCGCTGCACATCATCACATCACGGGGGTGGTCCACGTGTCCCGCATGCACATTTCCGAGTTCGGGTACACGGCGGAGCATCACTTGGATTGGTAAGTCACTTTATTTTACACTGTATATATTCATTGTATGTTCACTTCACTTATTGATCTTGAGAAAGGTCCGCATAGGGGTTGAAACGATTTTTTTTACTAATATGCAATAAAAAATAATTAAATAGTTTATTCACCAAAATCCCCTGGAGTACACCCTCTTTGTTTTGGATTAATTTACTAAATGTGGATAGCACCGGGGTAAAGGTTTGTCTTTATACTTGAAAGGTGAGTGCCAAGCCTTTATATATATATATATATATATATATATATATATATATATATAAATGAAAGAAAGATAGCACTCCCAGGACTTGTAAATAAAGTAAAACTTAACTTTTAATCAATCAGCAGAAGGTCGACGTTTCAGTCTGTTAACCACAGACTTTCATCAGGACTAGTGCAACACACCATAAAATCACATATATATACAATAAATACATATTGGTAATCAACTTACCCACCACCAAACTAATTACTTCTCCCTGTCAGCTCCGGCTGGGTCTGCCGCGGGTTCCGCCGACGTCAGTGCGTGCGTCGCAATGACGTCATTACACGGCGCCGGCGTCATCACCACACCTCGTGACCACAAGCCCGTCGGCATCATGGGGAGTGTTGTCATGGAAATAAACTCCATGGCAACAAAATAAAAACAATGGTAAACGGCTGAACCGGCAACAGAAGAACACATAAATAACTTTACTAAATAAAGACGCTCAAGTGTAACCACTATCCCTATGTAGCAGGGGGATCCGGGATTTTTAAACAAATAAATTTCTAGGCGGAACACTATCGTAGATAGACCTCTAAAAGGGCAGTACACTGAAGAGACGAACTATATAGGAGGCCCAATGTAAGTTACAAATTAGGTAGACGGATCCATAGTAATGGTATAAAGAAAAACCTTTACATCTAGCAGCATATATACAATCACAGAGCCACCGGAGCCTACTAGTCAAATAGCCTGTCATGATAGCACATCAAAATTTAGCGACTGCAAAAACAAATACACCAAACAATGTCCAGGGTAATTGGACTAAAATATCATAATCTATAAGGAGACTAGGTTATTAGCCCAACTGTATATTAATCAGGTCACCAAGGTGTATCTCCTCGGGGGCTTGCAGGAGTAATTCTTAAGTAACCAGATTAGGTGCAACATATAAGGAAAAAATAGTATTAATAAAGAACACATGTGGAGAACCCACTATGTGGATGGGTACACGTGCCCTGATACTAACTATACTGGTAATTACCGCATACAGTGAACATAGAAATATGAAAATATAGAAATATGGAGCGAATGACCATCCTCGAAACTGAACAACCAGGGAGGTAGCTTAACCCCAAGGGCGGGCCCCCAACACCTATGCCAGTATACATCAGGTCATCCACAATATTAGATCATAAGAACACAGATAACGAATATTTTTCATTCAGTCCATGAGGGTGGACTGTTTGTAGTGTCCTTCTCCAGAACAATTCTCTTTGTAGGAGCATCCTACAAAGCCCGCCCTTGGGGTTAAGCTACCAACCTGGTTGTTCAGTTTCGAGGATGGTCATTCGCTCCATATTTCTATATTTTCATATTTCTATGTTCACTGTATGCGGTAATTACCAGTATAGTTAGTATCAGGGCACGTGTACCCATCCACATAGTGGGTTCTCCACATGTGTTCTTTATTAATACTATTTTTTCCTTATATGTTGCACCTAATCTGGTTACTTAAGAATTACTCCTGCAAGCCCCCGAGGAGATACACCTTGGTGACCTGATTAATATACAGTTGGGCTAATAACCTAGTCTCCTTATAGATTATGATATTTTAGTCCAATTACCCTGGACATTGTTTGGTGTATTTGTTTTTGCAGTCCCTAAATTTTGATGTGCTATCATGACAGGCTATTTGACTAGTAGGCTCCGGTGGCTCTGTGATTGTATATATGCTGCTAGATGTAAAGGTTTTTCTTTATACCATTACTATGGATCCGTCTACATAATTTGTAACTTACATTGGGCCTCCTATATAGTTCGTCTCTTCAGTGTACTGCCCTTTTAGAGGTCTATCTACGATAGTGTTCCGCCTAGAAATGTATTTGTTTAAAAATCCCGGATCCCCCTGCTACATAGGGATAGTGGTTACACTTGAGCGTCTTTATTTAGTAAAGTTATTTATGTGTTCTTCTGTTGCCGGTTCAGCCGTTTACCATTGTTTTTATTTTGTTGCCATGGAGTTTATTTCCATGACAACACTCCCCATGATGCCGACGGACTTGTGGTCACGAGGTGTGGTGATGACGCCGGCGCCGTGTAATGACGTCATTGCGACGCACGCACTGACGTCAGCGGAACCCGCGGCAGACCCAGCCGGAGCTGACAGGGAGAAGTAATTAGTTTGGTGGTGCGTAAGTTGATTACCAATATGTATTTATTGTATATATATGTGATTTTATGGTGTGTTGCACTAGTCCTGATGAAAGTCTGTGGTTAACAGACTGAAACGTCGACCTTCTGCTGATTGATTAAAAGTTAAGTTTTACTTTATTTACAAGTCCTGGGAGTGCTATCTTTCTTTCATTTTTTGTATTTTGCTGGACAAGCACCGGGCATATATATCTGGATTGTGGAGTGCAGGATTATTTTGCTTCGTTATATATATATATATATATAATAGAAAAAATAATAGAACAAATAATAAAAACCTCTCTATTTCATATATATCATACTTCTGTGAAATCAAACTGTCCACTTAGGAAGCAACACTGAGTGACAATCAATTTCACATGCAGTTGTGCAAATGGGATAGACAACAGGTGGAAATTATAGGCAATTAGCAAGACACCCCCAATAAAGGAGTGTTTCTGCAGGTGGTGACCACAGACCACTTTTCAGTTCCTATGCTTCCTGGCTGATGTTTTGGTCACTTTTGAATGCTGGCAGTGCTTTCACTCTAGTGGTAGCATGAGACGGAGTCTACAACCCACACAAGTGGCTCAGGTAGTGCAGCTCATCCAGGATGGCACATCAATGCGAGCTGTGGCAAGAAGGTTTGCTGTGTCTGTCAGCGTAGTGTCCAGATCATGGAGGCGCTACCAGGAGACAGGCTAGTACATCAGGAGACGTGGAGGAGCAGCAGCAGGACCGGTACCTCCGCCTTTGAGCAAGGTGGAACAGGAGGAGCACTGCCAGAGCCCTGCAAAATGACCTCCAGCAGGCCACAAATGTGCATGCGTCTGCTCAAACGGTCAGAAACAGACTCCATGAGGGTGGTATGAGTGCCCGACGTCCACAGGTGGGGGCAATTACATATGACCAAGGTCACTTTAGACCACTCAAATCCTCCTTACATACGACAAAGGTCACGTTAGACCACTCAAATCCACTGCTGAGTCCTATTACCTGAGGGCAGACATACAGGACACAATTGCCAGGAAAATAGGCTGAGACCTGTGGAATGCAGTGGTGTCTGTACGGACCCAAGACCATGAAGGTTATAACTATACTGATGGATAATTTACTCAGTCTTGTGTCTCTGTCCTTAAGGACCACTGAGATATCGCCCTAGTTGTATGAGCAGTTCTTTGTGAAATCCTGGGAGGCAATGAGAAACGAGACGAGATTAACGTCCTTTAGGTTGCTGGCACCATATGGGTTGGGAAAATGACTTAAGCCTTAAGATGATGGCGTATTAGTATTACTGGGTTGGGAATAGGAAGGGGCCGGAATATTGGTTGCGCGTGGTTCTGGTGTCGCGACTGGACAGCTACGGGCTTCCAGTCTTTACACAGTCTATTGTGAACTACCCCCTGGATGTTACTACAGAGTTGATCATGGTATGCAGGTTGGCATTGCTCTTGCCCTATGTGCCTAACCCCGCATCTGAACTGTTAGCCTAAATAGTTCTGCTTTGCGGGCAGTAGCTGGAAAGGGTATGCTGCCCTGCGTAGTTCTAATTGAATATGAACTGCCTCTGACCCTTTTACATGTAGGGGTGGCCGTCCTAGTTGGAGTACTTGGACTAGAAATGTCATCTCCTTCTTCTGGAACTTTGGACATAATGAAATAAATATAATTAGGAATGATGAGTTGCTCTTGAGGGTATATACCGTTGTTTTAGCTAGTGCCGAAGTGGCGAAACAATTCGTTAGACTGGTGACAGGTGAGTCCCTACTAGTTGCCAAGTGGCTGGATCAGCTCTACCTATGTTTGGCGCGAGGGGGTAATCTGCTGGATATGGTTTTATGAGAAATGAGTTGTTAATCTAAGGAGGGGTTGTGACGAGTGATGCCCTTGCTATGCAACATGCGAGGCGTCTAGCTATGATTTGGCCTGAGGGACGCATTACCTCTTTCATAGAGGATAGATGTTGGCCTTGCGGGACCTCTAACTCTATGGCCGAAAGGTGCCTGTGTCAAGTACCTAGGTGGCCTACCCATTCGTCTATGGATTGACTCCTTAACCAACTCTAGTTTAAGGAAGCGGGTGCAACGTATCTGTAAGACAAATGTATGCTAGGTTAGTTTTGCAGTATTTTAAAATCCTGCCAAGGAGGGAGGCCTAAACCAGAATGATGGATGACAGAATGGAAGGAATTGGGTACATATGAGTATGGAATGACACTCATAACCCCCATAACCACAGCGTTAATTTCCTGAGAACAGGCCACCCATACCCTTAGATAAGGTATGAATGTTTTGTCATGTATACTGTAGTTATGACGAGTCAAGTATGTCTAAGCTTTGAGTATTGAGTCTGTAACACAAGTCAGCATCAGGTTATATGGTTGACAAGTGTCTGATCAGTACCGATTGTTTGCAAATTCTTGCTGACCTGTAGCAATAAAACATGAACAACTATAATGTATGACTGTTACAGAAATTACTGTGACAGACAACAGTATGTACAAAGTGATAGTAACACAACACTCTTGACCCCTGTCTATGTCTCTGGCTACACAAGAAGACCGGTTATAGGAAAATAAAAAATTCTTGAGCTCTGATTATTCTTTCCACACAAAACGGATCTATAGAACAGAATGATGAAATACTGAAACGAAATGAAAAAAATGCTAAATGCTGAACGAAAAATATCAAGACCCTTGCCACTAGTATTGCACGTGCGTTTAGTTAAGGTAGTTAACCTGTCGAACAACTCGTATGGTTAAAAGAAAGAAGACATGTGGCAAGTTTAAAAGGACTATATGTCTTCCAAGTGTGACAGGGCTGTCTATACCTCCTGTGGGGAAAAAAAAGGCATCAATACTAGTACTCGTCTCCTATTCTGGTTCCCCCTATTTAGAGACCTCTTAACCCCTATGAGATGAGCTGGTGGGTTCTGTGAACGGTGCGTTGGGTTCTATGACTAGTGCGACTGAGCAGCAGGGTGTGCTCTGAATAGCACGGAGGGATGAGCGGTGTGATGCGCACCGTGGGTCATGCGTTGTGAGCAGTGCTGTGGCTCTACGGTGACCAATAAACATATATATGTGGAATACCTAATATTAAGCCTTACCAGCCTCCTTAAGTGTACGTACTGTGATTTGTCATGCCATGGCTGAGAGTGGTACTCCGCCAGACTGAGAGGTTTATTTATGAATATTGGGCACATACCTGGTATTAGAGGGAAATACTCCCTACCATTATTCAAATATGGTTTAACCATGTACAGAAGGTCATTAACCACTTAACATATATTTATAAAATACCTGTTAATAAGTGGACTGCAGTAAATATATATATGAATATATAACTATCATTGTGATGTCATTACACTTGTGCCATATATTCCCCTTTTTATAACACAAACATAAGCTATACTTCTAAACATACATGTTCTGTGCCAGGGTTTATATCACTCACTTATGTGGTATTGTGTGCTGTGAGTGATGGCATTCGTGCTGGCCTTGCGCTTTCCGTTTACGGTTTGGTCGCACGGCCGGAAAATAGACAGACGCCGGCTGAGGAGGGAGTGCATGGCTAGCAGGACTCCGATCCGTTAAGTGGCTAACCGTCTCAGCTGTGCATGGGGTGGGGAGCAAAGCCGGTATGTGAAGTCCCAGTGCCCCCATTGTTGGGGGGGGGGGGAGCCGGCGAAGCCAGCGAATGCCAGCTTTGACCAATGTTTGTGACCAAGTGGCTTCTAAAAATAAAAAAAGACTAGCCATACCACATACTGAATACTCTACCTTTGCAAATGGTATGCCATGATGTGGGTAATTCTCATTGCTGGGCTGCCATATGATCTCAAAGACAACATAGGCCCCGCAAACCAATCTGGTAAACTCAATCTGCCTCAATTTTGTCCCTGTAACTTTCCAAAACACTGAAAACCTGAACATGGGGGTACTGCTGTACCTGTGAGACATCTCTGAATATAAATATGTGTATTTTATTGCCATAAAATTTAACAGTATTATGACATTCACAGTTAAAATGCCATGCAGGGGGCGTGTCTGACTTCCGGCGCGAGCAGTCGCATGGACTAAGAGCTCCGGCAATATTCCGTCCTGATCAGCTACAATTAAGCTTCTTAAAGCGGTAACTCACTTCAATTACCGACTAATAACTGTAGGGCACCTAAGGCATAGCAATATGTCACCCTACAAGCAACCTAAGATCCAAGAATTGACCAAATCAAAGAAAAAAGACCGCCAACTATTGAGACAAGATGGCGGCGAAGATGTAGAGGCTATGTCGGACGGCACCTCGGATCAAGACTCGACCTCCTCAAAATACTCTGACGCCCCAATTACAGAGAAAAGCCTACACAAGATGCTCCAAGAGCTAAGAACGACGATTAAAGCGGACTTTCACCGCATAGATAGTGAGCTACGCAGGGAAATAGCGAGCCTGGCAGACCGGACGAGCCATCTTGAAAACAAAACGGGAGATCTTTGCAACGCACACAATGAAGTTGTAGACAAACTTCAATCTCTTTCAGAAAATAATGAAGCCCTAAAGCTGAAACTGGCAGATTTGGAGGACAGATCGAGAAGGCAAAACATCAGATTTCGTGGAATCCCAGATGATGTCTCCCAAGATGCTCTCCCTCAAGTCATGCTCTCTCTATGCAAGGCCTTAGTCCCTGCTTTACCAGACTCTGCATGGGCCTACGACCGCATGCACAGACTTCCACGTCCATCGCGGTTATCATCAGAGGTACCTAGAGACGTAATAGTAAAATTCCACTATTATGCTCACAAAGAAGCTTTATTGTCAGCAGCACGAAAATTATCGACCCTCCCGGACCCACACTCAAAAATTGCTTTGTTTGCGGATTTATCAGCTGCCACTATGGCAAAACGGAGAGAGTTTGTCACCATCACCAAAACGCTGCGCAACAACAATGGGAACTATAAGTGGGGATACCCGACGAAGTTGATCGTGTGGAGACAGGGTTCTACCCGGATCATTACCGAACCAAGTGAAGGCATGAAGGCCCTCTCAGAATGGGGACTGTGGCGCAACACGGAAGATAAGGGCATGGAGTCTGGAGGAGCTTCTCCAAAGAAAATTCTTGCGGACTGGCACATGGCGGGAGCAAATTCCACAAAGAAATGAACTATTTTTTGCCATCCATATCGTGCTTGTTGAGCAGAGATGGGTATGATATCTTAATGTATGTCAAAACTGTTGAGTATGTTATTTATGTATACCGTTAACCTTCCTATACCGGACCCGCTCGCGGGATCGGTAACTACCAAACCGCCTCTCAAATATCTTAAGCACGTTAGTGTTTGCCTGTCCACGCATTTGTATGCCACTACTGATCCAAATGTAACCCCTTAACCCTCCCTTTGTGGAACACAGCTCTACTAATAGTTGTCTCACACATAGATGTCATCACAAATGTCATCACAAATATGGCATCTTTATAAGCTAACCATATTTTTGCCACATTGTAAATGAGTGCACCGCCGGTGGAAAGGTTCCACTTGCAACCTGGTTAAAACTACCAACTCAATACAGTCATATAAAATAGAAAGGTGAACAGCGCTAAAGATCAGAAATTGTACATACGTTTAGTAGAAATACTGGCCAGCGGAGTAACTTAAAAAAAAAAGGAGAAACAAAGATACAAATAATGGTACAGTATGTATGAACGATATAATTCCACAAGAACAAAGGTGTTATATTCACACTCACACTTTGAGGAGCTATATCAGCTCGGTGTTAAGAGCTTGGACGGAATAATCCCCGTCTATGGATTTCTTGAGGTTCCAGATCGTTGGTGAGTGTATTCGTTATATGAAAAACAAGAGTAAAATACGCCACATGGTCTAGTACGTAAATATAAAATATTGTAGTAAGATAGGAAGGAAATAGGAAGGAGGACAAAAAAAATTACTGGATGGTTTAAAAATTATATATACTTTAATACAATAAGTAAAAAGTGAATAATACACTATAAAACCAGTCCTGTATAAAAGTCCAAAATTCTTCCTCACTTGACGCGTTTCGCCGAAGCTTTCTCAAAAGTGAAGCTTCGGCGAAACGCGTCAAGTGAGGAAGAATTTTGGACTTTTATACAGGACTGGTTTTATAGTGTATTATTCACTTTTTACTTATTGTATTAAAGTATATATAATTTTTAAACCATCCAGTCATTTTTTTTGTCCTCCTTCCTATTTAATACTGCTTTGCTGCTATACCTGGGTCCACTATATCCTGAGGTGGGGATTATTCCACCTGAAATTCTCCAAACTAGAGCAGGTCGTTGCTCTAGTATATGTAAGTAGGATCATCTACTCTTACTACAATATTTTATATTTACGTACTAGACCATGTGGCGTATTTTACTCTTGTTTTTCATATAACGAATACACTCACCAACGATCTGGAACCTCAAGAAATCCATAGAAGGGGATTATTCCGTCCAAGCTCTTAACACCGAGCTGATATAGCTCCTCAAAGTGTGAGTGTGAATATAACACCTTTGTTCTTGTGGAATTATATCGTTCATACATACTGTACCATTATTTGTATCTTTGTTTCTCCTTTTTTTTTTAAGTTACTCCGCTGGCCAGTATTTCTACTAAACGTATGTACAATTTCTGATCTTTAGCGCTGTTCACCTTTCTATTTTATCTGTCCATTTATCACAAGGTAGAGGGAACACCTTGTTGGTGAACTGCTGCTCACCCTTGAGAAGAGAGCGCTTATTACCCTTTTGCATTCAATACAGTCATAGGAGTTAACGTTTCCCACGTAAAAGTTGTAGACTCCTTGTCCTTTATGATCAGCAACTTTTCTCCAGAGCGAGGTGGATCAGTCTATAGGCCGAATTTGAGAGACACCATATGAGTATCAACTTTACAGCGTTTTATCTCTCGTTAGTCACTCAGATATAATAGTCCCAGTTGACTGTGTTCAATCCCTCTTACTCCTTATGGGGCCCGTAACGGCATTAAAAGATGGCGTAACGGCACAGCAATAATCGTTATTGTGCTTATTAGGCGGTGACATAGCATAACATTGGTAGCAGTTGCTTTTAACCACCGTATAGACATGTCGATATTATATGCATCACCCTTAACCGCTGATTGTATGCAAAGGTATCACAATTATGGTAGTATTTTTCATTTTTCCTTTTGGTCTAAATGTATCTCACGCATCTCTAAAAAACTGAGTTACACCCTCTCAGGATGGTAGGAGCTCCACGTTTCCCCACCATACCAGGCCACCTCTTGAGATCACTTCCAGGTGTTCTCTATATGGCCGTTGATTATCTCCTTCATGACGGAGATTGTTGTACATACTTTAGTTCGTTATATTCCCAGTTTTTTAACCCCCTTTCCCAATTTACCCATAAACCGCCAGCAAAGTTTCCAAGGCATATACCAGACCTTGCAGAAAAATTGATTTGGATAAGATGGCAAACAGTACGCGCTAGGAACATTAGCCTCTCCTACATCAGTAAGGACCATAATATTAGAGTTACAACCAACACATCATTATGTCCCAAAATAATATGAAAATTCTGTCTAGCAATGTTAAGGGTCTGAATAGCCCCAATAAAAGGCGGCAGGTCTTGAAAGAAATGCATGCTTCAAAGGCAGCTATAGTGTGTTTGCAGGGAAACTCATTTTCAAAAAGCGAACTCACCTAAACTATACTTGAAAAATTACCCTGTCAGTTATCATGCGCAAGCACCCAACAAAACTAAAGGAGTAGCTATTCTTTTCCACTCAGACTGGGCATTTACACTACACAATTAATACTCTGATCCAGCGGGCAGGTTGCTGGTACTAGTAGGCGATTTAAATGGTATTCAATTAACACTTGCCTCCCTTTATGCACCGAACGTAGCTCAATACTCATTTATAAAAAAAGCCATAAACAAAATATCTCGTCTCAAGCAAGGCCACTTAATAATCTGTGGTGACTTTAATTGCACACTAGATCCGCAGCTGGACACACAACGTATTCAAAACAAGCCTCCTAGCAAAGCATCTATACACACAAGTAAAATGTTCTCGCACCTGCTCCACTCAGTTGACCTGTATGATTCTTGGAGAAACGTATACCCCGCAGCTAGAGATTACACCTATTTTTCACACGTCCACACTACATACACACGCATAGACCTTTGTCTAATAGATAAATCTACACTACCACATCTAAAATCTCAAACGATAGGTCAACGTTCATGGTCTGACCATGCCCCTATAGAAACCGTTATTGGAGTTCCTTACCCTGCCAAAGGCCGGGGTAAATGGAGACTAAACGAGTCTATTTTAGATTGCCCAAAAAAACGCAACACTATTGCTACTGAACTAGATAACTACTTCACAGCCAACTCCACTGAGGATACCTCTACCGAAACAGTGTGGCTCGCCCATAAAGCGGTCATTAGAGGGGAATTTATAAAGTTAGGATCCCAACAGAAAAAACATTTCCAAAACTCGCTTGCTGCATTAACTCAAAAATTGGCATCTTTGGAAAGGATCAATAAATCCGTTCCCTCTAAATCCCTATCTAAACAAATAACCAAAACTCAAGAGGAACTCCGCCAATTGCACGCTCAGGAATATAATAATAATGCACGTAAGCTGCAACAACATTATTACCACATGGGGAACAAAGCAGGCAAACAGCTAGCAAACAAATTGAAAACTAAATACCTTCAAACGAAAATTCCCTACATCATTTCCAAATCAAACTCAAAAATGTATAACCCCAACAAAATAGTGGATGAATTATCCTATTACTATGAGGATCTCTATAATCTACAGACTAATACGGACACACATACGCCCAATCTCGAAGAAATTGAAAGTTACTTAACACAGGTAGACTTACCACAAGTGACACAACAGCAAAATGATCTACTAAGCGCACCATTCACAGAAGAGGAAGTAGCAACAAGCATACGATCCCTCCCAAAACACAAAGCCCCAGGTCCTGATGGACTTTCAAATTACTATTACATTAAAATGGCACCACAACTGATTCCCCATCTCACGCAAATATTCAACTCAATTCAAAAATCTGGAGCATTTCCACGAGAAATGCTGGAAGCATTCATCATAACTCTGCCCAAACCAAACAAGTCACCGACGATTTGTAGCAACCTTCGCCCCATTTCACTTCTGAATGCTGATGTCAAACTATATGCAAAATTGATCGCTAACAGATTGAAACCCCTCCCAACTTAGTTTCCATAGAACAAGCAGGTTTTGTCCCGGGTAAACAGGTGGGGGACAACACAAGATATTGTATGGATCTATTGGAGTGGGCATTCAAAAATAAAATAAAAGGTACCTTTATGGCTTTGGACGCTGAAAAGGCTTTTGACCGCCTGAATTGGTCATATATGGAACGTACACTATCAGCGGTCGAATTCTCAAGCAGTTTCATTACAAGCATAAAGGCCCTCTACTCCTCGCCCTCCGCTAAGGTCTTTAATACAGGCTTTACCTCACGTAGTTTCTCCATAAAGAATGGTACCAGACAAGGTTGCCCACTGTCGCCTCATATTTTTATTCTGTGTCTGGAACCATTGGTTAGACTTATCAAAAAAGACACCTTAATTCCAGGCCTTCCCACACCAGCTGGGGAAAAAAAGATTGCACTTTTTGCGGACGATATCATGTTATTTCTCACTGACCCGTCCCAGTCAGTCCCTTACGTTGTAAACACTCTGAAAACATATGGTAGAATTTCGTATTATAAAAACAACATTACCAAAACACAAATCCTTCCATTCAATCTAGACTCCAAAACAGTTGATGATCTTAAGGCCCAATTTCCCTTTGAGTGGCGTAAAACCTCGATATCCTACTTAGGAGTCAAAATAGCTAACACCCAGAAACAAATCATTTTGGAGAATCATATAGAGGTTCTATCAAAACATTCAAAGCAAGTTGAAACATGGGATAAGGCCAATGTCTCTTGGCTAGGCAGGATCGCTTCACTTAAAATGATGGCAATTCCCATCATATTATACCTGTTTAGGACGCTGCCCATAGCTCTCCCTAATGCTCTCTTAAAACGGTTTCAGAAACTTCTAAATGCTCATGTATGGAAGAAAAAACCTCCGAGAATTTCCTTTAGGTCACTGTGGCACCCTATGGAAAAAGGTGGCCTGAACATACCCAATATCAAAAACTATTATATAGCAACGGTACTAGCGCAGGGTATCGATATTTTAACACACAAAACCTGCCCAGTATGGCTTCACCTAGAAGAAAAATGTGGTGACCTACAGCAAATATCACATAATCTGTGGTCAACTTTATTCCACAGCTCGCAAGGTATGCTATCGGCATCTAAATTTTTACTTAAATCATGGAAGTCCTGGAGTCCCCTGATCTGTCCAAGCCCTGAACTGCTATTCATTGCTCCCTTACAGGCTCTTACGGTCATATCTCCAGACTTGCCTATACAACAATGGGTATCTAAAGGTATAACCCATGTTCACTCACTATACTCATTTAAGGGCTTAACTCCCTTCCCCACTCTACAAACATCCTTTGCTTTACCTTCAGGGGATCTCTTTGTGTACCTGAGGGTCAAACACATATTACAATCTAGGTCCGTAAAATATGTTAGCTCTTTAACAATGAGCAGACTGGGGCATATTTGTTTCACAGCTCATAAAAAGACACCCATCCTAAAACCTCTCTCCCTTTGTTACGCAACCCTGGCGGTGAACAATGACGAAGGCGAAGCTAAATTGCCTTATATGCTCCGCTGGGAACGAGACCTAGAAGAATCGATTCCCATGGCTATTTGGGTAAATGCAATAGCATACACCAAACAATCATCAAAATGTGTTACACATTGGGAAACGTATTTTAAAATATTAATGAGGTGGTACATGACCCCATCTAGATTAGGGAAGATATATTCTGGCTCAACAGGTTGTTGTTGGAGATGTACAGACCCAAACGGTACATTGATGCATATATTCTGGGATTGTAAAGCCCTAGACACCTTCTGGTTACAAATTCAACAATTAATCACATCACTTAATAACCACACCCTTCCACTCTCGCCGGCTACCTATCTCCTCCACCTGACTCCCATACTACACAGCTTTCCCTCAAGAGCAGCGGTGCTCAATATCCTTGTGGCAGCCAAACTTAGCATAGCCCCCTACTGGAAAAATCAATCATGCCCTACTATTCAGGAGGTCATAAATCGGGTCCATAACACCTATATTTTCGAAAGAGAGTGGGCTCACAGAGGTAATAACCCAACGTTCTGTAAACTTTGGCCTAACTGGGAAGCGATTGCAGATAACACCCATTAAATACCTTATTATAAACTCTGGTAATAAATAACTTTGCATTTTCCCCACCCCCCCTCTTCCTCCCTGCTTATACAATCAAGTTTGTAACTTTACTTTGGAAGTTCATCCTATTCATTAGGGCATTATAAAGGATGCTAATTAAGAACTGGATTTATGTATATAATTACAGAACACCTCTACGGTAATCCTGTGTGGTAAAACACAACAGGCAAACTATCAACTCACCTATAGGACTGCTATTTTACCGAACCGAATATTTGCTCTAGATGCACAAGTACAAAAAAGAGTTAATACCATTGCATGTTATGTCAAGGTAATGTGACTATTGTCATAACCACAGCAAATTAAACGTATTTTACTGTAGATGATAATGCGCTTTGTTAATGCTGCACAGGGCTAGAGTAACACTGTTTCCATACTTTTTGATGTACCAATGTGCCTTACTTTGATCTGTTATGTCCTACGAGTAGTAATTTGGTTTGCCAAACATTGTATTATGTTTCTTTATACACTGTAATGCTTGCATCTGATGTTGTTTATTCTTTTGTGATTGAACTTCCCGTGTTTATTTAAACTAATAAAAATATACATTGGAAAAAAAAAAATGCCATGCAGAACTAAAAAATAAATCTTAATATATCACACTTTTCAGAGTTTTTTCATAATAAATTATGTTTCAGATATGAATAGATGATGTGAAATAAAGCCATGTTTCTCTTGAACAAATTGATATATAATAAGTGTGGGAACACTTAAAATGAAAGAGCTGAATTATGGTTAAACAGACATATAGCTCCAATTCTGGGTTTTTGTTTAAATTTTGTTTTTGATCAGAATCTGTACAATTGCTTCCATCCTTAAGGGGTTATATTTTTATATATCAATATACTCTTACCTGCTACCTGCACCCAGGTGCCATCTTGAATCTTGAAGATTTCATTTTCTCTGTTTGCACCCCAAACACCAGATGGACCCACACTGACATGTATCAGTTTTCCTGGAACCTGTACCCAACTATTACCATTCAAACGGAATATGTCATCGGCACCATTGACCCCATAAATTTGTCCGGCTCCAGCATCTATCTGCTTCAGTTTTCCAGGAACCAGAGTACACTGCAGGCCTGGGTATAAACAGAAAGAGCTGTGAGTGTTTAGGTTGAGGGATATTTATCAAACTTTTACCAAAATGTTTCAATTTAATTATTGCTTTTCCATCTAATTGCCGTTATGTGATTGCTTGGATTTTTGCCTTCCAGAAAACTGGTAAACGCTCTAGACACACACACACACACATTATTATTTCTTTATAAATTATATGTATTTTTTTCTAAATATAATGTATATGAGGGGATTATTGGAGGTTAGAAAATATATGTTTGGAAATTAAATTACCGTGACTGTTAAAATGGAATTCGTTAAAACGATTTACTATGATAGTTTGCTAGCTGACTTCGAAGCATAAATTAACTTAATCATCAGAACTAGTTTCTTGATGTATGTGCAAATTTTGGACTTTGATTGGGAAGAACATGGCAAAACTGTTAAATTATATTTTTGTGCCGCCTTGATAAAGTTCTTTGAAGGATGAAACGCGTAGATTGTGATGTTAGCATGCAATTATGCCCACCCATAACTGCGCTGCACTTAATTGTCAGAGTGGAGCCCTCTAAGAGGCATTGTGGCGGACCGCCTGGTACCCCGACTGGGTAGCTCCACCAAACACGCTCCCTAACTATCAGGACCAGGACACCAGCAGTGCTCCAGCCCCGAGCCACCGCAGCTTGTCTGGGGTCTCGATGTTGCTTCCCACCCTGGAACAGGGTGGGGGAATACAGCTTCAAGTGATTAAGCTCTCCTGCATAAAGTATAGCTGTATAGCTGGTCCACCCAAACACTAGTCGAGACTGAGTGAAGGGTGAAAAGGATTTGGTTTATTCAGGCAAGGCACACAGAATTTATATGCAGACCTTCAGTATGAAGGCTTCATTCAATACAAGCCCCTCCCAGAGATATCTGTGCCTGGGAGATAATTTAATTAACGACCGGTAAGCCTATTATCTCCGAGGAACAGAGAGCCAAACACAAAAACATAAAAGTATCCAAAACATAATAAAAACACGCAATAAGACCACATGTCCTATGTTAGGAATGCTGGTATTTCAGATACCCATCTGCTCTCGGTTCCTCCCAAACTGCTAAAGGCTGAGTTATTATAGCTTGCAGTTCAGGTGTTGATTTGGATGTTCTCCAGAAGAAAATGCAGTATCCCAGTAACTTCCCCAAGCAATCAGACGTATACCCAAACATCAGCCTAAACTAGATGAAGGGTACAACAGGAGTGAATTTATGGCCGGTTTATATGGAAGTGGTTTACTGTGACATATTCCAGGGGCATTCACCACTGGACCTTTGAGTAACTACATTGGCTCTCAGGTTCACGACACTCCCACACAAAACAAGATAATCCCTCCCTGTGCATGTGAGATAATTGAGTCAGGAACGGTACTAAACTCAATTATCTCCAGGCACAAAAAACATACATTTTAATAACACCCAAAAGTACACCCAAAACACATTAGTACCAAAAACTACTCATGAACATATACAATATAGTAGCTCATAAACACACAAATACATAATAAATAAAGAAATAATAATAAATAACACAAGCAGAATACGGCAACATACACACACCTCAATTTAAAAATCATAATCTTATTTCGGCACAGTGCTGCTAAAAGGTTGCCTACCCCTCTGCTAGCATTTCCTGCTGCTCTGTTACTGTCAGGATCCCGCGGGCGGCTGCGAGGGGAGGCTGCAATCCGCTCGCGGCACTCACCCTTCAGCCGTCCACGGTCCCCTTCCTGCCAGGTGTTCGGCGGGCGGCATCCTCCCAGCCACGGGTGCCGCCCGCGTCTTCTTCCGGGTCCCCCAGTGGCAGCATGCATGACGCTGCACGCTGGGAGACCGGCCAATTTGTTACACGCCGGGGTCAGTCACCTGACCCGGCGTTAAAGGCACAGTGCCTCAATCACAGTGGGAGGTTTAGATATCTCCCACGTGTGATTGTTAATTCTGATTGGAAATTAGCCAATCAGAATTAACCTTCTGGTTTATATACTTACCTTTCCTGTTCCTCCCTGCCCTGTTGTGGTCTTTGCTTTATAGTATTGATACTGAACGTGTGCTTTCTGGTTACGTACTCTCTGGCTTGTTATACTGACTTTGTGACTTTCTCCTACCCTTTGACCTCGGCTTGTTTCTCGTTATTCTGTTTTCTGGTTCCCCTTACTTGGCTTGTCTCCTGACTATTCTGTGTGTGCTTAGCCCGGCCACTCTAAGGACCGGTACGGCACACTTTCTGTGTGTGTGTCTGTGTGTGTGTTGGTGTGTTGGGTTCCCCGAATCGTGACATTACAACAGGGCCATAATGGAACCTGCTGACATACCACAGCTCCTAGTTAATCAGGAGGCTAGAATGGATGGCTTGGACCATCGTATGGATCAGTTTGCTCAAGCTTTGCAAACCATACTGGCTCGCACTGCACACTTGCAGCCTGCCGTTCAGGAGGTTGCTGCTGCTGTGCCCGAGCCCATTCCCACTCCGGCACCCGTTCCTGCCCATGTAGTGCATATGACGCCGCCACAGCGCTACAGCGGTGACCCGGCATTGTGTCGTGGTTTCCTCAACCAAATTGACATCCATTTGGTGATGAATCCACGTTCCTATCCCACTGACAGATCTAAAATAGCCTTTTTGATAAACCACTTGTCAGGGAGAGCTTTAGCATGGGCTAATCCCATGTGGGAGAATGCTTCCCCAATGTCCTTTGCAGACTTTTTGACCGCTTTCAAACGCACATTTGATCAACCCGGTAGGGTTGCTTCTGCTGGCAAAGCTCTGCTTAGGGTACGACAGGGTAATAGATCTGTAGCGGATTACACTATCGAATTCCGCACTCTAGCAGCTGAAGTGGTTTGGAACAATGACGCCCTCGTAACAGCCTTTCAGGAGGGTTTGGCCGCTTACATACTGGATGAAATAGCATCCAGGGAATTGCCTGTTCTTTTGGATGATGTTATAGACTATGTGATCCTTATTGATAACCGCATTAGAGAGAGGCGTAGTCAAAGACGCCTGGATACACGGGTGTTACCTGCCCTACCCAGCACTGCATTACTAGCACTACCCGCTCCTAGGCCACCATCCCCTGAACCCATGCAATTAGGCGCTACGGGGTTAACTGAGGCTGAAAGAGCGTACCGTAGAAGGGAGGGGTTATGCCTTTATTGTGGTAAGAGGGGGCACCGCTGTAATGCATGCCCTAAGGTACAGGGAAACTACAGCACCTAAGGCCTAGAGAGGGGTCGGCCTCGGGTGTTATGACCTTGTCCCCTCATGTGTCCATCTCCAGACCATTTATTACGGTTTCTCTTTTGGTCAATAAAACCACCATAACAACTAAAGCCTTGATCGATTCAGGTGCGGCAGACAACCTTATGGATGAGAACTTTGCCAAAACCGCCGCCTTGACTTTGATCCAAAAGGCCACACCCTTGGCCGTTGAGGCCATAGATGGTAGACCGCTTGAGAAACCTCTGGTAACCCATGAAACCCAAGAAATCATTATGTCTGTGGGTGCTTTGCACAAGGAAAGGTTAACCTTTCAAATAATTGACTCCCCTACTGCTTCTATCGTTCTGGGTTTTCCCTGGTTAGTTAAGCACAACCCGGTACTTGACTGGGGTTGTTTAGATATACTCTCCTGGGGGGAATCTTGTCAACAAGACTGTATGGCTCATGTACGTTCTGTTTGTTCACTCAATGTGCCCACGGCTAAACCACTTTCTGTTTCTGTCCCTTCTGTGTATGCAGACCTTGCATTGGTTTTTGAAAAAAGGGAAGCAGATAAACTACCCCCACATCGGGAGTATGACTGTGCCATAAACCTGTTACCGGGTACTATGCCTCCTAGGGGTAAGGTCTACCCTCTTTCTGAGAAAGAAAACCAGATCATGGAGGAGTACATACGGGAATCCTTAAGTAAAGGTTTTATTAGAAGGTCCTCTTCTCCTGCTGGTGCTGGTTTCTTTTTTGTGGCAAAGAAGGAGGGCGACTTGAGGCCATGTATAGACTACAGGGGTCTGAACAACATAACGATTAAAAACGCCTACCCTATCCCCCTCATCACTGAGTTGTTTGATCGTGTGAAAGGTTCTAAGTACTTCACCAAATTAGACCTCAGGGGGGCTTATAACCTCGTCCGTATAAAGGAGAATGACGAGTGGAAAACAGCGTTTAATACGCGCAGCGGGCATTACGAATATATGGTCATGCCTTTTGGACTGTGTAATGCTCCTGCTGTGTTTCAGGACCTCATAAACGATGTCCTTAGGGATCTTTTGCATGTCTGTGCCGTGGTGTACCTGGACGACATACTTGTGTATTCCCCTGATTTGAAGTCACACCATAATCATGTTAGGATGGTGCTCAAGAAATTATTACAGAACGGACTCTACTGTAAGTTAGAAAAATGTTTGTTCGATCAAACCTCGGTGCAATTCCTTGGTTATATAATTACTGAACAGGGTTTCAGTATGGATCCTGCTAAATTGGAAGCCATACTGTCCTGGCCACTTCCCCAAGGACTTAAGGCTATCCAGCGTTTTATAGGATTTGCCAACTATTATAGGAAATTTATAAATAACTTTTCACCCCTTATCTCTCCTATAACGAAGCTGACTAAAAAAGGTCTACACCCTAGGGTTTAGACTCCCGAAGCCCTTAAGGCCTTCGAAACTCTCAAGAAGGCATTTGCCTCTGCTCCAGTACTGCACCACCCTAATCCTTCTCTTCCCTTTGTTATGGAAGTAGACGCTTCTGAGTCAGGTGTGGGAGCAGTACTGTCACAGAGGTTATCGCATGACGAACCCCTCCATCCCTGTTGTTTCTTTTCAAAAAGGTTGTCCGATTCAGAAAAGAATTACGATGTTGGGAACAGGGAACTATTAGCTATTGTGTTAGCTTTTAAGGAATGGAGGTACTTATTAGAGGGTTCTAGACACAAAATCATGGTTATTACTGATCATAAAAACCTCTCCTATATAGCTGACGCTAGAAGGTTATCTGCCCGGCAGGCTAGATGGTCCCTATTTCTTTCACGTTTTCAATACGTTATTACCTATAGACCTGGTTGCCGTAATGCCAAAGCTGACGCTATCTCCCGACAGCATGAACCTTTAGAATTTGTTAACCTGACTCCTGTACCTATTGTTCCTGCGTCTCAGATAATAGCTGCTACCCGTTTGGTTGTTTCATCTCCTTTTCTTGATAGTATTAAGACATACCAAACCCAAGCACCCCCTGAGACGCCGGCTGGTAAACTATATGTTAAAACAAAGGACAGAAAAAAGCTGTTAACTTTATTTCACACCGCCAAAACTGCTGGTCATCCGGGAGTAACCAAAACCTATAAGGGCCTCCTTCAACAGTTCTGGTGGCCTTCGCTTAAGCAGGACGTAGTAGATTTTGTACAGGCTTGTCGGGTCTGTACTCAGTGTAAGTCCCCTAATGTGAGACCCCAGGGTCTACTCTTGCCTCTGTCTATACCAAAGAAACCATGGACCCACTTATCCATGGATTTCATTGTAGACCTTCCTCTTTCTGATGGTCAGACGGTGATTTTGACTGTGACGGATAGGTTCTCTAAAATGGCGCACTTCATTCCGCTTAAAAAGCTTCCTTCTGCGAGTCAGTTGGCTCAGGTGTTTGCCAAAGAAGTGTTCCGCTTGCATGGGGTTCCTCAGGATATCGTGTCTGACAGGGGTCCTCAATTTGTCTCTCGGTTTTGGAGGGGCTTTTGTGCTGAGATGGGGGTCTCCTTGTCGTTCACTTCCTCCTATCACCCGCAGTCTAATGGTGCAGCCGAACGCGCTAACCAGTCTTTAGAATTGTATTTGCGCTGCTTCACTAATGCGCACCAGGACGACTGGTCTCACCTCCTTCCGTGGGCTGAGTTTGCCAGGAATACGGTGTCTCACTCGTCTACTGGCTTAAGTCCTTTTGAGGTTGCTTATGGGTTTCGGCCTTCTGTCCTTCCCGGTGCGTTCTCCGACAAGGGAATGCCCGCCTTGGATCAGCACCTCGCCTCTTTGCGAAAGATGTGGGATCAGGTCCATGTTGCGCTATCTCGTTCAGCTGCTGCTCAGAAGAGGTTTGCTGATCGCCGTAGGGTTGCGGCCCCTTCTTATATTCCGGGTGATAGGGTATGGTTGTCCTCCAGGAACCTCCGTCTCAAGGTTCCCTCAATGAAATTTGCTCCCAGATTTCTGGGTCCCTACAAGGTGTTGCGTAGGGTTAACCCCGTTTCCTACTCCCTTGACCTGCCTCCTTCCATGCGTATTCCGAACACGTTTCACGTCTCGCTTTTGAAGCCCTTGCTGTGTAACCGGTTCTCTCGTCCCCTCGGGCGGCCCGTTTCCCCTCGCGCGGTCTCCAGTGGCGTGTACGAGGTGGCTGCCCTTCTCGACTCTCGTGTTTCTAGGGGTCGGTTACAGTATCTGGTGGATTGGAAGGGGTACGGCCCTGAGGAGCGGTCTTGGGTTTTGAGCTCTGATTTGCACGCTCCCTCTTTGGTCCGCTCCTTTCATGCCCGGTTTCCTTTGAAGCCTTCTGCTTCCCGCCCTCCGGGCGGTCTTCTAGGGGGGGATAATGTCAGGATCCCGCGGGCGGCTGCGAGGGGAGGCTGCAATCCGCTCGCGGCACTCACCCTTCAGCCGTCCACGATCCCCTTCCTGCCAGGTGTTCGGCGGGCGGCATCCTCCCAGCCACGGGTGCCGCCCGCGTCTTCTTCCGGGTCCCCCAGTGGCAGCATGCATGACGCTGCACGCTGGGAGACCGGCCAATTTGTTACACGCCGGGGTCAGTCACCTGACCCGGCGTTAAAGGCACAGTGCCTCAATCACAGTGGGAGGTTTAGATATCTCCCACGTGTGATTGTTAATTCTGATTGGAAATTAGCCAATCAGAATTAACCTTCTGGTTTATATACTTACCTTTCCTGTTCCTCCCTGCCCTGTTGTGGTCTTTGCTTTATAGTATTGATACTGAACGTGTGCTTTCTGGTTACGTACTCTCTGGCTTGTTATACTGACTTTGTGACTTTCTCCTACCCTTTGACCTCGGCTTGTTTCTCGTTATTCTGTTTTCTGGTTCCCCTTACTTGGCTTGTCTCCTGACTATTCTGTGTGTGCTTAGCCCGGCCACTCTAAGGACCGGTACGGCACACTTTCTGTGTGTGTGTCTGTGTGTGTGTTGGCGTGTTGGGTTCCCCGAATCGTGACAGTTACATTGTCTGCCTAGCTTTAAGTCATCTGAAATAATTACTCCTAAATCTCTTTCCTCATAGGTTGAGGTTAGTAGGGTATCAAATATTCTGTACTCTGCCCTTGGATTTTTACACCTAAGATTAGCGCTCAGATCCATGCAGTGTAGGGGAAACGCCACCAGGGCCAACTTCTGACTGTCTGCACACGTGGTTCTAGAGCAATGTGCCACACTCTTCCAGGAGTTCAAGGCAAACGTTCGTGGGAGGGAGCGTTTGTCACAGGCATATATTCCACATAAGAAAGTATTGTGGAGAGCTCTTTAGCAGCAATTGATTGAGAAATAATCTGGACTCTATTGTATGAGGAATTTTTATACGAGTGGAGCTTTTCATTATATTGTGTGCATACAGGAAGCCCAGCAGTTCCTAATTTCATAATTTCATCACACAGGTATCATTCACACCTGCTAATAGTGGACACTTAGAGTTTGGGAGTATAGGGCTGCTTTATGTCAAGACGGTGTGCTTTTTGTGCAAAATTTATAAAGATGTGAGCATGCAAAATATACAGCATATTAACGAGGCCAAAACCTACCAAATGCAATAAAGTTGTATTGGGCCAGGAGTGTCCTTTTAATTAATGTACAATAACTCACAAATCTGTATTTGTAAATTATAAGGAAAGTCTACTTAACATTCAATTTGGAAAGTGAGAGTTCCTGTTGAAATAATGGGAATTCTGAGTTTAGGGAATCATTATGCTGGTAAAAGAATAGGGGGAAAGTGCAGCTGGAAATGGGATGAGAAGCAAAGGAAAAAAGGTTACCTGCAGCGACATCCAGCATCATCAAGGTCAGGCAGATGTAGAACTTCATCTTAGAGGAAAGATCAGCCAAGAGAGGAGTAAACCTTGTCTGAAATCACTTCTTATTTATACACTTCTACATTCACAAAGAATATGTCACATGGCTTGATTGACAGGTAAGCCACCTGCTTCAGGATGTAAAACGTTTTAGCAATAGCCTAAAGCTTCAAATTAAATTTTTAAACAGGTCCTCCTAGAAACAGGTCCAGAAAACAGGTCCTCCTAGTCCTAAAATGCATTGCTGAATATCTGTCAAAATGTGCTCTGAATGAATAATGCAGTAAACAAGTAATCAACTATTAAATATAAGCATGTGATTAATATACATAAGGCGTTCCTCCGACCCCTTAAATAACCCGAAGAATGCCCCAAATACTATAGTTTCTTGTTTGATGGTTACAGAAAAATCCTGAGGGTGGTTTTAGTTATCACACAGTGCACACATGTTTTTCAACGTGTATGAAAAATTCAAATGCCATTTAATCTGTAATTTATTTTTTTACTGATTCTGATTGATACTTTTTATGGGTACAAACTTTAATGTTTCATTGAAGTGGAAATATTGCAAAGGACTAGTAAGAAGAACTCTACACGGTATTTGATGGTTATTCTAACTTAATTATTTTTTTTAACGTATTATATTTATTTCAATATTTTTTATTTTAGCACTGACTTTACTTTATATTATTTTATAGAATTATTGGGAAAATCTTGTATAGGTTTTAACTGCTTTTTATAATTTAGAATGATATGTGAATTAGTTTTGTGCTTTTTTTAAATTCATTTTATTATTTTCCTTTTAATCTGCGCCCGAACTGATCTATTCTTTTGATTATTTTTTCCTAGATGAAAAGCATTTGTGCACAAGGTCTGGTGTTGACAATTATGATGGGCCTAATTACAGAATCTTATCAACAGAAAACTCTAAAACAGTTTTACCTCCCAAGCGTCATGTATCTGGTGAAGGTGGTGCTGGAGTGATATAGCTATCAGAAATCATAAACCCTATGCTAATATCTCGCTTTCATCTTCCAAGTAAATCCATACCCCCTAACAGCAGTGTCCAGTGAAGCAGGATTTCAGTGGGCGAGGTAAAAGGTTGGGACACTGATGTGAATCACGTAACCAGAACTGCCCAAAGGGACAAACATGCCCAAAAAGGGGGCGTATCTGAACAAAGAATTGGATGGTCAGCCTCGCGTGCAGGGCCGCCATCAGGGGGTGACAACCATAACAGTTGTCACGGGCCCGGCGGCCCTGGGGGGCCCGGCCTCACGGGCCCCACATGTGGGGCCCATCGGGTGGCCCACACACTTAGGGCCACCCGATGGGCCCCCTCCTTCAGGGGCCCGGTCAGCGCTGTGGCCGTTGTATAGCGCGACCGGGCCCCTTTAAAAAAAAAAAAAAAAAAAGAGCAGCCGCAGCAAGTAGTCACTTCCTCCCAGCTCACTCCGCGCGGGAGGAGCGCGCACGCGGCAATGAGGGAGAGCCAGCCGACTATTCCCATCAGCCCCAGCCACCCTCCTGCAAAGAAAAGGTAAGAGACAGGAGGGTGGCTGGAAAATGAGCTCTGTGTGTGTGCGCATGTATGTATGTATGTATGTCTGTATGTGTGTGCCTGTATGCATGCATGTATGTCTGTCTGTCTGCATACATGTCTGTCTGTATGTCTATGTCTGTATGCATGTATGTCTGTGTATGTATGTCTCACACTCTTCCAGGAGTTCAAGGCAAACGTTCGTGGGAGGGAGCGTTTGTCACAGGCATATATTCCACATAAGAAAGTATTGTGGAGAGCTCTTTAGCAGCAATTGATTGAGAAATAATCTGGACTCTATTGTATGAGGAATTTTTAGACAAGTGGAGCTTTTCATTATATTGTGTGCATACAGGAAGCCCAGCAGTTCCTAATTTCATAATTTCATCACACAGGTATCATTCCCACCTGCTAATAGTGGACACTTAGAGTTTGGGAGTATAGGGCTGCTTTATGTCAAGACAGTGTGCTTTTTGTGCAAAATTTATAAAGATGTGAGCATGCAAAATATACAGCATATTAACGAGGCCAAAACCTACCAAATGCAATAAAGTTGTATTGGGCCAGGAGTATCCTTTTAATTAATGCATAATAACTCACAAATCTGTATTTGTAAATTACAAGGAAAGTCTACTTAACATTCAATTTGGAAAGTGAGAGTTCCTGTTGAAATAATGGGAATTCTGAGTTTACGGAATCATTATGCTGGTAAAAGAATAGGGGGAAAGCAGGGGAAGGTGTCTGTCTGTGTATGTATGTATGTATGTCTGTCTGTGTATGTATGTCTGTCTGTGTAACGGCTTACCTTTGTTGGGAGTCTGTAGCGCAGATATATGCTCACCCTTGCAATTAAACACAGACCAAGGTGGTCAGGTAAGAACTCACCTGGCCTGTGAGTCTGTGCACGGGGGCTGTGCAGGTTAATGCTCCAAGACGCAGTACAGAAACAGATAAACCCAGGGGCGGACTGAAAACCCTCAGGGCCCCCGGGCAAAATAAATCAAGGGCCCCCTTACAGGCCCCACCCATACTCTGCAGCAAGCGCCACCCATGTCCCGCCTCCATGCACCGCCTCCAGCCTCACCCTACACAATCTTTAGACACAAGGAACAAAAGTGCAATAATCCCTTCAAGGCCCCAGTAGACACTACAATTGAGGGCTAATGGGCCATGGAGGGGGGTCTTTCTAGCAGAGGCTATCTCAGTGTCCTTTAGAGAGTGTGTTAGAAAGAATCCCCTCCAGGCCCTATTAGAGACTACAATGGAGTCTAATAGGCTTGGAAGGGGGTCTTTCTAACAGAGGCCATCTCAGTGTCCCTGCTGGAAACAGTCGCCTCCAGGCCCCAGTAGAGACTACAATTGAGGGCTAATGGGCCATGGAGGGGGGGGGGGGGGAGTATTCTAGCAGAAGCTATCTCAGTTTGCTTTAGAGAGTGTGTTAGAAAGAATTTCCTCCAGGTCCCATTAGAGACTACAATGGAGTCTAATGGGGCCTGGAGGGGGGTCTCTCCAACACTCTGGTTCCTATTCACAATATAGCAACACAACATAGCTCGCTGATACCTAGGCCAAGTTGGCTCCTCTTACCTTAATTACTGTTGTTGGCTGGCAGTCTGTGGGCTTGCTGGAAGGCTGTGGGCTTACTGGCTGCGGCTGGCAGGCTGTGGGCTTGCTGGCAGGCTGTGGGCTTGCTGGCTACTGCCGGCAGGCTGTGGGCTTGCTGGCTGCGGCTAGCAGGCTGTCGGCTTGCTGGCTGTGGCTTGCTGGCTGGCAGGCTGTGGCTTGCTGGCTGCGGTTGGCAGGCTGTGGGCTTGCTGGCTGTAAGCCTAACTGGTGGCCTGTGGGCTGGCTGGCTGGCTACTGGCCAGCGGCCAGCCTGTGGGCTGGCTGGCTGGCCGGCCTGTGGGCTGGCTGGCCGGCCTGTGGGCTGGCTGGCTTGCTGGCTACTGGGGCACTTGGAGATTATTTAAAGAAATAATCCATGCACAATAACCACTACTGCTCTGTGTAGTCGTTATGGTGCAAGGAGGGCCGGGCCCCCCTCCCAGAGTAAGTAGTCAAACCGTTTAAGAACAGTTTGACAACTTACCTGGGGTCTGCTGGGATATGAGGCTGTTGTAGGGTATAGGAGCAGTGGTGCAATGTGTAAGGGGTGCAGTGTGTGTGAAAGGTTCAGTGTGTGTGAGGGGGTGTAGTGTGTGTGAGGGGGTGTAGTGTGTGAATGTGTAGGGTGTGTGGGGCAATGTGTGTATGAGGGGGCTGTGTATGTGTGTGGCAATGTTAGTATGGGGGGCTGTGTGTGTATGGGTGGGCAGTGTATGTGTGTGTGTGTGAGGCAATGTGTTTAAATGTGTATGGTGTGTGTGGGGGCAGTGTGTGTGTATGGGGGGGCAGTGTGTGAATGTGTATGGTGTGTGGGGGTAGTGTGTTTATGGGGCTAGAGTTCACTCTCACCACTGCAACCACCAGGAATCCCTGGTGGTCACAGTGTTGAGAGTGAACTCTAGCCCGTAGCTCCAGGGCTAGAGTTTACTTTCGCCAGAGCCGTAACGTTGCCGTGGTAACCGCAGCAACGATCTGTGCTCGCGCAAGAAGGACCCAGAGGAGCTGCAGGCTGAGCTCCCGGGTCCTCTCTTCCTCCCTCCCCTGCCGGCTGCACGCACGGTGCCTGCGGACAGGGGAGGGGGAAATTGCCCTCCTCTTACTCCCCCCTACCCCTCTTCTTACCCCCCCTCCCCCTCTTCTTACTCCCACCTCTTCTTACTCCTCCCTCTTCTTACTCCCCCCTCTTCTTACCCCCTCCCCTTCTTCTTACCCCCTTCTTACTCCCGCCCCCCCTCTTCTTACCCCCCTCCCCCCTCTTCTTACCCCCCTTCTTACTCTTCCCTCTTCTTACTCCCCCCTCCCCCTCTTCTTACCCCCTTCTTACTCCCCCCTCCTCTCTTCTTACCCCCTCCCTCTCCTTACCCCCTCTTCTTACCCCCTCCCTCTCTCTTCTTACCCCCCTCTTTCTTCTTACCCCCCTCCCCTTACCCCCTCTCTCTTTTTACCCCCCTTTCTTTTTACCCCCTCCCCTTCCTTTCTCTTTTTGCCCCCCCTTCCCTTTCTCTTTTTGCCCCCCTCCTTTTCTCTTTTTGCCCCCCTCCCCTCCTTTTCTCTTTTTGCCCCCCTCCCCTCCCCTCCCTTTCTCTTTTTGCCCCCCTCCCTTTCTCTTTTTGCCCCCCCTCCCCTCCCCTCCCTTTCTCTTTTTGCCCCCCCTCCCTTTCTCTTTTTGCCCCCCCTCCCCTCCCCTCCCTTTCTCTTTTTGCCCCCCCTCCCCTCCCTTTCTCTTTTTGCCCCCCTCCCCTCCCTTTCTCTTTTTGCCCCCCTCCCTCTCTCTTTTTGCCCCCCTTCTCTTTTTGCCCCCCTCCCCTCCCTTTCTCTTTTTGCCCCCCTCCCCTCCCTTTCTCTTTTTGCCCCCCTCCCCTCCCTTTCTCTTTTTGCCCACCCCTCCCTTTCTCTTTTTGCCCACCCCTCCCTTTCTCTTTTTGCCCACCCCTCCCTTTCTCTTTTTGCCCACCCCTCCCCTCCCTTTCTCTTTTTGCCCCCACCTCCCACCTCCCCCCCCCCCACCTGTAGCGTGACCGAGCTGCACTCTGGTCTGCGGTGCCCGGCCGGAGTGATAGGAAGGTGCACACTGAGTGTGCACCTTCCTATCAGTCCGGCCGGGTACAGGAAACAGAAACTCCTGTTCCGCGCGGAACAGGAGTTTCTGTTTCCTGTACCCGGCCGGACTGACAGGAAGGTGCACAGTGTTTGTGCACCCTCCTATCACTCCGGCCGGGCACCGCGGACCGGAGTGCAGTTCGGTCACGCTACAGGGGAAGTGAGAAGCTCTCTTAAGAGAGCGCTCAGGCGGCTGCAGCATTTAAAGGGGCGGCCGGGCCCCCTGATGGCGGGCCCCCCTCCCGGCCGGGCCCTCGGACCATGTCCGAAGTGCCCGACCGGTCAGTCCGCCCCTGGATAAACCAGGAGAATAGTCATGGGTAAGCCAGAGGTCAGTGGGTGCCAGAAATCAGGATAAGCGAGTAGAGAGCCGAGGTCAGAGGATGCCAGAAGTCAGGGTACAACAAAATAACAATCCAAGGTCAGGAGCACACTGGAACATGAAACAGCAATACTTGAACCAGAGTCAATGAACTGACACTGCCCTCAGGGAGAGGCAGTGTCTTATACCTGTCTGATTGGTGATTAGCCACAGGTGTGCTGAGAATGTTGGAGCAGCCACAGAATAACATCCAAGCCCCCAGTGCTGGATACAAGGCAAGATTAACTTCAGGCAATTTCTAGAGCTGTATAGTGGCTGACTGCATATTTGTGTATGTATGTCTATATGTCAGTATGAATGTATGTCTGCATATCATTATGAACGTAGGTCTGTGTGTGTATGGATGTCTGAATGAATGCATGTATGTATGACATTATGAATGTCTGTATGTCATAATGAATGTGTATGTATGTGTGTCTGTATGCATGTCTTTATGTCCTCTTGCATGTGTATGTATGTTAGTATGTGTCTGTCTCAGTGTGTATGTCTGTTTCAGTATGTGTGTCTGTTAGTATGTATCTGTGTCCTTTTGTATCAGTCTGTGTACTCAGTGGGCGGTATTTGGGGGCCCAGACGCTGAGTTAGGGGCCCCAAAATTTCTGGTGGCGGCCCTGCTCGCGTGAATGCATGTCAAGCTGCCTGCCAATCATGCAGGATGACCAACCCAGGACATACTGTGTAGACAGCACCCTGAGTCCTAAAATGCATTGCTGAATATCTGACAAAATGTGCTCTGAATGAATAATGCAGTAAACAATTAATCAACTATTAAATATAAGCATGTGATTAATATACATAAGGGGTTCCTCAGACCCCTTAAATAACCCGAAGAATGCCCCAAATACTATAGTTTCTTGTTTGATGGATACAGAAAAATCCTGAGGGTGGTTTTAGTTATCACACAGTGCACAAATGTTTTTCAACGTGTATGAAAAATTCAAATGCCATTTAATCTGTAATTTATTTTTTTTACTGATTCTGATTGATACTTTTTATCGGTACAAACTTTAATGTTTCATTGAAGTGGAAATATTGCAAAGGACTAGTAAGAAGAACTCTACACGGTATTTGATGGTTATTCTAACTTAATTATTTTTTTTAAGGTATTATATTTATTTCAATATTTTTTATTTTAGCACTGACTTTACTTTATATTATTTTATAGAATTATTGGGAAAATCTTGTATAGGTTTTAACTGCTTTTTATAATTTCGAATGATATGTGAATTTGTTTTGTGCTTTTTTTGTTATTAATTATATTTAGTGTTGTCGCGAACCCGAAATTTTGACTTCAATGGGCAGGCGAATTTTAAAAACAACAGGGACTCTTTCTGGCCACAATAGTGATGGAAAAGTTGTTTCAAGGGGACTAACACCTGGACTGTGGCATGCCAGAGGGGGATCCATGGCAAAACTCCCATGGAAAATTGCACAGTTGATGCAGAGTCTGCTTTTAATCCATAAAGGGCAGAAATCACCTAACATTGACACCTGTCCTCAAAGCCCAGCCCTGATACACACTGACACAGAGCAGAATAGAGACTGTTCCCCCTACATAGGGTCACTTGGCAGATATGGATTGACACCTGTCCTCAAAACCCCTGATACACACTGACACAGAGCAGAATAGGGACTGTTCCTCCTACATAGGGTCACTTGGCAGATATGGATTGACACCTGTCCTCAAAACCCCTGATACACACTGACACAGAGCAGAATAGGGACTGTTCCCCCTACATAGGGTCACTTGGCAGATATGGATTGACACCTGTCCTCAAAACCCCTGATACACACTGACACAGAGCGGAATAGGGACTGTTCCCCCTTCATAGGGTCACTTGGCAGATATGGATTGACACCTATCCTAATGATCCCTGATACACACTGACACAGAGCAGAATAGAGACTGTTCCCTGTCCACAGAGACCATGATACACACTGACACAGAGCAGAATAGAGACTGTTCACCGTCCACAGAGACCATGATACACACTGACACAGAGCAGAATAGGGACTGTTCCCCCTACATAGGGTCACTTGGCAGATATGGATTGACACCTGTCCTCAAAACCCCTGATACACACTGACACAGAGCAGAATAGAGACTGTTCCCTGTCCACAGATACCATGATACACACTGACACAGAGCAGAATAGAGACTGTTCACCGTCCACAGAGACCATGATACACACTGACACAGAGCAGAATAGAGACTGTTCCCTGTCCACAGAGACCATGATACACACTGACACAGAGTGTCCGCGTGAAATAGGGCCGTGAGTAATGACGTCACGGGTAGCCTGCCCATAGTATCGCATAGGGTGGAAGAGCTGATAGGACATCTGAAACGTATTGGGATGGAGATGCTTAATTGTTCTCCAAAATGCTTGACACCACCCCATAGTGAATCTCTGCAAACTTTAATACCATCAGAGGAGGAAGAATGTGGCAGCCCACTGGGATTATTCGAAAAATTTCAAATTGATGATTTTCCAGACCCTGGGGTTGACATTAGTCCAGATTTACATCTTGTGACCCATGAGGATGTTCCAGGCACTACTTGTGAAATAAAGACAGATAATAAAGTGAATGATCCTTCTTCTTGGGACTTGCACCCTGTCGTTGAAGGTGGAGTAGGCAATGGCAAGAGCATGCTGTGGGTAGTCAGTGCAAACACTCTCTTCCCGGTGAATAATGAGGAGACTAACTATGATGACGTTATTTGCGTTGAAAGTAATGATGCCAGAGATCTTTTGAAACCATATGGAAGGAACAAATTGGTTAAAAGAAAGGCAAGAGACCACCTGCATATAGACAAGAATACGCATAAGAGAAAGAAGAGAACAGGTGAAAAAGAGAAGCTGCAGACTGCCTATCTGCAAATAGTTGAGTTATGTCCTGAAGATGTCCGTGTTACCACAGTGCAGACTCTGTTTGATACACTACTGAGGAGAGTCAGAGAAACCCCAGATTTTCACGTATTGGATGAGTCGGTGCGTGGAGTTGCAGAGAACGTAGAACAAGAAATATTTAAACTTTTCCTGTGTACTGACAGCAGATATACATAGGGTCACTTGGCAGATATGGATTGACGCCTGTCCTCAAAACCCCTGATACACACTGACACAGAGCAGAATAGAGACTGTTCCCTGTCCACAGAGACCATGATACACACTGACACAGAGCAGAATAGGGACTGTTACCCCTACATAGGGTCACTTGGCAGATATGGATTGACAAATCCCTGACAAACAGCTACCACATGCAAGGAAGGCAGCAGGGGCGCAAATGACCCACTCCCGACGCGGGAAGGTAGTGACGACAAATAACAATACAGGACTCTTTAGAGGCCCTGTAATTGTAATCAGTCCACTTGAAATCCTTTAACTTTGATCAATTGGAGGGAAGTCTGGTGCAGAGCCACTGACCCATGCGCAGGGCCAGCCTTAGGCCTTTGGGCGCCCTGTGCAAGAAATCTTCACCCTGTCACACCCATGTGCAAGAAATCTTCACCCTGTCATAGGGTCACTTGGCAGATATGGATTGACAAATCCCTGACAAACAGCTACCACATGCAAGGAAGGCAGCAGGGGCGCAAATGACCCACTCCCGACGCGGGAAGGTAGTGACGACAAATAACAATACAGGACTCTTTAGAGGCCCTGTAATTGTAATCAGTCCACTTGAAATCCTTTAACTTTGATCAATTGGAGGGAAGTCTGGTGCAGAGCCACTGACCCATGCGCAGGGCCAGCCTTAGGCCTTTGGGCGCCCTGTGCAAGAAATCTTCACCCTGTCACACCCATGTGCAAGAAATCTTCACCCTGTCACACACACACACACAGGCAGACAGCCATACACACACAACAGGCGACTGACTAGGTTTGTCACCTCCTCAAAAGGACGCATGAGCCTACAGGCATTGCGCATGAGCGTCCAGTAACGTGGCAAAAAAATTCCCAGCTCCCCAGAGGCTTTCCTAGCACCCCGGTCATACAAATATTCATTAACAGCTTTTTCTTGTTGGAGCAGGCGGTCGAACATTAGGAGTGTTGAATTCCAACGTGAAGGGCTGTCGCAAATCAAGCGCCTCACTGGCATGTTGTTTCGCCGCTGGATATCGGCAAAGTGAGCCATGGCCGTGTAGGAACGCCTGAAATGGCCACACACCTTCCTGGCCTGCTTCAGGACATCCTGTAAGCCTGTGTACTTATGCACAAAGCGTTGTACGATCAGATTACACACATGTGCCATGCACGGCACATGTGTCAACTTGCCCAACTTCAATGCCGCTATCAAATTTTTTCCGTTGTCACACACCACTTTGCCGATATCCAGTTGCTGCGGAGTCAGCCACTTTTCCACCTGTGCGTTCAGGGCGGACAGGAGTGCTTGTCCGGTGTGACTCTCTGCTTTCAAGCAAGTCAAACCCAAGACGGCGTGACACTGCCGTATCCGGGATGTGGAATAGTACCTGGGGAGCTGGGGGGTTGCCGTTGATGTGGAGCAAGAAGCAGCGGCACAAGAGGACTCAGCCGAGGAGGTTATGGAAGAGGATGGAGTAGGAGGAGTAGAGGAGGTGGCAGCAGGACTGCCTGCAATTCGTGGCGGTGTCACCAACTCCTCTGCAATGCCACGCATTCCTTGCTTGTCAGCCGTCAGCAGGTTTACCCAATGCGCAGTGTAGGTGATATACCTGCCCTGACCATGCTTTGCAGACCAGGTATCAGTGGTCAGATGGACCCTTGCCCCAACACTGTGTGCCAGACATGCCATGACTTCCTCTTGCACAATCGAGTACAAGTTGGGGATTGCCTTTTGTGAAAAGAAATTCCGGCCGGGTACCTTCCACTGCGGTGTCCCAATAGCTACAAATTTTTTGAACGCCTCAGACTCAACCAGATTGTATGGTAAAAGCTGGCGGGCTAATAGTTCGGACAAGCCAGCTGTCAGACGCTGGGCAAGGGGGTGACTTGGTGACATTGGCTTCTTACGCTCAAACATGTCCTTGACAGAAACACACGACTGTGGGCAGATGAGCGGGAACTGCTCAAGGCGGGAGACGGAGTGGCGGATGGTTGAGAGGGGGCAAGAAGGACAGCAGTGGTTGACGTGGCTGAAGATGCTGGACCAGGAGGAGGATGGCGGCTTAGAGTAGGCGTGCTGCTTGTACTCATGTGTTGATCCCATAGGCGTTTGTGATGTGAGATCATGTGCCTACGCAAAGCAGTTGTACCTAGGTGGGTGTTGGACCTCCCACGACTCAGTTTCCTTTGGCACAGGTTGCAAATGGCATCGCTGTTGTCAGAGGCAGACACACAAAAAAAATGCCACACTGCTGAGCTCTGCAATGACGGCATTCTGGTGGTGGACACAGCATGCGTTGATTGGCGTGCTGTCGGGCTGACCCCGGGTGCCGATGCATGCTGTCTGACTGTGCCACTAGCTCCTTGCGACGACCCCCCCTGCTTCCAACTCGTCTCCTCCTCCTCCTCTCTGTCTCCCCATCTGAACTTTCGCCCTGTTCTTCTTCTTGCCGAGCGGGCACCCACGTGACATCCATGGACGCATCGTCATCATCAACCGCTTCGCTTGTATCTGACAACTCAGAAAAGGAAGCAACAGCGGGTACAACATCATCATCATCATCACACCGTACCTCCATGTGTTTAATGCTGCCTGCCTGAGACATATCCCTGTTATCTACATCCTCTAGCAATAATGGTTGCGCATCACTCATTTCTTCAAACGGGTGTGTGAATAACTCCTCTGACATACCAAGTAAAGCGGCTGTGGTGCTAGTTTTGGTGGTGGCGGCAGGCGGGTGAGTGCTATCTTGAGAGGTGCCTGGAGCTAAGCTGGAGGAGGATGGTGCGTCAAGGATCCGAGCGGAGGCTGTACAAGATTGGGTGTCCTGTGTTAGCCAGTTAACTAAGTCCTCAGAACTTTTCAAGTTCAGGGTACGTGGCTTCTGAAAACTGGGCATTATTCTAGGGCAAAAGGGAATCACAGCACCACGACCACGACGGCCCCTGCGGGGTGGCCTGCCTCTGCCTGTCATTTTTTTGGGGATTAGTGGTACTATGCGTGCAAGCTACTGTGAGACCAGTTATGATTGGCAATGTGCACTGGAACAGTTCTGCAGAGCACACGCTGAAGGAAGGACTGACAGAGCCGCTTGAAGACAAGTAACTGCTATTCAATCTATAACAGTGAAAAACAAATTTTGGTTTTAAAAGCACGCTATAGAGACACCAGATATGATTGGCAATGTGCACTGGAACAGTTCTGCAGAGCACACACTGTAGGCCTGAGACACCCGCTTGAAGACAAGTAACTGCTATTCAATCTATAACAGTGAAAAACAAATTTTGGTTTTAAAAGCACGCTATAGAGACACCAAATATGATTGGCAACTGTCAAAGCACGCTGTCACAGGTCTGCAGAGCACACGCTGAAGTAGGCCTGAAACACAGACGCTTGCAGACAACTAACTGCTCTTCTATTACAGTGAAAAAAAAATATTTATTTTAAATCTAAAGCTTAACCAATTGTTAAAACAGATATGAGTGGTGGCACTGGGCTAGTAGGCACAGTATCCAATGTGAACCTCACACAGAAGCTGGCAGGCAGGCAACTGCTCTTCTATTACAGTGGAAACAAAATTTTGGTTGTAAAAGCACGCTATAGAGACACAAGATATGAGTGCCAACTGTCAAAGCACGCTGGCAGGGTTGTGCAGGGCACACGCTGAAGGAAGGCCTGACAGAGCCGCTTGAAGGACACTGACTGTCTGCTATTAGCTTACACTGGAAACCTTTTTTCTTTGTAAAAGCACGCTAAAGAGACACCAGATATGAGTGGCAACTGTCAAAGCACGCTGGCGCAGGTCTGCGGAGCACACGCTGAAGTAGGCCTGAAACACAGACGCTTGCAGACAACTAACTGCTCTTCTATTACAGTGAAAAAAAAATATTTATTTTAAATCTAAAGCTTAACCAATTGTTAAAACAGATATGAGTGGTGGCACTGTGCTAGTGGGCACAGTATCCAATGTGAACCTCACACAGAAGCTGGCAGGCAGGCAACTGCTCTTCTATTACAGTGTAAACAAAATTTTGGTTGTAAAAGCACGCTATAGAGACACAAGATATGAGTGGCAACTGTCAAAGCACGCTGGCACAGGTCTGCAGAGCACACGCTGAAGTAGGCCTGAAACACAGACGCTTGCAGACAACTAACTGCTCTTCTATTACAGTGAAAAAAAAAATATTTATTTTAAATCTAAAGCTTAACCAATTGTTAAAACAGATATGAGTGGTGGCACTGGGCTAGTGGGCACAGTATCCAATGTGAACCTCACACAGAAGCTGGCAGGCAGGCAACTGCTCTTCTATTACAGTGGAAACAAAATTTTGGTTGTAAAAGCACGCTATAGAGACACAAGATATGAGTGGCAACTGTCAAAGCACGCTGGCACAGGTCTGCAGAGCACACGCTGAAGTAGGCCTGAAACACAGACGCTTGCAGACAACTAACTGCTCTTCTATTACAGTGAAAAAAAAATATTTATTTTAAATCTAAAGCTTAACCAATTGTTAAAACAGATATGAGTGGTGGCACTGGGCTAGTGGGCACAGTATCCAATGTGAATCTCACACAGAAGCTGGCAGGCAGGCAACTGCTCTTCTATTACAGTGGAAACAAAATTTTGGTTGTAAAAGCACGCTATAGAGACACAAGATATGAGTGGCAACTGTCAAAGCACGCTGGAACAGGTCTACAGAGAACACGCTGAAGTAGGCCTGAAACACAGACGCTTGCAGACAACTAACTGCTCTTCTATTACAGTGAAAAAAAAATATTTATTTTAAATCTAAAGCTTAACCAATTGTTAAAACAGATATGAGTGGTGGCACTGGGCTAGTGGGCACAGTATCCAATGTGAACCTCACACAGAAGCTGGCAGGCAGGCAACTGCTCTTCTATTACAGTGGAAACAAAATTTTGGTTGTAAAAGCACGCTATAGAGACACAAGATATGAGTGGCAACTGTCAAAGCACGCTGGCACAGGTCTGCAGAGCACACGCTGAAGTAGGCCTGAAACACAGACGCTTGCAGACAACTAACTGCTCTTCTATTACAGTGAAAAAAAATATTTATTTTAAATCTAAAGCTTAACCAATTGTTAAAACAGATATGAGTGGTGGCACTGGGCTAGTGGGCACAGTATCCAATGTGAACCTCACACAGAAGCTGGCAGGCAGGCAACTGCTCTTCTATTACAGTGGAAACAAAATTTTGGTTGTAAAAGCACGCTATAGAGACACAAGATATGAGTGGCAACTGTCAAAGCACGCTGGCACAGGTCTGCAGAGCACACGCTGAAGTAGGCCTGAAACACAGACGCTTGCAGACAACTAACTGCTCTTCTATTACAGTGAAAAAATTTTTTTATTTTAAATCTAAAGCTTAACCAATTGTTAAAACAGATATGAGTGGTGGCACTGGGCTAGTGGGCACAGTATCCAATGTGAACCTCACACAGAAGCTGGCAGGCAGGCAACTGTTCTTCTATTACAGTGGAAACAAAATTTTGGTTGTAAAAGCACGCTATAGAGACACAAGATATGAGTGGCAACTGTCAAAGCACGCTGGCACAGGTCTGCAGAGCACACGCTGAAGTAGGCCTGAAACACAGACGCTTGCAGACAACTAACTGCTCTTCTATTACAGTGAAAAAAAAATATTTATTTTAAATCTAAAGCTTAACCAATTGTTAAAACAGATATGAGTGGTGGCACTGGGCTAGTGGGCACAGTATCCAATGTGAATCTCACACAGAAGCTGGCAGGAAGGCAACTGCTCTTCTATTACAGTGGAAACAAAATTTTGGTTGTAAAAGCACGCTATAGAGACACAAGATATGAGTGGCAACTGTCAAAGCACGCAGGCACAGGTCCGCAGAGCACACGCTGAAGTAGGCCTGAAACACAGACGCTTGCAGACAACTAACTGCTCTTCTATTACAGTGAAAAAAAAATATTTATTTTAAATCTAAAGCTTAACCAATTGTTAAAACAGATATGAGTGGTGGCACTGGGCTAGTGGGCACAGTAACCAATGTGAACCTCACACAGAAGCTGGCAGGCAGGCAACTGCTCTTCTATTACAGTGGAAACAAAATTTTGGTTGTAAAAGCACGCTATAGAGACACAAGATATGAGTGGCAACTGTCAAAGCACGCTGGCAGGGTTGTGCAGGGCACACGCTGAAGGAAGGCCTGACAGAGCCGCTTGAAGGACACTGACTGTCTGCTATTAGCTTACACTGGAAACCTTTTTTCTTTGTAAAAGCACGCTAAAGAGACACCAGATATGAGTGGCAACTGTCAAAGCATGCTGGCACATGTCTGCAGAGCACACGCTGAAGTAGGCCTGAAACACAGACGCTTGCAGACAACTAACTGCTCTTCTATTACAGTGAAAAAAAAATATTTATTTTAAATCTAAAGCTTAACCAATTGTTAAAACAGATATGAGTGGTGGCACTGGGCTAGTGGGCACAGTATCCAATGTGAACCTCACACAGAAGCTGGCAGGCACGCAACTGCTCTTCTATTACAGTGGAAACAAAATTTTGGTTGTAAAAGCACGCTATAGAGACACAAGATATGAGTGGCAACTGTCAAAGCACGCTGGCACAGGTCTGCAGAGCACACGCTGAAGTAGGCCTGAAACACAGACGCTTGCAGACAACTAACTGCTCTTCTATTACAGTGAAAAAAAATATTTACTTTAAATCTAAAGCTTAACCAATTGTTAAAACAGATATGAGTGGTGGCACTGGGCTTGTGGGCACAGTATCCAATGTGAATCTCACACAGAAGCTGGCAGGCAGGCAACTGCTCTTCTATTACAGTGGAAACAAAATTTTGGTTGTAAAAGCACGCTATAGAGACACAAGATATGAGTGGCAACTGTCAAAGCACGCTGGAACAGGTTTACAGAGAACACGCTGAAGTAGGCCTGAAACACAGACGCTTGCAGACAACTAACTGCTCTTCTATTACAGTGAAAAAAAAATATTTATTTTAAATCTAAAGCTTAACCAATTGTTAAAACAGATATGAGTGGTGGCACTGGGCTAGTGGGCACAGTATCCAATGTGAACCTCACACAGAAGCTGGCAGGCAGGCAACTGCTCTTCTATTACAGTGGAAACAAAATTTTGGTTGAAAAAGCACGCTATAGAGACACAAGATATGAGTGGCAACTGTCAAAGCACGCTGGCACAGGTCTGCAGAGCACACGCTGAAGTAGGCCTGAAACACAGACGCTTGCAGACAACTAACTGCTCTGCTATTACAGTGAAAAAAAAATATTTATTTTAAATCTAAAGCTTAACCAATTGTTAAAACAGATATGAGTGGTGGCACTGGGCTAGTGGGCACAGTATCCAATGTGAACCTCACACAGAAGCTGGCAGGCAGGCAACTGCTCTTCTATTACAGTGGAAACAAAATTTTGGTTGTAAAAGCACGCTATAGAGACACAAGATATGAGTGGCAACTGTCAAAGCACGCTGGCACAGGTCTGCAGAGCACACGCTGAAGTAGGCCTGAAACACAGACGCTTGCAGACAACTAACTGCTCTTCTATTACAGTGAAAAAAATTTGTTATTTTAAATCTAAAGCTTAACCAATTGTTAAAACAGATATGAGTGGTGGCACTGGGCTAGTGGGCACAGTATCCAATGTGAACCTCACACAGAAGCTGGCAGGCAGGCAACTGTTCTTCTATTACAGTGGAAACAAAATTTTGGTTGTAAAAGCACACTATAGAGACACAAGATATTAGTGGCAACTGTCAAAGCACGCTGGCACAGGTCTGCAGAGCACACGCTGAAGTAGGCCTGAAACACAGATGCTTGCAGACAACTAACTGCTCTTCTATTACAGTGAAAAAAAAATATTTATTTTAAATCTAAAGCTTAACCAATTGTTAAAACAGATATGAGTGGTGGCACTGTGCTAGTGGGCACAGTATCCAATGTGAACCTCACACAGAAGCTGGCAGGCAGGCAACTGCTCTTCTATTACAGTGGAAACAAAATTTTGGTTGTAAAAGCACGCTATAGAGACACAAGATATGAGTGGCAACTGTCAAAGCACGCTGGCACAGGTCTGCAGAGCACACGCTGAAGTAGGCCTGAAACACAGACGCTTGCAGACAACTAACTGCTCTTCTATTACAGTGAAAAAAAAATATTTATTTTAAATCTAAAGCTTAACCAATTGTTAAAACAGATATGAGTGGTGGCACTGGGCTAGTGGGCACAGTATCCAATGTGAACCTCACACAGAAGCTGGCAGGCAGGCAACTGCTCTTCTATTACAGTGGAAACAAAATTTTGGTTGTAAAAGCACGCTATAGAGACACAAGATATGAGTGGCAACTGTCAAAGCACGCAGGCACAGGTCCGCAGAGCACACGCTGAAGTAGGCCTGAAACACAGACGCTTGCAGACAACTAACTGCTCTTCTATTACAGTGAAAAAAAAATATTTATTTTAAATCTAAAGCTTAACCAATTGTTAAAACAGATATGAGTGGTGGCACTGGGCTAGTGGGCACAGTATCCAATGTGAACCTCACACAGAAGCTGGCAGGCAGGCAACTGCTCTTCTATTACAGTGGAAACAAAATTTTGGTTGTAAAAGCACGCTATAGAGACACAAGATATGAGTGGCAACTGTCAAAGCACGCTGGCACAGGTCTGCAGAGCACACGCTGAAGTAGGCCTGAAACACAGACGCTTGCAGACAACTAACTGCTCTTCTATTACAGTGAAAAAAAATATTTATTTTAAATCTAAAGCTTAACCAATTGTTAAAACAGATATGAGTGGTGGCACTGGGCTAGTGGGCACAGTATCCAATGTGAACCTCACACAGAAGCTGGCAGGCAGGCAACTGCTCTTCTATTACAGTGAAAACAAAATTTTGGTTGTAAAAGCACGCTATAGAGACACAAGATATGAGTGGCAACTGTCAAAGCACGCTTGCACAGGTCTGCAGAGCACACGCTGAAGTAGGCCTGAAACACAGACGCTTGCAGACAACTAACTGCTCTTCTATTACAGTGAAAAAAAATATTTATTTTAAATCTAAAGCTTAACCAATTGTTAAAACAGATATGAGTGGTGGCACTGGGCTAGTGGGCACAGTATCCAATGTGAACGTCACACAGAAGCTGGCAGGCAGGCAACTGCTCTTCTATTACCGTGGAAACAAAATTTTGGTTGTAAAAGCACGCTATAGAGACACAAGATATGAGTGGCAACTGTCAAAGCACGCTGGCACAGGTCTGCAGAGCACACGCTGAAGTAGGCCTGAAACACAGACGCTTGCAGACAACTAACTGCTCTTCTATTACAGTGGAAAAAAAAATATTTATTTTAAAACTAAAGCTTAACCAATTGTTAAAACAGATATGAGTGGTGGCACTGGGCTAGTGGGCACAGTATCCAATGTGAACCTCACACAGAAGCTGGCAGGCAGGCAACTGCTCTTCTATTACAGTGGAAACAAAATTTTGGTTGTAAAAGCACGCTATAGAGACACAAGATATGAGTGGCAACTGTCAAAGCACGCTGGCACAGGTCTGCAGAGCACACGCTGAAGTAGGCCTGAAACACAGACGCTTGCAGACAACTAACTGCTCTTCTATTACAGTGAAAAAAATATATTTATTTTAAATCTAAAGCTTAACCAATTGTTAAAACAGATATGAGTGGTGGCACTGGGCTAGTGGGCACAGTATCCAATGTGAACCTCACACAGAAGCTGGCAGGCAGGCAACTGCTCTTCTATTACCGTGGAAACAAAATTTTGGTTGTAAAAGCACGCTATAGAGACACAAGATATGAGTGGCAACTGTCAAAGCACGCTGGCACAGGTCTGCAGAGCACACGCTGAAGTAGGCCTGAAACACAGACGCTTGCAGACAACTAACTGCTCTTCTATTACAGTGGAAAAAAAATATTTATTTTAAATCTAAAGCTTAACCAATTGTTAAAACAGATATGAGTGGTGGCACTGGGCTAGTGGGCACAGTATCCAATGTGAACCTCACACAGAAGCTGGCAGGCAGGCAACTGCTCTTCTATTACAGTGGAAACAAAATTTTGGTTGTAAAAGCACGCTATAGAGACACAAGATATGAGTGGCAACTGTCAAAGCACGCTGGCACAGGTCTGCAGAGCACACGCTGAAGTAGGCCTGAAACACAGATGCTTGCAGACAACTAACTGCTCTTCTATTACAGTGAAAAAAAATATTTATTTTAAATCTAAAGCTTAACCAATTGTTAAAACAGATATGAGTAGTGGCACTGGGCTAGTGGGCACAGTATCCAATGTGAACCTCACACAGAAGCTGGCAGGCAGGCAACTGCTCTTCTATTACCGTGGAAACAAAATTTTGGTTGTAAAAGCACGCTATAGAGACACAAGATATGAGTGGCAACTGTCAAAGCACGCTGGCACAGGTCTGCAGAGCACACGCTGAAGTAGGCCTGAAACACAGACGCTTGCAGACAACTAACTGCTCTTCTATTACAGTGGAAAAAAAATATTTATTTTAAATCTAAAGCTTAACCAATTGTTAAAACAGATATGAGTGGTGGCACTGGGCTAGTGGGCACAGTATCCAATGTGAACCTCACACAGAAGCTGGCAGGCAGGCAACTGCTCTTCTATTACAGTGGAAACAAAATTTTGGTTGTAAAAGCACGCTATAGAGACACAAGATATGAGTGGCAACTGTCAAAGCACGCTGGCACAGGTCTGCAGAGCACACGCTGAAGTAGGCCTGAAACACAGACGCTTGCAGACAACTAACTGCTCTTCTATTACAGTGAAAAAAAATATTTATTTTAAATCTAAAGCTTAACCAATTGTTAAAACAGATATGAGTAGTGGCACTGGGCTAGTGGGCACAGTATCCAATGTGAACCTCACACAGAAGCTGGCAGGCAGGCAACTGCTCTTCTATTACAGTGGAAACAAAATTTTGGTTGTAAAAGCACGCTATAGAGACACAAGATATGAGTGGCAACTGTCAAAGCACGCTGGCACAGGTCTGCAGAGCACACGCTGAAGTAGGCCTGAAACACAGACGCTTGCAGACAACTAACTGCTCTTCTATTACAGTGAAAAAAAAATATTTATTTTAAATCTAAAGCTTAACCAATTGTTAAAACAGACATGAGTGGTGGCACTGGGCTAGTGGGCACAGTATCCAATGTGAATCTCACACAGAAGCTGGCAGGCAGGCAACTGCTCTTCTATTACAGTGGAAACAAAATTTTGGTTGTAAAAGCACGCTATAGAGACACAAGATATGAGTGGCAACTGTCAAAGCACGCAGGCACAGGTCTGCAGAGCACACGCTGAAGTAGGCCTGAAACACAGACGCTTGCAGACAACTAACTGCTCTTCTATTACAGTGAAAAAAAAATATTTATTTTAAATCTAAAGCTTAACCAATTGTTAAAACAGATATGAGTGGTGGTACTTGGCTAGAGGGCACAGTATCCAATGTGAACCTCACACAGAAGCTGGCAGGCAGGCAACTGCTCTTCTATTACAGTGGAAACAAAATTTTGGTTGTAAAAGCACGCTATAGAGACACAAGATATGAGTGGCAACTGTCAAAGCACGCTGGAACAGGTCTACAGAGAACACGCTGAAGTAGGCCTGAAACACAGACGCTTGCAGTCAACTAACTGCTCTTCTATTACAGTGAATAAAAAATATTTATTTTAAATCTAAAGCTTAACCAATTGTTAAAACAGATATGAGTGGTGGCACTGGGCTAGTGGGCACAGTATCCAATGTGAACCTCACACAGAAGCTGGCAGGCAGGCAACTGCTCTTCTATTACAGTGGAAACAAAATTTTGGTTGTAAAAGTACGCTATAGAGACACAAGATATGAGTGGCAACTGTCAAAGCACGCTGGCACAGGTCTGCAGAGCACACGCTGAAGTAGGCCTGAAACACAGACGCTTGCAGACAACTAACTGCTCTTCTATTACAGTGAAAAAAAAATATTTATTTTAAATCTAAAGCTTAACCAATTGTTAAAACAGATATGAGTGGTGGCACTGGGCTAGTGGGCACAGTAACCAATGTGAACCTCACACAGAAGCTGGCAGGCAGGCAACTGCTCTTCTATTACAGTGGAAACAAAATTTTGGTTGTAAAAGCACGCTATAGAGACACAAGATATGAGTGGCAACTGTCAAAGCACGCTGGCAGGGTTGTGCAGGGCACACGCTGAAGGAAGGCCTGACAGAGCCGCTTGAAGGACACTGACTGTCTGCTATTAGCTTACACTGGAAACCTTTTTTCTTTGTAAAAGCACGCTAAAGAGACACCAGATATGAGTGGCAACTGTCAAAGCATGCTGGCACATGTCTGCAGAGCACACGCTGAAGTAGGCCTGAAACACAGACGCTTGCAGACAACTAACTGCTCTTCTATTACAGTGAAAAAAAATATTTACTTTAAATCTAAAGCTTAACCAATTGTTAAAACAGATATGAGTGGTGGCACTGGGCTTGTGGGCACAGTATCCAATGTGAATCTCACACAGAAGCTGGCAGGCAGGCAACTGCTCTTCTATTACAGTGGAAACAAAATTTTGGTTGTAAAAGCACGCTATAGAGACACAAGATATGAGTGGCAACTGTCAAAGCACGCTGGAACAGGTTTACAGAGAACACGCTGAAGTAGGCCTGAAACACAGACGCTTGCAGACAACTAACTGCTCTTCTATTACAGTGAAAAAAAAATATTTATTTTAAATCTAAAGCTTAACCAATTGTTAAAACAGATATGAGTGGTGGCACTGGGCTAGTGGGCACAGTATCCAATGTGAACCTCACACAGAAGCTGGCAGGCAGGCAACTGCTCTTCTATTACAGTGGAAACAAAATTTTGGTTGTAAAAGCACGCTATAGAGACACAAGATATGAGTGGCAACTGTCAAAGCACGCTGGCACAGGTCTGCAGAGCACACGCTGAAGTAGGCCTGAAACACAGACGCTTGCAGACAACTAACTGCTCTTCTATTACAGTGAAAAAAAAATATTTATTTTAAATCTAAAGCTTAACCAATTGTTAAAACAGATATGAGTGGTGGCACTGGGCTAGTGGGCACAGTATCCAATGTGAACCTCACACAGAAGCTGGAAGGCAGGCAACTGCTCTTCTATTACAGTGGAAACAAAATTTTGGTTGTAAAAGCACGCTATAGAGACACAAGATATGAGTGGCAACTGTCAAAGCACGCTGGCACAGGTCTGCAGAGCACACGCTGAAGTAGGCCTGAAACACAGACGCTTGCAGACAACTAACTGCTCTTCTATTACAGTGAAAAAAAATTGTTATTTTAAATCTAAAGCTTAACCAATTGTTAAAACAGATATGAGTGGTGGCACTGGGCTAGTGGGCACAGTATCCAATGTTAACCTCACACAGAAGCTGGCAGGCAGGCAACTGTTCTTCTATTACAGTGGAAACAAAATTTTGGTTGTAAAAGCACACTATAGAGACACAAGATATTAGTGGCAACTGTCAAAGCACGCTGGCACAGGTCTGCAGAGCACACGCTGAAGTAGGCCTGAAACACAGATGCTTGCAGACAACTAACTGCTCTTCTATTACAGTGAAAAAAAAATATTTATTTTAAATCTAAAGCTTAACCAATTGTTAAAACAGATATGAGTGGTGGCACTGTGCTAGTGGGCACAGTATCCAATGTGAACCTCACACAGAAGCTGGCAGGCAGGCAACTGCTCTTCTATTACAGTGGAAACAAAATTTTGGTTGTAAAAGCACGCTATAGAGACACAAGATATGAGTGGCAACTGTCAAAGCACGCTGGCACAGGTCTGCAGAGCACACGCTGAAGTAGGCCTGAAACACAGACGCTTGCAGACAACTAACTGCTCTTCTATTACAGTGAAAAAAAAATATTTATTTTAAATCTAAAGCTTAACCAATTGTTAAAACAGATATGAGTGGTGGCACTGGGCTAGTGGGCACAGTATCCAATGTGAACCTCACACAGAAGCTGGAAGGCAGGCAACTGCTCTTCTATTACAGTGGAAACAAAATTTTGGTTGTAAAAGCACGCTATAGAGACACAAGATATGAGTGGCAACTGTCAAAGCACGCTGGCACAGGTCTGCAGAGCACACGCTGAAGTAGGCCTGAAACACAGACGCTTGCAGACAACTAACTGCTCTTCTATTACAGTGAAAAAAAATTGTTATTTTAAATCTAAAGCTTAACCAATTGTTAAAACAGATATGAGTGGTGGCACTGGGCTAGTGGGCACAGTATCCAATGTTAACCTCACACAGAAGCTGGCAGGCAGGCAACTGTTCTTCTATTACAGTGGAAACAAAATTTTGGTTGTAAAAGCACACTATAGAGACACAAGATATTAGTGGCAACTGTCAAAGCACGCTGGCACAGGTCTGCAGAGCACACGCTGAAGTAGGCCTGAAACACAGATGCTTGCAGACAACTAACTGCTCTTCTATTACAGTGAAAAAAAAATATTTATTTTAAATCTAAAGCTTAACCAATTGTTAAAACAGATATGAGTGGTGGCACTGTGCTAGTGGGCACAGTATCCAATGTGAACCTCACACAGAAGCTGGCAGGCAGGCAACTGCTCTTCTATTACAGTGGAAACAAAATTTTGGTTGTAAAAGCACGCTATAGAGACACAAGATATGAGTGGCAACTGTCAAAGCACGCTGGCACAGGTCTGCAGAGCACACGCTGAAGTAGGCCTGAAACACAGACGCTTGCAGACAACTAACTGCTCTTCTATTACAGTGAAAAAAAAATATTTATTTTAAATCTAAAGCTTAACCAATTGTTAAAACAGATATGAGTGGTGGCACTGGGCTAGTGGGCACAGTATCCAATGTGAACCTCACACAGAAGCTGGCAGGCAGGCAACTGCTCTTCTATTACAGTGGAAACAAAATTTTGGTTGTAAAAGCACGCTATAGAGACACAAGATATGAGTGGCAACTGTCAAAGCACGCAGGCACAGGTCCGCAGAGCACACGCTGAAGTAGGCCTGAAACACAGACGCTTGCAGACAACTAACTGCTCTTCTATTACAGTGAAAAAAAAAAAATTATTTTAAATCTAAAGCTTAACCAATTGTTAAAACAGATATGAGTGGTGGCACTGGGCTAGTGGGCACAGTATCCAATGTTAACCTCACACAGAAGCTGGCAGGCAGGCAACTGCTCTTCTATTACAGTGGAAACAAAATTTTGGTTGTAAAAGCACGCTATAGAGACACAAGATATGAGTGGCAACTGTCAAAGCACGCTGGCACAGGTCTGCAGAGCACACGCTGAAGTAGGCCTGAAACACAGACGCTTGCAGACAACTAACTGCTCTTCTATTACAGTGAAAAAAAATATTTATTTTAAATCTAAAGCTTAACCAATTGTTAAAACAGATATGAGTGGTGGCACTGGGCTAGTGGGCACAGTATCCAATGTGAACCTCACACAGAAGCTGGCAGGCAGGCAACTGCTCTTCTATTACAGTGAAAACAAAATTTTGGTTGTAAAAGCACGCTATAGAGACACAAGATATGAGTGGCAACTGTCAAAGCATGCTTGCACAGGTCTGCAGAGCACACGCTGAAGTAGGCCTGAAACACAGACGCTTGCAGACAACTAACTGCTCTTCTATTACAGTGAAAAAAAATATTTATTTTAAATCTAAAGCTTAACCAATTGTTAAAACAGATATGAGTGGTGGCACTGGGCTAGTGGGCACAGTATCCAATGTGAACGTCACACAGAAGCTGGCAGGCAGGCAACTGCTCTTCTATTACCGTGGAAACAAAATTTTGGTTGTAAAAGCACGCTATAGAGACACAAGATATGAGTGGCAACTGTCAAAGCACGCTGGCACAGGTCTGCAGAGCACACGCTGAAGTAGGCCTGAAACACAGACGCTTGCAGACAACTAACTGCTCTTCTATTACAGTGGAAAAAAAAATATTTATTTTAAAACTAAAGCTTAACCAATTGTTAAAACAGATATGAGTGGTGGCACTGGGCTAGTGGGCACAGTATCCAATGTGAACCTCACACAGAAGCTGGCAGGCAGGCAACTGCTCTTCTATTACAGTGGAAACTAAATTTTGGTTGTAAAAGCACGCTATAGAGACACAAGATATGAGTGGCAACTGTCAAAGCACGCTGGCACAGGTCTGCAGAGCACACGCTGAAGTAGGCCTGAAACACAGACGCTTGCAGACAACTAACTGCTCTTCTATTACAGTGAAAAAAATATATTTATTTTAAATCTAAAGCTTAACCAATTGTTAAAACAGATATGAGTGGTGGCACTGGGCTAGTGGGCACAGTATCCAATGTGAACCTCACACAGAAGCTGGCAGGCAGGCAACTGCTCTTCTATTACCGTGGAAACAAAATTTTGGTTGTAAAAGCACGCTATAGAGACACAAGATATGAGTGGCAACTGTCAAAGCACGCTGGCACAGGTCTGCAGAGCACACGCTGAAGTAGGCCTGAAACACAGACGCTTGCAGACAACTAACTGCTCTTCTATTACAGTGGAAAAAAAAATATTTATTTTAAATCTAAAGCTTAACCAATTGTTAAAACAGATATGAGTGGTGGCACTGGGCTAGTGGGCACAGTATCCAATGTGAACCTCACACAGAAGCTGGCAGGCAGGCAACTGCTCTTCTATTACAGTGGAAACAAAATTTTGGTTGTAAAAGCACGCTATAGAGACACAAGATATGAGTGGCAACTGTCAAAGCACGCTGGCACAGGTCTGCAGAGCACACGCTGAAGTAGGCCTGAAACACAGATGCTTGCAGACAACTAACTGCTCTTCTATTACAGTGAAAAAAAATATTTATTTTAAATCTAAAGCTTAACCAATTGTTAAAACAGATATGAGTAGTGGCACTGGGCTAGTGGGCACAGTATCCAATGTGAACCTCACACAGAAGCTGGCAGGCAGGCAACTGCTCTTCTATTACCGTGGAAACAAAATTTTGGTTGTAAAAGCACGCTATAGAGACACAAGATATGAGTGGCAACTGTCAAAGCACGCTGGCACAGGTCTGCAGAGCACACGCTGAAGTAGGCCTGAAACACAGACGCTTGCAGACAACTAACTGCTCTTCTATTACAGTGGAAAAAAAATTTTTTATTTTAAATCTAAAGCTTAACCAATTGTTAAAACAGATATGAGTGGTGGCACTGGGCTAGTGGGCACAGTATCCAATGTGAACCTCACACAGAAGCTGGCAGGCAGGCAACTGCTCTTCTATTACAGTGGAAACAAAATTTTGGTTGTAAAAGCACGCTATAGAGACACAAGATATGAGTGGCAACTGTCAAAGCACGCTGGCACAGGTCTGCAGAGCACACGCTGAAGTAGGCCTGAAACACAGACGCTTGCAGACAACTAACTGCTCTTCTATTACAGTGAAAAAAAATATTTATTTTAAATCTAAAGCTTAACCAATTGTTAAAACAGATATGAGTAGTGGCACTGGGCTAGTGGGCACAGTATCCAATGTGAACCTCACACAGAAGCTGGCAGGCAGGCAACTGCTCTTCTATTACAGTGGAAACAAAATTTTGGTTGTAAAAGCACGCTATAGAGACACAAGATATGAGTGGCAACTGTCAAAGCACGCTGGCACAGGTCTGCAGAGCACACGCTGAAGTAGGCCTGAAACACAGACGCTTGCAGACAACTAACTGCTCTTCTATTACAGTGAAAAAAAAATATTTATTTTAAATCTAAAGCTTAACCAATTGTTAAAACAGACATGAGTGGTGGCACTGGGCTAGTGGGCACAGTATCCAATGTGAATCTCACACAGAAGCTGGCAGGCAGGCAACTGCTCTTCTATTACAGTGGAAACAAAATTTTGGTTGTAAAAGCACGCTATAGAGACACAAGATATGAGTGGCAACTGTCAAAGCACGCAGGCACAGGTCTGCAGAGCACACGCTGAAGTAGGCCTGAAACACAGACGCTTGCAGACAACTAACTGCTCTTCTATTACAGTGAAAAAAAAATATTTATTTTAAATCTAAAGCTTAACCAATTGTTAAAACAGATATGAGTGGTGGTACTTGGCTAGAGGGCACAGTATCCAATGTGAACCTCACACAGAAGCTGGCAGGCAGGCAACTGCTCTTCTATTACAGTGGAAACAAAATTTTGGTTGTAAAAGCACGCTATAGAGACACAAGATATGAGTGGCAACTGTCAAAGCACGCTGGAACAGGTCTACAGAGAACACGCTGAAGTAGGCCTGAAACACAGACGCTTGCAGTCAACTAACTGCTCTTCTATTACAGTGAAAAAAAAATATTTATTTTAAATCTAAAGCTTAACCAATTGTTAAAACAGATATGAGTGGTGGCACTGGGCTAGTGGGCACAGTATCCAATGTGAACCTCACACAGAAGCTGGCAGGCAGGCAACTGCTCTTCTATTACAGTGGAAACAAAATTTTGGTTGTAAAAGCACGCTATAGAGACACAAGATATGAGTGGCAACTGTCAAAGCACGCTGGCACAGGTCTGCAGAGCACACGCTGAAGTAGGCCTGAAACACAGACGCTTGCAGACAACTAACTGCTCTTCTATTACAGTGAAAAAAAAATATTTATTTTAAATCTAAAGCTTAACCAATTGTTAAAACAGACATGAGTGGTGGCACTGGGCTAGTGGGCACAGTATCCAATGTGAATCTCACACAGAAGCTGGCAGGCAGGCAACTGCTCTTCTATTACAGTGGAAACAAAATTTTGGTTGTAAAAGCACTCTATAGAGACACAAGATATGAGTGGCAACTGTCAAAGCACGCAGGCACAGGTCTGCAGAGCACACGCTGAAGTAGGCCTGAAACACAGACGCTTGCAGACAACTAACTGCTCTTCTATTACAGTGAAAAAAAAATATTTATTTTAAATCTAAAGCTTAACCAATTGTTAAAACAGATATGAGTGGTGGTACTTGGCTAGAGGGCACAGTATCCAATGTGAACCTCACACAGAAGCTGGCAGGCAGGCAACTGCTCTTCTATTACAGTGGAAACAAAATTTTGGTTGTAAAAGCACGCTATAGAGACACAAGATATGAGTGGCAACTGTCAAAGCACGCTGGAACAGGTCTACAGAGAACACGCTGAAGTAGGCCTGAAACACAGACGCTTGCAGTCAACTAACTGCTCTTCTATTACAGTGAAAAAAAAATATTTATTTTAAATCTAAAGCTTAACCAATTGTTAAAACAGATATGAGTGGTGGCACTGGGCTAGTGGGCACAGTATCCAATGTGAACCTCACACAGAAGCTGGCAGGCAGGCAACTGCTCTTCTATTACAGTGGAAACAAAATTTTGGTTGTAAAAGCACGCTATAGAGACACAAGATATGAGTGGCAACTGTCAAAGCACGCTGGCACAGGTCTGCAGAGCACACGCTGAAGTAGGCCTGAAACACAGACGCTTGCAGACAACTAACTGCTCTTCTATTACAGTGAAAAAAAAATATTTATTTTAAATCTAAAGCTTAACCAATTGTTAAAACAGACATGAGTGGTGGCACTGGGCTAGTGGGCACAGTATCCAATGTGAATCTCACACAGAAGCTGGCAGGCACGCAACTGCTCTTCTATTACAGTGGAAACAAAATTTTGGTTGTAAAAGCACTCTATAGAGACACAAGATATGAGTGGCAACTGTCAAAGCACGCAGGCACAGGTCTGCAGAGCACACGCTGAAGTAGGCCTGAAACACAGACGCTTGCAGACAACTAACTGCTCTTCTATTACAGTGAAAAAAAAATATTTATTTTAAATCTAAAGCTTAACCAATTGTTAAAACAGATATGAGTGGTGGTACTTGGCTAGAGGGCACAGTATCCAATGTGAACCTCACACAGAAGCTGGCAGGCAGGCAACTGCTCTTCTATTACAGTGGAAACAAAATTTTGGTTGTAAAAGCACGCTATAGAGACACAAGATATGAGTGGCAACTGTCAAAGCACGCTGGAACAGGTCTACAGAGAACACGCTGAAGTAGGCCTGAAACACAGACGCTTGCAGTCAACTAACTGCTCTTCTATTACAGTGAAAAAAAAAATATTTATTTTTAATCTAAAGCTTAACCAATTGTTAAAACAGATATGAGTGGTGGCACTGGGCTAGTGGGCACAGTATCCAATGTGAACCTCACACAGAAGCTGGCAGGCAGGCAACTGCTCTTCTATTACAGTGGAAACAAAATTTTGGTTGTAAAAGCACGCTATAGAGACACAAGATATGAGTGGCAACTGTCAAAGCACGCTGGCACAGGTCTGCAGAGCACACGCTGAAGTAGGCCTGAAACACAGACGCTTGCAGACAACTAACTGCTCTTCTATTACAGTGAAAAAAAAATATTTATTTTAAATCTAAAGCTTAACCAATTGTTAAAACAGATATGAGTGGTGGCACTGGGCTAGTGGGCACAGTATCCAATGTGAACCTCACACAGAAGCTGGCAGGCAGGCAACTGCTCTTCTATTACAGTGGAAACAAAATTTTGGTTGTAAAAGCACGCTATAGAGACACAAGATATGAGTGGCAACTGTCAAAGCACGCTGGCACAGGTCTGCAGAGCACACGCTGAAGTAGGCCTGAAACACAGACGCTTGCAGACAACTAACTGCTCTTCTATTACAGTGAAAAAAATTTGTTATTTTAAATCTAAAGCTTAACCAATTGTTAAAACAGATATGAGTGGTGGCACTGGGCTAGTGGGCACAGTATCCAATGTGAACCTCACACAGAAGCTGGCAGGCAGGCAACTGTTCTTCTATTACAGTGGAAACAAAATTTTGGTTGTAAAAGCACGCTATAGAGACACAAGATATGAGTGGCAACTGTCAAAGCACGCTGGCACAGGTCTGCAGAGCACACGCTGAAGTAGGCCTGAAACACAGACGCTTGCAGACAACTAACTGCTCTTCTATTACAGTGAAAAAAAAATATTTATTTTAAATCTAAAGCTTAACCAATTGTTAAAACAGATATGAGTGGTGGCACTGGGCTAGTGGGCACAGTATCCAATGTGAACCTCACACAGAAGCTGGCAGGCAGGCAACTGCTCTTCTATTACAGTGGAAACAAAATTTTGGTTGTAAAAGCACGCTATAGAGACACAAGATATGAGTGGCAACTGTCAAAGCACGCTGGCACAGGTCTGCAGAGCACACGCTGAAGTAGGCCTGAAACACAGACGCTTGCAGACAACTAACTGCTCTTCTATTACAGTGAAAAAAAATATTTATTTTAAATCTAAAGCTTAACCAATTGTTAAAACAGATATGAGTGGTGGTACTTGGCTAGAGGGCACAGTATCCAATGTGAACCTCACACAGAAGCTGGCAGGCAGGCAACTGCTCTTCTATTACAGTGGAAACAAAATTTTGGTTGTAAAAGCACGCTATAGAGACACAAGATATGAGTGGCAACTGTCAAAGCACGCTGGAACAGGTCTACAGAGAACACGCTGAAGTAGGCCTGAAACACAGACGCTTGCAGTCAACTAACTGCTCTTCTATTACAGTGAAAAAAAAATATTTATTTTAAATCTAAAGCTTAACCAATTGTTAAAACAGATATGAGTGGTGGCACTGGGCTAGTGGGCACAGTATCCAATGTGAACCTCACACAGAAGCTGGCAGGCAGGCAACTGCTCTTCTATTACAGTGGAAACAAAATTTTGGTTGTAAAAGCACGCTATAGAGACACAAGATATGAGTGGCAACTGTCAAAGCACGCTGGCACAGGTCTGCAGAGCACACGCTGAAGTAGGCCTGAAACACAGACGCTTGCAGACAACTAACTGCTCTTCTATTACAGTGAAAAAAAAATATTTATTTTAAATCTAAAGCTTAACCAATTGTTAAAACAGACATGAGTGGTGGCACTGGGCTAGTGGGCACAGTATCCAATGTGAATCTCACACAGAAGCTGGCAGGCAGGCAACTGCTCTTCTATTACAGTGGAAACAAAATTTTGGTTGTAAAAGCACTCTATAGAGACACAAGATATGAGTGGCAACTGTCAAAGCACGCAGGCACAGGTCTGCAGAGCACACGCTGAAGTAGGCCTGAAACACAGACGCTTGCAGACAACTAACTGCTCTTCTATTACAGTGAAAAAAAAATATTTATTTTAAATCTAAAGCTTAACCAATTGTTAAAACAGATATGAGTGGTGGTACTTGGCTAGAGGGCACAGTATCCAATGTGAACCTCACACAGAAGCTGGCAGGCAGGCAACTGCTCTTCTATTACAGTGGAAACAAAATTTTGGTTGTAAAAGCACGCTATAGAGACACAAGATATGAGTGGCAACTGTCAAAGCACGCTGGAACAGGTCTACAGAGAACACGCTGAAGTAGGCCTGAAACACAGACGCTTGCAGTCAACTAACTGCTCTTCTATTACAGTGAAAAAAAATATTTATTTTAAATCTAAAGCTTAACCAATTGTTAAAACAGATATGAGTGGTGGCACTGGGCTAGTGGGCACAGTATCCAATGTGAACCTCACACAGAAGCTGGCAGGCAGGCAACTGCTCTTCTATTACAGTGGAAACAAAATTTTGGTTGTAAAAGCACGCTATAGAGACACAAGATATGAGTGGCAACTGTCAAAGCACGCTGGCACAGGTCTGCAGAGCACACGCTGAAGTAGGCCTGAAACACAGACGCTTGCAGACAACTAACTGCTCTTCTATTACAGTGAAAAAAAAATATTTATTTTAAATCTAAAGCTTAACCAATTGTTAAAACAGATATGAGTGGTGGCACTGGGCTAGTGGGCACAGTATCCAATGTGAACCTCACACAGAAGCTGGCAGGCAGGCAACTGCTCTTCTATTACAGTGGAAACAAAATTTTGGTTGTAAAAGCACGCTATAGAGACACAAGATATGAGTGGCAACTGTCAAAGCACGCTGGCACAGGTCTGCAGAGCACACGCTGAAGTAGGCCTGAAACACAGACGCTTGCAGACAACTAACTGCTCTTCTATTACAGTGAAAAAAATTTGTTATTTTAAATCTAAAGCTTAACCAATTGTTAAAACAGATATGAGTGGTGGCACTGGGCTAGTGGGCACAGTATCCAATGTGAACCTCACACAGAAGCTGGCAGGCAGGCAACTGTTCTTCTATTACAGTGGAAACAAAATTTTGGTTGTAAAAGCACGCTATAGAGACACAAGATATGAGTGGCAACTGTCAAAGCACGCTGGCACAGGTCTGCAGAGCACACGCTGAAGTAGGCCTGAAACACAGACGCTTGCAGACAACTAACTGCTCTTCTATTACAGTGAAAAAAAAATATTTATTTTAAATCTAAAGCTTAACCAATTGTTAAAACAGATATGAGTGGTGGCACTGGGCTAGTGGGCACAGTATCCAATGTGAACCTCACACAGAAGCTGGCAGGCAGGCAACTGCTCTTCTATTACAGTGGAAACAAAATTTTGGTTGTAAAAGCACGCTATAGAGACACAAGATATGAGTGGCAACTGTCAAAGCACGCTGGCACAGGTCTGCAGAGCACACGCTGAAGTAGGCCTGAAACACAGACGCTTGCAGACAACTAACTGCTCTTCTATTACAGTGAAAAAAAATATTTATTTTAAATCTAAAGCTTAACCAATTGTTAAAACAGATATGAGTGGTGGCACTGGGCTTGTGGGCACAGTATCCAATGTGAATCTCACACAGAAGCTGGCAGGCAGGCAACTGCTCTTCTATTACAGTGGAAACAAAATTTTGGTTGTAAAAGCACGCTATAGAGACACAAGATATGAGTGGCAACTGTCAAAGCACGCTGGCACAGGTCTGCAGAGCACACGCTGAAGTAGGCCTGAAACACAGACGCTTGCAGACAACTAACTGCTCTTCTATTACAGTGAAAAAAAAATATTTATTTTAAATCTAAAGCTTAACCAATTGTTAAAACAGATATGAGTGGTGGCACTGGGCTAGTGGGCACAGTATCCAATGTGAACCTCACACAGAAGCTGGCAGGCAGGCAACTGCTCTTCTATTACCGTGGAAACAAAATTTTGGTTGTAAAAGCACGCTATAGAGACACAAGATATGAGTGGCAACTGTCAAAGCACGCTGGCACAGGTCTGCAGAGCACACGCTGAAGTAGGCCTGAAACACAGACGCTTGCAGACAACTAACTGCTCTTCTATTACAGTGGAAAAAAAAATATTTATTTTAAAACTAAAGCTTAACCAATTGTTAAAACAGATATGAGTGGTGGCACTGGGCTAGTGGGCACAGTATCCAATGTGAACCTCACACAGAAGCTGGCAGGCAGGCAACTGCTCTTCTATTACAGTGGAAACAAAATTTTGGTTGTAAAAGCACGCTATAGAGACACAAGATATGAGTGGCAACTGTCAAAGCACGCTGGCACAGGTCTGCAGAGTACACGCTGAAGTAGGCCTGAAACACAGACGCTTGCAGACAACTAACTGCTCTTCTATTACAGTGAAAAAAAATATTTATTTTAAATCTAAAGCTTAACCAATTGTTAAAACAGATATGAGTAGTGGCACTGGGCTAGTGGGCACAGTATCCAATGTGAACCTCACACAGAAGCTGGCAGGCAGGCAACTGCTCTTCTATTACCGTGGAAACAAAATTTTGGTTGTAAAAGCACGCTATAGAGACACAAGATATGAGTGGCAACTGTCAAAGCACGCTGGCACAGGTCTGCAGAGCACACGCTGAAGTAGGCCTGAAACACAGACGCTTGCAGACAACTAACTGCTCTTCTATTACAGTGGAAAAAAAAATATTTATTTTAAATCTAAAGCTTAACCAATTGTTAAAACAGATATGAGTGGTGGCACTGGGCTAGTGGGCACAGTATCCAATGTGAACCTCACACAGAAGCTGGCAGGCAGGCAACTGCTCTTCTATTACAGTGGAAACAAAATTTTGGTTGTAAAAGCACGCTATAGAGACACAAGATATGAGTGGCAACTGTCAAAGCACGCTGGCACAGGTCTGCAGAGCACACGCTGAAGTAGGCCTGAAACACAGATGCTTGCAGACAACTAACTGCTCTTCTTTTACAGTGAAAAAAAATATTTATTTTAAATCTAAAGCTTAACCAATTGTTAAAACAGATATGAGTAGTGGCACTGGGCTAGTGGGCACAGTATCCAATGTGAACCTTACACAGAAGCTGGCAGGCAGGCAACTGCTCTTCTATTACCGTGGAAACAAAATTTTGGTTGTAAAAGCACGCTATAGAGACACAAGATATGAGTGGCAACTGTCAAAGCACGCTGGCACAGGTCTGCAGAGCACACGCTGAAGTAGGCCTGAAACACAGACGCTTGCAGACAACTAACTGCTCTTCTATTACAGTGAAAAAAAATATTTATTTTAAATCTAAAGCTTAACCAATTGTTAAAACAGATATGAGTAGTGGCACTGGGCTAGTGGGCACAGTATCCAATGTGAACCTCACACAGAAGCTGGCAGGCAGGCAACTGCTCTTCTATTACAGTGGAAACAAAATTTTGGTTGTAAAAGCACGCTATAGAGACACAAGATATGAGTGGCAACTGTCAAAGCACGCTGGCACAGGTCTGCAGAGCACACGCTGAAGTAGGCCTGAAACACAGACGCTTGCAGACAACTAACTGCTCTTCTATTACAGTGAAAAAAAAATATTTATTTTAAATCTAAAGCTTAACCAATTGTTAAAACAGACATGAGTGGTGGCACTGGGCTAGTGGGCACAGTATCCAATGTGAATCTCACACAGAAGCTGGCAGGCAGGCAACTGCTCTTCTATTACAGTGGAAACAAAATTTTGGTTGTAAAAGCACGCTATAGAGACACAAGATATGAGTGGCAACTGTCAAAGCACGCAGGCACAGGTCTGCAGAGCACACGCTGAAGTAGGCCTGAAACACAGACGCTTGCAGACAACTAACTGCTCTTCTATTACAGTGAAAAAAAAATATTTATTTTAAATCTAAAGCTTAACCAATTGTTAAAACAGATATGAGTGGTGGTACTTGGCTAGAGGGCACAGTATCCAATGTGAACCTCACACAGAAGCTGGCAGGCAGGCAACTGCTCTTCTATTACAGTGGAAACAAAATTTTGGTTGTAAAAGCACGCTATAGAGACACAAGATATGAGTGGCAACTGTCAAAGCACGCTGGCAGGGTTGTGCAGGGCACACGCTGAAGGAAGGCCTGACAGAGCCGCTTGAAGGACACTGACTGTCTGCTATTAGCTTACACTGGAAACCTTTTTTTCTTTGTAAAAGCACGCTAAAGAGACACCAGATATGAGTGGCAACTGTCAAAGCACGCTGGCACAGGTCTGCAGAGCACACGCTGAAGTAGGCCTGAAACACAGACGCTTGCAGACAACTAACTGCTCTTCTATTACAGTGAAAAAAAAATATTTATTTTAAATCTAAAGCTTAACCAATTGTTAAAACAGATATGAGTGGTGGCACTGGGCTAGTGGGCACAGTATCCAATGTGAATCTCACACAGAAGCTGGCAGGCAGGCAACTGCTCTTCTATTAAAGTGGAAACAAAATTTTGGTTGTAAAAGCACGCTATAGAGACACAAGATATGAGTGGCAACTGTCAAAGCACGCAGGCACAGGTCTGCAGAGCACACGCTGAAGTAGGCCTGAAACACAGACGCTTGCAGACAACTAACTGCTCTTCTATTACAGTGAAAAAAAATATTTATTTTAAATCTAAAGCTTAACCAATTGTTAAAACAGATATGAGTGGTGGCACTGGGCTAGTGGGCACAGTATCCAATGTGAATCTCACACAGAAGCTGGCAGGCAGGCAACTGCTCTTCTATTACAGTGGAAACAAAATTTTGGTTGTAAAAGCACGCTATAGAGACACAAGATATGAGTGGCAACTGTCAAAGCACGCTGGCACAGGTCTGCAGAGCACACGCTAAAGTAGGCCTGAAACACAGACGCTTGCAGACAACTAACTGCTCTTCTATTACAGTGAAAAAAAAATATTTATTTTAAATCTAAAGCTTAACCAATTGTTAAAACAGACATGAGTGGTGGCACTGGGCTAGTGGGCACAGTATCCAACGTGAATCTCACACAGAAGCTGGCAGGCAGGCAACTGCTCTTCTATTACAGTGGAAACAAAATTTTGGTTGTAAAAGCACGCTATAGAGACACAAGATATGAGTGGCAACTGTCAAAGCATGCAGGCACAGGTCTGCAGAGCACACGCTGAAGTAGGCCTGAAACACAGACGCTTGCAGACAACTAACTGCTCTTCTATTACAGTGAAAAAAAATGATTTCTTTAAAATCTTTTTTTTTTTTTGTTATAATCGTGTTTATTTTGTCATTTTGTTTTGTACAGTCAGCCAGTATATTAAATGATATTCGTTAAACGTATCAAAAGCATTTGTGGATTTTAGTTTTAGTTTACATCGTCTTCAAATCACAAATATATTGTCCTGATATAAAGAATATCGTAAAAAAAATACATCATAAAGCGTACTTTGACTGACTTACTAAAAAAATAAATACATCTTTCACACATTCATTCATACTTTCAGACTGAAAGATAGATCGTTCCCAGCTAATATTCATCAGTCAGGAGTAAAGAAGAAAAAAGAACATAGTGATTGTGCATATTGTTCCTTCAGTATGGGCCGGGATTTAGTAAACGGGGAGGCCTTATTGTTTAGGATGAACATCGTTGAGTCTTGTATTGTTTTGCATTGATATCAATAACTATCTCTGGTTGTTCCTTTAGACAAATTAAGTATTATAGTCCTATCTAATAAAACATCTTGGTGAGGGACAACTAATGATCGTCCGAGACTATATCAATGTTTCTATACATAGAAGTAGTAGATAATAGTAGGTCAGACCCAAAGTTCCCTTTCCTCTTGACATTGGGGTATAAAAGTGTAATAAAATTACCCGTTTTTTCACCACCTTTGGATCGTTACAATACTGTTATAATTAACAAATAGTGGGGGGTTACCCATTTTCATGCATAGATTGACATTGGATTATACCAATGTAAAAGGATTGCCCGTTTTTTTCATCACCTTTAGATCATTACAATACTATTATAGTTAATAAGTGACAGGGGGCTGCCCATTTTCATTGATAGATTGATATCACTTTGTTTAACCACAATTTGTAGATACCTTTTTTAAGAGTTGAGCTCGATATATTATTAGTAAGATTATTTTCCATCGTGAGTTGGTATTTGATTTGATTAATAAGATGTATTTTTTGGAAGGGAATAGATGATTTCCAGTTTCTAGCAATTATAATTTTGGCAGCCACAAAACAATGAGATGCTATGCATTTAATTTCTTGTGTGTCCAAATTCCAGTTATAATGTAAAATCGCTACAGCTGGATTTTGTTCCAATCTTTTATGAGACAGCTCGTACAACACATCGTAGGTCCATGACCATAGTATCTTTACAATCGGACATTCCCACCAGGTATGTATATATGTCCCAGCAGACGACCCACACCTCCAACATATATTCTGTAAATGTGGGTACATCTTTGATAGTCTAGATGGAGTGTAGTACCATTTATATATTAATTTAAAATGTCATTCTACCAAATTTATACCATGTATATATTTTGTTAAGTGAGAAATAGATGAGCACCATTGTTTTTCTGATATTGATATGTCTAATTCTTTTTCCCAGTAATCTATGATTTTTAAAGGTATCTGACCCATTTCTTTTAACAGAACATTCGCCAATGATGTAACTTTTTTCTTGGATCTATTACAAAATATGATTTCCAATTGGTTAGAAATTGTAGATATATTATCAATAATAGAGGAGTGTAAGTAATGTTTAATCCTTAAATAGGTAAAGATTTCTCTAGATGGTAATTTATAGGAATCTACGATGTGTTGAAATGATATCAATCTATTGTCAACCATAATATCAGAAACAGTATATATACCGTGTTCAAACCAAATATTCAAGGATAAGTCAATTACATTCTGCTCAATTACCGCTATAGAACAAGTCTTTGGTATCTTGTGTACATAACCCAACAATTTTTTGATTTCTTGCCAGGTGTTTAACGATTGGCTGAGTATAAATGATTCAATCTGCGTAAAAAATTGGGATTTACCTGGTAGTTCCTTCCATATCAAGAGTTCCAATTTATTGGGCATCACAACCTGTGACTCCAAAATATGCCAGGGTTCATCTAAAAATTGTGGGTCTTGAAGACAGAATATATGTCTTATCATATTTGCATAATAAGTGGTGAAAATATTAGGAAAATTTAAGCCCCCATTCGTTATTCTCTTAGACAAGATTTTAGAACTAATTCTCGTTTTTTTGTTTTTCCATATGAACTTGGAAAAATATGATTGAATCATATTTAGCCAAGACCTTGGAATTTTCATAGGTACCATGGAAAATAAGTAGGACCACTTTGGCAATATATTTATAGTGTTAATTCTGCCGATCCAAGTAGTCTCCAAATTTTTCCACTTTTGTAATTTATAATTCATTTCTTTGATCATTCTAAGAATATTAATCTCCATTATATCCTCAATATCTGCTGATATAGTAATCCCAAGATATTCTATTTCCTTATTAGACCAGATGAAATTATATAGATCCGATAATCTCTTAATGCATTCTGTGATAGATTGGTATACAGGGCAGTGGATTTCGAGATATTAAGCTTGAAATTGGAAATCAGACTGTAAGATTCTATTTCTTGCATAAGAAAAGGCAAAGATGATTCTGGTGAGGTCAATGATATCAATGCGTCATCCGCATATAACGATATTTTTAATTCGGTGTGCGCAATAGGGAATCCTTTAATATTATAATTATTCCTTATAGCGATAGCCAAAGGTTCCAGAGTTAAAATATATAAAAGTGGGGATAATGGGCATCCCTGTCTGGTACCATTTCGGAGTGGGAACCATCCAGCTAAGATGTTGCGGCCCACTGTCCTAGCTGAGGGGTTGGAATACAGTGCCATAATTGCATTACACATTCTGCCCTGTAAACCGAACGCAGTCCATAGGCGTGCGCACGGGGTGTGCCGGGTGTGCCTGGGCACACCCTAATCACACCTCCATGCTGCACTGCCTCTGGGCAGACTGACATGTCGGGTCCTCGGTCTATGACCGAGGACCCGACACAGGAGGGGGCCCGGCAGCTTGCCCACAATGCCGCCGGGTGCGAGGCCCCTCCTGTCCGTCTGCCCTGATCCTCAGTCTGCAGCTCCGCCGGGAGTGAGCTGCAGACTGAGGTGTCTCGCGATCTCCAGCCTGTCAGAGCGTTGCCGCGGCAACGCCCTGACTGGAGATCGCGAGACTCACCATGTGGTCTGCAGCTCACTCCCGGCGGAGCTGCAGACTGAAGAGAGAGGGCACCCACTGGACCACCAGGGCAGGTATTTAAACCCCCCTCTGTCCCCTGTCACTCACTGCCCCCCCCACCCTGCCTCTGCCCCCATACCCCCCTAACCCCTGTCACTACCCCCCTAACCCCTGTCACTACCCCCCTAACCCCTGTCACTACCCCCTAACCCCTGTCACTACCCCTCTAATCCCTGTCACTACCCCTCTAACCCCTGTCACTACCCCTCTAACCCCTGTCACTACCCCCTAACCCCTGTCACTACCCCTCTACCCCTCTAATCCCTGTCACTACCCCTCTAACCCCTGTCACTACCCCTCTAACCCCCTAACCCCTGTCACTACCCCTAACCCCTGTGACTACCCCCCTAACCCCTGTCACTACCCCTCTAACCCCTGTCACTACCCCCCTAACCCCTGTCACTACCCCCTAACCCCTGTCACTACCCCTCTACCCCTCTAACCCCTGTCACTACCCCTCTAACCCCTGTCACTACCCCTCTAACCCCCTAACCCCTGTCACTACCCCCTAACCCCTGTGACTACCCCCCTAACCCCTGTCACTACCCCTCTTACCCCTGTCACTACCTCTCTAACCCCTGTCACTACCCCCCTAACCCCTGTCACTACCCCTCTAACCCCTGTCACTACCCCTCTAACCCCCGTCACTACCCCCTAACCCCTGTCACTACCCCCTAACCCCTGTCACTACCCCTCTAACCCCCTAACCCCTGTCACTACCCCCTAACCCCTGTCACTACCCCCCTAACCCCTGTCACTGCCCCCTAACCCCTGTCACTGCCCCTCTACCCCCTAACCCATGTCACTGCCTCTCCACCCCCAGCACCTGTCACTGCCTCTCCACTCCCCCCCAACCCCTGTCACTGCCCCTCTACCCCCTAACTCCTGTCACTACCCCCCTAAGCCCTTTTCACTACCCCTCTATCCCGTCACTACCCCTCTACCCCTAACACCTGTCACTGCCCCTCTACCTCCCTAACCCATGTCACTGCCTCTCCACCCCCTTAACCCCTGTTACTGCCCTTCCACTCCCCCACCCCCTGTCACTACCCCTCTATCCCCCTAACCCCTGTCACTACCCCTCTATCCCCCTAACCCCTGTCACTACTCCTCTATCTCCCTAACCCGTTACTCCCCCTCTACCCCCTAACCCCTGTCACTAACCGTCTACTCCCGCTACCTCCTGTCACTGCCCCTCCACCCCCCTACCTCCTGTCCCTCTACCCCCAACCCCTGTCTTTGCCCCTCCACCCTCCTAACCCCTGTCGCCCACACAGTGCACCCCTCACAATCATACACACTGTACCACACACACACTGAATCCCTCACAATTACACAAACTGTACCCCTTACAATTACATACACTGTACCCCTCACAATCACACACTGCACCCTTCACAATTACACCACACTGTACTCCTCGCAATCACACACACTGCACCCCTTACACGCTGCACCGCTCACAATCACACACTGCACCTATGTATATTTGTATATATATATATATATATATATATATATATATGTATGTATGTATGTATGTATGTGTGTGTGTATGTGTATATAAAAATACATATACACGCGGCGTGTGTGTTTGTGCTTTAGGGTGCACACCCTAATGCAACAGGCTGCGCACGCCTATGACGCAGTCAATGTCTCCCTAAGGTATCCCCACCCGACCCTGTCAAACGCTTTCTCAGCGTCTAGAGACAGGGTCAGGAGGGGAATATTGGATCTATTAGCGATATCCAATATGTCTATTATTCTTCTAGTATTATTGGAGGACATACGACCTGGCACAAACCCAATTTGATCTCGATGGATCAGTTTATCTATAACGGTTTTTATTCTAGTCGCAATAATTGCAGAGTAGATCTTCATGTCGACATTTATTAGGGCAATGGGTCTGTAATTTTTTGGATCATTAGGATCTTTTTTAGGCTTTAAAATAGGAATTATATTGGATTGGAGTAGTTCTTTGGGTGCAGATTTTTTTTCAATGATCTCATTAAACAAGTCGGTTAAGGGAGTAACCAATAGTGGCATCATATATTTGTAAAAGGCATTTGTAAAGCCGTCAGGGCCAGGGGTTTTATTCCAAGGTAGTTTTTCAATTTGTTGTTGGACTTCTGCATGTGTAAATGGTAAATTAAGGAACGCTAATTCTGCTGGAGAAATTTTTGGAATCTGAATGTTTCCAAAATATTTTAGAACTTCACTGTTTTAAGGAGTATCATTGAGATTATATAACTGTCTATAATACTGATTACATTTTTCTCCTATTTGAGTTGGGGTTGTATAGGTACTGTTTCCATCTATTAGTTTTTCCACTCTATTTCTAGCTTGGTGAATTTGTAATCTTTTTGTAAGATTTTTAGAGGCTCTGTTTCCCATGTGATAATAATTCACTTTTAATTTGTTTATATTGATTTGAATTCTTTGTTCTTCTTTAAAGTTAATTAAATTTTGTGTTTGTTTTATGGAAGCTCTTAGTTCCTCTGAAGATTTTTGTTTATTTAAATTGGAGAGCCTATAAAATTCAATATATAAGTCTGCCAAAGATTGTCCATTATTTTTTCTAAAGATATGTCCCATTTTAATCAGGTAACCTCTTGTTACTGCTTTTTGTGTACACCAATTAGTCGAACAAGAGGTATCCTGGGGGCAATTCTCCTCAAAAATATGGGTTATTAGAGACTCTAAGTCCTTTCTATTCTTCTCATTTTCAATTAGTAAATTATTGAGTCTCCACGTGGAGATTCCCGGATGGGGAGCAGTGCCTATTTCCATAATAATGAAGCTATGATCTGCCCAAGGATTTTGCTTAATCCTAACTGTATGGATAGTTTTTAAAGAGTTTGGATTGGTTAAACATAAGTCTATCCTTGAAAATGATCCATGTACATTTGAATAATGAGTATAATCTCTCTCATACGGATTGTAAATACGCCATGGGTCACAGAGATTATATAATTTACAGCTATTACTAAATCTTTTTGCTTGTTTATGTATTTTTTTGTCTGTATTAATCAGCACATGGGATTGTTTATCCAAAGTAGGATTTAATACACAATTAAAATCTCCAGCAATAACCAATGTGCCCTTAGAAATTTTTTCTACCTTGATCATTAGATGGCAAAAAGTAGTCATTGGATCTACATTAGGTAGGTACAAATTCACCAGCGTGTATAACTTGTTATCGATATTGCACACTAAGATAATATATCTAGCCTCTTTATCCAGTTCACAGTGAATAACTTGCAATTTAAGGTCATTCCTAAAAATAATTGCGACACCCCTTTTTTTTCTATCTGTCAAGGACGCATGAATGATTTTTGAGTATAAATCTCCTCCCCAGCTTTGTCTAGAATTTTTAAGCCAATGAGACTCTTGAATAAAGGCTATTTGAATTTTATCTTGAATTAAGGAGTGATATAGCCCATTCCTCTTATTATTCGTGTTTAAACCCTGCACATTAGAACTCAATACTCTCAAAGATAGTATACTTCAGTGTTTAGGTGATCTATCATCTCAGTCTGATAAACATACGTACAACCATCCATTCCTAATTTTCGGGAAGGGCAGGCCGATAGAGGTCTGACCCCATCCGGAAATATTGCATACCTTAGGTAGAAATTTCTACCCCATTCTATGGAGCCCATAGGGTCTCCGGAGTAAATGTAGCAAAACTACATATAGAGGGGGGAGGGTTCTGAGAGAAAAGGAAAAGAAAAAAAAATATTCATTCGATATTTATACAGAGATGAAAACCTTATAAATAGGAAATAAGTTAAATGATTATTTTTAAAGGATAATATAATATATATCCTCTGAGGATTAAATTTGTGATTTATAAATTGTGTGTTGTCTACGTTATCAGAAAACTTTAAGGTAATAGTATGTGCATTTATCATACAGTGATAATAGACCGCGAGGGATTATCCTAAATATAGGGATAAAATTGTGATGTAGTAATGATCCTTTCCCCTTTCTCTTTCTCTCCTTCCTTCCCGCTTTCCTTTTTTTTAAGATGTTTTAGTGTTTATCTTAAGTAATGGATATATTTTTTGTGCTCCATGTGTTATCCATGTCTATATAAAATTTAAGATGTCAATGTGTAAATAGTGTGTAAATCTTGCACTTATTAATAAACCAGAGATTTCTTTAAAATCTAAAGCTTAAGCTATTGTTAAAACAGATATGAGTGGTGGCACTGACTGTGCAAATGGGCAAGGCATCCAACCTGACACAGAAGCTGGCAGGCAGGCAACTGCTCTTCTATTACAGTGAAAAAAAATTATTTATTTTAAATCTAAAGCTTAACCAATTGTTAAAACAGATATGAGTGGTGGCACTGGGCTAGTGGGCACAGTATCCAATGTGAACCTCACACAGAAGCTGGCAGGCAGGCAACTGCTCTTCTATTACAGTGAAAAAAATGATTTATTTAAAATCTAAAGCTTAACCAATTGTTAAAACAGATATGAGTGGTGGCACTGACTGTGCAAATGGGCAAGGCATCCAAGCTGACACAGAAGCTGGCAGGCAGGCAACTGCTCTTCTATTACAGTGAAAACAAATTATTTATTTTAAATCTAAAGCTTAACCAATTGTTAAAAAAGATATGAGTGGTGGCACTGGGCAAGTAGGCACAGTATCCAATGTGAACCTCACACAGAAGCTGGCAGGCAGGCACCTGCAATTACATTACACAGGAAAAAAAAAAAAAAAAGCAGCCTTATGTTATAGCCCTAAAAAGGGCTTTTTGGGGTGCTGTCCTTACAGCAGAGATCAGATGAGTCCTTCAGGATTGTAGTGGACACTGAATACCCTAGCCTAGCTATCAATTTCCCTATCTAATCAGCAGCAGCTAAACTTTCCCTCCTCTCACTAAGCATGCATCTTCCGAATGAATCGAAAATGGATGCTGGGAGGGAGGTTGGAGGGTGTGGAAGGGAGGGAGTGCTGCTGATTGGCTGGAATGTGTCTGCTGACCGAGAGGCACAGGGTCAAAGTTTGCCCAATGATGACGAATAGGGGGCGGATCGAACTGCGCATGTGTCCGCCCGCCGCGGCGAACACGCTAAGTTCGCCGGGAACTGTTCGCCGGCGGACAGTTCGGTACATCACTAATTATATTATTTTCCTTTTAATCTGCGCCCGATCTGATCTGGTTAACTCTTTTCCTAACCTTCTTACTAGCAGGCAGAAGCTCCAGTTATACAGTCTGGGACAGAGAAAGTGTGTAGTGAGTGTAGAAGATAGGGAACATGACACAGTGCTAGATAGACTGAAGCAACAAGAGTATTTGCATAGTGTACAAAGTCAGCTTTACCTTAACTAATTACATTGTCAGCCAGTCCACAACAGTTTTGTTCCCCTACATCCCTCTTAAGTTTCTACACTTAAGGAAGAGCATTTGAAGAGCAGTAAAAAAAAAAAAAAATTATAATAAAAAAAAAATAAAAAAAAAATATATATATATATATATATATATATTATTATTATTTTTAAATCAATGGGCCTATTCAATAGGCATGGGCCTGGAGCTGCAGCTCTATCAGCCCCTATGTCAATCTGGCTCTGAGTCTACTATTTATTATACTTTTGCACAAATGCTCTTCAGCTGCTATAAACAAATCAAATTATTTTTACTCTACACCCACATTTATTGATCTCTTCAGGAATTAACTGTGGAGTCTTGTCATTTGAATAAGAATCCTAATTTAAATCCCTGATTGTCAGGATCCCGCGGGCAGCTGCGAGGGGAGGCTGCAGTCCGCTCGCGGCACTTACCCTCCAGCTGTCCGCGGTCCCCTTCCTGGCGTGCGCTCGGCGGGCGGCATTCTCCCAGCCACGGATGCCGCCCGCCTCTTCCTCTATGTCCCCCAGCGGCAGCATGCATGACGCTGCACGCTGGGAGGCCGCCCAATTTATTAAACGCCGGGGTCAGCCACCTGACCCGGCGTTAAAGGCACAGTGCCTCAATCACAGTGGGAGGTCTAGATATCTCCCACGTGTGATTGTTAATTCTGATTGGAAATTGTCCAATCGGAATTAACCTTATGATTTAAATACTTGCCTTTCCTGTTCCTCCCTGCCCTGTTGTAGTCTTTGCTTGCTTGCATTGCTACTGAACTTGTGTTTCTGGTTACGTACTCTCTGGCTTGTTTATCTGACTTTGTGACTTTCTCCTACCCTTTGACCTCAGCTTGTTTCTTGTTATTCTGTCTTCTGGTTCCCCTTACTCGGCTTATCTCCTGTCTATTCTTTGTGTGCTTAGCCCGGCCACTCTAAGGTCTGGTACTGCACCTTTTCTGTGTGGGTGTTAGTGTGTTTGGTTCCCGGAATCGTGACATTACAACAGTGCCAAAATGGAACCTGCTGACATTCCTCAGTTATTGGTTAATCAGGAGGCCAGAATGTATGGTTTGGACCACCGTATGGACCAATTTGCTCAGGCTTTACAAATCATACTGGCTTGTTCTGCTCACTTGCAGCCTGGTGTCCAAGTAGCAGTTGCTACGATGCCAGAACCTGTTCCTGAGCCAGTACCCGCTCCTGCTCATGTAGTGCATATGACGCCACCACAGCGTTATAGTGGTGATCCGTCATTATGTCTTCGTTTTCTCAACCAAATTGATATCCATTGAGTAATGAATCCTCGTTCCTATCCCACTGATAGAGCCAAGATTTCTTTCCTTATTAACCATCTATCCGGGAAAGCTTTAGCATGGGCTAATCCCATATGGGAAAATACGTCCCCTATATTCGTTGCTGAGTTTTTGACAGCCTTTAAACGTACTTTCGATCTACCCGGTAGGGTTGCTTCTGCTGGCAAAGCTCTGCTTAGGGTTCGACAAGGGAACAGATCAGTAGCGGATTACACTATTGAATTCCGCACTTTTGCAGCTGCAGTGGTTTGGAATAATGACGCTCTCGTAACGGCCTTTCAGGAGGGTTTGGCCGCTTACATCCTGGAAGAAATAGCGTACAGTGAATTGCCTGTCCTTCTGGATGATCTTATTGATTATATCATCCGTATTGATAATCGTATTAGAGAGAGACGTATGTATACACAGATGTTACCTGCTTTACCCAATACTGCGCTACTAGCATTACCCCCTTCTAGCCAACCTCCCCCTGAAACCATGCAATTGGGTGCTACTGGGTTAACTGAGGTTGAAAAATCATATCGAAGAAGGGAAGGGTTATGCCTTTACTGTGGGAAAAGGGGACATCTTCTAAGAACCTGCCCTGAACTGCAGGGAAAACTTCAGCACCTAAGGCCTATAGAGGGGCCGGCCTTGGGTGTTATGTCGTTGTCCCCTCACGTCCCCATTGCTAGACCGTTTATTACGGTTACCCTTTTTGTTAGAAATACTACTATGATTACCAAAGCCTTGATAGATTCAGGGGCTGCTGACAATCTTATGGATGAGAGTTTTGCTAAAACCGCATCTTTGACTCTGATCCAAAAGGTCACTCCCTTGGCCGTGGAGGCCATAGACGGTAGACACACTGGAGAAACCTCTGGTGACCCATGAGACCCAAGAAATGGTTATGTCTGTGGGTGCCTTGCACAAGGAAGGATTGTCCTTTCAAATAATTGACTCTCCTACAGCCTCTATCATTTTGGGCTTCCCCTGGTTGGTTAAACACAACCCAATGATTGATTGGGGTTGTTTGGAGATTCTCTCCTGGGGGAAGTCTTGTCAAAGAGATTGTATGACTCGTGTTTGTCCTGTTAGCTTGCTTAATGTGCCCACAGCCAAACCACTTTCTGTTTCTGTCCCTCCTGTGTATGCAGACCTAGCAAAGGTTTTTGAAAAAAGGGAGGCAGATAAACTGCCCCCACACCGTGAATATGATTGTGCCATAAACCTCTTACCTGGTAGTATGCCGCCTAGGGGTAAGGTATATCCCCTTTCCGAAAAAGAGAACCAGGTCATGGAGGAGTACATGCAGGATGCCTTAAGTAAAGGTTTTATCAGAAGCTCCTCCTCTCCTACTGGGGCTGGTTTCTTTTTCGTTGCCAAAAAGGAGGGTGACCTAAGGCCATGTATAGACTACAGGGGTCTGAACAATATAACGATTAAAAACGCCTACCCTATCCCCCTCATCACTGAGTTGTTTGATCGTGTTAAAGGTTCTAAGTACTTCACCAAATTAGACCTCAGGGGGGCTTATAACCTTGTCCGTATAAAGGAGAATGATGAGTGGAAGACAGCGTTCAATACGCGTAGTGGGCATTACGAATATTTGGTCATGCCTTTTGGACTGTGTAATGCTCCTGCTGTGTTTCAGGACCTCATAAATGATGTCCTTCGGGATCTAATGCATGTCTGTGCCGTGGTGTACCTTGACGACATACTTGTATATTCTCCTGATTTGAAGTCACATCATAATCAGGATCCCGCGGGCAGCTGCGAGGGGAGGCTGCAGTCCGCTCGCGGCACTTACCCTCCAGCCGTCCACAGTCCCCTTCCTGGCATGCGCTCGGCGGGCGGCATCCTCCCAGCCACGGATGCTGCCCGCGTCTTCCTCTACGTCCCCCAGCGGCAGCATGCATGACGCTGCACGCTGGGAGACCGCCCAATTTATTAAACGCCGGGGTCAGCCACCTGACCCGGCGTTAAAGGCACAGTGCCTCAATCACAGTGGGAGGTCTAGATATCTCCCACGTGTGATTGTTAATTCTGATTGGAAATTGTCCAATCAGAATTAACCTTATGATTTAAATACTTGCCTTTCCTGTTCCTCCCTGCCCTGTTGTGGTCTTTGCTTGCTTGCATTGCTACTGAACTTGTGTTTCTGGTTACGCACTCTCTGGCTTGTTTATCTGACTTTGTGACTTTCTCCTACCCTTTGACCTCAGCTTGTTTCTCGTTATTCTGTCTTCTGGTTCCCCTTACTCGGCTTATCTCCTGTCTATTCTTTGTGTGCTTAGCCCGGCCACTCTAAGGTCCGGTACTGCACCTTTTCTGTGTGTGTGTTAGCGTGTTTGGTTCCCGGAATCGTGACACTGATGGATTGATTTGTTCCTGTGTACTTTAAATGGAATTTGATTAGATCTTACCAGTTGAAGTGCAAATAGTGGCATTGTTTTACGGATCGACAATCAGAGTTATCCACTTAAGAAAAATGTTGCATTTACTCTGCAAAAATCTGGTAGCTGGCAAACTCTGTGCTCTTGTGTGTTATTTTATGTCCAATTGGATGTAAAGTGAACTGAGAGAGACACTCCACTGTCCATTGCCCAAATACACTGCTCAAAAAAATTAAGGGAACACTTAAACAACACAATGTAACTCCAAGTCAATCACACTTTTGTGCAATCAAACTGTCCACTTAGGAAGCAACACTGAGTGACAATCAATTTCACATGCTGTTGTGCAAATGGGATAGACAACAGGTGGAAATTATAGGCAATTAGCAAGACACCCCCAATTAAGGAGTGGTTCTGCAGGCGGTGACCACAGACCACTTCTCAGTTCCCATGCTTCCTGGCTGATGTTTTGGTCACTTTTGAATGCTGGCAGTGCTTTCACTCTAGTGGTAGCATGAGACGGAGTCTACAACCCGCACAAGTGGCTCAGGTAGTGCAGCTCATCCAGGATGGCACATCAATGCGAGCTGTGGCAAGAAGGTTTGCTGTGTCTGTCAGCGTAGTGTCCAGAGCATGGAGGCGCTACCAGGAGACAGGCCAGTACATCAGGAGACGTGGAGGAGGCTGTAGGAGGGCAACAACCCAGCAGCAGGACTGCTACCTCCGCCTTTGTGCAAGGAGGAACAGGAGGAGCACTGCCAGAGCCCTGCAAAATGACCTCCAGCAGGCCACAAATGTTCATGTGTCTGCTCAAATGGTCAGAAACAGACTCTATGAGGGTGGGATGAGGACCCGACGTCCACAGGTGGGGGTTGTGCTTACAGCCCATCACCGTACAGGACGTTTGGCATTTGCCAGAGGACACCAAGATTGGCAAATTCGCCACTGGCGCCCTGTGCTCTTCACAGATGAAAGCAGGTTCACACTGAGCACATGTCACAGCCGTGGTAAATGTTCTGCTTCCTGCAACATCCTCCAGCATGACTGGTTTGGCAGTGGGTCAGTAATGGTGTGGGGTGGCATGTCTTTTGGGGGCCACACAGCCCTCCATGTGCTCGCCAGAGGTAGCCTGACTGCCATTAGGTACCGAGATGAGATCCTCAGACCCCTTGTGAGACCATATGCTGGTGCGGTTGGCCCTAGGTTCCTCCTAATGTAAGACAATGCTAGATCTCATGTTGCTGGACTGGCCAGCCCATTCCCCAGACCTGAATCCAATTGAGCACATCATGTCTCACTCCATCCACCAACGTCATGTTGCACCACAGACTGTCCAGGAGTTGGCAGATGCTTTAGTTCAGGTCTGGGAGGAGATCCCTCAGGAGACCATCCGCCACCTCATCAGGAGCATGCACAGGCATTGTAGGGAGGCACTGTGTACAGGCACATGGAGGCCACACACACTACTGAGCCTCATTTTGACATGTTTTAAGGACATTACATCAAAGTTGGATCAGCCTGTAGTGTGTTTTACCACTTTAATTTTGAGTTTGACTCCAAATCCAGACCTCCATGGGTTGAAAAATGTAATTTCCATTTTTTAATTTTTGTGTGATTTTGTTGTCAGCACATTCAACTGAAGTATTTCAGAAGAATATTTAATTCATTCAGATCTAGGATGTGTTATTTGTGTGTTCCCTTTATTTTTTTTGAGCAGTATATATATATATATATATATAAATTGTTTCATACTTACCATAATTTTCTTTTCCTGATAATTTTTCATGGCAGCATTTACTCATTGGTTAGCTCCTCCCCTCACAGCAGAAAGGACAGGAAATAGAACTCTGAAGTTGGGATAAATTGTTCCTCCCCCTTCCCATCAGGCAGTCTATGAAACTAGCTGCACAACTCTTATAGTAGATGAGTGGGAACGTAATGCTGCCATGAATAATTATCAGGAAAAACTATTTTCCATATTCCTGATCAATCATGGCAGCATTTACTCATGGGAAATACCCAAGCGATATATAGATAGAGACAGAGTTCAAATACAGCTAAAACTTGTAAAAATCATTATTGAGCTGCATAAACCTTAAAATACTTAAAAAGCCAAACAGTAATCAATAGACTATTGACATAAAATCTGTTCAGATAAGTAAATTTACTCTAGGGGCTGCTAGGTCAGACACCGCATGGTATTCAAAAGTCAGAAATATCCTGGAGAAACATAGAGCCATATAAGCATTAATGTCATGATAACCAAACCTATTGAAGAAACAAGGTTAGACTAATACAAGACAAACTCCTGTAAGAAAAAGACACCCGTCCTGTTATGGATAAAAAAAAAAAAAAATTGCTAAACTCCATCAAACCAAGACACGGTCTAGAATTGTAGACCTATAATGTCCTTCTCAAATATAAAATTAAATACTAAATGGATGGTGGTATCAAACATAACCTTGACAAAGACATTACTTCCAGAAATCAGACTGGAACAATCCATAACATTTTAGAAAGTGTTGGATGAAAACAGTAACCCCCTGTTTTATAGCAGGGTGAGAACTGAAAATCCTACTATTTTCTGGAGGTTTTTATTGAAGACAATTCACACCACTTTGTCTTTCTTAGTGAACTACTTACCTGTAGATACAGGAAACACAATAATATCTACCTGTAAGAGAAAGGCAGAGCCTAGTAGAGAAAGAAGAGAGTCTTATTAAAATACAGCAATAATGATAAATCAGACTCTAAACAATACCTCGCACTGTGAATGAATTGTTTGATACAATAATGAACCGTTCCAGGAGAGGAAGAAACCAATAACAGAAGTAGATATTACTAGGCAAAGTCGTGAAAAATCGCATCATTCAGATTAGTTAAAAAAATATCGGCATGAACCATAGAAATTGTGGCAACTACTAAATTTTAAGTAGGCAATGTAGGTCAACAACGCCAGGACCTACATGCAAAGTTAAAAATATTCTAATATAAATAGTATAGATTATGCCAAACAGTAGAATCAAATTGATTAGAGACTGTTGTGCAATGACAGTAGGAGATAGGCAATAGCCAGGACACCGATTAAAAGATGGTAACCAGAGGCACAGTATCCATTGTGGCAACAGACATGTAATAAGCAGGATAGTAGAAGATATTCAGTTGTCCTTATGAGAACAAGCAACCACATACTTACACTGGCCTTATACTCAGATAGTGATGAAGTACTTAAGGCAGTGCTTATGGTTATAATAAGATCATTCTGCAGTTTGTTTTATCTGCAAAGAGATCAGCACCAGTCCAAGCATATAATCCACAAGAATTACAACAATGCAATGTTAGGAATGACCATCGCAGATCACATATATACGGATCTAGGTACAGAGACCATGTGAAACATATCAGCCAAATGTTTGTCACAAACAAGCTACGATATTATATTATGCAGGATGACTCAACAGCTTAAAGCCATACATTGGTTGCGAAGTCCAGATAGTAGTACGTCCAAAAGAATCTCCATGAATATCAGAACAGAGGTCCGTAATGGGACTTCATGTTCAGCAATTTCCCTTATTGTTCTGGTAGCAGGTAAATTTTTGGTAGAATAGTCTGGTGACTGAAGGACCTTCCAATGTTATTTAAAATACTTGCAATAACCAGCATCAAAATTACATGGATCATATGAGCCCAAAATAATACCCCTTATTGTAGAAAGACAATTATAATGTTCACCTTCACAACAGGGGAATCTGTGGGAAAGTCTGATGCATAACCCCTTAAGAACAAAACAAATGCCAGCACTGACATTAAATGGATTGCCAAACTCAAGATACCCGAGGGATAAAATAGCAGAATTCTGAATATAACAAATAGCACATTCTTCAACTTATAAAGATTATGCGTTAAGGAAGTTAACTCAGTTCTAAAGAATATTCTAAACCCTCCAGAGCATGGAGTTAAAGTCTGAATAAAAATTATAAACCAGACCACGATTAGTGAATCTTTCAAAGTATAATTTTGTAAAAATAAAACATGATCTCTAAAGTTTTGACCAGGTGAAATAAAAGAACAATATCAATAGATTTAAAATCATAGTTAAATTAGATTAGAGATAGCAAAGCATACCAGAAAAAACAGGTAATTGCTTAAAAGTTACCAACTCATGGGAGCAATAAATAGCCCAATAAGTGTACCTGCAAACAGCAGGGTCTACTAAGCTGTGCATCCTAAATCAGGAATACATATTAAGGTTAAACACTGCCACCAAACATTCAGTATCCTGATCAGTGGTACCTGGCAAGATAAATACTTTGGTAACACAATATCTCATGGTGTTTACACATAAAGCACTATTAACGGTTATTGAATATTACCAGCCTCCATTTTGTAAATCTGGACTGCTTCTCTCCAGTGGGAGGGATACTCAGACAGGTTTAGTAACACCTGCAGTCCAACTAAAGTGGTTGATTACTAATCCTGAAACATACATGTGGGAGGAGAACACTAATGCAAAAGCAAAAAACAGCATGTTTCTCTTATCTCCTTCATGTAGAAAATTGAAGTAGAAAAAACAGTTTGTAATAGGTACTTACCCATCTTTGTTTTGGTGGAACTAGGCAAAATGACTCTGTTCAAACACAGATCTTAGATCCAATGCCTATATTAAATATACTAAGGAAGTGTATATATTGGAGTTGCACAATAACAGCAACTTGCATACAGAATGTAGCCCATGGTGCAGGGCAGCTAAAGGGAATGGGCCTTGACATTGCTAGGAGACATGCAAAGGAGGGGTGTAGAATAGCTGGAGGTGGGTTTTTGGGTTAGAGGAGTATATAAAGTGGCCATTTTTGGTCAGTGGCCATCTTAATTAATCCTCACTTACCTGTTTTTTGTAGGCTGTGTGGTGTCTCTGTCTTGTGTCTTGCAGGTGCTGCAGTTTGAAGAATGGAAGACTGGTGTTTGTGCTGCTTTCCAGCAGAGGGGTGTTTCCTGGCTCCAGGAGCATTTGGGAGAGGCCCTTTTCCCTTCTTCTCCTGTGTCCACGGCAATGGGTATTGTGTCCCCTGATCGCCCCGCGAGGAGAACCCGACCTTCGCAATGATTGAGCCCCAGCGCTGGCTCCACCGGGAGGACGAGGGTGAGCCCGTCCCTGGATCCGAGGCTGGAGGCTGCACGATTGGGCCGTGATCAGGTATCGGCGGGAGGTGGTGCACGTTTGGGCCATGAACAGGCAAACACGGCGGTTGGCATACGTTCAGGCTGCGAACAAGCAAGTACAGGATCTATAGAACATTCGGCTGTGAAGTCGGATCAGGCCACGAACAGGAAGGTCGAAAAACTTTTGCACGTATAGGCCGCGACCAGGAGGTCGGTTCGTGCCGTGGACAGGAAGGTGGGAAAACTGGTAGAGGCGGCCCTAGGAGAGAGCCTACGGAAGAAGACCTGAGTTGGGCAATGAGTAGGCGGGCTTCCACACCCTTTAGATCCCAATCACGGGTGGGCACGGAGCGCCGCACTCAGGAATATCAGGTCAGGCCCCCCAGGGGTGCTGGGCGACAAAAGTCATGCTATAGATCCGGACTGGCCACTACAGTTTGGGCAACGAGGCAGGAGAGTACGGGGTGGCGGCTGTGGAGGTTCCGGATGCGAATAGCAGTTCTGCCAGGGACATGGGGTTCTGGCAGCGGCGGCCGCAGGTGATTTAGGGACAGAGAGGGCGGAACTGGTCAGGGATATCCAGGATGCAACTAGGCAGTATGTTCACGTCTCCTTCGCAGGGCCGTTGGGGTGTCACCTTAAACCAGAAGTGAAGGAGAGGATATGGAAAGTTGAATTTCTGGAGATCTTTCCTCTTCTACATCTGGACGAATACTTGGACATGAAGGAAGAGGATAAGAAAGATGTCAAGAAGGAGGAAGTAGAGAAAAGGCAAATCGGAAAATACACCAAACTTTTGGGAATTGGTTAAGGGCTTTCTGCATTCTGGCGAGTGTTGTGGGGGAGAAATCCAATGAGTGATGCTCGCAACTGTTCTGCTACTTGGATGGGATTTGGGAGGCATACCGCACTTACGGAGGCTTGACATGGTGGCGGTACGATGAACAGTTTCAGCACACGCATTTGGCTATTCAGGGCATGTGGTGGGACTAGATGGACCTGCCGCTGTGGATGAAGCTTCTGATGGCACAGAAGGCGTCCCACTTTCAGCCCGGGGCTGGTGCGGGATCTTCCTCCACCTCGTCAGCTGTCCACATAAAAGGGTTCTGCTGGTCGTATAATGAAGGACAGTGTAATTGGGGTGCGGCATGCCGATTCAAATATGAGTGCTCCGGGTGTGGAGGCGCGCATGGTTACAACCGCTGCTTCAAGAAGGGTAAGTCCTCATCCACGGGAGATACTGGTTTGGGTGCACTAGCTGCTGCTGCGGCGATCACCAGTGAAGATTGTTCGATGCTACCATGGCTGAACAGCTACCATAACCAGGAGGATGCCATGTTGTTAAGGGACGGGTTCATGAGGAGGTTTGTGATTCCGTTTTGGCATCGGGAGGGGGTTCGTAACTTGCGGAGTCGGTGTGGGAGGAGCTATTTAAGAAAGGTGTAGTTAGGCAAGATGGTGGGGCCATTCAGGGAGCCCCTTTTGAGCGATTGGCGGATTTCACCATTGGAGAACGTGCCGAAAAGGAGCCCGGTAAGAACAGGCTTATTCATCATTTATCATACCCACATGGAGCTTTGGCGAATGATGATATTGACAAGGCCCTCTGCTCTGTGTCGTATGCATCATCCGACCAAGCGGTCGAGTTGGTTCGGCGCGCAGACAAGGGGGCATTGGTGACCAAGACGGAAGTGGAAGCAGCTTTTCGATTATTGCCCATCCACGCCGACTGTCATCATTTACTGGGCTGTTTTTTCAAGGGGCAGTATTTTGTCGATCTGTGTTTGCCGATGGGTTGTTCCATCTCGTGTGCGTACTTCGAGAAGTTCAGTACCTTTCTGGAGTGGGTGGGTCAAGTACGAGGCGGACACTAGATGTGTGGTCCATTACCTCGATGATTAATTTGTGTCGGGCCGGTGGGTTCGGAGGTGTGCGGCATAGGGTTGAGAACTTTGGAACGAGTCGCAAATGTCTTCGGGAATACCGCTGGCGGGCGACAACCTTATGCGGCACACCTCCGAACCCACTGACTATTTGCTTGAAGATAGATTCTGTCTTGAAGATGAAGATAGGTCCAGGGGGAATGTCGGTTGCCAGAGGACAAGTTGAGGGCGTTGCGGCAGGCAGTAGAGGAGGTCCGGGAAGCTAAGAAGGTTACTTTGCGGGCGCTTCAGTCTTTGGTGGGCTGGCTCAATTTTACATGTCGGGTGATCCCGGTAGAGAGGGTGTTCAACAGGTTCCTCTCTGTCAGGAATAGTATCAGACGCTAGAACTAAGGGTGACGTCTTACCGGACCTTAGACTGGCCGGACTTAATGTACCCGAGAATAGTCAGAAAACTAGCCAAGGTCAGGGACACAGAACAGGACACAGCGATAAGGAAAAGTCAAGGGTACCAGAAATCAGGGAAGTCAAAATGAAGCCAAAGTCAAAAACCAGAAAAACACAATCAGGAATACACTCTCCGATACCCAGCTAGTGGAAACCACAACAGTGCACTGACCAACAGGTCATTTGGGCTTAAATACTGGCTTCAATACCCTCTTGAGGCTGTAATTGGTTGTCTCTGGCCTCTGACCTCAAAACGTGCGTGCGTGTCTATGACGTGATGTTGCACGCACGTTGGTGCTATCTTTGATATGCTTTGTTCTCTCTTGCATGCAATTTAATGTTGTGTTTTGGGCACGTCACATGCCTGGGTTGTTGACCGTGTCGGCTGATTCGCTCTACCGTTTTCAGTGGTAACAGTTTTGGGCGGCAGCTCCGGGCGCTCAGGTGTAGGGAGTGCCTTGTCCGGCAGAAGTGTGGCAGCTCAGGACCTCTTGCTTAGCGGACTCACAAGGGGGTCATTGGCGCCGTCCACATGTGTGCTCTATGTTAAGGATTGGCAAGAATGGGATGCTGCAATGGTGTGTGCGAGAGGCCAGGACTCTGCTGCGGCTTGGTTCGACACGTTGTTATGGTTCATTTACAGGTTGTTTGCTTCTGGGGCATCTCCGTCTGCCATAGGGCACAACATGCTGGCCATGGCATTCTTATTTAAGCTTAATGGATGGGAGGCTTTAACCAAACATTTCCTAGTGCGTCAGACTGTCAAGGGGTTTTGGAAAGGCAGGTCATCGCAGGATTCGCGAATTTCCTTAGAAATTCTGCAACGTTTACTCGGCGAGCTCCCAGAGGTTTGTTTTTCGGAGTACGAGGTTTTGCTGTTTTCTGTAGTGTTTAGTTGGGCCTTTTTTGGGGTGTTTAGGATAAGTGAGTTGGTGAGCAGCAGCCGCCTGGGCGGAGGCAGGTTACAGTGTTTGGACGTGGAACTGTGGCAGAATCAGGTGGTGCTACATCTCCACCGGTCGAAAACGGACGCTTTTGCGGTACCGGATATGGCAGAATGTCCAGTGGGATGTACAATGGCTTTCTGGGCAGTTCGTTCCGGGATAGGGGGTTCATTTTTGTTGCATGCTGATGGTTCATCATTGTCGAAATTTCAGTTCCTTAGGGTTTTTCGGATGGCCTTTGTGTGGTTGGGCTTGGGACTGTTACAGTGCGGGACACATTCATTCAGGATTGGGGTTGCAACAGTTGCAGCTCATTTGGGTTTGGGGGATGAACTGGTCAAGAAGATCGGGAGGTTGGAATCGGTGAAATGCAGGTCATATGAGAGGCCCTACCATTTAGATTAAGTTTGGTTGCAATGATTATAATTGTTCTGTGTTGGTAACGTGTTTTTCTTCCACAGGTTGGATTGCGTGAGTGATATGACACTCATATGCTTACTGGGCACAACAGAGAGCTGCAGCTCGTCAAGGCATACAGCTGTGCTTTCTGTGCTTGATGGTGCAGATTAAGTGGTTTGGTTTCAGGGATTTTAGTTGGCAAGGAGTGTGCTTAGAACTGTTCAAAAGGATTGGTGAGGGTAGAGTTTTATGCCAGGGGGAATGATTTAGGTATGGTATCACAAAGGGCTTTGGACAGGTTGAGACGGTTGGTCCCTGACGTGGTGGTCATTTGGTTGGAGATGGTACCGCGATTGCAGTGGCGCTACACTAGAGACCACCAGGCATTGGCGAAAAGTAGGGGGAAGGTGAATAAAATAAAATCATGGCAACTTATGTTAGGCGTTTGGGGGGGTGGTTGTAAGGCATAGGGAGTTGGAACTCAGTTGGCGGATTATTACAGGCAAGATGGAGTACATTTGTCAAAAGTGGGTATGGATTTCTTGTTGTTAGGGTTTCAGGAAGGTTTGAAAAGAGCGGTTTTTTTTTTGGTGGGGGCGCTCAGGTAGCTCAAGGTGTCAAGCTCTGAGCTGTGGCGGGGGATGGATAGAGAAGTTAGGGTGTAGGTGGTTTGTCCTGATGTAAAATAGTTTGGTTCACTAAGAATAGTTAGGTTTGGAAGAGTATTTGTAGGTTCGAGCTTGTCGGCAGCTCCCAACCTGGTGTGTGTAGGCTGTATCTCTGAATGCCCCTACATGAAAGAAAACTGGAAATCATGCCCACGGTGACAATGGTTTTGTTATGCCCTCGGTGGCAATGTTTATATGTTAATTATATGTTAGAACATGGTTTTAATTATTGTGTTGTGTCTCATTGTCTGGGGTAGTATTGTTAATGGAGTTGGTGGAGGATATGGTATGTTAGAGGACCACTATAGTGTCTGGAAAACAAACTTGTTTTCCTGGCACGTTATAATCCTTAGCTTCTCCCCACCCTCAGGTACCCCTTGATGCTGGTGTCCTCTCCTCCCTCTCCGACATCGGCATTTCTTAATGCTTTCCTATGGAAGTTCTGCGTGTTCAATGCGATTTACGCATTAAGTGTCGGGGAAGCGCCTCTAGCGGCTGTCAGGAAGACAACCACTAGAGGCTGGATTAACCCTGTAATGTAAACATAGCAGTTTCTCTGAAACTGCTGTGTTTATATCTGAAGGGTTAAAACCTGGGCGACCTGGCACCCAGGCCACTTCATTGAGCTGAAGCGGTCTGGGTGACTATAGTGGTCCTTTAATACGTGACAATGACCTTAAATTATTATTATTATTATTATTTTCTATTAATATATTTCAGACATGTACCTGCCTCGCATATTTTTAGCTGCTGCTTCTGTATTTCAGGCCTTGGTACTCATGTCATCATAAATATCGCCTCACTATCTCCTTCTCCTCTTAGCCCTCAGGTCTCTTATCCTTTCCTAATCTTCTCCATTCTTTACTTCTTAAATTTATAGATGGTAAGAGACGAAATGAAACAGAAGGGATTAACTTAATTATTCATATACTATTAAACTCCCCAATCCTTCCCACCCAAATACCCCCCTACCCTGAATCTTAAATCCTATTGTAAATTCTTGTTTGTAATTCTGTCATTCCCTGCCTATCCTTGGAGAGAGAGAGCAGAAAATTCCCCAAATCACTAATTTACTTACAATACCTTGACGTGGCAGGTGAACCATTGGAAGGAAACTAAAGAGCCTTTATTTTGTGTTTGTATATGATTTTTGTATTACACAGCTATGTTACATTGCTGCCAGTCACCCCATGTTTGCTCTATTAAGAGTTTATAAGTATGTAGGGGCAGCACCCCTTCCTGTCTCAACAGAGAAATTTGCCTTTTAGCTGATTTCAACAAGGTGATTTGCATGTGTTATAGCCCTTTGTAGGGTTAATAAGTATGTAGGGGTTTATAAAACACCCCTTCATGCCTCATTAGAGACGTTTACCTTTGATACCAGCAAAGTTTATTGTATGTGTAGAAGCCATATAAAGGGTTTAATGTGAAAGGGTTTTTAAAATGCCACTTCCTGTCTCATTGGAGATTCTTGTCTGATATCAGCAAATCTAATGGCTAGAGTAGGACTCACCTTTTGGGCTTAAATGGCCGTTGGAATAAAACTAAAGAGCCTACATTTTGTTTAGGCCAGAGCGCAGGTAACTTTATCTTTCTTTTTACTATGTATTTTGAGCTGTCAGATACTAAGTCACTGCTGCTGTAAGAGTGGTGCTTTATTTTGTGTTTGTATAAAATACTAACAATGTTTTGGCAGTGTGTGTATATACTGTCTGGATGAGTACGTGTGGACACACATGCAGACTGCTAAATACGTACACACACACATAGACTGCTGAATACACACACACATGTACCTGCTCTCAGGACTCAGGTCCTTCTGCCAATCTTTCATATTCTTGTCCTGTAGCTCCTGCTGCTCCCACTCCTCCCATGCGGACTCTATTATTGGAGAGAGCAAGGACATGCAGTGACATCATATTTCAGCCCTCTCCACACAGCTCTTGCACCAACAAGTTTTCCTAGCATGGCCTTAGAGCACTGCACACACTGGTCGCCGGTGCAGATATTGCAGCACATTATCTTCAAAGAAAAATACCGGCAATTGTATTGTCAGTATTTTTGCAATACCGGCATTGGCCACAAGCACCAAATACCAGCTGTGCCGGTACAATACAGGCAAGGTGGCAACCCAATATACATAGAACGTGTACACATTTACTGAGGCTGTGCTTCACACTGAAATGATGTCCCTCATATCAGCTCACATACAGAGATAATATCAACAACACATATGTGGTGGACCGTCTGCCAATCGATGCTCCTAGCGCTTACCAAGGACCATCAGCACCGCACCCGACACCATAGCCACCGCAGACTCCACGAACTGCCATAGCTTTGTTGGGGTCTCGCCATCTTCCTCGCACCCTGGACAACCTCTGGACCCAGGACCGTGTGGGAAGGACCTCTCTTCCAGGAGGGTATAGCAGAGGGAAGGACCTCTCCTCCAGGAGAGTATAGCTGTATAGCTGAAGAGAGCTCTTACAAGCTATTACAAGACCTAGCAGTGAAATAGAAGACGAGGCTCCAAGTTGAGGGTAAGAAGGTCTGGTTTATTGAGTGCAAGGGCATTTCTTTTATACATATTTTCAGGCAAGAGGAACACCCCTTGGACCTGATGGTAAACTGGGACAAAAGGGACACAAACCAATAGGAACAATAATTAGTACAGTAACACTCTCACATACAGTCAGCAATCCCTCCCCTCTGCCTGTGATATAATTAAGCTAGCTAATGGAATAACCTAATTATCCAGAGGCAGAAAATAATCCCGAAACACCCCAAAACACAAACATATCCCCATAAATTATACATCCCTGTATTGCCCTGATGTGGGTGAGTGTTGTGGACAAAAATATTAACCCAATTTATGTTAGTAAAATGCCTATTTACTTAACCTAATAACAATCAGCAGTATTCAGTTCTATATGTGATTTACTTAAAATGGCCGCTAGGGAGTTTCCTTCGACATCGACTAACACCCTTATCAACAAGATGGCGCTGGAATCTGGGGGAGACCTCCAAAATACCAGTGACATCACACCCGGTAGGAAGAGCAATAAATGAACCACTTAACACCTAACCAATTATTGATGTATTATTTCATGTTATCTCTGACAAAGCATTTGATGTGATTTTGCTTTATAAGGGGCATGCCGGACCCTCTGAATAATAATTCCTCAAGCTTTTCATTAACCCGAAACCTGTGTCTGGTGTGAATTGCTTCAGGAGCGTGCATGCATTATTTCTTTAATTTGGCCGGGGGCAGATACACAAAATGATCAATTGATTGATTGATTTCCACTTCAGTGAGCAACATCTAAAAAAATCACCCAGATCAGAGCAGGGGTTCAAAAGTATTGTGAAAGTCATATTTTACCGACCGCATGCACATTTTAATGCCCAAAACAGTTCCAGAGAATTTGGCTGTGCGGTCAGTCTATTTACAATAGTTCAAATACTAAGTTCCGTTCGAATACTCAAAGTTAAAGTGACTTTCGAATAGTCGAACACACTTCGATTTCCGTCGAAGTGTTGAAGTCTGGAGAAGGTAAAGTTCAGTGGTGTTTGTGCCATCGCGTATCCGATTTGAGTTCCATGAACTCGACGACCAAACCCCGCTGAACGCGTTCGACTGAATTAAAATGGCTGCTGCCACGTGTTCGTATGTCGAATGGCGGCCACTTCGACTACTTCGGCACTTCCGCTGTATCCGAAGTGCCACTTCGAAAGTGCAAATCCTTCCCAATAGTGCCTTCACTGTCTTAAGGACTGTGGTGTTTAGGCATACTTTATACAGCCAGGATATCATTATCAGCACTCTTTTGGAACATGCATCCTTGCATTATCTGCTTTCATTTGCACAATGCATCATTGCCAGGGCCGTCTTTAATGCGGGGCAAAAGGGACAGCTGCCCCGGGCCGAGTCATTCCTAGAGGCCCAAAGCAGCTGCCCCTTGAGCCTGCCGGCCACCGTGGTGCATGTGGCCTGCGTGGTACTACCACCATGGGCCACACAATGAGGGGGGCCCACTGGGTGGCCCATTCTCTTAGGGCCACCTGATAGCAATGAGTCTGCTGGGGCCCAGTCAGCGCTGCGATGCAACATGAGGGAGGAAGAGAGGAGGAGCGCAGACTGGGAGAGAGCCCAACTCCCCACAGATTCAGACAGCCATAGGACCGCGGGTAAGTCACCCTCCTGCACCCAAAAGGTAGGAAACAGGAGGGTGACTAAAATTTTATATTTTCCATGTATTTCTGTTTGTGTGTGTATATATGTCTGTGTATCAGTTTGTGTGTGTATCTGACTTTGTGTGTATCTGTGTGTGTGTATCTGTGTGTGTGTATCTGTGTGTGTATCTGTATGTGTATATGCATGTGTCTGTGTATCTGTGTGTGTATCTGTGTGTCTGTATGTGTCTTTGTATGTGTATATGTACGTGTGAGTGTGTCTGTGTAACTGCATGTATATCAGGGTGTGTTTGTCTGTTTATCTGTGTGTAACATGTGTGTCTGCATGTTTGTCAGTGAGTGTCGCCAAACAAAAATGTAGAGGATATAGCTGGCTATCTATAGAACAAACAAAAATAATACAATAGTGTAATACAGTTAATATAAAATAATTTGCGCCAGATTTGACTGCACTCACAAGATTGAGAAGTAAAAGTCGCCTTAGGGTGCCTCCCCTTGGATAATTGGAGGATATATCAGAATTGCTTCTCCCTTTATGATGTCATCACCACGGAATGGAAGACTGGACTCAACAAATTTCAAGAACTATGAACTATGCTTTATTGTGCAAGTAAAAAAAAATACGAATTAAGGTTTTACGCGTTTCGTCTTTACAAAAGCCTTCCTCAGGGTACCAATATAACAAATAAATCCCACAGTGAGGATCAAAGCAGCGAGTCAGTGAATGTATCTGTATGTGTGACAGTGTGTATCTGTGTATGCACCTGTATGTCTGTGTATCTGTCTTTGTATTCAGTAAGCCTGCTCAAAGAAATGTGATTACATCTCCTCTACAGATATTTATTTTTATAATTATTTGATACAGTGAGCACTATATTTGCTATTTTTCTCCTTTCCCGGTCTGGAGTTGTTACCACTGGAAATATTTGGAGAAACTATCTACCACACTATCCTAGGAGTGGGGATCATTCCACTTCACGCTATACACAACAGAGCTGGGCATAGCTCTGGTAAATGTGAGTAGAATAATACCCATTCAGCATTATTTACATACCTCATATACTGAGGCATTGGAGTCTTTCCCCTTATGTCTTGCATGTACTCCTGGAACTACAAGAACCAAACGTCAAGAACATCTGATTTTATCAAGCGTGGTTGTTCTTTCTAATACTTTATTTTTTAATTTGTATCCACTTTTTTCTTTGCATTCTTTTGCACATGCATACAAAGACACCTACATACAAACAGACAGGCACACATACATACAGACAAGACACACATACATACAAACAGACAGGCACACATACATACAGACAGGCACACATACATACAAAGACACATACATACATAAAAACAGACAGGCACACACATACATACAGACACACACACACACACACAAGACCTACATACAGACAGATAGACAAACACAGACAGACACACACACACTCACACGACACACATGACATACACGACATACAAACAAAGACACATACATACAAACAGACAGACACATACATACAAACAAACACACACACACATAATATTTAAGCCACCCTCCTGTTTCACCAGCTCAGGTTGGTGGGAGTCAGAGTTGACGTGCAGTCACTTCCTCCCAGCAGTGATGATCTCATCACAGGAGGCCCGGTCACGCTGTTAAAGCGCCCAGCGCTGACCGGGCCCCCTGACAATCCATATCCATCGGGTGTCCCTGACAGCTTGGATGGAGCCCCGGTGGTTTGTCGTGCGGGCCGGGGCCGCAAATGATGATAGCGGGCACCTGGTCGCAGGGGTCTACAGGCTGGCTGGGCCCTCTGGAGTGACAGGCCCGGTCGCAGCTGCGACCCCTGCGACCGCGGTATGTACGCCAGTGTCAGTGTGTGTATTTTCTCTAGGTGAAAAATAGGTGTGGCTAAGTCTATGATCTATGTGTGTGTGTTTTCTTTATCTGTGTCTTTGGGTAGAAGGCGTGTTTGCATGATAGAATGTGGGAGGGAGGGGACCAGGGGGCCTAATCAACATTAAAGACAGCCCTGATTATTGCAATATCAGCACTTTTGGAACATGCATTATTGCATCATTGCATTTATAAACTTACCTAAATGCTCACCACACAAACCTCCTAAATGTGACCTAATGTAAGCAACTGGGAGGAACTGAAAGAACAGAAACCCAGGTGCCTATACTAGTTTTTCATTTAAATTACTAATGCACTCACATGAGAAGGGAAAACATACTAAACAGCCATAGTGACAGATAAACAGCTGCAGGCCCGAATTTGAGCGGCACATGGGGATTTTAACAACTGACAGCCTAAACGGTTTTAACTGAACCTATGCTAGAGCGTCCCTGGACGTCCTCACTGCTGTGTGAGGACCTTCAGCGTTGCTCAAATCCCCATAGGAAAGCATTGAAAATCGTTTTCCTATGGGGTGCGCTAATGCGCATGCGCGGCATTGCCGCGCATGCGCATTAGGTCTCCTCGGCCGGTGGGCGGGATCAGACTCGGAGTCAGAAGGAGGAGCGGTGGGGGAGAAGGAGGAGCGGCGGGGGGAGGAGCAGGCAGCAACGTGGGACATGGGTTTTCACCCCTTCAGCAACTGGCGATTGGGGGGTGGGAGGGAGAGGAATCCTGCAGTGCCAGGAAAATTGATCGTTTTCCTGGCACTGGATATTCCCTTTAAGCAGACTCCTTCCAAATTGCTGTGAAGGACAGGAAAAAAGTCTGCCTGATGGGAAGGTGGAGGATCTATATATACCAGTCTCAGAGTTCTATTTCCAGTCCTTTCTGCTATGAGGGGAGAAGCTAACCCATGAGTAAATGCTGCCATGATTGATCAGGAAATGTATCTACAGTTTAGTAGATATACACCCAATAAAATAACATGCATGCATTTGTTTATGCATTTCTTTTTCATTTGGGGTATATCTAAAAAACAACTTGCAAAAGCTGCAAGTTTCAAGAACTTGTCTTTTTATGGCTGTCCAATCACTGCTTACAAATGTTTTGATAACTTACATGGCCGCTGTCAGTCACCAGTCACCTCTTCCAGGTGAGACAATCTGAATGCAGTAAAATAGCTCAGTGCAGTGTTTAGCTCAGATTGATAGAGATATTCTCAGCTAGTGAGCCAGCTGTTTAGCTCAGGGTAGCTAATGGAAGCTCCTTGCAGAAGCTCCCGGCTCTGTGGAGGCTGTGACAGATGCCCACAGATCCCGGGTAAGTTGTCAAACTGTTCGACTTCTTACCCTGAAAGAGGACCAGGACACTCCTGAAGCCATAACACTACAGCACAATATTGTTTAGGATGTTTGAAGTGTTTCTTCAACTTTGCCATGCTTTTTTTGTTTTTTGTGTTTACTGGGAAAAGTGGAAGGGACATCTATGTTTTCCATAAGCAATCAAAGTCATTTGTTTGAGTAATCTGTAAAATGTTTGTAGCAGAAATGGTTGTTTGCATTTTGTGCAGATATTGCTTGACACAGAAAAGGAATAACTAACTGTGCACGCAATTGGTTTTTCAAAAATATCTACTCAACTTTTGCATGCTCCGTGCTCAACCCATGCATTTTTCTTCAAACTCTAAATAGGCCTAAAAGTATCTAATGATCTCAAAACAAATACACCTGTTTCTATAAGGCCCTGTTTGTTAGATAGTCTATTGAAACAAAGAGGTTCTTTGGTAATTGAAAACATGACACTTGTTCCACAGTCAGTTTTACCATACCAGTTAGCAAACATTCCTAAGCATGAAGTAATCCTTTTATTACAACTTAAGGAAAAAACGTTTTACATAAACATATCTTTACATTTGCAGTGACCTTTTAAGATATGTATATGTAAAACTAGGAAAGGACAGCGCTGGCTAGAGAAGGAACAAGTCCATCCGCCAGAGATGTAATGGTTGACAGATACTGTGGGGCTTAACCCCTAAATAAGTAGAGAAAAAATGGACTAATAGGTGGCAGATGTAAAAACAAACTGCCTCCCAAAAAGACCTAGTATCTAGATATAAAAAAAAGCTCCTCTGTGAGTGTCTAATATAGAAGTAGAACACAGAGAGCTTAAAAAACAAAAAAAACTCTTTAATAAACCCTCATAAGGGAGAAACTCAAAACAAAACAAACATAAATAAATAAAATAGGATTAGATCGATGGTTGTAGCAAATCTAAGATGGTAAGTCACTGCAGTAGATACAAAGTTAAATGCAGAGTTGCTGAAGTATTGTTACAATAACAGTGATCAGGCAAATTAGAGATAGTAGTAACAGGGTGCTAAACAGTCCTTAGATACACAATCTATAAATTGAAGGACAAATGCCCCAAATACCGAGAGAGTAGAGAAACAACCAAAAAAGCTATGCAGTAAACCAATAGATGCAGTAGCAAATGTAAATGCACCTAATCAAACCTATAGTACTATAGGAGATTTGGGGGAAGGAGTCCCTATCACAGTATTCGTCATAGGCTAATCTCTAATCCTCAATGTAATGAAGACACCAACGAAATCCTAAATTAAAATCATCCGCAGGAGGTAAACGCTCAACGCGCGTTTCGGCGAAACAGGTCGCCTTTCTCAAGAGCAGTTTGCACCGTGGATGGGCGCCTCTTTTTAAATGTGCTATAACTCCGCCCATAGGTGTGACGTAGGTAAGTGTCGGCAAATCATCAGGCTCCATGAAATTAGTGGGCGGAGGAACCGATACAACTCCGTAAGTGTAGAGGAAAATTAACCCTCACACACTGAGGGTCTAGCGAGGAATATTGCTCTCGCGTATAGACTGGATATAGTAAGACTGTGGCCAAACAAAAGTAGGTCACGCATATAAAGAGTATATCGGCTGAAAGTCTAACGGAGAGTATTTCTCACGCATATAGACTGGATATAGTGAAACTGTGACCAAGACAGAAAATAGGTCACACATATATAAATATCGGCACATAAATACCCAGATAAATAGAGAATATATCTTAAATTCAAAGTGAATGTGAACATATCTCGATCAGTATCATATAGTGCAGCACATACTGTCATTAAATATCACAAATTGCCAAATTACGGCCAAATAGGGGTAAAATTAACCCTAAGGGTGCCAGTCTATGATCTAAATAGTGCATTGAGCACATCTTAAAGAGGCAGCATATAATGTTGAAAAATAAAAATGAGTATAAACGAATAGATGGAACATATAAACATATGCCCCATCCTACAACTCCAAACAAAGAGGGAGGATAGTTATTGATTCATAGAGAATTTTTTGTAGTAAATTGTGATGACATAACCAGAAAATGGAGGAGTACTCCATTAGACGTATCAAGGCATAAAGGTAGTAATAAGGTGATGCTAGGCAATAAATAGTGTTGCCATATTGCAAGGACTATAAAGGTAGATATAAATATATAGAATAGACCTGCTAAGTGATAGAGAACAAAAAACAAAAAGTAAAGAACAAACAGCAAAAGGGGAAGGTTACTGATAGGAATATGCTGATAAACATTAAGGGAGAATATTTAGATAAAGGTAGCAAACGAGAAACCTTCATTGAGGCCTTTAGATTGGAGCTTTTTAAGTTGATAGATCCATGAGCTTTCCCTTTGTCTCAGGAATCTATCATAGTTGCCCCTGCGTTTGTCCCTTCTCACTAATTCCAGTCCACAGAATCGAAGACCTTGTGGATTGCCCGCATGGCATTCTTTTAAATGGCGACCAATGGGGGTATCGATGGGCAGTTTGGGAGATCTTACATGCTCCTTGATGCGCTCCTTAAAAGGTCTAAAGGTTTTCCCTACATACTGTAGTTTGCAGGCGCATGTAAGGAGGTAAACTATACCAGCGGTGTTGCAGTTAAAGAAGGATTTAATCCTAAAGGTCTTTTTTCCATCACTGTCCATGATGATCTTGGAGTCACGTCTGATAAATTTACATGCAACACAATGGCCACTTTGATACGATCCCACCGTAGGGGTATGAAGCCAGGTACGTACAGGTGGGAGATGAAAATGACTAGGAACTAGTAGGTTCCTAAGATTTTTGCCTCTGCGTGCGGTTATATCCACTCGTGGACCTAAAACCTTTTTAAGATGAATATCCTCCAACAGAAAAGGCCAAAATTTTTGAATATCTGATTTAACAGCCTCCCATTCTGAATCATATGTGGCAATCATTTGTGGAGTCTGTGGTTTTGTAGGGGTATCCAATTGTTTTGGAGACAAGAGGGTACCTCTATCTACCTCAAGGGCTCTCTTGTAGGCTTTTTTCAAGCATTTATTAGGATAGCCCTTTGATTTAAACTGTTGTTGAAGTATGTTGGCTTGAAATTTAAACTCTTCAATGTCACTACAGTTCCTACGGGCTCTAAGGTATTGCCCAGTTGGAATACCACGTTTAAGAGGTGGAGGATGGAAACTATCCCAACGAAGGAGACTGTTGGAGGAAGTAGGCTTTTTGTACCGAGTGGTAGTGATGGAATTGTCTTGAACCGTAATAGTGAGGTCTAAAAAATTGAGTTTATTTCCCCCAAACTCTGAGGTGAAATGTAAATTGCACTCATTGATATTAAGTGCAGATACAAAATTCTCAAACAGATCCCTGGTGCCCGTCCACAGGATCAAGATGTCATCTATATACCGGGCCCAATGATGAATAAAGGGCCTATATAGTGAAAGGGCATCGGATGCCACAACTACCTCCTCCCACCAACCTAAATGGAGGTTGGCATACGATGGGCCACAAGCCGTCCCCATCGCAGTGCCTTGTACCTGGTGATAAAATTTCTCATTGAAGAGGAAGTAGTTGTGGTGGAGAATGAACTCTAGCAACTCCAAAACGAAAGTAGAGTGGTCATTAAAGTCAGGGCTCCTTTTATCAAGATAAAATTTGGCGTGTTGAATCCCCACCTCATGTGGTATGGAAGAATATAGTGCCTCCACATCAAGGCGGACCGGACTAAGGTTTGCTTGGTGTCCTGTATATAGGAGGGTAGAGATTCAACAAATGGGCATAAAACTTTATCAAGATATATGCTACCATTCTGGGTAAGGTTGTCGACCCCAGAAACAATGGGACGTCCGGGAGGATTAGTCAGACTTTTATGGACTTCGGGCAAGCAGTAGAAGGTAGCTATCCTGGGATGCCTATTGAGAATAAACTCATATTCATCCCCGGATAGCACCCCTCCACTGCGGCCCCTGTCCAGAATTACCTTGTAGTCATATAAAAAGGTATTAGTAGGGTCCGTTCTAAGGAGGTGATATGTTTCCCTATCTTCAAGGATCTTTAGGGTCATTTTTATATAGTCAGATGAATCTAAAATGACTATATTCCCTCCTTTTTCAGCTGGTTTGATCATGATTGTGGTATCCAGTTTCAAAGACTGGAGGGCTTTATTCTCGGATTTTGTCAAGTTAATTTTGGGGAAAAAAAATCGAGATTCTTATAATCAATGTTCTCAATTGCGAATTTGACTGACTCTAGAAAGAACTCAATAATTTTGAAACTCCCCAGATTGGATGTAAACCGACTTTGGGGTTTCAAGTTTGTTTGGTAGGGAGTGATATTAGTGTCACTCTCATCCAAAAGAGATATTAGGGTCACGAGACAATCGTAGTCTTTGTCAAGAAGCCCCAAATCTTTAAGCTTTTTGTCAGTTCTAATTTGATGATATTTACACAACGCTAGTTTCCTAACGAACAAGTGCAGATCCTTGACTCACATGAACTTATTAAAAGCCGGAACCGGCACAAAGGACAGACCCTTAGAGAGCACACTTGTCTCATGAATAGACAGGGAATGAGTTGAAAGATTAATGATTTGCGGAGTATTATTTAAAATCGCCTTCTCCTTGTTACACTTCTCCCGCGGCCCATGTTGCGAGTGTGATAAGGTAGTTGACGTGGTAAGGGGTCGTCCAGATGGCCTATTTCTAAAAAATTCACGCCCTTCTTTAGAATACCCCTGGAGTTACCTTGATTGGGTGTGCTCAGATCAGAACTTGGAGGACAGGTTTGTGTTGACAGTTGCCTATTATCTGAATCATTGTCACATGAGTCGTACTCTGAAGTTAGAACATTCTCAGAGTTAGTCCTCATACGACATTTAAATGTACTATAGACACTGCCAGTTTCATAGTCCTTTAAATCTCTAATGAACTTTTGATGTTTTCTGGTGTAACGGACCGTTTCAGCATACGAGGGGTTAAATCGGTTTAGGCGATAATCCCCTTTTCCAAACAGGCACAGCTACTGCAGAACATCAAAACTCACGAACTGGATATAGATGAATAAGGTAGCACTCCAGCTGGAACCTCACGAATAGCTGCTAGCAGATGAATAGGAAAAGCAGACATCAGCTTACACTCCTTAGCAATCAATCTCCAACAGCATACAGTGAATCCCCCCAAGAACGAGACAAGGCTCCGTGTTGAGGGTCAAGCAGTGGTCTGTTTATTCAGGGCTACCTGCCCCTGTATTTATGCAGGTCTCCCACCTGGTGGACACTCCCCTAGGGGACCAGATGGAAGACTGAAACAGCAGACAGACATGTATCATTTTCGTACACACAGCCACAATACTTTCCCACAATGCATCTTGGTTTCCTCCTCCCTGCCCTGGAGATAATTAATGAAGTAATTCAATTATCTCCTAAGACAAAGGCCAGACTCCATTATGCACATGGTGACACAGAAACAGACTATCACTTTAAAATACATACAGACACATTTTATACACAAAACACAGACATGTAACATATCCCCAGATAGCTCAGGTCTGGGTGCACATTATTAGGTGAATGGCACCCAGACCACACAAATACATTTTAATTGCCATGGAGCCAAAGTCTTTAATTATACGAACAGGCTCTTGCTATCTGGGTTACTACAGTTCACATAAAACATAAAATACCGAATTTCCCTGCATTCACCAAATCCATACGAATTAGAACCAGGGGCTGGAGGTTCAGCGGTGCCTGCACGTAAAAGTGTCCGATTTTGGTGCATGAAAGCCGGGCAGAAAAGTGTTGGCTGCCCGGGGAGCTCCAGAACAGCGCCACCTAGCGGCCGCTAAGTGTAACAGCGGCCACACAGTTAACAGGCAATTAACCGCAGCTTCAGGGAGGTAAATTGGCAGCACACTCCAGCTTCTGGGTGGACAATTAACAACGCCAGCCGGCTTCCCACGGCTCTGGGGAGGTTGGTGAAAGGCTGTTTGTTCGGTAGATGAAATCTACCGAACTGCTGTGCAGAAAGGGAGAAATAAATCCTTCTGCACAGTAAAATTAACCCTTTAGCTGCCGGTCCATAATCCAAAGGCAGCAGGCGGGCAACCAGGCTCCTCCAATACAATGTGGCGAGATTGGTTTCGTCACATCTCTCCCCCTTTCCAAAAAGACTAACAGGGTACCTGACCTCCTGCCGGTCAGTGCCCTTGTTAGTCCAGCAGCCCACCCACAAAGCAGAAAAAACAGTACAGCCCACCCACAATAAATGGTTACTAGACCTGGGTAGAGGAGAATCTTGTCCATGTCCAGGTGCCTCACCACAGCTGTGTGGGGGACCGGTAGGCTGCCTTGGTGGGTTGCTGAGTGGGCAGAGACCAGCGGTACTCTGTCCTGGTGCCAGTACTACCACCGGAGTAGTCTGGTTGGAGCCTGGTTGCTGGAGACGGACTGTCTCCCCCTTGAATACACAGCTCTGTCGTGGGGGGGTAGGACCGACCGTCCCTACCCCCTGTGTGGTGAGTGCAGAGACCACGGTCCCATCTGCACCGGTGGGGGGTTTACAGTCTCCCCCTGGTACATTAAGCTGCCGCTGGGGAGAGGGGGTAACAAGCTCCTCTCCCGATAGAACACTCTGCCCATTAATGATCCGCCGCTGGGGAGAGGTGGTAACAAGCTCCTCTCCCATACATATTCCTAGTCTTTGCGGAGGGAGACCGACTGTCTCTCCTCCCAATACAGAGTCCTGCCGCTGGGGAAAGGAGACAGGGCTCTCTATTCCCTGCTGGATACTCTGCCACTGGAGAATGGAGACTGGGCTCCCAATTCCCGAAAACTCACGCTGCCGCTGGGGAGGGAGGACGCTGCTCTCCTCTCCCTGTATTCCACATTGCCCTCCTGGCATATCACTCTGCTGCTGGGGGGCAGGAACAACTACCTCTGCCCCCTGTAACTCAGCCTGCCGCTGGGGAGGGAGGCCACTGCTCTCCTCTCCCTGTACTTCACATTGCCCTCCTGGCATATCACTCTGCTGCTGGGGGGCAGGAACAACTACCTCTGCCCCCTGTAACTCAGCCTGCCGCTGGGGAGGGAGGACGCTGCTCTCCTCTCCCTGCACTTCACATTGCCCTCCTGGCATATCACTCTGCTGCTGGGGGGCAGGAACAACTACCTCTGCCCCCTGTAACTCAGCCTGCTGCTGGGGAGGGAGGACGCTGCTCTCCTCTCCCTGCACTTTACACTGCCGCTGGGGAATGGAGACTGGGCTCCCAATTCCCTGCAGGCTCGGTGGAGAGACCTCGGTCCCATCTCCACTGGCCACCTGGGGTTCTTCCCAGTAAAATTGTACAATATCTTCCCAGCTGAAGGGGTCTGGATCTGGGTCTGCGCTTCCCTGTTGAGCCTTCTCACTGGAGTGGAACAGATTTTGGTAGTCCTGTTCCAGCTCCATCTCTCGGGTTACTAGGTGGACCAGGTCTTGCTCAATTTCATGAGTGTCGTCCCAGTCATACCTGCTCTCCCTCCACTCAAAGAGATCACTGAACCGGGCTTGTGTGGGGCTCCCAAATTCAGGCTCTGAGAAAGACTCCCATAACAAGCCAGGACCATCAAACTCCTCTCCCTCTGGCGTGTCATGCTCGGCTGTCCAGGGCAGGTGCTGTGCAACATACCACCAAAGCGCCTGGTAGGCATCCTCCAGCCACATCTCCTGCCATACCCGGAGCTCCAGTTCTTTTACCCATTCCTCCCTGGGCTGCTCTCCCAGGAAGGACATCCGCAGGGCTAGTCGCTCCTGCAAACGCTGATCTTCCTTGGGAAGTCTCTAACCTCGTTGGTATTCCACAATGTCCAGTGCCTGGTACCAGATGCCTTTCCTTAATGCCTCCCGGTCATCCATGTCACCCTCATCGTACTCCACTGCTGGTTCCATGCTGTTGCTTTTAGGGTCGCTGTCCTGGGACATGCGTTGCCCTCAAATTGTAAAATCCAGAGTAATGGTGTCTCCTGTAGCTGTCCTTCTGGCTGTAGGAACGATCCCGCCGCTTGCCACCAATTGTAACGGACCGTTTCAGCATACGAGGGGTTAAATCGGTTTAGGCGATAATCCCCTTTTCCAAACAGGCACAGCTACTGCAGAACATCAAAACTCACGAACTGGATATAGATGAATAAGGTAGCACTCCAGCTGGAACCTCACGAATAGCTGCTAGCAGATGAATAGGAAAAGCAGACACCAGCTTACACTCCTTAGCAATCAATCTCCAACAGCATACAGTGAATCCCCCCAAGAACGAGACAAGGCTCCGTGTTGGGGGTCAAGCAGTGGTCTGTTTATTCAGGGCTACCTGCCCCTGTATTTATGCAGGTCTCCCACCTGGTGGACACTCCCCTAGGGGACCAGATGGAAGACTGAAACAGCAGACAGACATGTATCATTTTCGTACACACAGCCACAATACTTTCCCACAATGCATCTTGGTTTCCTCCTCCCTGCCCTGGAGATAATTAATGAAGTAATTCAATTATCTCCTAAGACAAAGGCCAGACTCCATTATGCACATGGTGACACAGAAACAGACTATCACTTTAAAATACATACAGACACATTTTATACACAAAACACAGACATGTAACATATCCCCAGATAGCTCAGGTCTGGGTGCACATTATTAGGTGAATGGCACCCAGACCACACAAATACATTTTAATTGCCATGGAGCCAAAGTCTTTAATTATACGAACAGGCTCCATGGCATTGCTATCTGGGTTACTACAGTTCACATAAAACATAAAATACAGAATTTCCCTGCATTCACCAAATCCATACGAATTAGAACCAGGGGCTGTAGGTTCAGCGGTGCCTGCACGTAAAAGTGTCCGATTTTGGTGCATGAAAGCCGGGCAGAAAAGTGTTGGCTGCCCGGGGAGCTCCAGAACAGTGCCACCTAGCGGCCGCTAAGTGTAACAGCGGCCACACAGTTAACAGGCAATTAACCGCAGCTTCAGGGAGGTAAATTGGCAGCACACTCCAGCTTCTGGGTGGACAATTAACAACGCCAGCCGGCTTCCCACGGCTCTGGGGAGGTTGGTGAACGGCTGTTTGTTCGGTAGATGAAATCTACCGAACTGCTGTGCAGAAAGGGAGAAATAAATCCTTCTGCACAGTAAAATTAACCCATTAGCTGCCGGTCCATAATCCAAAGGCAGCAGGCGGGCAACCAGGCTCCTCCAATACAATGTGGCGAGATTGGTTTCGTCACATCTGGTTTTTATTGATTGTTGGTATTTGTCAAGATTCTGTTTCAACTTTAATTCTAATTGATTGAACAAAGGGTCGTTTTGGAATCGATTGGTATTGCTCAGTTCAAGCTCAAGCTGTTTATCAGTTTCCTGAAGTTTGATTTTTTCAAATTTACAGATGATCTGCATGAATGTGTTAGAGCATAGACCCGCTGCCAATTCCCATTCTTTAACCATATCAGGATTATCAGAGTGAGAGGAGGGAATAGTATGAACTCTAAGACCTCGTGGGATCATATTTCTCTTTAAGTAGTTGTCAAGGGAGGAAATCTCCCAACTAGCCCTGATCTGTTGTCTATATGTTTTATTAAGTTTGTTAAAGCATTGGTTAATATCAGACAGAATGTCAATATTGGTCAGTTGGTCATTAGAAAAAACCTTGTCCGCGTCCTTGCACCACATAGTGCTGTCTGGTTTATTAGCCAAAAAGCCTGCCATAATTATAACTGGATATTGTCAAACACAAAAGCAACCTAGGTATTAAAACCTGAAAACGAAAATAGGAAAGGACAGCGCTGGCTAGAGAAGGAACAAGTCCATCCGCCAGAGATGTAATGGTTGACAGATACTGTGGGGCTTAACCCCTAAATAAGTAGAGAAAAAATGGACTAATAGGTGGCAGATGTAAAAACAAACTGCCTCCCAAAAAGACCTAGTATCTAGATATAAAAAAGCTCCTCTGTGAGTGTCTAATATAGAAGTAGAACACAGAGAGCTTAAAAAACAAAAAAACTCTTTAATAAACCCTCATAAGGGAGAAACTCAAAACAAAACAAACATAAATAAATAAAAATAGGATTAGATCGATGGTTGTAGCAAATCTAAGATGGTAAGTCACTGCAGTAGATACAAAGTTAAATGCAGAGTTGCTGAAGTATTGTTACAATAACAACTACAGCTTATTGAATTTGTTCTGGTGAGTAGAATCATTATCTTCAGGCTTTTTGCTATAAACACTGTCTTTTCAGAGAAAATGCAGTGTTTACATTACAGCCTAGTGATAACTTCCCTGGCTACTCCTCAGATGGCTGTTAGAGATCCTTCCTGGGTCATGGCTGCCTAAAATGCATCCAAACATTCAGTATCTCCTCCCTCTGCATGCAGACACTGAACTTTCGTCATAGAGATTCATTGATTCAATTCATCTCTATGAGGAGATGCTGATTGGCCAGGGCTGTGTTTCAATTGTGCTGGCTCTGCCTCTGATCTGCCTCCTTGTCAGTCTCAGCCAATCCTATAGGGAAGCATTGTGATTGGATCAGGCTACCACTTCTGATACCAGGCAGTGGGCAGGTCAAAGGAAACAGTGACAAAGCCAGAAGCTTCAGGCTTGAATACAATTAAGATTTTACTATATTCAGGGAGGCATGAGGGGGCCAGGGTGGCTAGATGGTGGTTTTAACCCTATACATGTTTGTGTTCCTGACCCTATGGTGCTCCTTTAAAAAGGCCGATTAAGTAGAAAGCGTAGCAGGGATTGTTCGGGTGTTATTATAAGTAGGAAGGAGGGAGGGGTGATGCAGGCCTCACCTTGCTGATGCTGCTTGCAAAGGTAGACTTATTGCATGTCAAATGCCATACAGAGCTACAAGAAGTAACTGACATGGTTAACAGAAGCAACAATTACTTCAGATTGAAACATTTGAATAAAGAATAAGCTCAGTACTCAGTCCCAGTCCCAGTTATACAGTTTATTAGTGATAAAAAGCACAGCGCTGTGTGTGAAGAATGTCTTCCATTTTCCTCCCTTCCTTGTTCTCCCTGGGATTCCATGGCTTAATATTTATCAATTATATATTAGACATTAAGGCTTTTGTGAGAGAGAGAAAGATAATATTAGGCAGGTCCAGATGCTATGCTACCCTGTGCTTTTTCCAAAATTGCTTCTTGCATCTCACTCCTGTGGGAACTGCAACCCTTGGGGCTATCAGCCAATGATGACCAATGAATAGAAAAGGTCAATAGCATGTCTTCCCTCGTGGGCAGCAGGCTCTGATGCCCAGATGGCAACTCAATGGGAGACCCCTGAAATTCCTTTGTTTTTAAAGAGACTAGGCATGTGCAAAACCTGCTGAAACCGGACAAATTTAAATTGTCCTAATTTTGTCCTAATTTATCTGCCTGTTTGTGGGTGTGCTTCACATCTCTATAGCCACTCCATTGAACCCAGTTGTCTAAGGTCAACTAAAACACCTACCGTATATACTCGAGTATAAGCCGACCCGAATATAAGCCGAGGCCCCTAATTTTACCCCAAAAAACTGGGAAAACGTATTGACTCGAGTATAAGACTAGGGTGGGAAATGCAGCAGCTACTGGTAAATTTCTAAATAAAATTAGATCCTAAAAAAATTACATGAATTGAATATTTATTTACAGTGTGTGTGTGTGAATGCAGTGTGTGTGTATGAATGCAGTGTGTGTGTATGAGTGCAGTGTGTGTATGAATGCAGTGTGTGTGTATGAGTGCAGTGTGTGTGTATGAGTGCAGTGTGTGTGTATGAATTCAGTGTGTGTGAGTGCAGTGTGTGTATGAGCGCAGTGTGTGTGTGAATGCAGTGTGTGTGTGTAAGAGTGCAGTGTGTGTATGAATGCAGTGTGTGTGTATGAGTGCAGTGTGTGTGTATGAATGCAGTGTGTGTATGAATGCAGTGTGTGTGTGTGATGCAGAGTGTGATGCAGAGCCTTGGTGGGGGGTGGGCATTTTTATTATTTTTTTATTATTCTTTTAATATTAATAGTTTTTTTGTTACATTAATTTTTTTTTTAAATCCCCAAAACGGCGTGTTTTGTAGTTGTGAATACTTTAGCTATAGTTGCGGGCAAAAAAGAGCCTTTACAGAAATTGCAAAATTAAGCCCTATAAATCCAGAGTGTATTAAGAAATAAATAAGACCATTTGAAACTGGTGAATTGAAGGGGACAAGAGATTTTTGCTACCAGGATCTTGTGTATTGGGACATTTTATGGTTTATAACGGAATAAAAAATATAAAATAACCACAATAATCAGCTAAAAAATGGCTGATAAAGCAAAGAGATAAAGATTATAAGGAGAAAACATAACAAGGAAAAAAGATTGGGGAAGGGAGAAGAAAAGCAAAAATAAAGTTAATAGCAATAAGAGATATAAGTTGCTCTATCTTTTGAGGTCTATTACCCACATTGGATAGGAAGAGGAGGAGGAGAGAGAAAAGAGGAAAGGAAAAAAGGGATAGTAAAGAAGAAGAATGGCTATGCCAAGGATACCAAAAAAAAAACCAAGGAGACCAAAAAAGATAAAGTAAATGAAAAATATTCAACCAATTTTTTTTCCCCCTTTAAAGTAAACAAGGAGGAGAAATGTCCTTTTTAGATGAATCTTTACCTGAAGATAAAAGAAGTTCTATAACCAATTTTCAAGAGTTTATAAAAGTGAGTCTTGACAGTCAAACTGAAATCTTTAAAAAGGAGTTGGAAAATAGCACGATCCAAATGACAAAAAGCATGGAAGAAATTAATAAAAGGATAATTAAAGTAGAAGAAATGCAAGAACAAGTAGCCAACTATTGTAAATCAATTAAAGAGGAACAAAATAAGATGAAATTGGAAATGGAGAAATTGGAAGAACGATTAAACCTGATGGAAGAAAAAGCGAGAGTTAAAAACATTAGGATAAAGAATATTCCAGAAATAATTACCCAGGATAAAATAAAAGCTTATTTAAATGACCTGTTCCTAACATTGAACTTACAAGAGATATGATCACAAATATGGAAAACATATATAGAATCAAAAAACCTCAAGCAATTCAGAATGCTTTTCCTAGAGACACAATAGTATCTTTTCATTCACTGATCTTCAAGCAACAACTAATACAAGCCATGAGAAATAAAAAATTTCCAGAAGATGATAAATTCAAGGACATTCAAATTTATCAAGATCTTTCTAAAGCTGTAAGAATGGAGAGAAAAAATTATTTCGATGCGTTGAAACCACTTAAAGAAAGAAAAATTGCTTACAGATGGGGTCCAGGCAAAGCCATCACAATAAATTGGAATGATATGAAGAAAGTTTTTTTAAATCCAAAAGAATTACAAGAATGGGCGACTCATTCCCTGAGATAAGAGTTTAAGAAAAAAGTTGTGTTTTTTTTGTTTTTTGTTTTTGTGTTTCCCTCTCTCTCTGATTAGCGGAGAGGAGTAGAAAATTTAGATGATGGGTAATCTGAAGATGTATATTTATTGCAATTTTCTGGTGGGCATCTGACAAATTGACATGATATGGTTAAGAAACTTTTTTGTGACAAAAATGTGGTATGTTTATGATAATTCTGAACATGGTGTAGTGGGAAAGTAATGGTAAATAATAGGAGGTAATTTAGAATAATTACAAAATATGGTTAAAAGTAGGAAAACTAACTTTGTTCAATAGTATGGAGATATTGATTTTGTTTAGATTTGAACGAATTGAATAGACGGAGGAGAGATCTCACTGATTTAAAATATGAAGTATAACTAAGCACCAAGTTGTAGTTAGATTAAAAGGTTAATAATAGAAATGGTTTAGAACATTGGTGAATATTAATTTTGGAAAATTGTTGATATTTTTTGAAAGTATGAGGTGATTGGATAATGCAAGGTTAATATTGCACATCATATTTAAGAAAGAACACTGTAAGTTAAATAATATATATTATAATTGATTTTTTTTTCCTCTCTCTCTGATTAGCGGAGAGGAGTAGAAAATTTAATTGATGGTCAAATTGAAGATGTTTACTTATTGCAATTTGCTGGTGGGCATTTGACAAATTGAATTATTATATGGTAGAGAAATTTTTTTTGTAAAAAAAAATCTGTGAAGGTTATGATAATTTTGAACACGGTGTTGTGGGAAAGTAAGGTAAATAACAGGAGGCAATGTAGAACAATGATAAATGATGGTTAAATGAAGGAAAACTAATTTAGTACAATAGTATGGAGATATTGATTTTGTTTAAATCTAAACGAACTTAATATATGGAGTCGAGATTTCACTGATTTAAAATATGAAGTATAACTAAGCACTAAGCGGTAGTTAGATTAAAAGGTTAATAATAGAAAATGTTTAGAACATTGGTGAATATTTATTTTTGGAAAACTGTTGATGATTGGAAAATACAAGGTTGATATTGCACATTAGATTTAAGAAGGAACACTGTGAATGGTTGATACACAAGATAACTTTGATAAAGACCAAAGGGGAAGAATAAGAAATATAAATAGATAATAGATGAATAAATCACTTATTCACAAAAGTAGGTAAAAATGTATATTCTAATTGTTTTTTTTTTCTCTTTCTCTTCTTCCCCTTCTCCTTCTCCTGGGTTTTCTTGCTCTTCTCTCCCCTCTGGCTAATATATAATATGTCTGGGGGATAAGGGGAGAAGAGGAGGAAGGGGGGGAGACCGGAGGATAGCAGAGGGGAGGGAATAGATAAACATAATCTCAGTTTCGCAAGCCCCCCTTACGAGCTTCCACTTTAGGGTCTGGTTAGACCTTAGCCCTAGATATCTCATGAGAGATTCTCTAGGTTTACAGACTGAAGAGACATTTTTTTTATATACTGTCATATCAGCATGTAAGAATGAGTGTTTATGGGTTTCTCTGTATTATGAGAACTCAGATGTGTGTGAATGATGTGGGAAGGATGACAGCAGAGAAAGGAGTTAATTGACACGGGAAAATATATGAAGTGCATTTCACTTAATGTACAGGGGCTTAATACCCCATATAAAAGAATTATGATGAAGGAACTACTTAAGAAAAAACAAATAGATCTAGCGATGTTGCAAGAAACACATTGGAATAAAGTAGATAGGAGGTGGGCATATGAAGGATATGAGATAATTTCACAAGCGTCCTTGAATAAAAAAAAGAAAAGAGGAGTGGCTATAATTCTATCGAAAAAAATAAACAAATAAATAATACATGAGGAAATAGATAAAGAAGGGAGATTTCAAATACTAATATGTAAGTTGGAAGAGAAGATATACACTCTGGTAAATATATATCTCCCGAATATACTCCCAACCAAATACTTCAAAATGATAATGGGAAAAGTAGATAAGATTAAGGTGGGACTGTTAGTAGTTTTGGGAGATTTTAATTGTGTAATGGATCCCGTCCTAGATAAAAAAATTAGAAATAATAAACCAATAACCAAGCATCTGACAAATCAAGCCAGGATATTAAGAAATATACTATTAGAACACAACTTACTAGATATATGGAGGGTATATAATCCAGAAGAAAGAGAATACACACATATATCAAAAGCACATTCTTCTCTTGCTAGAATAGACTTTATCTTAGGAGAAGCAAAACTTGTAGAACAAATAATAAACATTTGTATAGAAGATAATATATGGTCAGATCATAGCTATATTGTTTTTAATATAAAAACAGAAATTAAAAAAAGATCTAATACGACATGGCGGCTAGATGATTATATTTTGAACAATAAAAATGACCAATTACAAATAAGACAACTGATTACATTGTATTTTAGAGAGAACTGTTCAGAAGAACTCTCTCTAGCCGCAATATGGTGCGCCTTTAAAGTGGTCGTACGGGGGTATTTGATTAAACTAAAAAAAAAAGATCCAGAGGGAAAAAGGTCAGAGCAGGGAAAGACTATATATTGAATATTATCAATTAGCAAGAAAAAGTACAAGTGTATTAAATATAGAGTCATTTAAACAACTATCAGAGCTTAGAATGAAGATAGAAAAAATAGAAAGAGAAAGAATAGAAAAAAAACTAGAACGGATGAAAGCAAATTTCTATTATGAAAATAATAAGACCAATAAATGGCTAACTAGAAAACTGAAAAAAAAACAGATGGAAAAAATAGGATTAATAGTATTAGGAAGGAAACAATACTACTAAAGAAACCAGAAGATATAGTGAAGGCTATTCAACTATATTATGAAGAACTGTATAATATACCTAATCAACCAAAATATCAAATAATAAATGAATATCTGAAGGAAATACACTTTCCCAGGATATCAGAAGAGCAAAAAGGAAAGCTTAACGCTCCCTTGCAAGAAATGGAATTTCAAGTAGCTATAAAAAAATTAGTGAGTTATAAAACTCCTGGTCCGGATGGACTGACTAATAGATTTTATAAACTATATGGTGATATTTTGGTGGAACATATGGTTAAAACATATAATGAAATAACAACGAATGGAACGGGTCCTAAAGAACTTTTACAAGCAAACATAATCCCAATTTATAAAAAGGATAAAGATCCCTAAGAATTAAAAAACTATCGTCCCATTTCTCTTATCAATGTGGACTCTAACTTATTTTCTTCTATACTGGCAGAAAGGTTGAAAGGGATAGTCAGAGATCTAGTACATAGCGATCAGATAGGATTTGTCCCCACCAAACAGGCGAGTACTAATATAAGGAGAATGATTGATGTCTTGGACTGTAGTGATGGTTCTGGGATTCCCCTTCTGACCCTGTCATTGGATGCAGAAAAGGCCTTTGACAGGGTCGGGTGGGGATTTATGTTGGGGGTTTTGAAGGCAATGGGAATAGACGGTTGGATGTTCTCAGCAATTGGCTCTATTTATCAAAGCCCGATGGCAAGAGTGGTGGGAATAGATATGTGTTCAGAGTGGTTTTATTTAAAAAATGGCACTCGTCAAGGGTGCCCATTGTCACCCATCCTATACATACTATCCATGGAAGCCTTAGCTATTAGAATAAGAAATAACCCCAACATTCGGGGGTACCTTCCCCTGAAAGAGACTTGAAAATCAGTATGTATGCCAATGGCAATATTCTGACCCTCACAGATCCAGCCGAGTCAATTAAGAACCTGATGAAAGAAATAGAACAATATAATATTGTCTCAAACTATAAGATAAATATAGAAAAAAACATAGTGATGTTCAAAAACTGTAACAAAAAATGGATAAATGAATTAAAACGTATGGCTTTTTGGATGCTAATGGCAGCTTCGAATATCTAGGCATACTTATATCGGATGATATTGATAAAATAGTGGAGATTAATTATAAGAAGCTGTTGAAGTCCACTGGAATAACATTAAAAAAATGGAATTGTCTGTTTTTTAGTTGGATGGGAAGGATAAATATAATTACTTCGTATATAATCCCAAGATGGGCCTACTTTTTTAGAATGGTCCCTTTAAAAATTCCCTTACCTTGGTTAGAGATTGTACAAAGGTCAATTAAGAATTTTATCTGGAAAGGGAAAAGACCGCGGATCAGTGTAGATCAACTAACTAATACTATAGGGCATGGAGGTGTAAATTTCCCAAATATAATAAGCCACTATGAAGCCACTATTATATATCATACCCAGTTACTGGCAAAAAAAGAGTCCGGAAAATTGGGTTGGTACGGATTAGAGACCCAAACATTGAATGGGTTAAAATTAACAAAGTCCATACGGCAACCAAAGAAGTATGGAGAGGTAATTGGCAACAAAATTCTCTCCCATTTATTGAATGAATGGTTTTTGTGAAAAAAAAAACTAAAAATTGTGGGAAATCTTTTTGGGTTTATGGAGATAGAGCTACTAGAGGTATTTATACCCGATTTAAAAATAGACTCATGGAGGGGAAGCAATATTCAAATACTAGAAGACATATTATTAAGAGATAAAATGAAAGATTTCCCAACTTTGTCGAAAGGATTTGGTCTTCCTCAAACTGAGATTTTTCGATATTTAAGAATAAAGTCCTCAATAGGGAAGTGTCTTGCAACTAGCAATACTAATAGGAACAGTCTCATAATACAGATTTTTGGAAATGAAAACCCAAATAAAAATATGGCTAAATGTTATGCTTTGATAAGATCATCTCCTAAAAATATAACATCCAAACAGATAAAGAGTTGGGAAAAAGAATGCAATTTAAAAATAGATCTCTCAGAATGGGGCAACATGTTGACACAGGCAAAAAAAAAAATATCCACAATACGATCCTGTTTGAGACACACTATAAAATATGCTATCGGTGGTACTTAGTACCTAGCAGATTAAACAGAATCGATCAAAGGGAGTCCAACTTATGCTGGAGATGTGGAACTGAAGTTGGTAGTCTTATCCATATATGGTGGAACTGTAAGATAATTAAGAAAATATGGGAGGAAGTTTTTAGAAAATTATATATTTGGGACAAAATCTGGATAGAACAATCCCCAATTACGGCCCAACTACATCTACACTGGCCTGATCTTTGTTTATACCAACAATTTTTAGTAAACCATGCTTTCATAGCGGTAAAAATATTGATCGCCAGAAGATGGAAAAATCCCATGGTAATTGAGTATAAAAACTGGGAAAATCAACTGGCTTTACAGCTTAAGAATGAGATAGCATTATTTAGAACCAAGGAGAATTTATGAAAATATGAAATGAGTAAAAAGTGTTTACAACTGTGAGAAATGAATCAGTAGCTCCTACAGACCACTGCTTATGGCTTTATCATAATTAATTGTTAATATAAGTTAATACTTATAACTAAAGTAATATATATATGCTGTTTTCTTATCCCACTATGTCTTTGTTTTTGTCTTTGTGTGATGATTGCAAGTATGTATAATTAGGAATTTGTATGTTATGTCAGAAGAATTATATTTCTATTTTTATACGAGATATTTCTATGTTATATGTCTAAAATCAAATAAAGATTTATAATAAAAAAAATAATAATAATACACTTTGACTGGTCATATATATCATACTTATATAATCCTTGGTGTACAAAAACCCTCTGAACATATGACCTTTGGCAGCAATTGCACAGAAGAGAGCGAAGGAAATAGCTCTTGTTGCAGATTCTAATATGGGTTGAAATAATGCAAAATTCTGTTAGTTGAAATAATGGCAAAAAAAATTTAGTTGGTACGCGCAGAAATTTTCTCTTGTGCAAAATTTTATACTGATCCAAAATTTTGTTCGTACTGAATGTATATTCGTGAATGCCCCTGAAATGTTTTTTATAATTACGGTACAGCCTCTATCACATGGTTTATAACACTACATTACAGTATTACTTATAATGTGGCATATAATGTATTATTAGTAGTTACAGAACAGTAGAACTGCAATGCCAGCCATTCAGTCTCTCTGCAAATGCCCTTTTTGGTAATTCAGACAATCCATAGAAAGCAAAAGCAGCAGGACCGGACTGGGGACACGAAGCAGCCCTGGAAAAAAATCTATGGCAGCCCCATAAGAAGAGATGGATTAAGAGCCCACAGGGCCTGGTGCTGACAATTACGATGGGGCCTAATTACAGAATCTTATCGACCAAAAACACTAAAACAGTCATACATCTCAAGCGTCATGTATCTGATGGAGTTGGTGTTGGAGGGAAACTCAAAGGATGCAGCTATAGGAAAACACATACTCTATGCTAATCCCTTTATCTAATTTATGCTTTCATCTTTCAAGTAAATCCATACCAACAAAAGAGTAAGCCACTGATGCGAATCACATGACCAGAACTGCCAAAAGGGGTGAACATGCCCAAAAAGGGTGTATGTCTGTCTAAAGAATTGGAAGGCCAGCCTGGCATCAGTGTCCCTATGCCTCATATTGTCAGTGTCCTCATGTCGCCCAGTCCCCTAGTCTTCCAGTGTCTGTGTCCCCATTTCTCCCAGTGTCCCCATGTCTCAGTGTGTCCCGTGTCACTAGGATACTAGGGGACACAGAGACATGGGGACACAGAGACACGGGGACACTGAGACACTTGGGGACACTGGGAGACATGAGGGCACTTGGAGACATGGAGACACAGACATTTGGGGACACTGGGAGAAATGGGGTCACAGACACTAGGGACATAGAGACATGGGGACGCAGACACTGGGAGACATGGGGGCACAGAGATATGGGGACACAGACACTGGGAGACATGGGGACACTAGGGACACTGGGAGACATGGGGACACAGACACTGGCTGGGAGACATAGGGACACTGGGAGACATGGGGACACAGACATATGGGGGCACAGATATTTGGGGACACTGGGAGCAATGGGGATACTGGGACACTGGCTGGGAGGCATGAAGACCCTGGGAGCCATGGGGACACTGAGACACTAGGGACACTGGCGTGGAGGCATGGGGACACTGGGAGACATGGAAACACTGTGTCCCTAGTGTCTCAGTGTCCCCATGTGTCTACCTATGTCTCACAGCGTCCCCGTGTGTCTTAGTGTCCCCATTTCTCACAGTGTCCCCTAGTGTTTCAGTGTCCCCATGTGTCTCAGTGTCCCATTTCTCACAGTGTCCCCTAGTGTTTCAGTGTCCCAATGTGTCTCAGTGTCCCCATGTGTCTTAGTGTCACTTCTCCCAATGTCCCCTAGTGTCTCAGTGTTACCATGTGTCCCCTAGTGTCTCAGTGTCCCCATGTCTCCCTGATACCTTTCCCTTATCCCTTACTTCCCTGAGCTGTAGTCTGTCTCTGCAGGCTGGGAGCTGCTGTCTGAATGCTCTGTGCTGTGTAGCTGCTCCCCTGCGTATCAGTGAGTAGAGAGAGGCAGGGAGGGATATGCTGTAACTTCCTATCCCTGTCTCTCTCCATACACAGTGACCCCTACTGGCCGGTGCTGGTATTGCAGAGTAATCTCTGAGAAAAGTAATCTCTGAGAAAAATATTTGCATTTGTATTGCCGGTATTACTGTAATACCATCACTGCCAGGCAGCCTCAAATACAGGCTGTGCCTTAAAATACCAGTCAGGTGGCAAACCTAAGAGTAGTGTGTAAAAAAAAAAGAAAAAAGTATTTATTTTTTTTTAATGGGCCTATTCCATGTGCCTGGGCCTGCAGCTCCATCAGGCCTTATGTTAATCCGGCCCTGGCTGCTCTGCATTCCTAGTCTGGCCCTATTTGTTATTAAACACTCAGGAAGAAATTGAGAATTTTGAAAGGGAGGAGTTCTTTAAATAAAAAAAAATAAAATAGAAAATAGTTATAATAACTACAATTTTGCCTTTTTAACCAAGTATAACAACAAGGCAAATAAGATTGAAAGTCATTTATGTAACATTGTCCAATTTTAAAAGAGATCAATTTTTTAAAAATATTTAATCCAAAAAAACAACAAATTCATATATAAAAAAATTGATTATTTAAAAATGATTTTAGCTCCAAGTGTTCTTCCCACACGTAAACCAAAAGTAAGAATTAATGGACCAATTAAACATTTTTTTTTAAATGTGTTGTTAAATTGTAGTACGTGCAATCATCAAAATAGAAGAACTATGAGTTTTAAAAGGTTTACCACAGGATAATAATTTATCCTCCCTTTCTTTGTAAATAACACAAATTTAGAACAATGTCTCATGTTCCATGTATTTTATTTACTGTATATGCATTTTTAATTCAATTCATACATTTTAGTATTCCATATCTGCTTAGGTGTACAGATTGTGAGGTCCACCACTGATGTCAATACATCCATTTGAATTTTCACCTTTAGATATGAGGTCAATAAAAATAAAAATAAAAAAAAATTCAATAAATTGGGCCAGTTGGCTTCTTATCCACATTCCATCAGTGAGTCTGCCGAGTGATGATTTCAAATTATATCCATTAGCGCAAACACGATCAGTGTCTCTACAACATGTTGAACAATACTGTTGCATGTGTACGCAATGGATGTCTATAATGTTATTTTGTTTTTTATAGTTGAAAGCACATGCTCATCAGACTTACCGAACATCATCACTGTGGTAAAAGTGACCTCACCACTGTTTTTTGGATGGGCTTGTTTGCCAGCCTCCTACCCTGGGACTATGGCCCTGTGGTTAACTGGGGGTTACTGTTTCTGCCTCTTGGACTTATACTGGAACAGATTTGAACTTTCAAAGTGGCACTTCGGCTACAGTCGAAGTAGTCGAAGTGGCTGACATTCAACATTTGAACACGTGGCGTCGGCCATCTTATTTGGTCGAACGTGTTCAGCGGTGTTTTGTTGTTGAGTTCATGGAACTTAAATCAGACACGCGACGGCACGAACAACGCTGAAAAGTTACCTGGGAACTTTGGCAATTTGAATGGGAGTCGAACAGTGTTCGGTGAGTCGAAGCCCACGAACAAACGACACACATTGACTATGTTCATTCACCATTTCATTCAGTAATTCGAACAGCACTTCAATTGTTTAAAATAGACTGGCCGCACAGCCTAATGCTCTGGAACTATTTTGGGCATGAAACCATGCATGCGGTCAGTGAATTTCCTGAACCCCTGCTCTGATCTGGGTGATTTTTGGATGTTGTTCATCCAGATCAGGGCTATCAGGGGATGTGTTTTATGGGGATATGTTGTATTTTTGAGGCACGTATGAGACTTTGTAAAATATGTGTTTTTTATGCTTGGGGACAATTACATTAATGCCTTATCTGCCTTAAGTATATCACAGGCAGAGGGGTGGGTTTGTGTGCTGTATGTGGGAGTGTCATTCATTGTCACATTGTTTTTATTGGCTTGTACACTTTGCGTGCCTGTGCCCAACAAGGTCCACCTGGGCGTCACCTTTGTTGGGAACCTTGCATAAAAGACCAGTGTGCCTCCATTAAAATTAAGTTCCTGTTTTACCCTCAACATTGTGCCTCATCTCATGTGTGGGGGAAAAGGATGCATCTACCCTGGGGATTTCTATATCACTATACTCCCCTGGGATTATAATCACTAAGCTCTGTTATGCTCTCTTGCTCACTGGAAGCTGGATCCTGGTCTTGGGTCCAGTGTGGATGGAGGATGGTGAGTTCTCAGCCAAGCTGTAACGCTGGACGTGGGGACTGCGGTGCTGATGGTGTCTGGTGGAGTGCTTAGGAGCATACGTTGGCGGAGATACCCAAATAAGGTACAGGAAGCACCGTTACAATCACGGACGGTGCCACAGGGAGGAAGTGGTTATGCGTGCAAGCCCGCAAGCCCCACTTCTCCCCCTGTCCCCCACTACAACCCCATGTCACATACTACAACCCCTAAAACCTGAGATTAGGTTCTGGACCTGCCCTTGCCACTGATAAGCTATTTGGGCACAAAGGTGATACTGTTTAGTTATGCCTAGACAAAGATTGATCTGATTAGCTATTTTGAGACACAAGTAGCTGTTTGGGGACAGATGCCACTGGGAAGCTGGGCACAAAGATGGCACTGATAAGCTTTTTGAGTGCAAAACTGGCACTGCAGGAAGTGGGTGGCATGCAACCTGGTAAAGTTGGAGGGCCCAAGGAGTTAGAGTAATTACCATAGGAAATGGAAGTGGGAAAAAGGGTTATGTTTGAAGGGGAGGAGTTAGCAATATAACCACGCCCACATGGTGACGCCAAAAATAATATTGCACCTAAGCGTCAGTGACCCTAGGAACAGCCCTGATTATAGGAGATATAGTCCACAATATCTGGAGTGGAATGTAGCCTACCATTGCCCTTAATCCCAATTTAACATTTGCAAGATACTAACATTTGAGTTAGCATATCCACTGCAGTGAGGAATGGAAACATATAGATCTCTGATAAAGCACTGGCAGCTACATATTGATATCACACTAATCTACAGACCATGTAGATAACAAACACCCCTTTAGGAACGTGCTGTTACTGAAGGGAGAGAATTTTCTCCAATTGCATTTCTAACTGCTCACCAATGGCATTTTTTTATTTTTAGATAATTGACCAATTGCCTGCAATTCTGATGATGTCACCAGTGCTGGCGGACCCGTGGAGAGCTGAAAATAAGGTGACTTTTCTGAAGGGTCTAAGGGGGGGGGGACAAGCCACCTAAATTGTGGGTTTTCACTATAGGGTCAGGAATACATGTTTGTGTTCCTGACCCTATAGTGTTCCTTTAATGTTTTAGGTTAATGACTGTTTGGTGACAAATTTCTTGCTTTTTCATGTGTGTGTGTACAAAAATTGTTCTCATACATTTTATTGATGCTGATTTTTTTTTTTTTACATTTATTGATAGCAATGTTCTACTGATTATTTGAAAATCATAGACATTATAAAAGTTTTACAATAGTTTTATTTGAGAACCCGCACACACCAAAGCAGACACATATCTCATCACTGCTACTAAAAGTTCACAACGAAGATGGACTCACAGAGGATTTACTTCAGTGATAGTAGTAGAAAGGTGTTAATTGATGCTTATGCATAATCGTTGATGTCACATTTGAAGATATTTCCCTCTGAATTAAGAAGCCATAGCAATCCGCTATCATATGAGACATGCTTAAAGGGACCATATACATTCAACAGAGACCACTCAGTCCCACCTGGGTTTGAAAAAGAAACTCCGTTTCTGTGGGGAAAAGACAGGTACAATTATTAATTATAATTTTCCTTGTCTAGACTCCTACTCCATCATGCCTGGATTACCTTTTAGGTGACACACTAAACCTACAACCAATCCTGATACGTCCAGAATACAATGAACAAATTTGTATCTAGCTATGAATATACATTGATGATGTTTTTTGTTTGTTTGTTTTTTAATCTATGCTTGAAAAACAAATGAATTTCCGATTTTGTTAATATATGTTACATTTTTTTTAAAATGAATTTAAGCTCCTGAATGGAATTAATCCATAGGTACTTGGGGGACTTAGTTCACTAATTGATACATAATTATATTTAATGTATATATTCCCTATTTCATTATTGCTACTAAATGATTTACCTTTTGTAAACGTTGCCAATGGTGTTGATTCCATACACTGATCCATCTGTGGCAACTTCCACCATAATCATGTTCCCATCCACCTGTCTCCATTCACTGCCTTTGCAATCATTTGGACTCACGTTCAGACGATAAAATATATCATTGTTGCTGTTCACTCCCCAGCAACTATAACGACCACAGCTATAATACTTTAATCTTCCATCAAGTTGTATGAAAGGGAGAGATGTCCCCTTGGAAAGAGTGAGATCCTGGCTTAGGCAATAAATGTTATCAGCGTTGTTCACACCTCCTAGAAATACATTACCCCCTGCATCCACCTGTTTAAGGGCTCCTATGAAAAAACAGCAGCAGATAACATGATTAATGATAATTGGTTCATTTGTACACTTCCTGGATTGAAGTTTTAGTAATATTAAAAGGGTAACACCCTGCATGCCCTGAAACAAACCACACTGCAAATGGTGTCAGCAAATCTGCACAAATCACATGGCCACTCACAACAGTAAAACATATAACATGACGGAATCGTTCTCCTCTTCATCAAGAGATGTTCTATACATGACTGAATACAGGAACTGTGACCAGGGATGTTACATTGGTGAAATCATCTATCAAATAATTATAGAAATGAACACACACACAGACACTCTAGAACACACCATGAAGAAGATAATTACTGCATGCCAGTTGGACACCATACCACACAGAAAGACCATTCTGTTCAGGATCTTACACGCAAAATACTCAAGGGAAACTTAAAAAATATGAAGGAGAAGAAAGCAAAGGTTCAGAATGATACATTTTTTCAACACTAAAGATAATGGACTAAATTGGATTGGGGATTCTTGACACAGTACAGATGTTTTATATCAGTACTTTGCTCATTTTCATCAAGTTGGTATATCGTTTTCACACTACAGACAAAATGTGTATTTATAATATAAAACACAGGCTTGTGTATTGGTTTGTTTCAAGTTACCACACTCTGCCCTTTATAACTCTCTTCATTTAAAGGAAGACTCCACATGAAAATTGAAAAAAATAAAATAAATTGCTATTCAGTAGATATACCCGCAAAGAAAACATGTGCACATTTAGTTATACATGTTGCCACGGCTGAGGAGGGAGCGCGTGGCTAGCAGGACTCCGATCCGGTGAGTGGCTACCCATCTCAGCTGTGCATGGGGTGGGGAGCCGCCGGTATGTGAAGTCCCAGTGCCCTGTTGTTGGAGGGGGGGAAGCTGGTGAAGCCGGTATGTGAAGTCCCAGTGCCATGTTGTTGGGGGAGAGCCGGCGAAGCCGGTATGTAAAATTCCAGTGCCCCCATTGTTGGAGGGGGTGGGGGGGGAGCCAGCGAAGCCGGTATGTGAAATACCAGCGCCCCCATTATTGGAGGGGAGGGGGGCAGACCTGTAGGTGCTCTCCGTGCCCCTGGCGATACTGTGGGGGGACAGGGGGTACGGTGCAATGCTGGAGACCCGGTGGTATGCTTGATCCCTAGTAAACGATACAGACGGTGTACAGTGTACTCATCTGTACTCGCTGTTAAGCGCGGTAAACAGCCGTTCGTTCTGGACGGCAGCTAGGCCGACAGCCTGAGTTCCGACCGGTGGGGATCCAGAGGAGCCTTCCAGTGTGTGCTCCTGTTCTCTTGTAGGCGTTCAGCAGTATGAGTCCCCAGCAGTAGTCAGTTCGTCTGACCAATCACCAAACGTACGTCTCGCCCAGTAGGTAAGTTAGGTAGGAGGGGGAGTCCCTTTTAAAGGGAAATAGCCCCTCCCACAACTTCAGGCCCCGCCTTCCAATATATAATATATATTTATTTTTTCATATATATGTGGAAGTCTCCCAAGTATTTCCCAGATTAGTTATGTTGCCTTTGAGAGTGTATGGTAGCCCAGGAATGAGAATTACCCCCATGATGGAATACTGGAATACCATTTGAAAAGCAGATGACCCAAGGTATTTCAAATGGGGTATGTCCAGTCTGTTTTTGTAACTACTTAGTCACAAACACTGGCTGGCCAAACGTAGCGCTCATATTTTTTTTTTTGTTTTGCATTTTTCACAAACAAACAAATATGAATGCCAACTTTGACCAGTGTTTGTGACCAAGTGGCTTCTAAAAAAAAAAAAAAAAAAAAAGACTAGCCATACCACATACTGAATACTGTGGGTTGTCTACCTTTTCAAATGGTATGCCATGATGTGGGTAATTCTCATTTCTGGGCTGCCATATGATCTCAAAGACAACATAGGCCCCACAAACCAATCTGGCAAACTCAATCTGCCTTAATTTTGTCCCTGTAACTTTCCAAAACACTGCAAACCTGAACATGGGGGGTACTGCTGTACCTGTGAGACATCTCTGAATATAAATATGTGTATTTTATTGCCATAAAATGTAACAGTATTATGATATTCACAGTTAAAATGCCATGCAGAACTAAAAAAGAAATCTTAATATATCACACTTTTCAGAGTTTTTTCTTAATTATGTTTCATATATGAATAGATGATGTGAAATTAAAGCCATGTTTCTCTTGAACAAAATGATATGTAATAAGTGTGGGTACACTTAATTAAAATGAAAGAGCTGAATTATGGTTGAACAGACATATAGCTCTAATTCTGGGCTTTTGTTTACATTTTGTTTTTGATCAGAATCTGTACAATTGCTTCCATCCTTAAGGGGTTATATTTTATATATCAGTATACTCTTACCTGCTACCTGCACCCAGGTGCCATCTTGAATCTTGAAGATGCCATTTTGTCTGTTTGCACCCCAAACACCAGATGGACCCACACTGACATGTATCAGTTTTCCTGGAACCTGTACCCAGGTATTACCATTCAAACGGAATATGTCATCGGCATCGTTGACCCCATAAATTTGTCCGGCTCCAGCATCTATCTGCTTCAGTTTTCCAGGAACCAGAGTACACTGCAGGCCTGGGTATAAACAGAAAGAGCTGTGAGTGTTTAGGTTGAGGGATATTTATCAAACTTTTACCAAAATGTTTCAATTTAATTATTGCTTTTCCATCTAATTGCCGTTATGTGATTGCTTGGATTTTTGCCTTCCAGAAAACTGGTAAACGCTCTAGACACACACACACACACACACACACACATTATTATTTCTTTATAAATTATATGTATTTTTTTTCTAAATATAATGTATATGAGGGGATTATTGGAGGTTAGAAATATATGTTTGGAAATTAAATTACCGTGACTGTTAAAATGGAATTCGGTAAAACGATCTGTGATATTTACTATGATAGTTTGCTAGCTGACTTCGAAGCATAAATTAACGTAATCATCAGAACTAGTTTCTTGATGTATGCGCAAATTTTGGACTTTGATTGGAAGGAACATGACAAAACTGTTAAATTATATTTTTGTACCGCCTTGATAAAGTTCTTTGAAGGATGAAACGCGTAGATTGTGATGTTAGTATGCAATTATGCCCACCCATAACTGCGTTGCACTTAATTGTCAGAGTGGAATATACAAAGGTGCCAAATCTAGTTAATAATGAAGGACTTTAGTGGAGCCCTCTAAGAGGCATTGTGGCGGACTGCCTGGTACCCCGACTGGGTAGCTCCGCCAAACACGCTCCTTAACTATCAGGACCAGGACACCAGCAGTGCTCCATCCCCGAGCCACTGCAGTTTGTCTGGGGTCTCGCTGTTGCTTCCCACCCTGAAACAGGGTGGGGGAATACAGCTTCAAGTGATTAAGCCCTCCTGCATAGAGTATAGCTGTATAGCTGGTCCACCCAAATACTAGTCGAGACTGAGTGAAGGGTGAAAAGGATTTGGTTTATTCAGGCAAGGCACACAATTTATATACAGACCTTCTGTATGAGGACTTCATTCAATGCAAGCCCCTCCTAGAGATATCTGTGCCTGGGAGATAATTTAATTAACGACCGGTAAGCCTATTATGTCCTAGGAACAGAGAGCCAAACACAAAAACATAAAAGTATCCCAAAACATAATAAAAATACACAATAAGACCACATGTCCTATGGTAGGAATGCTGGTATTTCAGATACCCATTTGCTTTCGGTTCCTCCCGAACTGCTAAAGGCTGAGTTATTATAGCTTGCAGTTCGAGTGTTGATTTGGATGTTTAACAGAAGAAAATGCAGTATCCCAGTAACTTCCCCAAGCAATCACCGGTACATTTATCTACCCAAACACTTATCTACCCGTACATTTATCTACATTTATCTACCCAAACATCAGCCTAAACTAGATGAAAGGTACAACAGGAGTGAATTTATGGCCGGTTTATATGGAAGTGGTTTACTGTGACATATTTCAGGGGCATTCACCACTGGACCTTTGAGTAACTACATTGGCTCTCAGATTCAGGACACTCCCACACAAAACAAGATAATCCCTCCCCTGTGCCTGTGAGATAATTGAGTCAGGAACTGTACTAAACTCAATTATCTCCATGCACAAAAAACATACATTTTAATAACACCCCAAAAGTACCCCCAAAACACATAGAAACCCCACAACAGTCACATCCCTCGATAGCCCCGATCTGGGGGACCAACATATCCAAAAATCACCCAGATCAGTTCAGGGGTTTGGGATTTCCATGGGAGTCATAATTTGACCAATCGCACATGAAATCTTATGCCTAAAACAGTTCCAAAGTTTCAAAGGCAGTGATCGGTCTATTTCGGGGCGTTTTAAAACCGAACAAATCCACAAACATTTCCCCTGGCTCATGGGTAGCATTTGTTCTCCTAGTTCGTGGAAAAAAAACTACTGAATAGCGCTCTACTGGCTGGTTGGTGAAAAGAAGCAGGAGTTTGCAAAGTTGACCGGCGTTCGGGAAGTCAAGTGTCCGATTTTAGTTCCAGACACTTGACGACCAAGTCCTGCTGCCTCTTTTTGTGTGGCAATATGGTCACCGTTTTCTCCAACATGTGTCGTTCGGCCATATGAACAGTGGCCACTCAGGGAGAGCCCTTAATCTGCAGTTTGCTTTGTAGTTAATGAGCCAGGGGGGTGGTCAGTGTTCGGTAGTTTTATCTACCTAACGAGAAAAATTAAAGTTAACGAAACAAAAGGTGTAGTTTCTTCACATCCTACATCCCTGAACAGCCCTGATCGGAGCGCCCAAGTTGTCCAAATAGAAACATTGAATGTGTTAGCAGATAAGAACCATTTGGCCCATCTAGTCTGCCCAATTTTCGAAATACTTTCATTAGTCCCTGGCCTTATCTTATATCTAGGATAGCCTTATGCCTATCCCATGCATGATTAAACTCCTTCACTGTGTTAACCTCTACCATTTCAGCTAGTAGGCTATTTTATGCAAGTAATACTTCCTGAAATTATTTTTAAACCTTGCCCCTCTAATTTAAAGGGTGCCTTTGCACGGCACTCGAGGCTACCAGAGTCAAACAGGGTCTGGCCCATCAGAAGTCCCATTGAAACTTCAGATATCTGCTAATACGAAAAGGTGGTGAAGGAACATCCTCAATTTATGCATTGCAGCACTTGTGAATGGGAATCCACACTGGAGTACAGCAGCCTGCAGCTGCTGTTGCAGCTCCTGTCCTTGACCTGTACCTGGGCTTCATGGTCCCCACTGGACTCAAGGGAACCCACCCACATTGCTAGATATACACAGAAATGCACAATAACCCTCCCCTCATACAAATAATACGAACAGCCCACACACAAACATACACACAATCTGCACAAACACAACACAACTAACAATCCACATACATGCAAACAACCCCACATGCAGGCTCTTACATACTATACCCCAAAAGGCCCCGCACATACTCACACCACCAAACACACTATGTGACATTTACATCCACACACACACACACACACAATTCCACAAGCAGCCCCCATACACAGCTTATATTCATAGGGACATGATACCAAAAACTACTCATGAACATATACAAAATAATAGCTCATAAACGCACAAATACATAATAAATAAATTAATAATAATAAATAACACAAGCAGAATACGGCAACATACACACACCTCAATTTAAAAATCACAATCTTATTTCGGCACAGTGCTGCTAAAAGGTTGCCTACCCCTCTGCTAGCATTTCCTGCTGCTCTGTTACATTGTCTGCCTAGCTTTAAGTCATCTGAAATAATTACTCCTAAATCTCTTTCCTCATAGGTTGAGGTTAGTAGGGTATCAAATATTCTATACTCTGCCCTTGGATTTTTACACCTAAGATCAGCGCTCCGATCCATGCAGTGTAGGGGAAACGCCACCAGGGCCAACTTCTGACTGTCCGCACACGTGGTTCTAGAGCAATGTGCCACACTCTTCCAGGAGTTCAAGGCAAACGTTCGTGGGAGGGAGCGTTTGTCACAGGCATATATTCCACATAAGAAAGTATTGTGGAGAGCTCTTTAGCAGCAATTGATTGAGAAATAATCTGGACTCTATTGTATGAGGAATTTTTATACGAGTGGAGCTTTTCATTATATTGTGTGCATTAAGGAAGCCCAGCAGTTCCTAATTTCATCACACAGGTATCATTCACACCTGCTAATAGTGGACACTTAGAGTTTGGGAGTATAGGGGTGCTTTATGTCAAGAGGGTGTGCTTTTTGTGCAAAATTTATAAAGATGTGAGCATGCAAAATATACAGCATATTAACGAGGCCAAAACCTACCAAATGCAATAAAGTTGTATTGGGCCAGGAGTGTCCTTTTAATTAATGCATAATAACTCACAAATCTGTATTTGTAAATTATAAGGAAAGTTTACCTAACATTCAATTTGGAAAGTGAGAGTTCCTGTTGAAATAATGGGAATTCTGAGTTTAGGGATCATTATGCTGGTAAAAGAATAGGGGGACAGCAGGGGAAGGTGCATCTGGAAATGGGATGAGAAGCAAAGGAAAAAAGGTTACCTGCAGCAACATCCAGCATCATCAAGGTCAGGCAGATGTAGAACTTCATCTTAGAGGAAAGATCAGCCAAGAGAGGAGTAAACCTTGTCTGAAATCACTTCTTATTTATACACTTCTCCAACCACAAAGAATATGTCACATGGCTTGATTGACAGGTAAGACACCTGCTTCAGGATGTAAAAGTTCTTAGCAATAGCCTAAGGGAATAACTCTGAATTTTATAAGAATGTGCTTCAAATTCCATTTTTAAACAGGTTCTCCTAGAAACAGGTCCTCCTAGTCCTAAAATTCATTGCTGAATATCTGACAAAATGTGCTCTGAATGAATAACGCAGTAAACAATTAATCAACTATTAAATATAAGCATGTGATTAATATACATAAGGGGTTCCTCAGACCCCTTAAATAACCCGAAGAATGCCCCAAATACTATAGTTTCTTGTTTGATGGTTACAGAAAAATCCTGAGGGTGGTTTTAGTTATCACACAGTGCACAAATGTTTTTCAACGTGTATGAAAAATTCAAATGCCATTTAATCTGTAATTTATTGTTTTACTCATTCTGATTGATACTTTTTATGGGTACAACCTTTAATGTTTCATTGAAGTGGAAATATTGCAAAGGACTAGTAAGAAGAACTCTACACTGTATTTGATGGTTATCCTAACTTAATTATTTTTTTTAACGTATTATATTTATTTCAATATTTTTTATTTTAGCACTGACTTTACTTTATATTATTTCATAGAATTATTGGGAAAATCTTGTATAGGTTTTAACTGTTTTTTATAATTTAGAATGATATGTGAATTCGTTTTGTGCTTTTTTTTTTATTACCGGTAATTATTTTATTTTCCTTTTAATCTGCGCCTGAACTGATCTGGTTCACTCTTTTCCTAACCTTCTTACTAGCAGGCAGAAACTCCAGTTATACAGTCTGGGACAGAGAAAAGTGTGTGTAGAAGAAAGGGAACATGACACAGTGCTAGCTTGACTGAAGCAGCAAGAGTATTTGCATGGTGCGCAAAGTCAGTGTGAGGAACTGACTCTGCTGGGTTTCGAACCCTGGTTTACATGCTGCTAAACCTCTTCCTTACCAGTACACCAGCCTGCCTTTTGCAAATTTACCTTAGATCTGGTAACCTTGACTCTACAAGCGTTGGTATCAGTGACAAGTCTCTTCAGCTGTGTCTGGTCATGTGTCTGGTTCTTGGCCTATAAAAGCCACTTCCTGTCTCTGTACCTTTGCCAGATTATTGTGGTTCCTGTACTCTCTAATCAAGCTTGTTCCTGTTTATCCTACCTGTTGCTGATTTTGGACCGTTTTGACTTTGCTGCTTCTCCTTCCCACTGACCTCGGCTTGCCTCACTACGATTATCATCTCTCTGTTCCAGTCTCCCATCTCTGCTTAAGACCAGAAGGCCACTCAAGGCTCAGGGGCTCAACCACCTGGGTAACGAGTGGCTACCTCTGGCAGAAAACATTGCTGATCTGGCTACTGGACTCCAAAACTTTGTAACATCAATATCATTACAGAATAATCTGGCCCATTCATGGAGACCGTCGGATCAGATTCTGCATTGGCCCAGCAGGTTGCTTTTAATGCAAGAACTATGCAGACCCAGGCACAGACCATTCAAGTGCTGCAAGATCAGGTAGCTGAACTGCAAAATGAAGTTCGAGCAATGCATAGTGAGCTTACCAGCTACAGGGCACATGATGTTGCGGCTGCTGCTGCTACTACTGTTACACCTGCACAAGATGCCCGCTTGCCTCTACCAGAAAAATTTGGAGGAGACCGCAAAAAATTTAGGGGTTTCCTAAATCAATGCCGTTTGCATATCATGATGTTACCTAACCGTTTTCCATCTGAAAGAGAGAAGGTGGGATTTATTTTCTCCCTATGCAAAGATGAAGCCCTGGCTTGGGGCTCCCCTTTTCTGGAACAGGACAGTCCAGTCTTGGGAAATTTAAAAGACTTTCTTAAGGCCATGTGCCTAGTTTTTGATGACCCCAATCGCTGTGCTACAGCAGAAGCCACTCTCCTTCATTTACATCAAGGGAGGTGCTCTGTGGCTGAATATGCTGCTGAATTCAGACAGTGGGTTGCTGATACTACTTGGAACCAATCAGCCCAGAGGTTCCACTTCAGAAGGGGTCTCTCAGAAGCTATAAAAGATGAGCTAGCTCGTGTTGATCTTCCTGTTGAGTTTGATGCATTTGTGCGGTTGGCTATCCGTATTGATCGGAGACTTTCAGAAAGAAGATTGGAAAGACAGGGCTCTTTTAAACCAAGTGCTACTCCTACTTTCTATTCAAGAATTTCTACTCCGACCCCACAAACACCTACAGACTCTGAACCTGAGGCTATGCAGGTAGATCTAATAAGAGGGTCATTATCCAATGAAGAAAAACAGTGGCGACGCACTCACAATTTATGCCTGTATTGTGGTAGTGCAGGGCAATATGCCATCAATTGCCCTAGCAAGTCTAAAAGAACAATAGCTATGACTGCTGAGGGTGCACAGATTCAACACCAATCCCAGATTTCAGACCAACTGGATTCTGTCACACAACCCTTGTTTTCTCTGGCTCAGGGTGAAGAGGGTATGATGACTCAACATCCTCATTTGGTGGTGCCTATCACTTTGCAATATGGTGATAATAAAATTTCAACTACAGCTATGATAGATTCTGGAGCAGGCGGAAACTTTATGGATATTAAATTTGCAGCAGGAAATAAAATTCAGTCTATCCCTAAATCTTCACCTGTGTTAATGGAAACAGTAGACGGTTCTCCACTTACGTCAGGCCCGGTTACACATGAGACTGTGCCCTTAAAATTGATTCTGGAAGTGAATCACCATGAGTCTATATCTTTCCACCTAATTTCTTCAACACAGTTTCCAGTGATTTTGGGTATACCCTGGCTTGCTCTGCATAACCCACAGATTGATTGGAAGACTAGAACTTTGTCCTTTCCTTCAGAACACTGCTTAATGAATTGTCAACTCTCTAAGGCAACACCTGTTGCCACAACAATTAATGAAATGGTTGATACAAACTTAACCAAGCTTCCTCTACAATATCGGGATTTTGCAGATGTCTGTGATAAGAAGAATGCTGATCAGCTTCCACCTCACAGGCCTTATGATTGCCCCATAGAGCTGCTACCTGGAGCTGCTATCCCATTTGGCCGTATATACTCCCTTTCTGAGCCTGAATTGAAAGCACTTCGTGAATACATGCAAGAAAATCTTGCCAAAGGCTTTATTCGACCATCTACTTCTCCAGCAGGAGCTCCTATATTCTTTGTAGAAAAGAAAGATGGCAGTCTACGGCCATGTGTCGATTACAGGGACATTAATAAAATCACTGTTAAAAACCGCTATTCCTTGCCTCTCATTCCTGAACTTCTGGAGAGACTTCGCTCAGCTAAAATATTTACAAAGCTTGATCTACGGGGGGCATATAATCTGGTTCGGATAAGACCAAATGATGAATGGAAAACAGCTTTCAGAACCAGGTACGGACATTACGAATATCTAGTAATGCCATTTGGGCTTTGTAATGCCCCTGCAACTTTTCAGCATCTAATCAATGATGTACTACGGGATCTCCTGGATCAGTTTGTTGTGGCATATTTGGATGATATCCTGATATTTTCTGATAATCTTGAAAATCACAGAAAACAGGTCTGCATTGTTCTTGAGCGCCTTCGTACCCACCACCTATAAATTAAACTGGAAAAATGTGAGTTTGAACAAACAGAAATTCAATTCCTGGGATATGTAATAACTCCTAAAGGTTTAAGTATGGACGCAAGTAACATTAAAGCTGTGCTGGACTGGCCCATTCCCAAGAATGAAAAAGATATTCAGAGATTTGTGGGGTTTGCCAATTTTTACAGGCGTTTCATTAAGAATTTCTCTGCCATTATTACACCGATCACTGAACTTACACGTAAAGGGACCAATAAGGCTGACACTGCATTTTCCAGACTAAAGACTCTGTTTACATCTGCCCCTATCCTGGTACATCCTCAGCCAGAATTGCCATTTACTGTAGAGGTAGATGCTTCTGATTCAGCTGTTGGGGCTATACTGTCTCAAAGGACTGGACCTAAGATGTTGTTACATCCATGTGCCTTCTATTCCCGCCAGATGTTACCAGCAGAACGAAATGATGACATAGGGAATAAAGAACTTTTGGCTATAAAAGCTGCCTTTGCCGAATGGAGACATCTCTTGGAGGGAGCCACCCATCCAATTACTGTCCTCACAGATCACAAAAATCTGGAATGTATTCAATCAGCTAAGAGACTGTCAGCCAGACAAGCACGCTGGTCCCTATTTTTCTCAAGGTTTAATTTTTTGATTTCATACCGCCCTGGTTCCAGAAATGGCAAGGCAGATGGGCCTTGTCTAGGATAGCTGACCCCCTCCATACTACAGTAACCAAAGCCACCATCTTGCCTGAGAGTAGATTTTTAGGAGTTACCTTTCCTTCTGATCTAATGTCTCGCATTAAAAAGGGCTACGCTGATGATCCAGTTTTTCGTGATCCTCCTCGTGATCTTCATATGACCATGCTTAATGGGTTTTGGATTTTTCAACAACGTCTGTTTGTTCCAGAATCAGTGCGACTGGACGTTTTATGTCTCTATAATGACTCAAAACCAGCAGGTCATCCAGGAATCCGAAAGACACAAGAACTACTTACCCGATCCTTTTGGTGGCCTAAATATTATGAGGATGTTAAGAAGTATGTGTCCTCTTGTGATGTATGTGCCAGACATAAGACTCCTCGCTCATCCCCTGTTGGCATGCTTCAGCCTCTTCCTATTCCTCATCGTCCCTGGGGATCTATATCCATGGATTTTATTGTGGAACTACCTCCCTCTAAGGAACACACTACCATTCTTGTTGTTGTGGACCGGTTAACTAAGATGAGTCATTTCATACCAGCTTGTGGTCTCCCTTCAGCTAAACAGACTGCTGACCTAGTTATTCGGGAAATATTTCGCTTGCATGGAGTGCCTGATGAAGTAATTTCTGACAGGGGAGTGCAGTTTACATCTCATTTTTGGAAATATTTTTGTTCTATTCTAGGTATTAATGTAAATCTGTCGTCAGCTTTTCATCCACAAAGTAATGGACAGACTGAGCGAACCAACCAGACTTTAGAACAATATTTGCGGTGCTATATTAGTTACCTGCAGGATGACTGGCTGGATTTTCTACCCACGGCGGAATTTGCCTATAACAATGCCCAACACTGCTCCAATTCTCTGAGCCCATTTTTTGCTAATTATGGTTACCATCCAACCTTTCTAGTGAGTCTCCCAATTACTACTTCCATTCCTGCAGTCACTGACCGGCTAACCGCCTTATGAGATTCCCAAGAACTGTTGAAGAAGACTCTCTCGGAGGCTCAGGAATGTTACAAAAGAGCTGCTGATAGGCATAGAAAGGAGGCCCCAGTTTATCATGTTGGTGACAAGGTTTGGCTGTCAACAAAGAATCTTAAGCTTAGGATTCCTTCTCATAAATTGGGTCAAAAGTTCATGGGACCTTTTGAGATCATCGCTCAGATCAATGCTGTCACCTTCCGTCTGCAACTTCCAGATTCCATGAAAATACATCCAGTGTTTCACGTTGCACTGCTTAAACCTTTTCATGAAAATACTTTCCCTGGTCGAGCCTTGCCTGCCCCACCACCAGTCCGCGTGGATGGTGAAGATGAGGTGGAAAAAATTCTTGACTCCAGGATATTCCGCAACAAACTTCAATATTTGGTTCATTGGAAAGGCTATGGTGAAGAGGATAGATCGTAGGAACCAGTGGACTATATTCATGCTCCTGATCTTCTTCAGTCTTTCCATGCACAGTACCCTGCTAAACCAGGAAATAGGGCATCCAGAGGCTGCGCCTATAGAGGTGGGAGTAATGTGAGGAACTGACTCTGCTGGGTTTCGAACCCTGGTTTACATGCTGCTAAACCTCTTCCTTACCAGTACACCAGCCTGCCTTTTGCAAATGTACCTGAGATCTGGTAACCTTGACTCTACAAGCATTGGTATCAGTGACAAGTCTCTTCAGCTGTGTCTGGTTCTTGGCCTATAAAAGCCACTTCCTGTCTCTGTACCTTTGCCAGATTATTGTGGTTCCTGTACTCTCTAATCAAGCTTGTTCCTGTTTATCCTACCTGTTGCTGATTTTGGACCGTTTTGACTTTGATGCTTCTCCTTCCCACTGACCTCGGCTTGCCTCACTACGATTATCATCTCTCTGTTCCAGTCTCCCATCTCTGTTTAAGACCAGAAGGCCACTCAAGGCTCAGGGGCTCAACCACCTGGGTAACGAGTGGCTACCTCTGGCAGAAAACATTGCTGATCTGGCTACTGGACTCCAAAACTTTGTAACATCAATATCATTACAGTCAGCTTTACCTTAACTAATTTCATTGTCAGCCAGTCCACACCAGTTTTGTTCCCCTACATCCCTCTTAAGTTTCTACACTTAAGGAAGAGCATTTGAAGAGCAGTAAAAAAAAAAAAAAAATATATATATATATATATATACACTGTATATATATTATTTTTTTTTTAAATCAATGGGCCTATTCAATAGGCATGGGCCTGGAGCTACAGCTCCATCAGCCCCTATGTTAATCTGGCTCTGAGTCTACTACTTCAGCTGCTATAAACAAATCAAATTCCTTTTACTCTACGCCCACATTTATTGATCTCTTCAGGAATTAACTGTGGAGTCTTGTTATTTGAATAAGAATCCTAATTTAAATCCCTGATGGATTGATTTGTTCCTGTGTACTTTAAATGGAATTTGATTAGATCTTACCAGTTGAAGTGCAAATAGTGGCATTGTTTTACGGATCGACAATAAGAGTTATCCACTAAAGAAAAAATTTGCATTTACTCTGCAAAAATCTGGTAGCTGGCAAACTCTGTGCTCTTGTGAGTTATTTTATGTCCATGTGGATGTAATGCGAACTGAGAGAGACACTCCACTGTCCATTGCCCAAATACACTGCTCAAAAAAAATAAAGGGAACACTTAAACAACACAAAGTAACTCCAAGTCAATCACACTGTCCACTTAGGAAGCAACACTGAGTGACAATCAATTTCACATGCTGTTGTGCAAATGGGATAGACAACAGGTGGAAATTATAGACAATTAGCAAGACACCCCCAATTAAGGAGTGGTTCTGCAGGCGGTGACCACAGACCACTTCTCAGTTCCTATGCTTTCTGGCTGATGGTTTGGTCACTTTTGAATGCTGGCAGTGCTTTCACTCTAGTGGTAGCATGAGACGGAGTCTACAACCCGCACAAGTGGCTCAGGTAGTGCAGCTCATCCAGGATGGCACATCAATGCGAGCTGTGGCAAGAAGGTTTGTTGTGTCTGTCAGCGTAGTGTCCAGAGCATGGAGGCGCTACCAGGAGACAGACCAGTACATCAGGAAACGTGGAGAAGGCTGTAGGAGGGCAACAACCCAGCAGCAGGACTGCTACCTCCGCCTTTGTGCAAGGAGGAACAGGAGGAGCACTGCCAGAGCCCTGCAAAATGACCTCCAGCAGGCCACAAATGTGCATGTGTCTGCTCAAATGGTCAGAAACAGACTCCATGAGGGTGGGATGAGGGCCAGACGTCCACAGGTGGGGGTTGTGCTTACAGCCCACCACCGTGCAGGACGTTTGGCATTTGCCAGAGAACACCAAGATTGGCAAATTCGCCACTGGCGCCCTGTGCTCTTCACAGATGAAAGCAGGATCACATGAGCACATGTCACAGACGTGACACAGTCTGGAGACGCCATGGAGAATGTTCTGCTGCCTGCAACATCCTCCAGCATGACCGGTTTGGCAGTGGGTCAGTAATGGTGTGGGGTGGCATGTCTTTTGGGGGCCACACAGCCCTCCATGTGCTCGCCAGAGGTAGCCTGACTGCCATTAGGTACCGAGATGAGATCCTCAGACCCCTTGTGAGACCATATGCTGGTGCCTCCTAATGTAAGACAATGCTAGATCTCATGTTGCTGGACTGGCCAGCCCATTCCCCAGACCTGAATCCAATAGCACATCATGTATCACTCCATCCACCAATGTCACGTTGCACCACAGACTGTCCAGGAGTTGGCAGATGCTTTAGTCCAGGTCTGGGAGCAGATCCCTCAGGAGACCATCCGCCACCTCATCAGGAGCATGCACATGCATTGTAGGGAGGTCATACTGGCACATGGAGGCCACACACACTACTGAGCCTCATTTTGACTTGTTTTAAGGACATTACATCAAAGTTGGATCAGCCTGTAGTGTGTTTTACCACTTTAATTTTGAGTTTGACTCCAAATCCAGACCTCCATGGGTTGAAAAATTTAATTTCCATTTTTTAATTTTTGTGTGATTTTGTTGTCAGCACATTCAACTATGTAAAGAACAACGTATTTCAGAAGAATATTTAATTCATTCAGACCTAGGATGTGTTATTTGTGTGTTCCCTTTATTTTTTATATTTTTGATATATATAAATTGTTTCATACTTACCATAATTTTATTTTCCTGATAATTTTTCATGGCAGCATTTACTCATTGGTTAACTCCTCCCCTCACAGCAGAAAGGACAGGAAATAGAACTCTGAAGTTGGGATAAATTGTTCCTCCCCCTTCCCATCAGGCAGTCTATGAAACTAGCTTCACAACTCTTATAGTAGATGGGTGGGAACGTAATGCTGCCATGAATAATTATCAGGAAAAACTATTTTCCATATTCCTGATCAATCATGGCAGCATTTACTCACGGGAAATACCCAAGTGATAGATAGAGACAGAGTTCAAATACAGCTAAAACTATGCACTATGTAAAAATATGCACAAACCTTAGAATACTTAAAAAGCCAAACAGTAATCAATAGACTATTGACATAAAATATGGTATTCAAAAGTCAGAAATATCCTGGAGAAACATAGAGCCATATAGGCATTAAGGTCATGATAACCAAACCTATTGAAGAAACAAGGTTAGACTAATACAAGACAAACTCCTGTAAGAAAAAGATACCCGTCCTGTTATGGAAAAAAAAAATAAAAAAAAATTGCTAAACTCCATCAAACCAAGACATGGTCTAGAATTGTAGACCTATAATTTCCTTCTCAAATATAAAATTAAATACTAAATGGATGGCGGTATCAAACATAACCTTGACAAAGCCATTACTTCCAGAAATCAGACTGGAACAATCCATAACATTTTACAAAGTGTTGGATGAAAACAGTAACCCCCTGTTTTATAGCAGGGTGAGAACTGAAAATCCTACTATTTTCTGGAGGTATTTATTGAAGACAATTCACACCACTTTGTCTTTCTTAGTGAACTATTTACCTGTAGATACAAGAAACAAAATAATATCTACCTGTAAGAGAAAGGCAGAGCCTAGTAGAGAAAGAAGAGAGTCTTATTAAAATACAGCAATAATGATAAATCAGACTCTAAACAATACCTCACACTGTGAATGAATAGTTTGATACAATAATGAACCGTTCCAGGAGAGGAAGAAACCAATAACACAAGTAGATATTACTAGGCAAAAATTGCATCATTCAGATTAGTTAAAAAAATTTCGGCATGAACCATAGAAATTGTGGCAGCTACTAAATTTTAGGTAGGCAATGTAGGCCAACAACGCCAGGAACTACATGCAAAGTTTAAAATATTCTAATATAAATAGTATAGATTATGCCAAACAGTAGAATCAAATTGATTAGAGACTGTTGTGCAATGACAGTAGGAGATAGGCAATAGCCAGGACACCGATTAAAAGAAGGTAACCAGAGGCACAGTATCCATTGTGGCAACAGACATGTAATAAGCAGGATAGTAGAAGATATTCAGTTGTCCTTATGAGAACAAGCAACCACATACTTACACTGGCCTTATACTCAGATAGTGATGAAGTACTTAAGGCAGTGCTTATGGTTATAATAAGATCATTCTGCAGTTTGTTTTATCTGCAAAGAGATCAGCACCAGTCCAAGCATATAATCCACAAGAATTACAACAATGCAATGTTAGGAATGACCATCGCAGATCACATATATACGGATCTAGGTACAGAGACCATGTGAAACATATCAGCCAAATGTTTGTCACAAACAAGCTACGATATTATATTATGCAGGATGACTCAACAGCTTAAAGCCATACATTGGTTGCGAAGTCCAGATAGTAGTACGTCCAAAAGAATCTCCATGAATATCAGAACAGAGGTCCGTAATGGGACTTCATGTTCAGCAATTCCCCTTATTGTTCTGGTAGCAGGTAAATTTTTGGTAGAATAGTCTGGTGACTGAAGGACCTTCCAATGTTATTTAAAATACTTGCAATAACCAGCATCAAAATTACATGGATCATATGAGCCCAAAATAATACCCCTTATTGTAGAAAGAAAATTATAATGTTCACCTTCACAACAGGGGAATCTGTGGGAAAGTCTGATGCATAACCCCTTAAGAACAAAACAAATGCCAGCACTGACATTAAATGGATTGCCAAACTCAAGATACCCGAGGGATAAAATAGCAGAATTCTGAATATAACAAATAGCACATTCTTCAACTTATAAAGATTATGCGTTAAGGAAGTTAACTCAGTTCTAAAGAATATTCTAAACCCTCCAGAGCATGGAGTTGAAATCTGAATACAAATTATAAACCAGACCAGGATTAGTGAATCTTTCAAAGTATAATTTTGTAAAAATAAAACATGATCTCTAAAGTTATGACCAGGTGAATTAAAAGACCGATATCAATAGATTTAAAATCATAGTTAAATTAGATTAGAGATAGCAAAGCATACCAGAAAAAACAGGTAATTGCTTCAAAGTTACCAACTCGTGGGAGCAATAAATAGCCCAATAAGTGTACCTGCAAACAGCAGGGTCTACTAAGCTGTGCATCCTAAATCAGGAATACATATTAAGGTTAAACACTGCCACCAAACATTCAGTATCCTGGTACCTAGCAAGATAAATATTTTGGTAACACTATATCTCATGTATATGCATAGGTGTTTACACATAAAGCACTATTAACGGTTATTGAATATTACCAGCCTCCATTTTGTAAATCTGGACTGCTTCTCTCCAGTGGGAGGCAGGGGCGTATTAGCCGCGAGGCAAACAAGGCATTTGCCTTGGGCGGCATTTTCCAGGGGGCGGCAAAAAAAAGCCGCCCCCAAACGCCCAGGGCAAATGCCTTGTTAGCCTTGCAGCTAACAGACATGCCAAATGGGCTGCTGGGCTGGCTGTTAGGCGCGGGCGGCACTGGCGAGGGAGCACTTTCCCCTGAGCTCTCTGCTCAGCTCCCTCGCGCGCCGCCCGCAGAGTGAGGCTGGGAGCCGGAATATGATGTCATATTCTGGCTCCGCCTCCCAGCCTCACTCTGCGGGCGGCGCGCGAGGGAGCTGAGCAGAGAGCTCAGGGGAAAGTGCTCCCTCGCCAGTGCCGCCCGCGCCTAACAGCCAGCCCAGCAGCCCGACCGGCAGCCCCAGGAAGAGAGAGATGCCTCCCCCCTCCCAGCATTCCTAGAGGTAAGGAGGCTGGGGGGGGTTGTTAAATAAATACAATTAAAAAAAGGGAGTGTTAATGTGAGTGAGTGTGTCTGTCTCTTAGTGTGTGTGTCTGTCTCTTAGTGTATGTCTCTTAGTGTGTGTGTGTCTGTCTGTTAGTGTCTGTCTGTTAGTGTCTGTCTGTTAGTGTGCGTCTCTTAGTGTTAGTGTCTGTCTCTTAGTGTCTGTCTCTTAGTGTGTGTCTCTTAGTGTGTGTCTCTTAGTGTGTGTCTCTTAGTGTGTGTCTCTTAGTGTGTGTCTCTTAGTGTCTGTCTCTTAGTGTCTGTCTCTTAGTGTCTGTCTCTTAGTGTCTGTCTCTTAGCGTGTGTCTGTCTCTTAGCGTGTGTCTGTCTCTTAGCGTGTGTCTGTCTCTTAGCGTGTGTCTGTCTCTTAGCGTGTGTCTGTCTGTCTGTCAGTGTGTGTCTGTTAGTGAGTGTGAGTGTGTTAGTGAGTATGTGTTTCTTTCAGTGAATGTGTGTGTGTGTGTGTATTTAGAATGCGGGGCAGGGTGGAAGGGTTGGGTGGGGGTGGCGCGTGGAAGGGTTGGGTGGGGATGGGGGGGCGCCTGAGTTTTGTCCTGCCTAGGGCAGCACAAAACCAGGATACACCACTGGTGGGAGGGATACTCAGACAGGTTTAGTAACACCTGCAGTCCAACTAAAGTGGTTGATTACTAATCCTGAAACATACATGTGGGAGGAGAACACTAATGCAAAAGCAAAAAAACAGTATGTTTCTCTTATCTCCTTCATGTAGAAAATTGAAGTAGAAAAAACAGTTTGTAATAGGTACTTACCCATCTTTGTTTTGGTGGAACTAGGCAAAATGACTCTGTTCAAACACAGATCTTAGATCCAATGCATATATTAAATATACTAAGGAAGTGTATATATTGGGGTTGCACAATAACAACAACTTGCATACAGAATGTAGCCCATAGTGCAGGGCAGCTAAAGGGAATGGGCCTTGACATTGCTAGGAGACATGCAAAGGAGGGGTGTAGAATAGCTGGAGGTGGGTTTTTGGGTTAGAGGAGTATATAAAGTGGCCATTTTTGCTCAGTGGCCATCTTAATTAATCCTCACTTACCTGTTTTTTGTAGGCTGTGTGGTGTCTCTGTCTTGTGTCTTGCAGGTGTTGCAGTTTGAAGAATGGAAGACTGGCTGGCTGGTGTTTGTGCTGCTATCCAGCAGAGGGGTGTTTCCTGGCTCCAGGAGCATTTGGGAGAGGCCCTATTCCCTTCTTCTTCTGGGTCCACGGCAATGGGTATTGTGTCCCCTGATCGCCCCGCGAGGAGAACCCGACCTTTGCAACGATTGAGCCCCAGCGCTGGCTCCACCGGGAGGAAGAGGGTGAGCCCGTCCCTGGATCCGAGGCTGGAGGCTGCACGTTTGGGCCATGATCAGGTATCGGCGGGAGGTGGTGCACGTTTGGGCCACGAACAGGCAAACACGGCGGTTGGCATACGTTCAGGCTGCGAACAAGCAAGTACAGGATCTATAGAACTTTCGGCTGTGAAGTCGGATCAGGCCGCGAACAGGAAGGTCGAAAAACTTTTGCACGTATAGGCCGTGACCGGGAGGTCGGTTCGGGCCGTGGACAGGAAGGTGGGAAAACTGGTAGAGGTGGCCCAAGGAGAGAGCCTATGGAGGAAGACCTGAGTTGGGCAACGGGTAGGCGGGCTTCCACACCCTTTAGATCCCAATAACGGGTGGGCACGGAGCACCTCACTCAGGAATATCAGGTCAGGCCCCCCAGGGGTGCTGGGCGACAAAAGTCATGCTATAGATCCGGACTGGCCATAGTGATCAAGCAGACCACTACAGTTTGGGCAACGAGGCAGGAGAGTACGGGGTGGCAGCTGTGGAGGTTCCGGATGCGAATAGCAGTTCTGCCAGGGACATGGGGTTCTGGCAGCAGCGGCCGCAGGTGATTTAGGGACAGAGAGGGCGGAACTGGTCAGGGATATCCAGGATGCAACTAGGCAGTATGTTCACGTCTCCTTCGCAGGGCCATTGGGGTGTCACCTTAAACCAGAAGTGAAGGAGAGGATATGGAAAGGGGAATTTCTGGAGATCTTTCATCTTATACATCTGGACGAATACTTGGACATGAAGGAAGAGGATAAGAAAGATGTCAAGAAGGAGGAAGTAGAGAAAAGGCAAATCGGAAAATACACCAAACTTTTGGGAATTGGTTAAGGGCTTTCTGCATTCTGGCGAGTGTTGTGGGGGAGAAATCCAATGAGCGATGCTCGCAACTGTTCTGCTACTTGGATGGGATTTGGGAGGCATACCACACTTACGGAGGCTTGACATGGTGGCGGTATGATGAACAGTTTCAGCACACGCATTTGGCTAATCAGGGCATGTGGTGGGACTAGATGGACCTGCTGCTGTGGATGAAGCTTCTGATGGCACAGAAGGCGTCCCACTTTCAGCCGGGGGCTGGTGCGGGATCTTCCTCCACCTCGTCAGCTGTCCACAAAAAAGGGTTCTGCTGGTCGTATAATGAAGGGCAGTGTAAGTGGGGCGCGGCATGCCGATTCAAATATGAGTGCTCCGGGTGTGGAGGCGTGCATGGTTACAACCGCTGCTTCAAGAAGGGTAAGTCCTCATCCACGGGAGATACTGGTTTGGGGGCACCAGTTGCTGCTGCAGCGATCACCAGTGAAGATTGTTCGATGCTACCATGGCTGAACAGCTACCGTAACCAGGAGGATGCCATGTTGTTAAGGGACGGGTTCATGAGGAGGTTTGTGATTCCGTTTTGGCATCTGGAGGGGGTTCGTAACTTGCGGAGTCGGTGCGGGAGGAGAAGAAAGGTGTAGTTAGGCAAGATGGCAGGGCCATTCAGGGAGCCCCTGTTGAGCGATTGGCGGATTTCACCATTGGAGAATGTGCCGAAAAGGAGCCCGGTAAGAACAGGCTTATTCATCATTTATCATACCCACATGGAGCTTTGGTGAATGATGATATTGACAAGGCCCTCTGCTCTGTGTCGTATGCATCATCCGACCAAGCGGTTGAGTTGGTTCAGCATGCAGACAAGGGGGCATTGGTCGCCAAGATGGAAGTGGAAGCAGCTTTTCGATTATTGCCCATCCACGCCGACTGTCATCATTTACTGGGCTGTTTTTTCAAGGGGCAGTATTTTGTTGATCTGTGTTTGCCGATGGGTTGTTCCATCTCGTGTGCGTACTTCGAGAAGTTCAGTACCTTTCTGGAGTGGGTGGGTCAAGTACGAGGCGGACACTAGATGTGTGGTCCATTACCTCGATGATTAATTTGTGTCAGGCCGGCGGGTTCGGAGGTGTGCGGCATAGGGTTGAGAACTTTGGAACGAGTCGCAAATGTCTTCGGGAATACCGCTGGCGGGCGACAACCTTATGCGGCACCCCTCCGAACCCACTGACTATTTGCTTGAAGATAGATTTGGTCTTGAAGATGAAGATAGGTCCAGGGGGAATGTCGGTTGCCAGAGGACAAGTTGAGGGCATTGCGGCAGGCAGTAGAGGAGGTCCGGGAAGCTAAGAAGGTTACTTTGCGGGCGCTTCAGTCTTTGGTGGGCTGGCTCAATTTTACATGTCGGGTGATCCCGGTAGAGAGGGTGTTCAACAGGTTCCTCTCTGTCAGGAATGGTATCAGACCCTAGAACTAAGGGTGACGTCTTACCGGACCTTAGACTGGCCGGACTTAATGTACCCGAGAATAGTCAGAAAACTAGCCAAGGTCAGGGACACAGAACAGGACACAGCGATAAGGAAAAGTCAAGGGTACCAGAAATCAGGGAATTCAAAATGAAGCCAAAGTCAAAAAACAGAAAAACACAATCAGGAATACACTCTCCGATACCCAGCTAGTGGAAACCACAACAGTGCACTGACCAACAGGTCATTTGGGCTTAAATACTGGCTTCAATACCCTCTTGAGGCTGTAATTGGTTGTCTCTGGCCTCTGACCTCAAAACGTGCGTGCGTGCCTATGACGTGACGTTGCACGCACGTTGGTGCTATCTTTGATATGCTTTGTTCTCTCTTGCATGCAATTTAATGTTGTGTTTCGGGCACGTCACATGCCTGGGTTGTTGAACGTGTCGGCTGATTCGCTCTTCTGTTTTCAGTGGTAACAGTTTTGGGCGGCAGCTCCGGGCGATCAGGTGTAGGGAGTGCCTTGTCTGGCAGAAGTGTGGCAGCTCAGGACCTCTTGCTTAGCGGACTCACAAGGGGGTCATTGGCGCCGTCCACATGTGTGCTCTATGTTAAGGATTGGCAAGAATGGGATGCTGCAATGGTGTGTGCGAGAGGCCAGGACTCTGCTGCGGCTTGGTTCAACACGTTGTTATGGTTAATTTACAGGTTGTTTGCTTCTGGGGCATCTCCGTCTGCCATAGGGCACAACATTCCGGCCATGGCATTCTTATTTAAGCTTAATGGATGGGAGGCTTTAACCAAAAATTTCCTAGTGCGTCAGACTGTCAAGGGGTTTTGGAAAGGCAGGTCATCGCAGGATTCGCTAATTTCCATATAAATTCTGCAACGTTTACTCGGCGTGCTCCCAGAGATTTGTTTTTCGGAGTACGAGGTTTTCTGTAGTGTTTAGTTGGGCCTTTTTTGGGGCGTTTAGGATAAGTGAGTTGGTGAGCAGCAGCCGCCTGGGCGGAGGCAGGTTACAGTGTTTGGACGTGGAACTGTGGCAGAATCAGGTGGTGCTACATCTCCACCGGTCAAAAACGGACGTATTCGAGAAGGGTGTCGTGGTTACGCTTTTTGCGGTACCGGATATGGCAGCATGTCCAGTGGGATGTACAATGGTTTTCTGGGCAGTTCGGTCCGGGATAGGGGGTTCATTTTTGTTGCATGCTGATGGTTCGTCATTGTCGAAATTCGGATGGCCTTTGGGTGGTTGGGCTTGGGGCTGTTACAGTGCGGGACACATTCATTCAGGATTGGGGCTGCAACAGTTGCAGCTCATTTGGGTTTGGGGGATGAACTGGTCAAGAAGATCGGGAGGTTGGAATCGGTGAAATGCAGGTCATATGAGAGGCCCAACCATTTAGTTTAAGTTTGGTTGCAATGATTATAATTGTTCTGTGTTGGTAACGTGTTTTGTTTCCACAGGTTGGATTGCGTGAGTGATATGACACTCATATGTTTACTGGGCACAACAGAGAGCTGCAGCTCATCAAGGCATACAGATGTGCTTTCCGTGCTTGATGGTGCAGATTAAGTGGTTTGGTTTCAGGGATTTTAGTTGGCAAGGGGTGTGCTTAGAACTGTTCAAAAGGATTGGTGAGGGTAGAGTTTTATGCCAGGGGGAATGATTTAGGTATGGTGTCACAAAGGGCTTTGGATAGGTTGAGGCGGTTGGTCCCTGACGTGGTGGTCATTTGGTTGGAGATGGTACCGCGATTGCAGTGGCGCTTCACTAGAGACCACCAGGCATTGGCGAAAAGTAGGGGGAAGGTGAATAAAATAAAATCATGGCAACTTATGTTAGGCATTTGGTGGGGTGGTTGTAAGGCATAGGGAGTTGGAACTCAGTTGGCAGATTATTACAGGCAAGATGGAGTACATTTGTCAGAAGTGGGTATGGATTTCTTGTTGTTAGGGTTTCAGGAAGGTTTGAAAAGAGCGTATTTTTTGGTGGGGGCGCTCAGGTAGCTCAAGGTGTCAAGCTCTGAGCGGGGAATGGATAGAGAAGTTGGGGTGTAGGTGGTTTGCCCTGATGTAAAATAGTTTGGTTCGCTAAGAATAGTTAGGTTTGGAAGAGTATTTGTAGGTTCGAGCTTGTCGGCAGCTCCGAACCTGGTGTGTGTAGGCTGTATCTCTGTATGCCGCTACATGAAAGAAAACTGGAAATCATGCCCACAGTGACAATGGTTTTGTTATGCACTCGGTGGCAATGTTTATATGTTAATTATATGTTAGAACGTGGTTTTAATTATTGTGTTGTGTCTCATTGTCTGGGGTAGTATTGTTAATGGAGTTGGTGGAGGATATGGTATGTTAGAGGACCACTATAGTGTCTGGAAAACAAACTTGTTTTCCTGGCACTTTATAATCCTTAGCTTCTCCGCACCCTCAGGTACCCCTTGATGCTGGTGACGGGCTCCCTTGATGCTGGTGACCTCTCCTCCCTCTCCGACGTCGGCATTTCTTAATGCTTTCCTATGGACGTTCTGCGTGTTCAATGCGATTTTTGCATTAAGTGTCGGGGAAGCGCCTCTAGCGGCTGTCAGGAAGACAACCACTAGAGGCTGGATTAACCCTGTAATGTAAACATAGCAGTTTCTATGAAACTGCTATGTTTATATCTGAAGGGTTAAAACCTGGGCGACCTGGCACCCAGACCACTTCATTGAGCTGAAGTGGTCTGGGTGACTATAGTGGTCCTTTAATACGTGACAATGACCTTAAATTATTATTATTATTTTCTATTTATATATTTCAGACATGTACCTGCCTCGTATATTTTTAGATGCTGCTTCTGTATTTCAGGCCTTGGTACTCATGTCACTGATATAGTAATCGTTTAAGCAAACCAATAAGTTTGAATGACTATCTGTTCCTGACCAAATTAGAAATAATTTAAATTGCGTATACGCAGAAGTAAATTCACACTGACACAAGGTTCAGGTTAAATGAAAGAACTTCAGGAAATTTAATGGCATCTGTTAAAAAGTGGGTACGCAGACCCTTATAAAGGCAAAATTACATCATTGAAAGAAATAAAGATATCAGCAAGAAAACATTGTCAATTGGCTTAGGTGTAAAGTGGTTAGTTAAATGCCCTCCCTGCTGGGTGTTACATCTTATGTCATAGCTGACGTCATGACGGTCTCCTCCAGGTTTCAGCACCATCTTGCTGGCACACGAGGAGCTCACTCGATGGGAGGGGGCTTTTGGCAGCTATCCATTTTGAGCAACTGGCACGTTAGTCTTTCAAGGTTAGTTCTTCAAGGCCTTTCTAGCAATTATACATTTTAATAAGACTATCTGCTACAATATTTCACTTAACAGGATCCTAGCATTTCCTGCTGACACACTATTTCTATGGACAAAGCATTCTTGTAAGATCTAAACTATGAGGCCTATGAAAGGAATATAAGAATATAGTTTATGAGGGGCCTAATAATTCTACAACAGTCCCCCCTATAAAATGTTAATTACTAAAAAGGATAAACTTTATTTGTTAATATCAGAAGATTTGTTAGCCCAAAGACACATAATCCCCATGACCGCTAATTTGGTGTTAATGCAAAGTGCAAGTCTATCCCTTATCTGACCCTAATAGGCTGCAGCTCATCCGTCAGCACGGCTCTCGAACACTTCACTCCATGGGTATCCCGCGGTGGCTTGTCCACCACTTCTCCACATGGTAGACTAACCCATACAGACAGAAGCTGTCCCTTAGCTGTCCCTCCTTAGAATTTCTGCACTTCGTCATCATAGGGAAGAGTTTGTAGCGGAATGCAGGGCGATGTGAGATCTTGATCACCAATCTCCAGATGAGTAAAGGTTGGTGTCGTTTGGTCTACAGTCTTCTGTAGGAATTTTCTGAGGCATGGGAGGACACAACAAACGAGAAGAGCGAGAATAAAAAGAAAAATTAGTAGAGCCATACCAATATGAACTAAAGCTTTCTGCCAACCAGTCATCCAACCAAACCATTTTTCCCAGGGATCTGTCACCCCAGAATTCCTTTTCAACTCTTCTGAGAGTTTATTTAATTTTTCTATGGCCAGGGTGACCTTACCATTAGGGCCTGTGTTTTCTGGAATGTAAGTGCAACAAGTCATGGTGTCGGGTAGTATTTTACATACACCCCCCTTCTCGGCTAGAATCATGTCTAAGGCCAGTCTGTTCTGGAAGGTCATCTGGGATGTGGCTTGTAGTTGTTCGGCTAAACCCTGGAGGGCATCCCTGGTATAGTTAACAAAGCGCTGTTGGTTGTAATAGATATAATTTATCCAGTTAAGGTTCTTATTGGCAGTGACTATAGTGAACAGTGATTCAAAACCCACTGCAACTTCATCTCTAGCTTTAAATTCATTAGGTACACCCCTAGGTACCCCAATGGCATCTATGTAAACATGTGGGTCAAAACTGCCTTTTACTGGGGTTTCTCGTCTGGCTCTGGCTGGTATACGTGGTGGGCCGGGTGTATCAGTATGATTATCGGAAATAATGTGTATGGGCATAATGACTTTAGCTAGGGCACACTCACCCCACCATTCAATCTCCAGTCTAGATCTTATCAGTAGATCCCCACATAACCAGTAAATATCCCCCAGTGACCTGGTATGATGCTGTAGCAGGTGTTTGGGGACAGTTCTGTAGGTGGCACAATAACCTTTTGAAAAGTTACCCACAAATTTACCAGTTCCGTCATAGTTGGTATAGCAAGTATAATTACCTTTGTAAATTGTAACTCCGTCTGGGGGTTTGACATTTCCAACTAAGAGAGGGTATTCTGCTGTCCATGCTTTGCAGAGGGACTGGTTTGAACCATAATTAAAGGCAAAAAGACTTAGAAAACAGGTTTCTATTTCTAAAGGGATAGTTAAACGGACAGTGCCAAGATGGGGTCGGGCACCTCCACATACATAACAGGCAGTTTTATTGTGTTTATTGGCATTATATCTCATCCATTCTAACCACAAATTTATATCATTAAAGCCTGTTTCAGCGGCCATAGTATCTTCATGTCCCTAAAGGACTGGATATGTGGTTTTAGCGGATTTGGGACCATATGTTCAGCCCCTTGCCACTCTGGAGAGTGACACATGTCTTTGAGGTAGAAATGGCCTAATTTATTATAGGAACTTCTTCTCCAATACATTCCCATCACATATTGATCAGCATCTTCTGGGCCAGGATGTTCAATATTCAACATTAATTTCATAGGTGTACCTCCTCCAGGTTTTCCTAAAGTCATTCTTTGAAGGAGGGATCTACCATGGTCATCTACCTTTGATAAGGCACTTTTTGGTTTGTAACCCCAGGCAGACCCGGCATTCCATCCCGCCGCCCCCCAATGGTTACAGTTGTGCCCCCATTGTTTGTCAACTACACAAACATTGGGGTCTTTTGCTTGTGGTATATCTTTATAAATGACTTGGATCTGTGATTTGGGGAATGGGCAATCTACAATATCACAGTAATCAAAAGTAAAGGAGGCTACACGGGTACATGATGAATTATACCAGAAGGTGTACCCGCTAGCATCTTTAGTAATGGCCACTTGCTGGGCTTTAAGGAGGCCAATCAAGGAGACTAGGTACCAGAAGTACATGGTTGTGCAGAATCAGCTTCCTCTGGAGCGGGTGTCTTTTTGCAATGGGAGGCGTGAATCCAATGTGGCCTACCAGCCAGCTTGACAGAGGTAGCGGTGATCAGGAGAACCTGGAATGGTCCCTCAAATCTTGGTTCCAGAGTGTGTTTTCGCACAAACTTCTTGACTAGGACCCAATCACCAGGAAGCAGACTGTGGTTGCCTTTGTCAGAATCAGGATCTGGAATTGAAGAGAAAACTTGGGCATGGATTTTGTTTAAGGCACTTGCAAGTTCCATCACATAATCTACTAAAACATCAGTCTGAAGCTGCAGTTGTTGGGGAAAATAGCAACCTAGTCTGGGTGCAGTCCCAAATAGAATCTCATACGGGGATAATGAGGGCTTTCCTCTGGGTGTATGTCTGACACTGAACAGGGCTATTGACAAGCTTTCTGGCCAGGGCATTTTTGTTTCTTGTGACATTTTTAACATTCTAGTTTTCAAGGTACCATTCATACGCTCCACCTTACCACTACTCTGTGGCTGGTAAGGGGTGTGAAAAGCAAGAGTCACTCCTAGAGCAGTCCAAATTTCTTTGGTAACTGAAGCTGTGAAGGCCGGACCTTGGTCACTTTCAATAACTTCCGGCAATCCAAATCTACACACAATTTCTGTAAGTAGACGTAGTGCTGTTGTTTTGGCGGTAATGTTAATCACTGGGTAGGCTTCTGGCCAGCCTGAGAACATGTCCACTATTACTAGTGCATATTCATAGTTGCCACTCTTTGGCATCTGGATATGATCTATCTGGATTCTTTGGAATGGATACATGGGCTTAGCCAGGTGTTTCAAGGGGACTTTAGCTGTTTTCCCAGGATTACATTTGGCACAGATGACACACGCTTTGCAGTAATTATTGATTAGCGTGGTAATTCCAGGAGCTTCATAGTACTTCTGTACAAGGGCATTCATCAGATCTTTTGATAAGTGTGCAGGGCCATGTGCCCATTGAACAACTGCTGGGTACAAACTCTTAGGGAGACAGAATCTGAGATTGTTGTAATACACTCCATCTTTTAGAACAGCTCCTTTCTGTTTCATTTTTGTATTTCCTCGGGGGCTACTGTAGCTTGTTGTTCTCGTAAGATCTTTAGGTCAGTTGGAAGAGTCTGCAAAGTGAATATTGGAGTTTCTTCATTTCCGGACACTCTTCTCTCCACTTCCTGTGGTTCTCTTGCAGCTTGCTTTGCAGCTTGATCAGCTAGATGGTTGCCCTTTGCTTCGTCCGAGTCCAACTTCCCATGTGCTTTTATCTTCAAAACAGCCACTTCTTCTGGAAGTAGGAGGGCATCCATCAACTCCTTGATTGCAAAACTGCTTGACTGGTGTACCGGCAGTAGTAAGAAATCCTCTTGTTTTCCAAATCAGTCCGAAGTCATGAGCCACGCCCAGTGCATATCTTGAATCTGTATAGATATTGGCGCGTTTTCCTTCAGAGATCTTGCATGCTGAAGTTAGAGCTTGTAATTCAGCTTCTTGTGCAGACTTTGTTGATGGTAGCGATGATGACTCAATAATTTCATCTGTTTTGGTGACGGCATATCCTGTATGATATTTTCCTTCTTCATCAGCATACCTGGAGCCGTCCACAAACAGGGTGATGTCAGGATCTGTTAGTGGATCCTCATGCACGGTTGGTAGGTGTGTGGTTTCCATTTTCATCTGTTCAAAGCAGTCATGGGGGGTTTCTGGATCATAGTCATGCTGTATGACCAGGTCTTCAAATTCTTCTTCCAGAAACTAACGTGGCCATGCTCTTATATGTTCAAGTTCAGTTGATGGATACTTGGCAACGCCTCTTTCTTGAAGCTGTGAAGTATCCATGACTTAGTCTTTGACTTGGTTACAGGGACATGTGGAATGGCTGTGTCCCAGTGATGGTACATATGTTCAAGTTCATGTGGCAGTTGGACTAAAGCTATGCTGTTATGCTATGCTATGCTATGCCTTCAGTATCATAGTAGAAGTCCTGTAAGGTGAATGTTACCTCAACCAATTGAAAAAGTTAATCTTCATAGCGAGGGTCAGGGTTGATGGTTGGTTTGTACCACATGGTGCAAAAAGCATATTCAGGCAGGCAAATTGGGGAGCAGTTTTGCAAGGGTGTGCGTGAGGAGTAGGACATATCCTTCATCCATGATGAATCCATAATAAGTACCCCCCTCAGGGAGTGGCAGAAGAGTGGACGGGTTTAAAACCTGGCATCTTTGGAGGGTGATGTTGTCAGGTAGTAGAAGATGACACTGGAGTCGAAGGTGTCTGGCAGCTGTGACATGTTTGATTTGGACCTGGTTAATAATTGCAGAAATATCATGAGGTGCCAAAACAGTAAGAGGGTGACCAAGTACCAGGTCCCCAGTACATTCAATAAGTTCTTGAGCTGCAAAGATAGCACGAAGGCAAGAGGGGGTACCCCTGGCAACAATATCCAGTTGACAGGAGAAGAATCCAATAGGTCTCTGACATCCGCCAGGACCATGTGGTTGAGTGAGGACGCCTGTAGCATGGCCTTTTCTTTCAGACACAAATAATTTGAAAGGCTTGTCGTAATTTGGTAGGCCAAGAGCAGGGGCAGAGGCACTTGCACGCTGAAGAGTATAGAAGTTGTCAAATGCTTCTGGTGACAGGCAGAAGGGGTCTGATTTGAGAGCGTCATACAAGGGTTGCATGAGCAGAGAGGCCTCAGGGATCCAGGCTCTGCAGTATGAGATGAGGCCTAGGAAAGCATGTAGGGATTTTGTGGTCTTTGGAGGCGGAATGGCCAACACTGCTCTGACACGATCACGTGTGAGATGTCTGGTGCCATGTGACAGGCAGTGGCCTAGGAAGATTACAGTAGGCTGGCAGAATTGAAGTTTTATGAGAGACGCCTTACATCCTTGATCTGCAAGATAACAGAGGAGATCCAGAGAACATTTTTCTGTTGTGGGGACATCATCTCGACAAAGGAGCAGGTCATCTACATATTGAAGTAGGACAACCTCCGGATGGCCAGACTGCCAGGGGTCAAGGATGGTACTCATTGCTTTTGCAAACTGGCTCGGGGAATTCTGTGCCCCCTGGGGCATAACAGTCCATGTATATTGTTGTTTGTCATGTGTGAAGGCAAACAGGTATTGACAGCTTGGTTCCAAGGGAACACTGAAGAATGCATTGGCCAGGTCAATCACTGTGAAGTATCGAGCAGAAGGTGGAACGCCAGAGAGGAGCGTGTGTGGATTTGGCACAAGTGGGGTGTCCAGAACTGTTGCCTCATTTACTGCTCTGAGGTCCTGGACCATTCCGTACTTCTCTGGTTCACCCTTGGTTGTCTTCTTTTTCACAGGAAACAAAGGAGTATTACATGGAGATTCACATTTAACAAGAGCCCCTTTTTCCAGTAGTGCTTGGACTTGCTTGGTAATGGCTGCAGCTTGGGCAGGTTTCAATGGGTATTGGGACTTTCTTGGTAGCTTTGCCCCTGGAATGAGCTTGACCAATACTGGTGGGACTTTAAGATGGCCAATGTCCTCCGGGCCTGAGGACCACAAAGTCTTAGGGACACTGTTCATCAGAGATTCAGGGAAATTGTCCCTCATGCCCTCTGCATAACCATGGGGTTTCTCTAGATGAAGCATCAGAGGTAAGGAACACAAGGCTGAGGTATCTGAATCAGACAGGGCCGAAGATAATTCCACTTGGCCATCCGGTGTGAAAGTGATTGATGCCTGCAGGCGGGAAAGCACATCAGCACCTAACAGGTTAATGGGACATGTGGATGACACCACAAAACGGGCAAGCAGACTAGGGCAGCTGCCAACCCGTAAAGGAGTAGTTAATGGACTTTGTCTTGGAAGACCATCCACTCCCACACAGGAGACATCAATATTGGACAGAAATGAAGACTCAGGCAGGTCTTGTTCTCGCAGAACACTTCGGGCTGCACCTGTATCAACAAGGAATGTGGTGGGGTGGCCTTCAATGGGCAAAGTAACAGTGGCTAATGGCCCCCCTTGTTCCCCAGCAGATACTACCATAAGAGGGGTTAATGATACAGGCTTGCCAATATCCTAGTCTTCTTGGGCTGAATCAGGTGAAGGAGGTGCTGGGGCCTTTGTGGTAGTTTTAGGCCTGGATGATCTTTGGGGTTTAAGGGGTGCAGGGCAATCACTCCTAAAATGGCCCTTTTCCCCACAGTTGAAGCAGATCCCATCTGCAGGCTTAGTGCCTTTAGGGATCGGTGGTCGTGACACCATAAGGGGAGTGGGATGGAGTCTCCTCGGAACCTGTGCGGCTTCTAAGCCCCTGGCAACTAGGAGCAGCTTATCAAGGGGAACCACTCTATACTCAGGGCGGGCAGCAATAATACCCTTACGTATAGAGTCTTTGATGCCTAGTACAAAGGCACCAGAAAGCATCTGAGCGTGTATTTTGTTGCTGAGCTCAAACCCTAGGTCAGTGAACACTTGGAAAAGTATAGCATGAAATCTTTCTACAGATTCACCTTTTTCCTGAATAATGTCGGTAAGGCCTGCTGCTAAATCTGCAAGCTTATCTTTAGCCCATATTAATTACACCGTGTTCTTTGATCTGTTATCTTTAGCCCAGGCCCTCAGTTGGTCACAGAACTCAATACCAGACATATAATCTGTGTCACTGGCTAACCAATTAGTACAGAGGTGGCGGGCAATGCTAGGCCAGTAGGCATCCCCAGCTTTAATGGCACAAAGGCTCAATAAGTCTCGCCAAGCGGCGGAATAAGTTTGTTGGATCTGAACTATTGCTCTGTAGAAGGGCATGGGCTGTTTTTCAGGGTCAGGAAGCGATTTCATCAGTGTACTGGCTTGTGTTGGGTTAAAGGTGACATACATTATAGGGGCCTTGTCTCCCTGAAGCCTGCGGCCGAAGGGGTCATTTAAAAAATGCCGGATGATTGGGGCGTAACTTCCCTGGCGTCCGGTGGCACCTGGTAGCCATGGGAGCTAACCAAGTCAGATTAATCTGCTTGTGTCACCCGGATTCCCGGGGGGTGCACTACTTGGGGTGTCAAGGCTGGGGGCAGGAGTGGCACTCCACCGGCCGGGGCTGCTGGTGTACTAAGAGTTGGTGGTAGCAAGTCATTCGGAAGGACCGGCATAAGAGGTGCTGTGTTACTGGGGGACGCCATATTGGAGGCGTGAAAGGAAGTGACGTTTGGGTTCAGTGAGGAAGTGGCGGCCATGTTGGATGTGGGCATAGCAAGGGCAGGTGTAAGAGGGGCTGGCTGCGTAACTACGGGAGGCACAGGGGAGATGGATGAATAGGGCCAAGACATTTGGGTGGAGTAGGCATAGGGCGGTGGTGACGAGTAAGGACTAGGAAGGGCGGAAGGATACAGAGGATACGGACATGAGGACGTGGAAGGGGAGGGATGAAAAACAGGTGGAGTAGGAGGGGAAGAGGGTGGAGTAGGCGGGGCTGGAGGAGTAGGAGGAGGAGAAGGTGGGACGGGGGAAGTAGGGGAGGCAAAAGGAGGAGAGACAGGCAGAGGGGATGGGTCAGTGGGAGGAGAAGTGGAAAATGGACAGGCACGAGGGCGTGTGGGTGAAGACGGGCGGAGGGAGGTCATGTTGGAGGGGTGGAAGGGGCTGGAGGAAGATGGACGGGGCGAAGGGTTGGATGAGGATGATGGGAGTTGCGGGACTGATGGTGGAGAAAATATGGATCCATCAGCATTCAGGACTGGGTAAACGGGGGCAGTGGCAGGGAGGGGACTAGGAGCGGGAACTATGGTCAGTTGCTTTTCAATCATTGCTGAAGTGATGCTGGGAGGGGTCACCTCGTGTGCGCCATAACTAGGCGCCGGCTGGGAGAGCTTCCCGGCAATAAAGTTTTTATGGTACACAAACAGTTTTACACCTTTATGATCAACCTCTTCCTCAATCCATCCCTCTTGCTGAATAGCCTTTGCCACCCGGTAACAAGCCTCCGCTGTCCGGACTAAATCATGATCTGAAAGCTTTCCTTTCTTTTCTGTCAGTAACTTACGCCAGCTCTCTGGCTGCAATCTACCGCACGGAGGTACGGCAATTCCACACACTTTAGCAAACTTATCAACTTTCTTAACCATCTCTTCTCCTTCTCTATCTTCTACCAAATCACATGCTAACCAACCCTTATTGGGTTTACCTAACTTCTGTCCCATACCCTCTATATAAGGCGTCCCAGATATAGAGAAAGATAAATGGAAAGAGAATGTCTACAGTGCTCGACTGCTACGTAAGAATAAATTCCAACGTACGTCTTCTCAAAACGTAGACTAGTCACTGATTCCGCCTACCCGAGGTAGCCGCGGATTGGAGCGAGGCGAGAAGTGTGTGACCAATCACTTCTCTCAGTAAAGAGAAATAGGAGGGGAAAGAGTAAATGATACAGAGAGTAAGATGAAAGTAAATACAGGAACCTGCGTGACAGACAATGAAAACAATATTCAAGTGTAAATACAGTACATGCATCACAGTGCAAATAAATTCAACAATTCAAACAAGTTTAACAATAACCTTTTCCTTTACATATGTGGCAAAAGCCACCTACCTCAATCCCGTAGTACACCTGCAGACCCACCCGCAAGTACCACTACCACGTGGTGATGGAGACAGCAATACCTGCCTGAATCCACCTGCCACGAAAGTTAAACTGGAACACCCAGCGTCAGCGCTCGAGGCTGCAGTGTTCCACCTCTCTGCAAACAACAAGCAGAGTAAAGTGGTGTCCAATGAGGCTAGCAGTCAAAGTGACACTTATGGGAAACCCCCAGGAGGCAGTGAGTCTACACCCCTCCACAGATTCCCCCCCTCTTTTTCCTTCCTGCCGTAGCTACTCGGCACCTAAAAGAGGAAAACAGGCAAACAGAAGATCCCCAGGAAAACTTCCACAGATCCACCCCCCTTTTTCCTTACTACCACAGCCACGTGGTACCTAAAAGGGGTAAACAGGCAAATAAACAAATAAACTACCCGGGCACTAAAATAAGGACAAACCAATAAAAGCACACCCAGGTAACAGATAGTCAGTATGTGTAGGTATTAACAAGTAAGGTGTAGGGTCTCTGGGCAAGATATTAACCCTGTCTTTGATGTCCTCTCGGCAGCCAATCTCAGACGCTGGGGCAGGTCAATCACAGGGGCTGGAACATACCGGACAGGTGCTGCAGCAAACTCTACCGTGTATTCAGAGGTGATCAATCTCCTTCCTTCCCCCAGGATTCATCCACCCCGCGTCTTCTTGGACGGCTGCCCTAGCAGGGCATAACCCAGGCCGCACGGATGGGCGCCAACTGATATAGTAATCTTTTAAGCAAACCAATAAGTTTGAATGACTATCTGTTCCTGACCAAATTAGAAATAATTTAAATTGCGTATATGCAGAAGTAAATTCATACTGACACAAGGTTCAGGTTAAATGAAAGAACTTCAGGAAATTTAATGGCATCTGTTAAAAAGTGGGTACGCAGACCCTTATAAAGGCAAAATTACATCATTGAAAGAAATCAAGATATCAGCAAGAAAACATTGTCAATTGGCTTAGGTGTAAAGTGGTTAGTTAAATGCCCTCCCCGCTGGGTGTTACATCTTATGTCATAGCTGACGTCATGACGGTCTCCTCCAGGTTTCAGCACCATCTTGCTGGCACACGAGGAGCTCACTCGATGGGAGGGGGCTTTTGGCAGCTATCCATTTTGAGCAACTGGCACGTTAGTCTTTCAAGGTTAGTTCTTCAAGGCCTTTCTAGCAATTATACATTTTATTAAGACTATCTGCTACAATATTTCACTTAACAGGATCCTAGCATTTCCTGCTGACACACTATTTCTATGGACAAAGCATTCTTGTAAGATCTAAACTATGAGGCCTATGAAAGGAATATAAGAATATAGCTTTAAAGGGGCTAAATTGTAAATTCTTGTTTGTAATTCTGTCATTCCCTGCCTATCCTTGGAGAGAGAAAAGAAAATTCCCTAAATCACTAATATACTTACAATACCTTGACGTGGCAGGTGAGCCATTGGAAGGAAACTAAAGTTACATTGCTGCCAGCCACCCCATGTTTGCTCTATTAAGAGTTTATAAGTATGTAAGGGCAGCACCCCTTCCTGTCTCAACAGAGAAATTTGCCTTTTAGCTGATTTCAACAAGATGATTTGCATGTGTTATAGCCCTTTCTAGGGTTAATAAGTATGTAGGGGTTTATAAAAACACCCCTTCATGCCTCATTAGAGACGTTTACCTTTGATACCAGCAAAGTTTATTGTATGTGTAGAAGCCATATAAAGGGTTTAACGTGAAAGGGTTTAACGTGAAAGGGTTTTTAAAATGCCACTTCCTGTCTCATTGGAGATTCTTGTCTGATATCAGCAAATCTAATGGCTAGAGTAGGACTCGCCTTTTGGGCTTAAATGGCCATTGGAATAAAACTAAAGAGCCTCCATTTTGTTTAGGCCAGAGCGCAGGTAACTTTCTCTTTCTTTTTACTATGTATTTTGAGCTGTCAGATACTAAGTCACTGCTGCTGTAAGCGCGGTGCTTTATTTTGTGTTTGTATAAAATACTAACAATGTTTTGGCAGTGTGTGTATATACTGTCTGGATGAGTACGTGTGTGTGTGTAGTAGTCTAAATATGTACATATAAACACACATGCAGACTGCTGAATACGTACACACACACAGAGACTGCTGAATACACACACACATGTACCTGCTCTCAGGACTCAGGTCCTTCTGCTAATCTTTCATATTCTTGTCCTGTAGCTGCTGCTGCTCCCACTCCTCCCATGCGGACTCTATTATTGGAGAGTGCAAGGACATGCAGTGACATCATATCTCAGCCCTCTCCACACAGCTCTAGCACCAACAAGTTTTCCTAGCATGGCCTTAGAGCACTGCACACCCTGGTCGCCGGTTCCGATATTGCAGCACATTATCTTCAAAGAAAAATACCGGCAATTGTATTGTCAGTATTTTTGCAATACCGGCATTGGCCACAAGCACTAAATACCAGCTGTGCCGGTACAATACAGGCCAGGTGGCAACCCAATATACATAGAACGTGTACACATTTACTGAGGCTGTGCTTCACACTGAAATGATGTCCCTCATACCAGCTCACATACAGAGATAAACATACCAGCTCACATACAGAGCAACACATATGTGGCTGTCAGGGTACCTGTGGTCTCTACCTCCGAAAGAGGTAGAGACTTAGCTGTTCCTCCATCCAGACGGTCTGATGGCTCCCTTCCCCGCGGTCTATCCAGTCATGCTAGGCCGGCCGCGAGGGAGTGACTGCCTTTTACAGCATCTAGGCAGGAAGTAGTCATCAGGACACTCCCCCGGAACAACCTGTCAGTCAATGGCTGCAGGACCAATCTGGACGCCTTGGAGGCGTGGTTACTGCTCTGAACAGGGTATTTAACAGAGCTTCTTTCATTAGCTCATTGCCCTGTCGTGGTTCTAGCTTGTTCTAGTCACTCAGTGCTTGTGTATTCTATTATCCCTTTTGGTTTTGACCCGGCTTGTTTACCTTACTCTGCTTATCTCTGTTACCCTTGATTCGGCTTGTCTCTCGCTTACCTGTCTTCTGTTACCCTCGACCTCGGCTTGTCTTTGACCATTCTATACTGTCTACTTACGTTAGTCCGGCCATTCTAAGGTCCGGTATACGTATCTGGCTACTGTTTGTACTCTGCGTGTTGGATCCCTGTCCCGATCCTGACATTACGACAGGGCCAATGGATCCTGCAAGTACAAACAGTCAGCTGGCTGCTCCTGATCCTAGGTTTGAAGCCATGGATCACAAAATGGATCAGATGGCGCTTGCGCTACAGGCTCTATTAGCTTGTGCCAATAACCCACCAGAGGAGATACGTAATACCCCTGTTTCTCCTGTCTGTTCAGGTCTAGAGGTAGCCACAGTGGGTGCTTCTTTTTGCATTACCCCCCCCAGTACGCTATGGTGGGGCTCCTGAGAAGTGTCGTGGGTTTTTAAACCAAATTAGTATCCACTTTGAATTGCAACCTCGCTCTTATCCTACAGATAGGGCAAAAGTAGGATTTATTATCACCCTACTCATTGAGAAAGCTCTGAGATGGGCCAACCCACTATGGGAGAACGATAACCCATTAGTTTATAACTATAACGCATTTGTAGCTGCTTTTAGAAGAACATTTGACCCTCCAGGTAGAAAGGTTAATGCAGCCAGATTACTGTTGCGCCTGAGACAGGAGAACCGAACACTGGTGGATTATGCACTAGAGTTCAGGTCTCTGGCGGCAGAAATCAAGTGGAATGAGCAGGCGTATATGGATGTATTTTTGAATGGCCTATCTGATGTAATCCTTGATGAGGTTGCTACCAGAGAACTCCCTGAGAATTTAGAGGATTTAATTTCGTTCATCTCTCGTATAGATGAACGTCTAAGAGAGAGACAGAACACTCGAGAGAGGAACCAGAGACCTTCTTTTAGGTTAGCTCCTGCTTTTCCAAGTCCTGACTCCACGATATCTTTGCTTACTGAACCTATGCAGATAGGGTATACCCGCCTCTCTGAGGAGGAAAGACAGCACAGGAGAAGAGAGGGTTTGTGTATGTATTGTGGAGCCAAGGGTCATTTACTCTCGAACTGTTCTAACCGCCCGGGAAACGCTCGCACCTAAGTCCCTCTAGAGGACAGGCCTTGGGTGTTTCTATTTTGTCCTCTACTCCTAATTATAAGGATCACAGGCTTCTGCTACCAGTTTCCTTAACTTGGGGGAAGGAAGTAGTAAGGGCTATGGCATTGATAGATTCCGGTGCTGCTGAGAATTTTATCGACCAAGCCTTTGCTAGTAAGAACAATTTTCCATCCCAGCTAAGAGAGACACCTTTGGCCGTTGAGGCCATAGATGGTAGACCACTACTAGACCCTGTTATCTTTCGTGAGACCGTACCCATTGATTTAAATGTTGGTATCCTACACGTGGAGAATTTATCTCTTCTGCTCATTTCGTCTCCTTCCGTTCCCATAGTTCTGGGGTACCCATGGTTGAAAAAACATAACCCTATTATCGATTGGGAGTTAGGAGAGATACTCTCGTGGGGCCAGGGCTGCCAGGATCGGTGTTTGTGCAAGGTTTCTCCATTAGCTAATATTAACATACCGGAGAATCCTACTCAGTCCACAGAAAGACAAATACCAGACCTTTACCTAGACTTAAGGGCAGTGTTTGACAAGAAGAATGCCGATTCTTTGCCTCCACACAGGTCATTTGACTGTAAGATTAAGCTGCTACCCGGCACTATGCCTCCGAGGGGCCATGTATATCCTTTGTCTGTTCAGGAAAACTCGGTTCTAGAGGAGTATATTCGGGAGAATTTAGAAAAGGGATTCATCAGGAGGTCTTCTTCTCCGGCCGGGGCTGGGTTCTTTTTCATTAAGAAGAAGGATGGCACGCTGAGACCTTGTATCGATTACCGAGGCTTGAATAAAATAACTGTCAGAAATGCCTATCCTATCCCACTGATTACCGAGTTATTTGATCGTCTTAAGGGCTCCAAAATCTTCACCAAGTTAGATCTCAGAGGGGCTTACAATTTGGTGAGAATCCAGCAAGGTCACGAGTGGATGACGGCATTCAATACCCGGTATGGCCATTACGAATACACTGTTATGCCATTTGGACTATGCAATGCTCCTGCAGTATTTCAAGATTTGATTAATGAGGTACTTAGGGAGTTTCAGCATGATTGTGTTATTGTTTACCTGGACGACATACTAATACACTCTAAGGAGATTGAGACTCATCATAGACAGGTCAGAAAGGTATTACACAAGCTGCTGCAACATGGTCTATATTGCAAATTGGAAAAGTGCAGTTTTGATCAGTCTCAGGTAGACTTTCTTGGATACGTGATTTCTGGGGAGGGTTTTAAAATGGATCCTGTAAAACTCCAATCTATCTTAGACTGGCCCTTGCCCAAAGGACTCAAGGCTATCCAAAGGTTTATTGGTTTTTCCCACTACTATAGGCGCTTCATTAAAGGATATTCCTCTATCATTGCGTCTATTACCAATATGACCAAACAAGGGGCTGATACTAAGTTCTGGTCTAAGGAAGCTCTTGGTGCTTTCAAGACTCTCAAGGAACTTTTTGCCTCGGCTCCCATTCTAGTCCATCCTGATACGACTCTGCCTTTCTTGCTCGAGGTCGATGCCTCTGAGACAGCAGTTGGGGCTGTTCTGTCTCAAAGGTTAGGGGTGGATAAACCGTTACACCCTTGTGGTTTTTTCTCTAAGAAATTTTCTGGGCCTGAGAGCAGATATGACATCGGGGAAAGGGAACTGTTAGCAGTCATTAAAGCCTTAAAGGAGTGGAGACATTTGTTGGAGGGGACCCTACACCCTATTACGATTTTGACGGACCACAAAAACTTGTCCTATATTGGGGAGGCTAAGCGCTTATCCTCTAGACAAGCTCGTTGGTCCTTATTCCTGACTCACTTCAATTATGTACTGACTTACAGACCTGGTTCTAAAAACTCTAAAGCCGATGCATTATCTCGCCAATATGAACCTTCTACTGTACCTGAACCAGTTCTTTCTTCTATAGTTCCGAAATGCAATATCATTGCTAATACGAATCTCAGGATTCATTCTCCATTACTGGCCGAGATCATTAAGTTGCAACATCTAGCACCTAAACAGACTCCTGCGGGCCGTCATTTCGTTCCTCCTGCTCTTCAACTGGAACTTTTACAGTGTTTACATAATAGCAAGATGGCGGGACATCCTGGTATTCGCAAAACTTACGCGTTGATCTCTAAGGACTTCTGGTGGCCTGCTTTACGGAGGGATATTGAGGAGTTCATCGCTGCATGTGAAGTTTGTACTAAAACCAAACAACCCCATACGCTTCCATGTGGATTCCTGCACCCCTTGGAGGTTCCAGAAAAACCATGGTCCTGTTTGGCCATGGACTTTATTGTCGATCTACCTATCTCTAAAAGACAGACTGTTATCCTCACCGTGGTTGACAGGTTTACTAAGATGGCACACTTCATTCCCCTGCCTAAACCCCCGTCTTCTCCCGAATTGGCAGAGATATTCGCTAAGGAGATTTTTCGCCTACATGGGATACCCTCTCAAATTGTATCGGACAGAGGCTCCCAATTTGTTTCCCGCTTTTGGAGGTCCATCTGCTCTCAACTTGGTATTAAATTAAACGTTTCTTCTGCCTATCATCCTCAGTCTAACGGAGCTGCTGAACGTACCAACCAGAAAATCGAACAATATTTACGATGCTTTGTTTCTGAACACCAGGATGATTGGGTCGGTTTGATTCCTTGGGCGGAGTTTGCACACAACAATCTCGTTTGCAATTCTACTCATTCAAGCCCCTTCTTCATGAATTATGGTTTTCATCCGTCTATTCTTCCTTCGGATTCCCCTTCCCAGGGGGTGCCGTCGGTTGATGTTCATGTTGCCAATTTGAGGAAGTTGTGGGATCAAACTCGACAAATCCTTGTGCACAACTCTATGTTGGTCAAGAAACACGCTGATAAACGTAGAAGGGCGGCTCCGGTCTTTGTTCCAGGTGATAGGGTATGGCTGAGCACGAGGAACATCCGTTTAAAAGTGCCCTCCATGAAGTTCGCTCCTCGTTATATTGGACCCTACAGGGTGCTGACCCGTATCAATCCAGTTGCGTATCGTTTAGCTCTTCCTAATACCTTACGCATCCCGAACTCGTTTCACGTTTCATTGCTGAAACCACTCATATGTAACAGATTTTCCTCCACAATAGCCCCTCCTCGCCCCGTTCAGGTGGAGGGTCAGGAGGAGTATGAGGTTAACTCTATTATTGATTCTCGAATCTCCCGGGGGAGAGTACAATATCTGGTTGATTGGAAGGGATATGGTCCTGAGGAGAGGAGTTGGGTACCTCAGGAGGATGTTCATGCTCCCCGTCTCCGCAGGGCGTATCACTCTCGCTTCCCATCTCGTCCCGGTTCATTCCGCCCGGTGGGCGTATCTGAGAGGGGGGGTACTGTCAGGGTACCTGTGGTCTCTACCTCCGAAAGAGGTAGAGACTTAGCTGTTCCTCCATCCAGACGGTCTGATGGCTCCCTTCCCCGCGGTCTATCCGGTCATGCTAGGCCGGCCGCGAGGGAGTGACTGCCTTTTACAGCATCTAGGCAGGAAGTAGTCATCAGGACACTCCCCCGGAACAACCTGTCAGTCAATGGCTGCAGGACCAATCTGGACGCCTTGGAGGTGTGGTTACTGCTCTGAACAGGGTATTTAACAGAGCTTCTTTCATTAGCTCATTGCCCTGTCGTGGTTCTAGCTTGTTCTAGTCACTCAGTGCTTGTGTATTCTATTATCCCTTTTGGTTTTGACCCGGCTTGTTTACCTTACTCTGCTTATCTCTGTTACCCTTGATTCGGCTTGTCTCTCGCTTACCTGTCTTCTGTTACCCTCGACCTCGGCTTGTCTTTGACCATTCTATACTGTCTACTTACGTTAGTCCGGCCATTCTAAGGTCCGGTATACGTATCTGGCTACTGTTTGTACTCTGCGTGTTGGATCCCTGTCCCGATCCTGACAGTGGCGGACCGTCTACCAATCAATGCTCCTAGCGCTTATCAAGGACCATCAGCACCGCACCGGACACCATAGCCACTGCAGACTCCACGAACCGCCGTAGCTTGGTTGGGGTCTCGCCTTCTCCCACCCACCCTGGTCCAACCTCTGGACCCAGGACCATGTGGGAAGGACCTCTCCTCCAGGAGAGTATAGCTGTATAGCTGAAGAGAGCTCTTACAAACTCTTACAAGAGATAGCAGTGATATAGCAGACCTTCTTACCCTCCAAGTCGAGGGTAAGAAGGTCTGGTTTATTGAGTGCAAGGGCATTTCTTTTATACATATTTTCAGGCCAGAGGCACACCCCCTGGACCTGATGGTAAACTGGGACAAAAGGGACACAAACCAATAGAAACAATAATTAGTACAGTAACACTCCCACATACAGTCAGCAATCCCTCCCCTCTGCCTGTGATATAATTAAGCTAGCTAAGGGAATAACCTAATTATCCACAGGCAGAAAATATAATTTTTTACCCAAAGTCCAGAAACACCCCAAAACACAAATATATCCCCATACATTATACATCCCCGTATAGCCCTGATGTGGGTGAGTGTTGTGGACAAAAATATTAACCCAATTTATGTTAGTAAAATGCCTATTTACTTAACCTAATTACAATCAGCAGTATTCAGTTCTATATGTGATTTACTTAAAATGGCCGCTAGGGAGTTTCCTTCGACATCGACTAACACCCTTACCAACAAGATGGCGCTGGAATCTGGGGGAGACCTCCAAGATACCAGTGACATCACACCCGGTAGGAAGAGAAATAAATTAACCACTTAACACCTAACCAATTATTGATGTATTATTTCATGTTATCTCTGACAAAGCATATGATGTAATTTTGCTTTATAAGGGGCATGCCGGCCCCTCTGAATAATAATTCCTCAAGCTTTTCATTAACCCGAAACCTGTGTCTGGTGTGAATTACTTCAGGAGCGTGCACGCACTATTTCTTTAATTTGGCCGGGGGCAGATACATAAAATGATCAATTGATTGATTGATTTCCACTTTAGTGAGCAACATATACAAAAATCACCCAGATCAGAGCAGGGGTTCAAAAGTATTGTGAAACTCATTTTACCGACCGCACGCACATTTTAATGCCCAAAACAGTTCCAGAGAATTCGGCTGTGCGGTCAGTCTATTTCCAATAGTTCAAATACTAAGTTCCGTTCGAATACTCAAAGTTAAAGTGACTTTCGAATTGTCGAACACACTTCGATTTCCATCGAAGTGTTGAAGTCTGGAGAAGGTAAAGTTCAGTGGTGTTTGTGCCGTCGCGTATCCGATTTGAGTTCCATGAACTCGATGACCAAACCCCGCTGAACGCATTCGACTGAATTAAAATGGCTGCTGCCACGTGTTCGAATGTCGAATGGCGGCCACTTCGACTACTTCGGCACTTCCGCTGTATCCGAAGTGCCACTTCGAAAGTGCAAATCCTTCCCAATAGTGTCTTCACTGTCTTAAGGACTGTGGTGTTTAGGTATACTTTATACAGGCAGGATATCATTATCAGCACTCTTTTGGAACATGCATCCTTGCATTATCTGCTTTCTTTTGCACAATGCATCATTGCCAGGGCCGTCTTTAATGCGGGGCAAAAGGGACAGCTGCCCCGGGCCGAGTCATTCCTAGGGGGCCCAAAGCAGCTGCCCCTTGAGCCTGCCGGCCACCGTGGTGCATGTGGCCTGCGTGGTACTACCACCGTGGGCCACACAATGAGGGGGGCCACTGGGTGGTCCATTCTCTTAGGGCCACCTGATAGCAATGAGTCTGCAGGGGCCCAGTCAGCGCTGCGGTGCAACGTGAGGGAGGAAGAGAGGAGGAGCGCGGACTGGGAGAGAGCCCAACTCCCACAGATTCAGACAGCCACAGGACCGCGGGTAAGACACCCTCCTGCACCCAAAAGGTAGGAAACAGGAGGGTGACTAAAATTTTATATTTTCCATGTATTTCTGTTTGTGTGTGTATATATGTCTGTGTATCAGTTTGTGTGTGTATCTGACTTTGTATGTATCTGTGTGTGTGTATCTGTGTGTGTATCTGTATGTATATATGCATGTGTCTGTGTATCTGTGTGTGTATCTGTGTGTCTGTATGTGTCTTTGTATGTGTATATGTACGTGTGAGTGTGTCTGTGTAACTGCATGTATATCAGGGTGTGTTTGTCTGTTTATCTGTGTGTAACATGTGTGACTGCATGTTTGTCAGTGAGTGTCGCCAAACAAAAATGTAGAGGATATAGCTGGCTATCTATAGAACAAACAAAAATAATACAATGGTGTAATACAGTTAATATAAAATAATTTGCGCCAGATTTGACTGCACTCACAAGATTGAGAAGTAAAAGTCGCTTTAGGGTGCCTCCCCTTGCATAATTGGAGGATATATCAGAATTGCTTCTCCCTTCATGATGTCATCACCACGGAATGGAAGACTGGACTCAACAAATTTCAAGAACTATGAACTATGCTTTATTGTGCAAGTAAAAAAAAAAATACGAATTAAGGTTTTACGCATTTCGTCTTTACAAAAGACTTCCTCAGGGTACCAATATAACAAATAAATCCCACAGTGAGGATCAAAGCAGCGAGTCAGTGAATGTATCTGTATGTGTGACAGTGTGTATCTGTGTATGCACCTGTATGTCTGTATATCTGTCTTTGTATTCAGTAAGCCTGCTCAAAAAAATGTGATTACATCTCCTCTACAGATATTTATTTTTATAATTATTTGATACAGTGAGCACTATATTTGCTATTTTTCTCCTTTCCCGGTCTGGAGTTGTTACCACTGGAAATATTTGGAGAAACTATCTACCACACTATCCTGGGAGTGGGGATCATTCCACTTCACGCTATACACACCAGAGCTGGACATAGCTCTGGTAAATGTGAGTAGAATAATACCCATTCAGCATTATTTACATACCTCATATACTCTGCCATTGGAGTCTTTCCCCTTATGTCTTGCATGTACTCCTGGAACTACAAGAACCAAACCGTCAAGAACATCTGATTTTATCAAGCTTGGTTGTTCTTTCTAATACTTTATATTTTAATTTTTATCCACTTTTTTCTTTGCATTCTTTTGCACATACATACAAAGACACCTACATACAAACAGACAGACAGGCACACATACATACAGACAAGACACACATACATACAGACAAGACACACATACATACAAACAGACAGGCACACATACATACAGACAGGCACACATACATACAAAGACACATACATACATAAAAACAGACAGGCACATACAGACAGACACACACATACATACAGACACACACACACACATTTTTCATTTGGGGTATATCTAAAAACAACTTGCAAAAGCTGCAAGTTTCAAGAACTTGTCTTTTTATGGCTGTCCAATCACTGCTTACAAATGTTTTGATAACTTACATGGCCGCTGTCAGTCACCAGTCACCTCTTCCAGGTGAGACAATGTGAATGCAGTAAAATAGCTCAGTGCAGTGTTTAGCTCAGATTGATAGAGATATTCTCAGCTAGTGAGCCAGCTGTTTAGCTCAGGGTAGCTAATGGAAGCTCCTTGCAGAAGCTCCCGGCTCTGTGGAGGCTGTGACAGATGCCCACAGATCCCGGGTAAGTTGTCAAACTGTTCGACTTCTTACCCTGAAAGAGGACCAGGATACTCCTGAAGCCATAACACTACAGCACAATATTGTTTATGATGTTTGGAGTGTTTCTTCAACTTTGCCATGCTTTTTTTTGCTTTTTGTTTTTACTGGGAAAAGTGGAAGGGACATCTATGTTTTCCATAAGCAATCAAAGTAATTTGTTTGAGTAATCTGTAAAATGATTGTGGCAGAAATGGTTGTTTGCATTCTGTGCAGATATTGCTTGACACAGAAAAGGAATAACTAACTGTGCACGTAATTGGTTTTTCAAAAATATCTACTCAACTTTTGCATGCTCCGTGCTCAACCCATGCATTTTTCTTCAAACTCTAAATAGGGCTAAAAGTATTTAATGATCTCAAAATAAATACACCTGTTTCTATAAGGCCCTGTTTGTTAGATAGTCTATTGAAACAAAGAGGTTCTTTGGTAATTGAAAACATGACACTTGTTCCACAGTCAGTTTTACCATACCAGTTAGCAAACATTCCTAAGCATGAATGCTTTAATTACTCTTTAAGGAAAAAACGTTTTACATAAACATATCTTTACATTTGCAGTGACCTTTTAAGATATGTATATGTAAAACTACTTTTTACTTAAAGATTAATGAAAGGATTACTTTATGCTTAGGAATGTTTGCTAACCGGTATGGTAAAACACTGTTTGCTAAATATTTTAGAATAAGATACAATCTATATAAAACCGGCTTTCTGAACCACAACACATTTTCACAGTTACCCTTCCATCTGAAGAGTTGTGTGACTGTGGAAATCTGTCTAAATCTGTGTTAGTGAGCAGTTCTCCTTTGCCGAGATAATCCAACAACCTCACAGTTGTGGCATATCAAGATGCTGATTAGACAGCTTGAATATTGCATGAGCCTTAGGCAGGCCACAATGAAAGGCCACTCTAAACTGTGCAGTTTTACTGTATTGGGGTTTCGGGGGGTCTGAAAACCAGTCAGTATCTGGTGTCACCACCATTTGCCTTATGCAGTGCAACACATCTCCTTCGCATAGAGTTGATCAGGTTGTTGATTGTGGCCTGTGAAATGTTGGTCCACTCCTCTTCAATGGCTGTGCGAAGTTGCTGGATATTGGCAGGACCTGGAACACGCTGTCGTATACGTCTATCCATAGCATCCCAAACATGCTCAATGGGTGACATGTCCGGTGAATATGCTGGTCTGCAAGAACTGGGATGTTTTCAGCTTTCAGGAATTGTGTACAGATCTTTGCAAAATAGGGCCGTGCATTATCATGCTGCAACATGAGGTGATGGCCGTGGATGAATGGCACAACAATGGGCCTCAGGATTTCATCACAGTATCACTGTGCATTCAAAATGCCATCAATAAAATGCACCTTTGTTCGTTGTCCATAACATACCCTACCCATACCATAACCCCACCACCACCATGGGCCACTCAATCCACAAACCGCCACATTGTCATCAGCAAACCGCTCACCCACATGACGCCATACATGTTGTCTGTCATCTGCCCTGTACAGTGAAGACCAGGATTCATCTGTGAAGAGAACACCTCTCCAAAGTGCCAGATTCCATCAAATGTGAGCATTTGCCCACTCAAGTTGGTTACGACGATGAACTGCAGTCAGGTCGAGACCCCGATGAGGATGACGGGCATGCAGATGAGCTTCCCTGAGATGGTTTCAGACAGTTTGTGCAGAAATTCTTTGGTTATGCAAACCAATTGTTGCAGCAGCTGTCCAGGTGTCTAGTCTCAGACGATCTTGGAGGTGAAGATGCTGGATGTGGAGGTCCTCGGCTGGTGTGATTACACGTGGTCAGCGGTTGTGAGGCACTGTAAGAAATTCCCACTCATTTCTGAACACCCTCCTATGTGTTGTACCATTCTTCAAGCACTGTATAATGTCACCAATAAATCATTAAACTTGACTGCAACCTCATCCCTCAGGTCTAACTGCTCTTCCAGTCATCTATCTCTTTGAAGAAATATTGAATACCTTCAGTTTACCATCTTCCCATTTTAGCATTTCAGTTAACACTGCAGCTCAGTACATGCTGCGGGTGAAAACTAAATTAATTTAGGATTTTTAAACCGAAATGACTGGAAAAAGTCAGCAGTGTTTAGAGTTTGGGTATTTTTTATTTTATTTTGCAATTTTGGTTTAAAATTTGAAAATCCCTTAAAATTCTGTTCAAAATCACGACAAATCACATTTTAGTGGATAATCCTGTATGCATATTATTGGAAAGATATAGAAAAAAAAATCCATCATAATAACAAATAGAGTGGTTAAATAGCAACACAATGGTATACATTGATTTTGGTATTTTACTACTACCAAATAAAAATTATATCCAAATTACTATTTATTATGTAACATGCACTTGCACATAAAAATAAGAAAAGGGCATTTAAAGCATTTAAATCAGACAAATCAGATGCATCTTATAAAAGATATAAGAAAGCAAATAATGCGTGCAAAAAGGCAATTAAACTTGCTAAACTTCAAAATGAAAAAATGATAGCTAAAGAGAGCAAAACAAACCCCAAAGCACTTTTTAAGTACATAAATTCCAAAAAACCCAAAAATGAAAGTATAGGTACACTTAAAACTGAAACGGGGGTGTTAGTTAATGAAGACCAAGAAAAGGCAGGAATTCTAAATAACTATTTCTCCTCCGTATATATTAAAGAAGAACCCATGGCAATAGATGTGCAAATGATTGCTACTAAAAACTTGCAGAATAATTGTAATTGGTTAACTCAAGACAATGTGCTGCAGCAACTAAAGAAAGTTAGTATAAACAAAGCTCCAGGGCCTGACGGTATCCATCCACGTGTACTTAAGGAACTAAGTGTAGAAATAAGTGAACCTCTGTTTTTAATCTTTCAAGATTCTTTTCTTTCAGGAAGTGTTCCGGAGGATTGGAGGAAGGCAGATGTGGTTCCTATATTCAAAAAGGGTTCAAAATCCTTGCCTGGAAATTATAGACCTGTGAGCTTAACTTCTGTGGCTGGTAAAATATTTGAAAGGTTATTAAGGGATAATATTCAAGAATTCCTTGAGAAGAATATGGTTATCAGCAAAAATCAGCATGGTTTTATGAAGCACAGGTCATGTCAAACTAACTTGATTGCGTTCTACGAAGAAGTAAGTAGAAGTATAGATCAGGGTGTTGCAGTGGATGTGATCTATTTGGATTTTGCCAAGGCATTTGATACAGTTCCACACAAAAGATTAGTGTTCAAACTCAAGGAAATCGGTCTCGATGAAAATGCTTGTTCTTGGGTAGAACATTGGCTTAAAAACAGAATACAAAGAGTTGTCGTTAATGGTAAATTTTCAAGCTGGACAGAGGTGGCAAGTGGTGTCCCTCAGGGGTCTGTTCTGGGACCCCTTCTATTTAACATTTTTATAAATGATCTTGAAGACAGCATTGAAAGTCATGTCTCAGTGTTTGCAGATGACACAAAACTTTGTAAAATAATACAATGTGAGCAAGATATTACTTTGCTGCAGAAGGATTTAGATAGACTGGAGGACTGGGCACTCAAATGGCAGATGAAATTTAATGTTGAAAAATGCAAAGTTATGCACTTCGGCGTAAAGAATACACAAGCAACGTATACCCTTAATGGAAGTGAATTAGGGATAACAACACACGAAAAGGACTTGGGAATTGTTATAGACAACAAACTATGCTACAATGTGCAATGTCAATCAGCAGTGGCAAAGGCCAGTAAGGTATTGTCATGCATGAAAAAGGGCATTCATTCTCGGGACGAGAATATCATTTTGCCTCTATAAATCACTGGTAAGACCACATATTGAATATGCTGTGCAATTTTGGTCACCTGTTCTAAAGAAGGACATCATGGCACTAGAAAAAGTGCAGAGGCGGGCTACAAAATTAATAAAAGGAATGGAACATATCAGCTATGAAGAAAGGTTAACAAATTTAAACCTATTTAGTTTAGAAAAACGTCGCCTGAGAGGGGATATGATAACATTATACAAATATATTCGGGGCCAATACAAACCATTGTGTGGAAATCTATTCACAAACCGGACTTTACATAGGACACGAGGCCATGCGTTTAGACTGGAAGAAAGAAGATTTCGTCTAAGGCAAAGGAAAGGTTTTTTTACTGTAAGAACAATCAGGATGTGGAATTCTCTGCCTGAAGAAGTGGTTTTATCAGAGTCCATACAGATGTGCAAACAGCTACTAGATGCATACTTGCAAAGACAGAATATTCAAGGATATAATCTTTCAATGTAGGGTAATAACTGCTTGATTCAAGGATAAATCTGACTGCCATTCTGGGGTCAAGAAGGATTTTTTTGTCCTAGCTTGTTGCAAAATTGTGCTTCAAACTGGGTTTTTTTTTTTGCCTTTTGGATCAACAGCAAAAAACAGGTGTGAGGAAGGCTGAACTTGATGGACGCAAGTCTCTTTTCAGCTATCTAACTATGTAACTATGTAACTATGATGTGGAGTCTAATCCTGGTCCCCCAGCCGATTTCATTCCTACCCTACTTGCTAAAAAAAAAAGTCCTCTCTTTTGTGAACTACAACATCAGCTTACTCAAACACCTGACTCTATGCTATTGCATGGGTATTCATCCTTTAGAAATGACAAAGCAAAGAGAGGAGGAGGCATTATTTTTTGTGTAATAAATTATAGGTCCCCTGCCACATTTGATTTTATTTTCTGGTACAATCGAGATCCTGTTCAGTAAACCGATAATTGTTGCTGGAATCTACTGCCCACCTAGCTCTCCAGTGCTTTCCCTTTCTGACCTAACCCAACTCCTTGCTAAAACCAAAGTGCAAAACAAAAATGTGTTTTTTTGTTGTTGAGATTTTAACATTGATTGACTGAGTCCTAAAAACAATAAATACTGTTTGCTATTACGACTTTTCAGCAAACACAATTAATGTCCTCCCCAAATTGTATTAATATGAAAAGCCCTATCCATATTTTGCTAGATTGGATTCACACCACTTGTCCAGATAGAATCCAGGAATCAGGCATTCTCCTGAAATTCAAGACTGCGGCAATTCAGGACTTCGGCAATTCAGACATTCGTACGCATCCCTCTTTTGCCACCACAACCACTTAAACAGGTTAGGGTAGGGATGGGCTTAAGGGTAGTGTTTGGGTAGGGTTAGGGGTAGGGTTTGGGTAGGGCTAGGGTTAGGGTAGGGGTAGGTTAAGGGTAGCAAGAGGGTTAGGGTAGGGTTAGTGTTAGGATTAGGCTAGGGTTAAGTAAGGGGTAGTGTTAAGTTAGAGTTAGGGTTAGGGTTAAGGGTAAGGTTAGGGTTGGGGTGGGGTTAGGTGTAGGGTTGGGGTGTGGTTACGGTAGGTTTAGGTTAGTGGTAGGGTTAGGGTTAGAGTAGGGTTAGGAGTAGGGTTAGTGTTAGTGGTAGGGTAGGGATAGGGTTAGGGGTAGGGCTAGGGCCACGGTTAGGCACTTTGGCAATTCAGTTGGGCACTTCTGAATTTTGGTAATTCGGCACTTCAGCAATTCGGTTCAGTTCTGCACTTCCGAAATTCCGCACTTCGGCAATTTGGTTTGGCACTTCCAAAATTCGGCTATTCGGAAACATCCGAATGTCCGAATTGACGAAATTTGTCTGAATTTGCATTCGTAACAAAATGAATTGCACATGTCTAGTAGCAAATGCCTTTAATAATTATCTTGTTGGATGTGCCACCACTCTAATTGCTAAGTTAACGAATGACACAAGTTCTGAAATTACAAATGCAGAGCAGGCCCCTCTAAATTTGCAAAGACCTCATACAGAGAAATTCAGTTTTAGACACAGGCTTGTTGGTGTCATTAATAAACATCTTAATAATCTAAAAATGAAAAAAACGTTTGGACATGATCAAATTCCAGCAATGTTGCTGAAGCTAAGTGCACCAGCAATTTCTAAACCTGTCGCTACCCTAATCAATGAATCCCTGGTGTCTGGATACATACCAAAACTTTGGAAGACTGCAAGAGTAGTACTTATCCATAAAAGTAGTCATAATACTTAGGTAATTATCGTTCGATGTCATTGCTCCTTGTATTATCAAAAATCTTGGGAAAATGCATTCACGTGCATCTATGTAACTATTATCAACAATCAAACTATTTATCCCCTGATCAATCAGTATTTCGTCCAAATTACTCAACTACAACTGCTGTCTTAAAAGTTTGTAATGACATCCGAACTGGCAAAGAACAAGGATTCCTAACTATTTTCCTTGCAAAATACTCAGGAATTGGTGATTGTCCTCTAACCTGGTTTAAATCTTATGTATCAGATGCAATATGTGTCTATTTCTGATATCACCTCCCTTCCACTCCTGGTCATGTGTGGTGTTCTCTAAGGCTCCATACTCGGCCCCCTACTATTTAGATTATTTATAAATGATCTGAATAAGGTCTGCAAAGCCTCAATTGTATATGTGTATGCAGACGACACTAAAATCTTTGCTAGCAAAACAAATCTACCGCAGCTTGAGGCTGTGCTTCAAGACCAGATCACAGAGGTAGAAAAGTGCATAACAAACATTTTCTAAACACTGACAAAACTGTCACGATGATCTTTGGAACAGTACCTAAATTACATAAATTGCACAATTCCTATGCATCAGAACAAAATCAAAAAGCACACTGACCACAGTATTTTCTTTCAAATATCTAGGTATGTTGTTAGACCCCAATCTATCTTTTAGCCGTCAAATTCAAAAACTCTCATCAAAACATTATCCAAAACTAGCTGCCCTGTACAGAATCAAATCCTGCCTAAGCCCTATAGTATGGAGATAGATTGTGCAGCAAAGGCTACTGCCAGTCATTGAATATGGGGATGTAGTGTGTGTACCTGCGGCGCAAATCCACTTTCATTAATTTACTATGTTGTACGACCCGTTCTACTGCTTTGTGCTACAATGTAATTACATGACCCACCATTGTGACATGTAAAAAGCGATAAACTGGCTATTGCTGGAATCCAGACACACCCTTCATTTTTCCAGCCTTTTGCTTATAGGGATACTATAGTGCCAAAGCTGTATTACCACTCCCTCTTCCTCCCCCCTCTCTTGTGCCCCCACCCTGGTAAATAAAAGGCTAAAACCCCTTTATTTAATGACCAGCACCCAGCGCTGCATCAAAGCTCCTTCTTCTCTGTCCCACGACGAGTGGGCTCTAATGCACATGCCCTGTCATATAAGTCAGTTGCTATGCTGATGTTCTTTAGCAATTAGTTATACAAACTATGAAGTATTGTTGGGTGCTAACAAGCTAGGCAGGCTCGATCACTTGCTTCATTTACACAGAATGAAAGATATGTCCTAGGTATACTGAACATTCTATTTGTGTAGAAGTGTTAAACATCTTGCTGATTGGGGTCGCTTATATTGCACCTCTGGGAGCAATATCATTATGGGACATCACCACATCAATAGTAGGCCATATGATGTAGGGAGAGATGAAAGCAAGGAAATTAAAATCATAATACAAAAAAGAAAACTTGTTGCATGGCATTTAAAACACATAGATTGTTATCGAAGAGAGGGTATGTTCAGATGGCAGTCCCAAGAGCAGGTTCAGCCGATTCCTCTGGAAGTGGAAGAGCTGCTACCTCGCCTGGACCTCGCCTGGACTAGTAAATTATCTAAAAGCACTGCGGGCTTCTTTGCTAAACTACAAAATGGAGCAATTAGAAATCTGAATGGCAAAATTTTGGCTAAAACAGCTGATGAAAAAAATCCTCTAGTTCACTTATAAAGCTTATAGTTTGGCTTTTTTAACCTTAGAGAATAAATCCCCAGAAAGCCATTACTTTAAGAAATGCAAAAATGTTTTGTGAGATAGAATCAGGGGATCTAAAATGTTCTTTAAATAGATACTCACACTGATACGATATTTTAATATGCATTCAATGTAAGTTTGCTTTGCTCCAGAGAACACTGGTGCCATGCTTTTTACATCACTCCATCTGACGCTTGGCATTGCGCATGTTGATGATGTGAGGCTTGTATACAGTTTTTCACCCATGGAAACCCATTTCATAAAGCTGTGCTGACGTTTCCAGAAGAAACTGTGAGTGAATGTTGCAACAATGCAGCGTTTGTGGACCTAGGTCGGACATACTTGAAAACGAGAGAGATCTCAATGTACCCTTCCTGGTAAAATATTTTGCAAAAAAACATATAAATTAAAAATAATGGTGCTTTTTATGTGCTACATACTTCAGCAATGCACACTTCTGCTCTTGCCACCCATGTTGTGTGTCTACTGCATGTCTTTCCACTTTGTGGCTGGTCTTTCTCCTAGATGCTTCCACTTCACAATAATAACACTTATAGTTGACTAGGGCAAATCTAGTAGGGCAGAGATTTCATGAACTGACTTTTTCCAACTTGGGCCAAAGGTGCCTTTTATGGCAGTGCCATGTTTCTAGTCACTGGGCTGTTTAGTAGGATCTACTCTGCTATCAATACCTGTCTGTGGAGATCTCATGACTGGATTTCATGCACCTCTTTCAAAGGCTGAGGCTGAAACACCTAAATTCAATAATTAGTAGAGGTATCCACATACTTTTGGCTATATCGTACATACTCTTTTTATCTGAGGATGGCTTTCTCCTCAGCTAGCTTGGGATTCATGAATGAAAAGAGCACCTGTGCACAAGTTGCTTGAGCATTTGGGGGCATTGAGGCTTTGTGAATATCTACCTGCAGCCTTTGTAGACCCTTGTACTACATTGAAAAGTCAGTTGAAAAAAATTCCCCAACTCGGCTGTAGTCACAATCTTAGTCTCAGCTTATAGTTGCAATTTTGCAATTCAATTCTCATTTCACTACAATTTCTTTTTTTTTTAGTAAGTAAATCACAAGTCCCATGTACACACAGAGTTTTATGTAGATTGTAGAATTTAATTATTTATTTAATTTTTGAGTAATAGAAATATCAAACCTAAGCTTCATGGATGTGATATTATTAAATACTAACAGGAATTACTGCATCTGGTTCTAATGTATTTGTGAAGCACATTCAATACTTGCTTCATATATGTTAGCCAAGAGTTTAATTTGTATAAAAAGTTTTAACACGCACTACATACAGACATACATATATGCAACACAATTGCTGCAGTGAAGGGGCAAGTCACCAGGTGCCTTGTTAGCTTAAGCCAGGGATCTCCAAACTGTGGCCCTCCAGATGTTGCTGAACCACAACTTCCATGATTCTCTGGCTATCTATGTAATTCAAAGAATCATGGGAGTTGTGGTTCATCAACATCTTGAGGGCCACAGTTTGGAGACCCCTGCCATAATTTTACTGGCAATCTTGGGTCTAATGGTCCAGTTCAACAAAAACAAAGAATATGAGAATTGACAAAAGCAGTAGTCCCTGCTCATGTCTCAAAATAGTTTTTGTTCAGTTGTTTCATTACAGAGAGAACATATTCTGAAGCAGATTAGACTGATCCCACTCCTTTTTGGTAGCCATGTCAAATGTGGTGCAACCAGTTAGAATTCTTTGATTAATGGAAATTTCAAATCTTTGCTGTATTTCAGCTTCATGAACATCATGTTAGGAAATACTAAAAATAATTTCTGTGGAGACATTTCAGACTGTTTTCACATATAGAACTTCATTTGAGCTTTGCGTGGGTATATACATCTATTTTTAATTCTTTATTTTCTTTGTGCAAGGAGTTAACAAGCATGCATACTGTGCCACAACAGCTTTCGTATGCCACATTTCAACAATATTGGTACAGTGTGTTTCAATAATGCACATTTTTTATTTTTGAGTGGAGGTCATTAAGCACTCTGCAGGTATACAAGGTTATGTCCTTGATTTGGGCGTCAGGTTCTAGGACACCGGCAGAGTGTCGTGATACACTAGTAAGATATAGGTGTTGGGTTACTAATAGTTGTACGTCGTGCGAAGTAATGTAGGGCGTTTTAAGTTGATTAGGGCCGTGGATCTGTTAGAGGGACCCAGCCCCAAGGGTCTTATATAAGGAAGCTGTAGCCCTGCCGGACACATAGGTACTACGGTGGACAGTCGTGTGAGTCGTTTAACAATTTACACTCAATTACCCCAGAGTGTTGGGGGGGGGGGGGAGGGAAATCTCCGGTTACTGTGCCCTCCTATTGGGACATGTCTTATAAGGTGTACTAGCACCTGGGATCAGCTGTGTGAACAGTGTTGAGCAGAGCTCTGGGTGTTAACAGGTATTAAAATAATAACTTTTAAACATTTAAACAGCAATGGTGCATAAGCATCGGGGACTGGTGTAGGGGTCAGTCCCTTTTCTATTGGCTGCTGGCTCCTCTTCAGCATCAGCCGGTGTCAGCTGCGGAGCGTGGGGTAAAAGGAACGATCCTATGCACGTCCCAGCTGTGTCCCGGGCGAGTCGTGCGGGCAGATGCCATGGTGAGGCCCAGTCCCTGAAGGAATGCCGTGGAGTCGTCTGCGGTTGGAAGCTGATGTGTGTTCCCGTCTTTCTGAACAATTAGTGCGCGAGAGGGCCCCCATTTGTAGCTGATGTTTGCAGAGCGCAGGATCTTTGTCACCTGTTGAAAGGATCGTCTCCATTCCAGGGTAGAGCGGCATAGATCTTGTAAGAATTGAAGTTGCATCTCCTCAAACTTGAGGGGTGTTCTGGATTTTATACTGTCCTGTAGGGCCAGCTTGTCGCGAAGCAGTGGGAAACGTATCAGGACGTCTCGGGGCACTCCGGCCGGGGCCCTGTTTGATTTGGCAAGCCTGTAATAGCCGTCTATCTGTATGCTCTTTGCAGAGCGCTGCGGCAGCAGGGTAGTCCATAGCCGGCGTAAAAAATGGGGCAGCTCTTGTTCCGTAATTGATTCGGCTATGCCCCTTATTTTAAGGTTATTGCGTCTCCTCGCATCGTCCTGGGCATCCAGTCTGACCTGCATGGTCTTGTGTGATGCTTGGAGCTGCAGCAGTAGCTCTGTGTTACTTGCTTGCTTTTGGGCTAGGGAGGTGATGGTGTCCTCGTTGGCCTGTACTCTGGCAGTCACCTTTGTTACATCCTCCCGTATTACGTTCAGGTCTGCATTGAAAAAGGCTCTTATATTTGACAGCAGAGTCTTAATATCCCCTTTAGTCGCTGGGGCTGTCAGGTCTTCCTCTACTCGTGGGCTAATCATGCTCACCGAGCAGGGGATTTCATCCGGTGCATCCAGAGTTTCATCCTCAGAGGATGTGTAGTATGAGTCAAGTTGCGGCGCCATTTTGGGCCTAGGCCTCGGTTGTAGGAGGTCGGCGATATCGCGGGTGCCGTTCCCGGTAAGGGTTTTGAGCTTCTTTGCTTTCTTCCCCATTGTGAGGTGAGCTGTTTAGTTCGATCTCGGGCGGGGTAAGGGTAGGTAGGAGCCCCGAAATCCGCCGTTTAGTATGCCGGCCGCGGGAGCTTAGTATATACATCTATTTTATACACCCACGCAGGAATGCACAAACACACACAACTGCGCGGATTACACTACCCAGAAGTTACCCACACTTCTCCACAAGCCGGCACTTGGAAGTAGGGTGGGAGCAACCAAGAGGAAGCATTACTTTACAGAGAGGGTAGTGGATGCATGGAATAGCTTTCCAGCTGGTAGAGGTTAACACAGTAAGGGAGTTTAAGCATGCATGGGATAGGCATAATGCTATCTTGGACTTAAAGGGACACTATAGGCAGCCAGACCACTTTAGCTCATTGACATTGTCTGGGTGCAAACTCCCATCACCCTTAACCCTGCATTGGTAATTATTGAAGTTTTAATAAACTACCAGAGAGCCACTAGAGGGACTTCTGGAATTGAAACTGACTTTTGGTCCATTATCTGACTGTGCATGAGGACCTCCAGCATCAGATTTTTCCCCATAGGAAAGCATTGAATAATGCTTTCCATTGGAGAAATCCTAATGTGAATGCGGCCATTGCCGCGCATGCGCGTTAGGTGTCCCCTGCTGACGAGGAGGAGCAGGGGTGGAGCTGAGTCAGCCCCGAGGGAGTCAGCCCCTAGGTCTAAGTGGCACTAGACCTAGGTAAGTGACTAAAGGGGTTATTAACCCCCTCAGTGCTGTGGGATCGGCCTTGGCAGAGGTGGAAGCTATAGTGCCAGGAAAACAAGTTTGTTTTTTTGGCACTGTAGTTTCTATTTAAGATAAGGCCAGGGACTGATGTGAGCATTTAGAAAATTGGGCAGACTAGATGAGCCGTCACATTCTATGTTTCTATCTATGTTTCTATGTATTCTCTGACCAACATTTGTGGTTTGAATTCCCTGGACCTACAACAAGGCTCCAGATTCCAGTGGGTGAACCTCTCTTTTCCCAGAAAGTGAAGCAGGGACAAGCTCTTAAAAGAGCTTAGTGATTATCCAAGGGAGTATGAAGAGCATAGCAATCCCCTGTAGCTTTCCCCCCAATAAGAGACATGACTCTAAATTGAGGGTGAAGTAGAACTCGTTTAATGAGCACAAAGGAATTTATTATAAGCACATTTTCAGGCCAGAGGCCAGAGGCCAGTAAACTGGGACAAAAGGGACACAGACCAATAGGAACAATAATTAACACAGTAACACTCCCACATACAGTCAGCAATCCTTCCCCTCTGCCTGTGATATAATTAAGCTAGCTAATGGAATAACCTAATTATCCACAGGCAGAAAATATTGATTTTTACCCAAAGTCCAGAAACACCCCAAAACACAAACATATCCCCATAAATCCTACATCCTTGGATAGCCCTGATCTGGGTGAACAGCATACCCAAAAATCACCCAGATCAGAGCAGGGGTTCAAAGGTTTTATGGAAGTCACATCTGACCGACCGCAAGCATGACTGTCATGCCCAAAACAGTTCCACAGATTTAGGCTGTGCGGACGGTCTATCTTCTCCTCTCTCCTGGAGATAAGTGGCTTACGTGGCTTTGTTAACTTAATTATCTCCATGTACAGGAAATATCCAAAGTCCAACAGTCCAAAAACTGTTACAAAAACCACATAAAAATACATAACTCATATAATACAATGTTTAACCTATATGTCCTACATATCCCCAGATAGCTTGGATCTGAGCGCTCAATATGTACGAACAGCACTCAGATGTCACGAATACAGTTGGATCGCCATGTGGTTAATGTTGTCTCTTTTGACTGACCACAAGCATGGCTTTCATGCCCAAAATAGTTCCACATATTTAGGCTGTGCAGCCTATGTCCAATGTTAAAAGTGCCCTAGCAAGGGTTTATCATATGGAAGTCACTTTTTAGCATGTCTTTTTGCAGGGCCCATAGTCACAGGGCAGGAGGCTGGCAAGCAGGCCCCTCCAAAAACTCATGCCAAACTCCCTAAAAAAGGGGAGTTTGTCACAACCAAATACTATTATTCATTTTTATGTATAGTGGCTACATAGTATGACTTTTCTGCACATTACAGTTAAGCAACTAATTAACATTTAATTTAGACTGCATTAGTTACTTGTGTTGATTGAGATGATCTAGAAAGACCTTTCATTGTTATACTTGTCCAATAATTATTTTTTTCACTTTCATGATAATCTGATTATCACTTAGATATTGTTGACAAGCTTTATTGTGTTGATTCAGGGAGTTTATTGTACCATACAAGTTACCCATGTGACAAATTATGAGATATAATTTGGTATATAAACAAACTATTAATATGATGTAACATCCAGATATGCACCTTCAGGCTGATTTTCAGGGCCGACTTTAATGCGGGGCAAATGGGGAAGCTTCCCCCCTGCCAAGTTACTTTTGGGGGGCCCATAGAAGCTGCCCCGTGGGCCCTGTGACCCTTAATAATTTTTCCCCCCATTTGGCTGCCGGCCCACACATTAAGGAAGCCACCGGGCAGGTATTTGTAAGCAGGGTCCTGGTCACACGCTGTAGCCCTTTGACAGCGCAACCGGGCCTTTTGCTTTTCGGCAGGTCTGGGAGGAAGTGACTGGCCGCGAGTCACTTCCTCCCAAAAAGGAGAGGAGCTGCGCGGGAGACGAAGGAGGGGACCTGGGCCGGGAGAGGCAGACCCCAACTCCCAACAGCCTCAGCCTCCAGTCTGGACAACGAGGAAACCACCCTCCAAGGTAGGAAACTGGAGGGTGGGTTTAACCCCTTAAGGACACATGACGTGTGTGACACGTCATAATTCCCTTTTATTCCAGAAGTTTGGTCCTTAAGGGGTTAAAAGTGTAAATTTATGTCAGTATGTCTGTGTGTGTCTCGCTGTGTCAGTATGTTTGCCAGTGCATGTATCTGTGTTTGTGTCAGTATGTCTGTCAGTGTATGTGTCTGTCTGTGTCAGAATGTCTGTCTGTGTATGTCAGTATGTCTGTGTATGTCAGTATGTCTGTCAGTGTATGTGTCTGTATGTGTGTGTGTCAGTATGTCTGTCAGTGTATGCCTCTGTGTATGTGTGTCAGTATGTCTGTCAGTGTGTGTGTGTCAGTATGTCTGTCAGTGTATGCGTCTGTGTGTGTGTCAGTATGTCTGTCAGTGTATGTCTCTGCGTATGTGTGTTAGTATGTCTGGCAGGGGGAAAGGTCCATGGGCCCCAAGCAAAATACTAAAGATGGCCCTGCTGATAGTGTGCTGCAATTGTTAGTCTGATCTGCTCCTATCAAGGCAGCTGTGACCTGCTCATGTGATGCACCTTGCATTTGCTAAGTTATCGGCATTGTTCAACAAGGTGCATCACACGAGCTGGCTGGAGATGCCTTAAAAGAAGCAGGTCAAACAGTAACAATCGTAGCACACTATCAGCCAGAAGGTACAAATCTGGATTTTACATCATCCTGATGGGTCTGAAATTGAACAAATTTTGAGAGTGCAACCATTTATATTATGAGTTGTATTTTGTATTTTTGTATGTATATCTTAGTTTGTTTATATTTCTTGAAGACTGTGTTATACCTATATTTTAAAAAGTGAAAAGGTAATTTTTGGGGGCTTTTTTCTTATCATTTGGTACATGTATTAGTTTATTATGATGTTTTAGTACATTCATCATTTTTATCATTTTAAATATTTAGACATTCTATTGATTATTTTACCTAAATACCAGCTCTTGGTTCATTCCAAAGTTTTTACTTTGTGCACTTATTACTATTTTTATCATTAAAGTTTTATGGTGACTCTTTTTACCAGTTTCTTTATAGCGTTATTAAGTAGATAACTTCATTTTTCTTTTGTTATGTCCATTTTTTTTCCATTGCTTTTAACCCCTTAAGACTGGCAGGCGTTCTATGCCGTCCTTTTTGGGGTGGTCCCCGCCATCCTTTGTACTTACCGGGTCCCAGGCGTTCCCCTGACGGTAGTCACAATCCTGGGGTCTGCCTCGGAGCTCACGTGATCCTTGCGATCACATGGCCGGAATAGCCGGCTTATGCATTGCCTTAATGGGGCCTGTCTGAGCTCTCAGGCCGACCCCAGGATCGCATCCGCCGTCCCTAATGCCTGCAAAAAAGTTTATAAAGTTAATAAAAAGTTTATTACAATAAATAAAAGTACTTGGATCATATATATATATTTATTTATATAGATATCTATCTATATCTATATATATGATCTAAGTACTTTTATATGCACATATACATACATAAATTATTAATAAAAGTGTATTTTAAAGGACCACTATAGTGCCCTGAGGGTCCCCTTACCCTCAGGGTCCCCCTCCCGCCAGGCTCTGGGGTGAAGAAGGGGTTCAATCATAGTCATAGTATTCAATCATAGTTACATAGCTGAAAAGAGACTAGCGTCCATCAAGTTCAGCCTTCCCCACATATGCTTTTGCTGCTGATCCAAAAGAAGGCAAAAACCCCAGTCTGAAGTGCTTCCAATTTTGCAAAAAACTTGGAAAAAATTCCTTCTTGACCCCAAAATAGCAGTGACCTCTTTCTCCAGCACCAGGCGGGGAGCTCTCCTCCTCCTCTCCTCCCTCTTCTTCCGTCACCGGCTGAATGCGCATGCGCGGCAAGAGCCGCTCGCGCATTCAGCCAGTCCATAGGAAAGCATTCTCAATGCTTTCCTATGAACGCTGGCGTCTTCTCACTGTGAAAATCACAGTGAGAAGCGCGGAAGCCCTCTAGCGGCTGTCAATGAGACAGCCACTAGAGGCTGGATTAACTCATATGTAAACATAGCAGTTTCTCTGAAACTGCTATGTTTACAGCAGAAAGGGTTAATCCTAGATGGACCAGGCACCCAGACCACTTCATTAAGCTGAAGTGGTCTGGGTGCCTATAGTGGTCCTTTACTATTAATAAATATATATTTATTTATATATTAATATTAAAATACACATATAATTATGTTAATTATATATATATATATATATATATATATACAATAAATACACAAGATCCAGCGCACTCTGAGTGCGCTGGATCTTGTGTATTTATTGTATAATATGGCCCCCAGCAGCACCCCATTTAAGCATGTTTAGGTGAGTGCAACCATCCCCCCATGTTTCCTATATATATATATATATATATATATATATATATATATATATATAATACACATAGTCAATAAATAATTCGAAAAAAATGGAAAAAACAATATAAAAAATAATAAAAATACATTTAAAAAAGTATATACAAGTTTTAACTTGTTCTAACTGTATTTTGATATTAATATACATATATATTAAATTCAAAAATGCATTTAGAATGACATTATAAATTCATATATGTATCTATCTATCTATATATGTATATATATATATATATATATATATATATCTGTATATACATATATAGATATATATAGCTATATATACATAAAAATAAATATATATTTAAATTCTACAAATATATTTATATAATATTTTTACATAATCAAGTCATTTTATTGATTACAATTTGAGGGACCTGCCCAACAACCCAGGCTGAATGTCCTGAGAATTTGACTCTCAAGCCCTATATTTTACCCTGTAACTTTCTAGGACACCATAAAACCTGTACATGGGGGGTATTGTTTTACTTGGGAGACTTTGCTGAACACAAATATTAGTGTTTAAAAACACTATAAATATATTTATTTTATTTTTACACATGTTTAATTTTTTTTTTTTTATTACTTCCCACCAGCAGGGGGACTGTCTGATATTTTAGACAGTCCCCCTGCTGGCAGATCCACAGCCAGCTATAGGGGGCCATGTGATCGCTCTTTGAGAGCGATCACATGGCCCCCGGGGGCCTCATTTGCCTGGGGAGGGCTGCCTGGGCTGTCAGGCAGTCCTCCAGAAGAGGATCGCGGTGGAGGTGAGTACATCTCTCCTCCTGGGGCTGAAAGCCATTACGGCGTTCCATGCCGCCGCAATGGCTTTAAAGCCCATTTAAAGCGCGATGGCATGGAACGTCGTAACGGCGTTAAGGGGTTAAGGGGTTAAGGCTTTTACAGCACATGTTAAAAGTGGACTTTATTTTCTATTGCCATTCACTAATCTGTCTAATGTTTTTTTTTCTGTATTTTTTTTTACTGTAATAACTTCTATATTGTTGCAAATACTTTACGTGATATATTTTTATATTGACAGTTTTAGCAAATTGTTACTTTTTAATTTATACTTTTTGCACAAGTTACTTTGTTTATGTATGTACCAGAACTGCCTGAGGCCTATAATTACTGCATTCTAAAGTCTCCCAAGATCATTGCCTTGATCTCCCCTTAGAACATCAGGTGGAACTCAAAAAATGCTGAAACAAATAACCAGACATAAGAGAATGCTGTCAATTTTACCTCAAAAGGGAAATTAGAAATACTTGTTAGTTCTGCACATTTCTCACTGATGTCTGTTTGATTGATCGAAACCTTTTCTAATGAAAATAGAGAATACTTTTTTCAAAGTTGATTTGGAGGATGGTAAATGAAAAACTGCAATACTTAATATACTAAAGACATAAAATACTATGAGGGTAAAATGTCAAGAGTAATAAGACTTAACCTTTAATAAATCATGGTAAATGTAAAGTCCAACAAGGACTAAACAAAAAGGCTAGCAAAAAAACAAAAAAAGAGAAAAATAGTACTATTGAAAAAAGAAAGCACATCTAAAAACAATCTTTGTGGTGGTGAGCTATAGTAGCCCACTAATGAAAGGTTGTTAATTGCCACCTTAATAGATCTTTATAACAGCACACACGTGTGTGGATATTATATTTTAATGGCCCTCTGAAGATCTGAACTGGTGAAACGTGCGTCAGGGTCTTGGCTGCCCTCATTAGCACCCAACTATTGTAGTGCCACCAGGCATTTTGATTTGCCATTATCTTGACGACTTATGCACGGCAATCATCGATCCTAGCTGCTGTGGGGGACCATTTTTTTCCATTATATTCTGATTAACACATTACTTTTTCTTTTATTTTTTATTTATTTTCTTTTATTTTGTAGAAAACAATACAACTAGAAAAGCTAAAATTTCTGGGGAAATTGTGTGGTGTTCTTGCCTTCACCAGTAGTCTACAACTGGAGTGGGCGGAGTAACTGTGTGGAGTGGCTTGAGTAACTGTTGTGTGTTTGAAGTGGCTGGAGTAACTGTGGAAAGGTTGGAGTGTGGTTCACTCACTCTACAGCAAGGGCAGAGAAGAGCTTTCAAATCTTTCAAATCTCTCGAACATTCCACCAACTGCCAACAGGAACTAATAGATTCCAAATAAGGCAGAGAAGAGCTTTCAAATCTTTCAATGCCCTCGAACATTCCACCAACTGCTAACAGGAACTAATAGATTTCAAATAGGGCAGAGAAGAGCTTTCAAATCTTTCAATGCCCTCGAACATTGAACCAACTGCCAACAAGAACTAATAGATTCCAAATAGGGCAGAGAAGAGCGGTTAAAAACAAACTGCTCCAAAATGCTCACTTCACTGGCAGTTGCCATCTTCAAACGTACATATTAAAAATGAAGGCACAGTTGCAGTTTAGATATTGCCCTTCAATTTGAGGTGGCTAGAGTTTCAATGGACAGTGTGAGTTGCAAACAAATGGCCATATTGTGAAAACTATATGTTTATTGGCAGCAGGGATATCTGAATGTTTTGGTATATGATTTGTGTAGGTGGGCTTGAAAATGAGGGAGTGGTGGCAGTTTAGAAATCATGTTCTGATTTTTCAGCTCACACTGTCTATGACATCACTTCCTCTTTCTTTGCTGCTCCAGCCTGGCACAGGTCAGAGTATTTTGGCTCTCCTGATTACTTTTCAGTCTTCAAATGGTCGTAATTTAAATCCTACAGAGCAGAGCTTTATATTGTGAGAATCACTAGACCCAGACCTACGTTTTGTTGCATAGTATATCTCTGAAATATTAAAAATGAAGGCACAGTCGCAGTTTAGATATTGCACTTCAAATTTGAGATGGCTAGAGTGGAATTTCAATGAATGTCAATGGACGGCGTGAGTTGCAAACAAATGGTCATATTGTGAAAACTATCAGGACTATGGCTTAGCCGTGGACATGTTTAGTGGCAGCAGGGATAGCTGAACGTTTTGATATAAGATTTGTGGGCTTGAAAATGAGGGAGTGGTGGCAGTTTAGAAATCATGTCCTGATTTTTCAGCTTTTGCCAGCTCCCCCTCTAATTTTGAACATTTCGCCATTCATTCCTATGGGACCAATTTCACCACAAAAACGACTATATTTCGTGAACCATTCGGCGAAACGTTCCACAAAGTAATAGCACACCAATCGGGAATAATCCGCATGTTTCGGCATATTACTGTCTATATAGTGTAAAAACTGTGGGAGAACACTTAATAAAATGAAATTAAACAAGGGGGTACAGAAAGGAAAAGGGGGGCAGAGGGGTACATTCAGTTTTGTTCACAATGTATGACATCACATTTGTCACAATTACAAGATATGCCATGTAGGTTTTAGTCATCAACCTTTAGTTGCTCCTGTAGTTGTCATAAGGGATCCTGCCTACTTGGACCCTTCTTAGAGGTAAAATCCCGCTAGCGCTGTTCACCTTTTTTTGTATATAGGTAAAATCCTGTGCCTGTCTTATCTGTGTGTACTGCATAGCAGTGGAGGCGTCATCCACTAAAGTGGCTTTAGTTTGGCCTGCTATGTCTATCTCCTTCCACGTGGGTTGTGTGGCAACGTGTAAGTGCCCAGGTTCACATAAGTCAAAGCATAGTACAATTTTAAAATCTGTCTTGCAAAGACTGCCAAGGGACCTATATGGCCAACGTACCAGATGAAGACTCATCTTACATAGATAGCATTTAGACCAAGATATTTTGACATTAAGCGCTTGTCAATGTCTGTTGAGCAGTGATCTATTTAGCATACACTCCAATTATCCTACTAGTGGAAGTGTTCGTATTTGCTATACTTTCTGAGTAATATTATTAGAATATTTTGGCCATTAAAATACAATCTCCACGCACATGTGTGCTGTTATAAAGATCTATTAAGGTGGCAATTAACAACCTTACATTAGTGAGCTACTATAGCTCAACACCACAAAGATTGTTTTTAGATGTGCTTTCTTTTTTCAATAGTACTATTTTTCTTTTTTTTTTCTTTTTGTTTTTTTCCTAGCCTTTTTGTTTAGTCCTTGTTGGACTTTACTTTTACCATGATTTATTAAAGGTTAAGTCTTATTACTCTTGACATTTTACCCCTGTGTATTCCTAATCTTCAGTATATTAAGTGTTGCATCCTCTAGGTTTTTTCTCTTTTGTTTGTTATTTGCAATCCAAGGGGTACACCCGCATCCGAGAGGTTTTGCACTGGCTCCAACTCTCTCATCTCTATTTCTTTTCTCTTTTCTATATGTTGAGTATAAATGAAAAATCTGAACAGACTTGAGGAATAAAATTCAAGCAGTGTTTTGAATTGACTAATTGGGTGAAACAAACATATATTGAAAACATTATTTACACACTTAAAACACACTATTTACTGTTATATAGTAATATTACTTAGTAGTGCAAGGTAGAAATCTATATTTTTCTGGGAAAGATGAGGGAAAAGATAGGAATGTCTTACTTCTCTCAAGACTTGCCATGGGGAAATGACCACAGCAAGTCTTGAGAGAAGTGATACTTCTTTGTCAGAGAGCTCTGATTGTTTGGCTCTGATTGGCTGCCAACTAATCAGAGCACTCTAATGAGAATTCAAAGCATGGGGAAGCCTTTATAAAGGCTTTTCACACTTTGAAGCCTGAATCTACAAAGAGCCCTCGTGGGGCAAAGTTTAATTTACCAAATAGTCCCACCCAATACCTGGTGGGTGCTGGGGTGGAGGATACGAGGTACCCACTTGTTTAATTATCTAGAGATCCCACCTGCAGACTGGGGGGTTTGATGCTATGACCCCCTCAGTATAAAATTAGTAGCCTTCTCCCACTGACCACTGGTGGGGGCAGTTAGGACATTAGAATGTCTCAATAGTTATTAAACCTTTAGATGGGTTGGGATAGTAATCAAGGAATATTATTTACAGGGATAGTTTAATTTATTAGGTGATAGGCAAACTTACACTAAATTAAAGCCTGAACAACAACATTTTGTGTTGAGAAAGGATTACATTTATTTTAAATAATAATTACTATTGGTTTGAAAGTAGGATGGGTGCCAGACTCGTGTCTAGAGTTTGAGAGGGAAGCTATTTAGCCTTCAAGTTGATATCAACATCCAATCTGAAAAACATCCATTTTTTTATTCACCATTGTAGGGCCAGTGCAAGGATTTCTGGCTACACCGGCAAAGATACCGTTTTCACCCAAAAAATGCATCTTCACCTGTGAGTCCCTTAACCCCCCTCTTGATTTTCTTAACCCCTTTTGTGTATCTCCTCTTTCCCTCTATGTCTCTTTATCCTCCCAGCCCCTCTGTGTGTCACTTCCCCTGGCACCTTGTCTCTTTCTCCACACAGCTGCTCTGAGTGTCTCCCCCCAGCCCTTGTCTGTCTCTTACCCCTTCTCCAACCTTTCGTTGTCATTTTGAATCCCCCAGACCCTCTGTGTGACTCTTTCTCTCCCCAGTCCCTTCTGTGTATCGTTCTCCCCTTCCCAGACCCTCTGTGTGTTCCTTTCCCCCAGCACCTTGTCTATTTCTCCCACAGCCTCTCTATGTCTCTTTGTTTCCACCCCAGCCCCTCCATGTCTCATTCCTCACAGCCCCTCCATTCCTCATCTCATTTTCTACCCTCAGCCTTTCCATTCCATGTGTCTCATTTTCTTCTCCTAGCCCCTCCATTAATCTGTCTCATTCCCCCAGTCCCCAAAATGTGTCTAATTTCCCCAGCTTCCCTATATGTGTCTCATTCCATCAGCATCCCCCATATGTGTCTCATTCCCCCAGCTTCCCCATATGTGTCCCCCAGCTTCCCCATATGTGTCCCCCAGCTTCCCTCATATGTGTCCCCCAGCTTCCCTCATATGTGTCTCATTCCCCCAGCATCCCTCAAATGTGCCTCATTACCACAGCTTCCCCATATGTGTCTCATTCTCCCAGCCCCCCAATATGTGTATCATTCCCCCAGCATCCCTCATATGTGTCTCATTTCCCCATATGTGTCTTATTTCCCCAGCTCCCCCATATGTGTCTCATTCCAACAGCTCCCCCCATATGTGTCTCATTTCTCCCTGCAGGCACTTCCTGTCAGACCTGGGTAGAGGTTACTGAAGTTCCTCTCCTCCAGTCCATGGCTTGGCCATGCTGCACAGGAGTTACTGGCTGGGGGGGGTGGGGGGGGGTGTAGTGCAGTGCAATTAACCCCTTAAGGACCAAACTTCTGGAATAAAAGGGAATCATGACATGTCACACATGTCATGTGTCCTTAAGGGGTTAAAGGTGATGTCATCTGGAATGCATGCACATATGTGAGTGGTCTACAAGGGAGAATCGTCCCTCTGTCAGTGAAGCAAAGCAGCATCCGGGCTGGTCTGAAATCCTGGCATCGGTACAGATGCTGCATAATTGCTCCTGGAGCTCGTATGAGTGCTACACATAGAGCTTTTGAGGAGGTCCAACTGAGCCAACACCATTGGAGACTACAGAGCAGCCAGCATGCACCTCATGGAACAATGGTAGGAACGTGTGGAAAGAGTGTAATGTAAACCCTGATAGCTATAATGGGACTCTTATTATAATGCATTATAACATTACAATGCGTTAAGTCCAATGGCATTGTCCTATTGTTAAACACTACACAGAAAGACAGTGCCATGGGTCTCCAGGCACTATAACCCGTCATTAAGATGAAGTGGTTATAGTGCCTGCAGAGTCCATTTTTATAATTCTTTATTTATAGTTTATTATATAGGAAATAAAATACATTTAACAGGTAGAGTCATGTAATCATAGAAAATACATTGGCGTTTACTAATTATTGTGTGGAAGATGAGTCATCACGAAATGTTTGCATAGTTTAATACGTTAGTGTTATGACATATATAGTAACAACAGAACTGTATAACTATAACATTAACAGAATAAGGAATGTATGAACAACCAGTTTGGTCGATAATTGAAGCTTTCTATAAACCGCCAGTGTCTGTTTCCTCCATGCCCCAAGGATGGAGGCACATGTAAACAGTTGTGTATTGTGTGGTTAGTAGGTCCAGACGGACCAGCTGTTTTCACTAAGGAGGTCCAGTGATACTATCCACCAATCTATGGATTTTGAGCAGTCTATGCTCGGGCCACTTTAAAGGTTTGGGAAGCCAGCATGATAATTTGATCATCCATTGGAAGGTGTTTCTAAATTTGGCAGTGCACCTTTTATTGTTAAAAGTAATAAGATAATTGAAAAAAGATAATGGGGTGGTAACTTAGTCTGATAAGTACTAGAATATAGGGAATTCATGAATGTAAGGTAAGGCTTGGTAATTTGTAGGTCCAGAGAGTTATCAGGTATGAGTGCGTGGTAGAAAGAAGGAAAGGGAAGTAGAAGAGGGAAGAGAAAATAAAGAGAATGAAGGGGAGAAAAAAAGGGATGGGAGCGAGGAAGATTATATGCATTGCCTTCCATAGAGGGAGGGAAGGAAAGGGATGGAAGGAAGAAGGGGGAGGTGAGACTGTGGCTGCTACCTGGTCCAGGCCCCTAAGTGGGGAGCAGCCACAGTCTCACCTCCCTCTTACTCTCTGGACCTACCCATTACCAAGCCTGACCTTACCTTCATGAATTCCCTATATTCTAGTACTTACCAGACCAGGTTCCCAGATTTTATCATAATGTTTAGTTGTGTCATGGATTAAAGCCGATAGCTTGTCCATTTTTTTTTTTTTTTGCCTCATCCGTCTTGAGTATCACTACCTGCAGAGTTGAAACCCTGGGGATACCCCAGGTTTCTGCTATTGCTCTTCTAGCAACTAGTGCAATTTTTGCTAATAGTTTGTTTTGAGCTCTAGGGATGTTCTGGGGTGGTTTGGAGAGTAACCAGACCAATGGGTCCAGTGGGATGTCCATGTGGAGAACTCTGGAGGCTAATTGTGAGACATTTGACCATAACTGTGCTATTTATGGGCATTCACACAATAAGTGTAGGTATATAACTCTATCATCACATATATTTCAGCAAAGGTCCGAGTTGGAGCAACCCATTTGTTTCAGACTGATGGGGGTGAGGTACTAACGCATCAGTGTTTTATATGTCTGTTCTTCATGATTAACACATATTGTTATTGTGGCTGTGGCTTCTCAAATGTATCTCTATACATCCTGTTCCTCAGGGGGTCCCAAGTCCCTCTCCCAAGCTAAGACATATGACAGTGATCCCGCAGTGAGATGTGGAGTGAGAAGGGAGTAGATGGCTGATATCTGTCCCATTTGTATTGGGCATTGATTGCAGGCTCACTCGAATGGAAGAGAATCGCTACAACTAGATACAGAAACCCCAGCATTTATAACTCAGTTCAGCAACCAGGCAGGAAAAATGAAGAATATTCTCAACAAACACTGGAAAGTTCTGAAAGAAGATAGTACATTAGGCAACATTTTGGATGAAAGACCCAGGGTAATATATTCACGAGCTCCAAATTTGAAAACCATACTAGCCCCAATGATAAAGGAAATCGGAACACGAAGCAACAATCTGTAAACTGCAGGTTTTCATAAATGCAATAAGTGTTTAGGTTGCAAGAACAACCTGTAAGAGATATTATGTAGGACGCACTAAAAAAAAACTCAAAACCAGGTTGGGAGAACATATTAGGAACATCAAAAAGGGATTAATTACCCATAACCTTTCCAGGCATTTTCCATCCATCATTCAAGCAATCCAGTAGGTCTTGAATTTCTAGCTATTGAAAAGTCCAGGTACATTGGAGGGGAGTAGATTTTGAGAAAGCTCTTGACAGAACTGAATCCAAATGGATTTTCCAACTCAATAGCTGGGAACCTCTAGGCTTGAATATTGATTTTGAGCTCAATGCTTTTCTTTAACATGAATACTCAGCGAGTCTGGCACCACCTCCCTTAAGAATATTCTATATAATTTTAAATTTTTTTTTTTTTGAGTTTCAAGTGGTCAATAATAATAATAATGATGATCATATTTGCCATATACAGCAATTACCACTGCGACTTTTATTAACAGCTATACTCATATCTTTTGGACTATCCTATTAATAGTCTAATAATACCGCCATATCCCACTTGATAAACTAGTAGTCTTATCTGTACATAGGCTTGTAGTACAATTTTATATGTTTTAATAGTTTGTCATATATCTCCTTGTGATCATGGATTTATAATAGGGTATCCTTCCAATATATTTTATGCATAGAGATGTCCCGAATAGTTCGCTGGCGAATTGTTCCCAGGGAACATAGCTTGTTCGCCACAGAGGGCGAACATATGCGATGTTCGGTCCGCCCCCTATTCGTCATCATTGAGTAAACTTTGACCCTGTACCTCACAGTCAGCAGACAAATTCCAGCCAATCAGCAGCAGACCCTCCCTCCCAGACAGCATCCATTTTAGATTCATTCGGAAGCTGCATTCTCAGTGAGAGGAGGGACAGTGTACCTGCTGCTGATTAATAGGGAAATCGATAGCTAGGCTAGTGTATTCAGTGTCCACTACAGTCCTGAAGGACTAATCTGATCTCTGCTGTAAGGACAGCACCCCAAAAAGACCTTTTTAGGGCTAGAACATCAGTCTGCTTTTTTTTTTTCCTGTGTAATCTAATTGCAGTTGCCTGCCTGCCAGCATGTGTGTCAGGCTCACAGCGTATAATGTGCCCACTTGCCCAGTGCCACCACTCATATCTGGTGTCACAATAGCTTGCATTTAAAAACAAAAAAACTTTTTTGACTGTAATATAATAGCAGTCAGTTTCCTTCACACGTGTGCGTTTCAGTGCCTTCCAGGGCACAGTGTCACACCAGTGCAACTCATATCTGGTAGTAGTGTACATTTAAAAAAAAAAACACTTTTTTGACTGTGAAATAATAGCAGTCAGTTTCCTTCACACGTGTGCGTTTCAGGGCCTGCCAGGGCACAGTGTCACACCAGGGCAAATCATATCTGGTGTAACAGTAGTGTACATTTAAAAAAAAACTAGAAATTTGACTGTGAAATAATAGCAGTCAGTTTCCTTCACACGTGTGCGTTTCAGTGCCTGCCAGGGCACAGTGTCACACCAGTGCAACTCATATCTGGTGTAACAGTAGTGCACATTTAAAAAAAAAAAAAAAAACTAGAACTTTGACTGTGAAATAATAGCAGTCAGTTTCCTTCACACGTGTGCGTTTCAGGGCCTGCCAGGGCACAGTGTCACACCAGTGCAACTCATATCTGGTGTAACAGTAGTGCACATTTAAAAAAAAAAAAAAAAACTAGAAATTTGACTGTGAAATAATAGCAGTCAGTTTCCTTCACGCGTGTGCGTTTCAGGGCCTGCCAGGGCACAGTGTCACACCAGTGCAACTCATATCTAGTGTACATTTAAAAAAAAATATTTGACTGTAATAGATTGAATAGCAGTTAGTTTGCCAGTGTGTGTGTCAGGCCTACAGCGTCTACTCTGCCAGTACAGCGTCTACTTCTGCCAGTGCACAGTGCCACTCATATCTGTTGTCACAGTAGCTTTCACGCATTGTACCACTAATCGAAAAAAAATGACAGGCAGAGGCAGGCCACCACACAGGGGCCTTCGTGGTGCTGTGATTCCCTTTGGCCATAGAATAATGCCCAGTGTTCAGAGGCCACGTACCCTGAACTCGAAAAGTTATGAGGACATAGTTGACTGCCTAACACAGGACACCCAATCTTCTACAGCCTCCGCTCGGAACCTTGACGCACCATCCTCCTCCAGCTTAGCTTCGGGCACCTCTCAAGTTACCACTCGCCCACCTGCCGCCACCACCAACACTAGCACCACAGCTGCTTCACTTGATCTGTCAGAGGAGTTATTTACACATCAGTTGGAAGAAATGAGTGATGCGCAACCATTATTGCGAGAGGATGTAGATAACAGGGATATGTCTCAGTCAGGCAGCATTACACACATGGACGTACGGTGTGATGATCATGATGTTGTACCCGCTGCTGCTTCCTTTGCTGAGTTGTCAGATACAAGTGAAGCGGTTGATGATGACGATGCGCTTTTTAAGTCCTACGCATCGCCACAGCCCTTCGCATCGCTACCAGAGAATGACTCGACCGACAGGTAGCAGACTACCTTGCCTTAACTGCAGATATCGACACTCTGAGGAGCGATGAACCCCTTGACTACTGGGTGTGCAGGCTTGACCTGTGGCCTGAGCTATCCCAATTTGCGATAGAACTTCTGGCCTGCCCCGCTTCAAGTGTCCTGTCAGAAAGGACCTTCAGTGCAGCAGGAGGTATTGTCACTGAGAAGAGAAGTCGCCTAGGTCCAAAAAGTCTAGATTACCTCACCTTTATTAAGATGAATGAGGGATGGATCCCGAAGGGACTGACAGTGGGCGATACATTCGACTAAAAAAGGCCTGATGAGATGAGCTGCCTTGGGCTAAAAATGGTCCACACACTGCTGTATTTTAGCTCTGAATGCCGGTTGACTTGCGTGACTTATCCGCCACCAACTAGGGTTCAAGCCGCAATGTTTTAGGGAACTTTCTGCCTGGGAAACAAACATCATTTTTTCTTTCCTCTGCTACAGCAGCGGCTGCAACAATACCTAATTTGTCAGGTATGTGTACATGCCTAATTTTTATGGCCTCTGGTGCTGCCATGTGGCTTCAAAAACCAAACAAAAAAAAAGGCACATAACAGGGATTAAACTGATAGGAATAGTACTACTTAACACAACACTCCTATCTGGTGTCACATTAGATTGCACGCCCAGTGCCCCAAATTTGAATTAGGATGTAGCGGAGTAGTAGTATTATCTCCGCTGGTATACAGGATGAAGCAGGTAAAATGTAGGTAACATGCAGGTAGCGTAGTTACAATCCTTTTCTCCCAAGAACTAGACGACACATAGCTAAGAGGTTTAAACACACTGGCCTCTCACCAGGCTGACTCACACTCTTTATTATCACAGCTTCCTTAAGCACAGACCTCCGCAGGGGGGTTTGCATTCCACACCATACACTTCCCTTAGTCCCAGGCAGGAGGGTGTTGGGTTACAGATAGCCATCTCCAGCCTTAGGAGATACCAAGCAGTACACAGGAATACACTTTACATCATATTACATTCAGGGGGGTTACACTTTAAGTGGCTGGTTTGGCCACAGATAGGAATAGCAATGCAGTAATAGCAAGATATGTACAAGGACATTCTGTAAGTGGCTAGGTTTGCCACAATGCTCCCCCAGAACCAAGCCGGCATACACAGTCTGATCCCAACGAATTGGCTTGGGGTTGTCCGGAGGAGTACTCACAGATCACTGTTCAAGGTCTGTTTGTCTGGATAACCCGTCAGCATTGCAATTTTGCCATTTTGCTTCCCAGGGCGATAGTGAATTGTAAAGTCAAAAGGCTATAGCGCCAAACTCCAGCGCAACAGCCTGGCATTGTCTCCTGACACCCTGTTCAGCCACACCAACGGGTTGTGATCTGTCAGTAAGGTAAACGGTCCATACAAGTAAGGTTGCAGCTTTTTGAGGGCCCACACCACCGCCAGGCACACCTTTTCAATGGCGGCATAGCTCACTTCCCTGGGCAAAAGTTTACGGCTTAGATAAGCCCCGGGGTGCTCGCCGCCATCTGCTCCGACTTGGCTCAGTACTGCTCCCAATCCAAACATAGAAGTGTCTGTATGGATGAGAAAGCGTTTAGTTGGATCAGGAGTAGAAAGTACAGGTGATTTAATGAGCGCCGTCTTGAGCTGTTGGAAGGCCTGTTCACACTCTGGGGCCCATACTACTATCTTGGTTAGGTTTTTACGTGTTAGATCCGTGAGAGGTTTAGCTAGGGTGCTGTAATTAGCTACGAATTTCCTGTAGTACCCTGTGGTACCCAGGAATGCGAGGACCTGAGTTTTAGTGCGGGGGGTTGGCCACTTGGCGACTGCCTCTATTTAAGCGGGTTCTGGTTTCTGTAGCCCGCTCCCGACTCTGTGCCCTAAGTATTGAACTTCTGCCATTCCTATATGGCCCTTACTGGGCTTTAGGGTCAGTCCGGCCTCCCTAATCCGGTCTAGTACGGCTCCTATGTGGGTCAGGTGTTCGGGCCAGGAGCAGCTAAAAATGGCTATATCATCCAAGTAGGCACAGGCATACTCCTGAAACCTATCCAGTACCCGATCTACCATCCTCTGAAAGGTAGCCGGGGCATTCTTCATCCCGAATGGCATGACCTTAAACTGATACAGGCCAAACGGGGTGACAAATGCCGACTTGGGGATGGCGTCCTCGGCTAATGGAATTTGCCAGTACCCCTTGCACAGATCTATTGTGGTGAGGTACTGGCCTCTGGCCATTTTGTCTAGGAGCTCGTCTATCCGGGGCATAGGGTAGGCGGCTAGGTTGTTTTATCGTTTAGCCTCCGGTAGTCCTCACAGAAATGGGTGTTGCCGTCCCGTTTCAGTACTAATACTACCGGGGAGGCCCAGGGGCTGTCAGAGTGTTCTATCACCCCTAACTGCAGCATTTCCTCAATTTCTTTCCGCATATTTTCTTTAACTGCTTCGGGTATGCGATAAGCGCGGGTTTGGCGAAGGGGGGTCTGGTCTAGGGTTTCTACTTTGTGAGTGGTTAACGGAGTGTACCCAGGTAGGTTGGAAAACGTGTCCCCCTTGTCCTGGATAAGTCTTTGGACCTGGGTTCGCTCCTGGGGGTCTAACCGTTCTCCTAACTGTACTTCTCCCAGGTCTCCGCTCTGGCCCTCTTGGTCTAGGAGATCTGAGAGTGGCAAATTATCATAATCTTCAGTGGCAGGTGCACAGATCGCGGTTACCTCTTACGTGCGCTCGTGGTATGGCTTGAGCATGTTCACATGGAGCATGCGCTTGCCTCCCGTGCCTGTGATCGGACCGATCACATAGGTGGTATCACAAACCTGCTCTACCACCTTTTATGGGCCCTGCCAGGAAGCCTGCAGCTTGTCCTTGTGGACGGGTTGCAAAATTAGCACCTTTTGTCCCACCTTAAAACTGCGGTCCCTGGCTCCCTTATCGTACCATCTGCGCTTCCTGTGTTGGGCCGCCTGGAGGTTGTCGCGGTCCCTAAACTCTAGCACATAGGGTACGATGGGGGTGCCACTAACAGTCTCGTCTCCCTCCCACTGTTCCCTAATTAAATCTAGGGGGCCCCTCACTCTCCTCCCAAATAATAGTTTGAAAGGAGAGAACACGTGGATTCCTGAGGTACTTCCCTATAGGCAAACATCAAGTGGGGTAGGAACCTTTCCCAGTCTTTCTGAGTGTCTATGAACGTATGGATAATCTGTTTAAGTGTTCCGTTAAACCGTTCACAGATCCCATTGGACTGGGGGTGATAAGCATGCACATTCTCTGCGTGCACATTAGTCTCTGCGTGCACATTAGTCAAAGCTATTGCTTCTGGGTACCTGGTCCACCACGGTCAGTACATATTTCTTGCCAGAGGGGCTGGGCTTGGATAGGGGTCCTATAATATCTACCGCTACCCTACTGAACGGATCCTCAATTATGGGAAGAGAACGGAGCTGGGCTTTGTATCGGTCTCCCCTCTTCCCTACCCTGTGGCAGGTATCACAGGTCTGGCAGTATTGCCTGACGTCCTGTGAGATACCTGGCCAGAAGAAGTTCTGGGTCAACCTGTGCTTAGTACGGCTGATCCCTAAGTGCCCAGACAGGGGAATGTTGTGGGTGATACGTAATAACTCCAGTCTATATTTTCTCAGCACTATCAATTGCTTTATGGGTAAGGGAATGGATCCGGACACTATTTTTTCTGCGTGCCGGTACAGCAGCCCCTTGTTCCAGGTGTACCTTTCCCCTTCTAATCCTGCCTGGTCTTTATTAATATGATCTTTGTAGATCTGAAGGGAGGGATCTAGGGCCACTTCAGAACCGAATTCTAGGGGGGATGTCCAGGGCGTGACATTGGGCATGGGGGTTACATTGCTTACCTGAGCCTCAGAGTGGTTAGGCGGAGCTGTGGTGCAGGCCTGCTGCCGGGTCACAACAGGATACGCCTCTTGTACTACGGTTTGAGGAACAAAAGCTGAAGTCAGCTTTCCCAGGTCGTTGGCCTAAATAACGTCAGCGGGTAGGTCCTGCATCATCACCACCTCCACATTTCCGTGTCCCGCTCCCCAATTCAAATGTACCTTGGCAGTGGGTACTTTATAAATGGCTCCCCCTGCCACCCGTACAGCAACACAGTCTCCAGTTAGGAGGACCGACCAAGCATCTTTTTACATCTCCCGGTTCCTAAAATCGATGCCATATACACGTCCCCTGATAGGGGACGTAACAGGGATTAAACTGATAGGAACAGTTCAACTTAACACACCTTATAATAATGCAGAGAGAGGCAACACAGAGAGAGGAGTCTGAAGAAGAGGAGTCAGAGGAGGAAGGTGGCTTTGAGGAGGTGGAAGACCAAACACAGCAGGCGTCCCAGGGGGCTTGTTGTCACCTTTCGGGGACCCTTGGTGTTGTACGTGGCTGGGTGGAGGAAGAAACCTTCAATGACATCAGTGAGGACAAGGAACGGGACATGGCTAGCTTGGTATCCAACCTTGTGCAAATGGTTTGTTTGCAAGTTTGTGGTTGCGCAAATGGACTGTTTGCGGTTGTTTGCGGTGCGTTAAACGGGGAGTTTGGTCTGTCACTGTGAAGCGGGTGGAACCCTTACACTACCTGATCGATAAAACATCATTACTGATGTTTTAAAGCATGTTATTCCAAACAATTTAATAATGTTAGGTGATTTATGCCTTTTTTATGGATTAAACCCAGACTCTGCATCAACTATGTAATTTTCCATGGGAGTTTTGCTATGGATCCCCCTCTGGCATGCCACAGTCCAGGTGTTAGTCCCCTTGAAACAACTTTTCCATCTTTTCCTATTGTGGCCAGAAAGTCCCTGTGGGTTTTAAAATTCGCCTGCCTATTGAAGTCTATGGCAGTTCGCCCGGTTCGCACGTTCGCGAACATTTGCGGAAGTTCGCGTTCGCCGTTCGCGAACCGAAAATTTTATGTTCGCGACATCACTAATGAAAATCAAAAAGCACCTAAAACTATCTTACCAACAGCCTTATTAAACAGGGAAGAGACCAGGGAACAAGGCAGCTCTAAAAAAAGTTCTCAGATCTCTCCTCAGCCAGGGAAGAAAGGAGAATTTAAATGTTTTAGCTGTGGGCAAGCAGGATATGCCACGAGTAAATGTCCCTTGAAGAATTCTCTTATTTAAGAGGGCTTAGTTGTTGATCCAGGCCCTACATGTGTTGTGGATCAGAATGTTGATCTTTGTTATATTCAGAGGAAACCCAAATTGTTGTTACAAGTGCACTCGGAGAAGCAAGAATTAGACACCAGACACCTGTTGGTATTCAAAATAAGCCTCTGACGTTTTATTCATCAGCTGGGTTTTATACATTAAAAAGTAAGTGCTTACGTGCAGATACTCTTAGAACAAAAATAGCAAGGGAATACAGATAAGACATAGGGATGAGCGCCATGTATACATAACAAATAAGTTTCAAGGTAAGAGAGAACAAAAAGATTAGAGTAGAGACATCTTAGGTGGGGGCTCTCTGCTCCCGGGACTTAGACATATATGGTCTTAAGTGTTGTTTAAGCATCAAGCATTTCCTAATTCCAAGTTAGCCAATTTTAATATAGGATATCGTTATATGGCACCTATAAGCTTGAGCCTTGGAATCAAGATAAATTCTATCACAATCCCCTCTTTTGATCCAAGGGTCACCCAAATGTCCAAGGTATTTCCAGGCCTGCTAGCCAAAGCCTGTGGGACTTTCATTTATTGCTTCACCACGGTTCCCTTGGACTGAGAGACCACCAGAATCAGCGGAGGAGAATTCCTTCATTTGTTAGGCGAGGTAACATCATAAAACCTTTCCGAAGTCGGAGCTGGAATGTAAGTTAAGGTACGACCAACAGTAGGTTTGCTTTTACATAGAGAGGTTAGTAGACATGAAAAAAATCTAAAGGTTAGAAAAATAGCCATAATGACAAATATAGCTAATAGCAAAAAGTACAAAATTTTCTTTATTAGTAAAGTCAACCATGTTCCTAGCCCAAATGTCCAATCCCAATCCCCAAAGAAGCCAGTATCCTGTTTGATATCCTGTACTAAGTCATGTAAATCTTTTATATGTTTATGGATCATAGTGCCATGGTCAGATAGGTTAAAACAGCACATACCCTCAATAGCTTCACATCCTAAGTCATGTTTCATTAGTAAGTAGTCAATGGCTGCTCTATTCTCAAGGATTGCCTTCTTATTTGCCTGGTTGTCCATAAGTAGCTCTTCTAGGGCCTGTGAAGTGGCATTTAAACCTTTTGCAAGGGAACAGGCTACAGCATTAACTACTCGGGTATTATACAGTGCTAAGCCTGGGACTCCTACCAAGGTGTACGCTAGGGCAGAGTATTCGGCTTTGGATAAGAGAGTGATTTCAGAGTTACAATCAGAAGTAAGGGTGTTTTTAACATCTCTCCTGTCTCTCAGCAGTTTGTGTAGCTGGGTAGTTTTAGTGATCAGGTCAGATTTGGAAAACATGGTCATGGTTAGTCGAGAAATTGCACAGGGACCTCCTGTAATGTTACCTGGGACATAAGCATAAGTAATATTTCCACAGGAGAAAGTCCATCCTTTAGGAAGATAGACATTGTAGTGGTAACTCATAACTTGGTGAGTTTTGGTACAATTCATAGTGGTGCTCAGGGCTCTACAATTCGTGGTATTTTTCCACCATGTGGGGCAAAACAGGGATTCAGTATTAGGGTCTCTTGAACAATTACATGAAAAAGACCAACATAGTTCAGCGCCTGTCACATTAATTGTCTTCAGGGATAGGGGGGGGGCATGCCTACCAGTGGTTTGAAGGCATAAGAATATAGTTGTAGAGATTTATGGGGTCTATGGGTATGTAGGTACTTCCTCAACAGTGAGATTGGTGTGGGGACAGCTATAAGACAAGATTCTATGGCGTTTTCAGTACTAAGGAGAGGGTTGAGGCAAAAGGAGGTTAAATTGAAAGCCTTTGCTATCTGCAACCCTATATTTTCCTGCCATGCATTATTATTTTCTGGTCTCAAGTCAGAGTAGCATATCTGAACAGAGCATAATATGGTAAAGGATATGAACAGCTTCATGTTGGTGGATCAGTCGGAGTGACTTGTTTACAGTGACTGGCGTGTATCCACGTGGCTTTTCCTTCTAGTTTTACCGAGGTAGCCGTAGTCAAGAGCACTTGGAATGGACCGTCAAAGCGTGGTTCAAGTCCTTTCCTCACATGCCTCTTTATCACCACCCAATCACCAGGCTGCAGTTTGTGAGTTGCAGAGTCAGAGTCTGGATCTGGAATAGAATCAAAGACTTGTTTATGCACCTTGTCTAATCTTTGGTGTAGGGCCTGAACATAGGCAGTCATACTACCATGCTGCATCTGGAGGGTTTGGGGAAAATAGAGGCCTGTCTTTGGGGCACATCCAAACAGGATCTCAAAAGGGGATAGGCCATGTCTGGAATTGGGGGTGAATCTCATAGAAAAGAGTGCTAGGGGAAGGCATTCAGTCCAGGGCTTCCCTGTGTCTTGCATGGCTTTTGCAATCTTGTTCTTTAAGGTGCCATTTGCCCTTTCTACTTTCCCACTACTCTGGGGGTGATAAGGGGTGTGGAAGGCCTGACTGATCCCTAAGGCTTTCATAATTTCTTGCATTATTTCCCCAGTGAAATGGCTACCTCTGTCACTTTCAATCACTTCAGGTACTCCATATCTACATACCAGTTCCTTCAGAAGCTTACTCGCTGTTATCTTTGTTGTGGCTTTCGACACTGGGTAGGCCTCTGGCCAACCTGAAAAGAGATCAATGCACACCAACACATATTCATACACTCCTACCTTAGGTAGTTGAATATAATCTATCTGCAGTCTTTGAAACGGGTAAAGTGGCCTTGGTGTGTGCTTACTCGGTGTTTTGACAGCCTGTCCTGGATTGTTCCTAGCACAAATCATGCAAGCTTGGGTGTGTTTAGCTGCTACAACAGTAAATCCGGGTGCTACCCAATGGGTGTTTACTAAGCTGTTCATGTGCATCTTGGATAGATGTGTAGGTCCATGGGCAATCTGGGCCATCATGGGGTACAATACTCGTGGCAAACACAGTCTTTTACCTTTTCTCCACATTTTGTCATCATCAGGTTCTGCATCTTGTTTCCTCCAGAGGTCATGTTCTTCCTTGCTTGCCTGTCTTTGTAAGCTCAACAGTATATTGTAGTCAACGGCGTCATCTGTAAGAACAACTTGTAGGAAGGTTTTACCTTTAGAGGGATGAACTTGAATTGCTGCTTGCTTGGCAGCTTCGTCTGCTCTGTGGTTTCCTCTTGAAATTTCATCTGTGATCTTCACGTGAGCTGCCACCTTGATGATGCCTACTTGAGTGGGTAACAGGATAGCGTCCATAAGTGCACTCACGGCTTCAGAATTCTTGATTGGAGTTCCTGCTGAGGTGAGAAAATCACGAGCCCGCCAAATAGGGCCAAAATCATGGGCTATACCAAAAGCATAGCGAGAGTCTGTAAAAATATTAGCAGTCTTACCAGAAGCCATTTTACACGCTTCAGCGAGTGCCCTCAGCTCTGCCTCCTGTGCAGAGCAGTGAGGAGCGAGTGGTTCAGCTTTTATTATCTCATGTGCAGAGACTACAGCATATCCAGTGTGGAAATTACCCTTCTCATCAGCATATCTGGAACCATCTACAAAAAACTCAAAATCTGCATTAGATAATGGAGAATCAGTTACATGCAAAAAACCTGCTGTTTCTTGTGCCATTAGTGCTGCACAATCATGGGGTACCTGGGCATCAGCTAACTCATCTGGTGAAAGTGAATTTACAAAAAGATCAGAAGTACAAGTACCATTCCCACTCCCCTCTTTTAAATCCAGGGGAAGTAATGTAGATGGATTTATTACCATACACCTTTTAAGAGTAACATTAGGTGGCATAAGCAAGGCACATTGCATTCTGAGATGCCTTGCAGTATGTATGTGTTTTGGTTGAACTTGTGACAGTATGCTGTTGATATCATGGGGTGTGTATATGGTCACCGGATTATCTAAAACAATATCAGTGGCTTTGTCCAGGAGGGCAGTAACAGCCGCCACTGCCCTAACACATGAGGGGGCACCCCTGGCAACAGGGTCCAATCTGGTGGAGTAGTAAGCTATTGGTCTTTGTTTACCACCATGGTCCTGTGTAAGGACAGATGTAGCATAACCTGATTGCTCAGTACAGAACAGGTTAAAATTCTTTCTGTAATCTGGGAGACCCAGTGCTGGAGCTGACGTTACCAGTATCTTAAGTGTATAGAAGGCATTTTCTGCCGCATGGTTTAATTTAAATGGTTTGTTTTCGTTGGCAAGACAATCATACAGTGGTTGCATGTAGATAGCTACTGAACGCAGCCAAGGACGACAGTAAGATATCAAACCGAGAAAGGTACGAAGCTGGGCTAGGCTGCGGGGGGGTTTAATATTTTGAACTGCAGTCTTTCTACTCTCTGTGAGATGTTTTATGCCCTGGGAAATGCAATGTCCTAGGAAAATAACTTTCTCTACACAAGCTTGCAGTTTCGTTTTTGACGCTTTACAGCCTGCTTTTGCCAGGAATTTCAGCAAGGAAAGAGTGTTTACAATACAAGATTCCATATTATCGCAACATAGGAGTAGGTCATCGATATACTGCAATAAAATTACATTATTTGGCCTCTCCCATTCTTCAAGAATCTGGGCCATTGCCATGCTGTACATAGTGGGTGAGTTTTGTGCGCCCTGTGGCAATATTGTCCAAGTGTACTGTTTGTGTTTATGTGTAAATGCAAATAAAAACTGACTGTCGGGATCCAGGGGGACACTGAAAAATGCATTTGCCAAGTCAATAACAGTAAATACCTTAGAGGAAGGTGGTATTTGTGCCAACAAGGAGTGTGGGTTGGGAACATTAGGGGCAATCAGTTCAGTTACAGCATTAATTGCCCTCAAATCATGTACCATACGGTATACCACAGGTTTACCTTTCTCTTGCTTTTTCTTAATTGGGTACAATGGTGTGTTACAAGGGGAGGTGGTCTGGACAACTACCCCTGCCTGCAGAAACTCTTGCACAGATTGAGAAATAGCATCTTCCTGTGCTGGGCTTAGGGGGTATTGTTTTTGGTATGGAGGTTTGGCTCCGGGCAGGAGATTCACTTTGACTGGGGGCACAGAGAGTCTGCCTGTATCTGTCTTCCCTGTAGCCCATAAGGAATCAGGGACTGAGGACAAGTCAATGGTAGGTTCTGGCACATGGCTGGGCATAGTGAGAGTTGCCAGAACATTTGAAAGAGATATCATTTGTTTGTCCTCTAAAGGCACAGACAATGTTACTTTTCCAGTGGGGCTATACTGGATATTTGCACTAAGAGCAGACAGTATATCACTGCCTAGTAGATTAACAGGGGCATTAGGGCTGACAAGTAGCCTTGTCACAAGGGCAGTAGAGTCGTGTAGCTTCAATTTCAGCTTGTGGGTAAGGGGAATGTCATTTTCGATACCATCCACCCCTACACATGATAATACATCATTAGATTTCTCATACGGGAACACATATTTTTCCTGTAACATCGATTTAGCAGCGCCAGTGTCCAACAGGAAAGGGACTATTCGGCCCCCAGGTAGTGTAACATCGAAAATGGGTGAGGGTCCTGCAGAGTCAGGGATATTTATAATATGTAGGGACACTGGTTTGCCAATTTCCTATTGGGGAGGGGGAGGTGGTGGAGGTGGTTGGCTGTCTTGGGAGTTATCATTAGAATCCTGGGGTTTTCTATTTTTAGGAGGACACTTGCAGTTACGTTTAATGTGTCCTTTCCTGCCACAATTCCAGCATTCTACCTGCCTTCTGTCTCCGTCAGCTCTAGGGACAGTTACAGCCATTAGAGGTGTGCTCCTCTTTCTAGTATTTAGATTAGCTTCCACTCCCCTAGCCACCTTCACCAGATCACCATAGGTTAAACTTCTCCACTCAGGTCTAGCATTTTGGAGACCAGTCCTTATGGGTATGTGGATACCATCCATGAAGCAGTTAATAAGCAGTCTGGTCGAAGTGGTTTCAATATCTGTGTAACCCAATGCCTCCCAAGCCATCTGTAGTCTGGTGAAAAATGTTTCTACAGGTTCATCTTTCCCTTGTAATATATCTCCTAATTTATGGGCTAGTTCCTCTGTCTTTACCTTAGCCCATTCTCTTATTGCAGTGACATAGCATGCTCCAGATGCAGACTTGGTTCTAAACCATTTATCTGTTTGCATGTTGCTTTTTCTGAGGTTATCTTCATGGGCATCAGTATATTTAGCAATTATTCTAGCCAAAATGGGGCCAGCTTTTAGTGCCACAATCTGTTTTAAATCCATCCAAGTACACTGGTAAGTAGCTTGAATTGTGGATAGAGACTGAACTAGAGCTAAGGGGGCCTTTTCAACATCTGCCAGCTGCTGTATTATTGCCAGTTGTTCACTGGGTGTCCAGGGCTTATATTCTTCCCAGTATTTGATACTTGAGCTCGGCTGTCTGTTCTCATGGTACATGCTCTCAACTTTTGGATATCATTGGAGTAGAAAATTGTGGAGCTAATGGCCCCACTGGGGTGTCTATGGGGGCAACTAGGGGTTCCTTTAAGTCTGGGCTATCTGCCTGCTCTAATGAACCCATAGGTCTTACAGGGGCTGCTAGGGGACCATATGAAGTCCCACTGCGTAATATTACTGGAAAGAGAGGTTTTGATCTCTGTAAAAGGGAAAGCGCCTGTCCTTTAGGGACCAAAGGAGTCCCTGCATTATCCTGGTAAAGGGGTGGGTTTACAAGATTTTTCCCAGGATCCTGCCTACTCTGGGACCCTAGAGGTCCAAAACATTGATAATATGGTACACCTTTCCTGGTGGTTTCTCTACAACCACATTTAGTTAATTCAACAGCAGTATCATGCCATTTTTGTGCAACTTCTACTAAGTTATTATCTTCTAACCAACCTCTGTAATTTGCCATAAATTCACTCCATATATGTGGGTCTAGAGTGCCCTCTGAGGGCATGCCAGCTTTCTTAAGTAACCTCTTAACATTCTTAATTGCTCCTTGTCCTTTGTGATGCTTGACAATAGTCAAAGCCATAAATCCCCCTTGGGTACTTTCAGAGCTACCCATCTTAAAACTTGTAAGGGTTAATTACTTCCTTACACAAGACAAACTGTACAATAACAGTGTATTTAAACACTTATGACCGCTGCAGTGGAATTTTCACAGTTCTGTCTTCTAAACACAGATCAGGAGATCTGCCCTTGGAGGATTCTAACTCAAATTATAAAACAAATGACAAGGCAAACAATAAAAATAACTTACAACCCACAGTTCTGTTCCACTATCTCAAGATTCCTTTCACAAGACATAACACAACCTCCACCTGAATATAACCATAATACCACAGAAAACAAGTTCTTTAGATCAGACGTTTTTAAAATCCTTACCCACCCGGACCGGGGTCTCAAAGAGCACCAGAGAGTCTAAATCATTTATAGGTAGAAAAATAAAAGCTTTTTCTTACCCGCTGCAGCTGATTAACCGTCTGGGCTCCGAGCCAACCCTTCTGGGTCCGGATGAACTGGATTCGTCTGATCCCGGGTCACGGCACCAAATTGTTGTGGATCAGAATGTTGATCTTTGTTATATTCAGAGGAAACCCAAATTGTTGTTACAAGTGCACTCGGAGAAGCAAGAATTAGACACCAGACACCTGTTGGTATTCAAAATAAGCCTCTGACGTTTTTTATTCATCAGCTGGGTTTTATACATTTAAAAAGTAAGTGCTTACGTGCAAATACTCTTAGAACAAAAATAGCAAGGGAATACAGATAAGACATAGGAATAGGACATAGGATAAGACATAGGAATGAGCGCCATGTATACATAACAAATAAGTTTCTGGGTAAGAGAGAACAACAAGATTAGAGTAGAGACATCTTGGGTGGGGGCTCTCTGCTCCCGGGACTTAGACATATATGGTCTTAAGTGTTGTTCAAGCATCAAGCAATCAATCCTGATTCCAAGTTAGCCAATTTTAATATAGGATATCATTATATGACACCTATAAGCTTGAGCCTTGGAATCAAGATAAATTCTATCACACATGTGGCAGACCCTGGAAGAAGAAGCGGTTTTGGAAAGGAAATAAGAAGTTCTCTGGTGACAACTTGGCTGGAAATTCTAGAGTAGGACCAAAATCCCTTGTATCTCTTGTGATTGAAGGCATCCATGCATCTGCCCTCCTAGACACTGGGTCTCAAGTAACGATAGTCTTCCGGTCTTTTTATGAGGAGCGTCTATGCCATTTACCAATGTTACCAGCAGATGATGTGAAATTTTGGGGACTGGGTTCTCAGAATTACCCCGTTGAGGGAGTTATTAAAGTACAGATTGTGATCCCTCAATTGGACACTGGGAAAGAATGCCCTATGAATGGGGAGTCTTTGGTGTGCCTAAATCTAAATTGTCTCGGAGTTCCCATCATATTGGGGACTAATACTCAGGTGGTGAGAAATGTTTTTCAGGTTACTTGAAAGAAATGGACAATGCCTGCTTAAACAAATTGAATGAACTAGAACCAGCTCTGAGGCAAGAATGTCACCATTATTCCATTATTAAGGGCCAACGCCTGTTGACCTTCAACCAGGGGAAATGGAATCCAAATTAAATGAAATGAAAACTGTTGCAGTTTTACAGGAAGGAATGCTATCAGGAGAGTGTCAGTTTTGCCTAGAGTCTCTTCCTGAAGAGTATTAAATTAAAGGCTGGGCTATCATGCCTGAGGTAAAAGATTGTCGAAGTAAGAATATTTACGTGTTTGCAGTAACCATTCACAATCGATCGCCAATTGATGTATGCAAAGAACATTGCCAGAAACTGGGATGCCTCATGGAAGAAATAAGGCCCATTTCATCCTTGCCAGTTGGATTGAACCACAATTCTGTTCAAGAGTTGAAATTTGATTTAGAAGGTACCAGACTATCTGCAGAATGGAAAGATAGATTACAAAAGGCCCTTCAGGCTAGAGAAGAAGTTTTCTCTAAAGGGGATATGGATGTAGGCTGTGCCAAGAGTGCTCAGCATGCCATTCGGCTAAATGATTCTACCCCATTTAGAGAGAGATCTCAAAGGATAGCTCCTTGAGACATTGAAGATGTAAGCAGCCGGTGGTTCAGTGTCTTGGACCTTCGCTCTGGATACTATCAAGTCCCTATGAAGGCAGAGGATCAAGAAAAAACAGCTTTTATTTTCCTTTTAGGATTCTTCCAATTTACTTGCATGCCTCAAGGTGTTACCGGAGCCCCTGCAACCTTCCAGCGATTAATGGAGAAGACTCTAGGAGATATGAGCCCTAGGGAATGTCTACTTTATCTGGACGATGTAATTGTATTTGGAAGAACCCCCGAAGAGCATGAGAAACATCTGTTAAAAGTAATAGATCGTCTACAAAGGGAAGGCCTGAAGTTGTCTCTTGATAAGTGTAAATTTGCTCAGACCTCTGTAACTTATGTTGGACACATTGTATCAGCAGATGGTGTTGCCACAGACCCAGCCAAAGTAGAAGCAGTCGTCAACTGGCCTAGGCCCAACATTGAAGAATTGCATTCATTCTCTCTAGGAAGGCTCGGACCGGCCACTCTAAGAAATCTAAAGGAGAGAAATGGACTCTGAATTGTAAAGAAGCTTTCCAACTGCTCAAGAGAAAGATGACTGAAGCACCCGTGTTAGCTTATGCTGATCCCAATATGCCATATATTCTCCATGTAGATGCAAGTTTGGAAGGACTAGGAGGGGTTCTCCATCAGGCATACCCTGAAGGCCTGAGGCCAGTAGCATATATTAGTCGGAGTCTTACTGGAAGTGAAAAGAACTACCCAGTACACAAGTTGGAGTTTCTTGCTCTGAAGTGGGCTATTGCGGACAAGTCGCATGATTATTTGTATGGTGCTAAGTTTGAAGTGAGGATGGACAATAACCCTCTTACCTACATCTTAACCACAGCTAAGTTGGATGCCACAGGACACCGGTGGCTAGCAGCACTATCCAACTATGATTTCTCTTTAAAATACAAGCCAGGTCCTAAAAATATGGGGGCAGATGCTCTATCTAGGAGGCCTGGATTGCCTATCACCAACAAAGATGGGGTGTGGGTTTAGATTTCAGGCCCAGGAGTCAGAGCCCTATGTCAGACTTCTATTGTGGAAGATGGATGGGTCAATTTTTCTGAGTTAAGATGTATTGATTATCTTAGTTGTTCCCCCAACGCAATTCCTGAAGCCATGTGTCTTCCAATTACGATCCCTGAATGGTCTGTTATCAGCTTAGATGAGAAAAAACAAGCTCAAGCTCAAGACCCAGTAATTTGCCGTCTCATCAAAGCTGTGGAGAAACAGGATTTCCAGTATATGAATGATTTACCTGTTGAACTACGAAACCATTTTAAAAGGGAGTGGAGTCGATTCCATATTAAAAATGTAATCCTATTCAGAGTCATACAATACCATGATCACCCTGGCAGAAAACAGTTGGTCCTCCCTCAAAAGTTCAGAGGAATGGTGCTTAGACTTCCATGGCCATTTAGGAATTGACAAGACTTATGGCCTAATCCAGGATCGATTCTACTGGCCCTACATGAGAGAATCTGTGGAGATGTATTGCCGAAGGTGCAGAAGATGCATCCAGCGGAAGACTTTACCTACCTGCGTGGCCCCCATGGGTCACCTAACGAGTTCTGGCCCTATGGACTTAGTGTGTATGGACTTCCTATACATTGAACCTGACTCTACTGGTAAGAGCAACGTGTTGGTGACTACAGATCATTTTACTCGATATGCTCAAGCCTACGCTACCAAGAATCAGAAGGCAGCAACAGTCGCTAAAGTGTTATGGCAGAAATTCTTTACCCATTATGGGTTTCCTAAATGATTACATTCTGACCAAGGTCGAGATTTTGAAAGCAGAATAATTAAAGAAATGCTGAGACTGTTACAAATTGAGAAAACTAGGACGACTCCATATCATCCTGAAGGAGATGCTCTTCCGGAGAGATTCAATCGAACTCTATTGGATATGTTAGGCACTCTTAAAGAGGTAGAGAAGAGGAATTGGAGTCAACATGTAGAAACTCTGGTCCACGCTTATAATTGTACCAGACATGAATCCACTGGGTTCTCCCCTTATTTTCTGATGTTTGGCCGGGAGGCAAGACTGCCCATTGATATCTGTTTAGGAGTGTCTTCTGATGGTACGAGCCATGCTTCTCATAATCAATATGTTAAGAATTTAAAAGAAAGTTTACAAAGGGCATATGAATTGGCTGAGCTAGCTACTGACAAGATTAATGAAAATAACAACCGAAGATATGATTCCAAAGTATGTTACAAAAACATTCAGCCTGGAGATAAAATACTCTTGAGAAATCTGGGAGTTCCAGGGAAGCATAAATTAGCAGATCGCTGGAGAGACACTATCTTTGAGGTTATTTCCAAATTTCCCGGGATTCCTGTGTATCGAATCAAAGGGCCTGAGGGTAGGATCAAAGCTTGGCATAGAAATCACCTATTACCTATTGCCTTCTCTAGTGAGGATTCTAATTTGGAGGAGGACACTGGTGAAGCCAATAAGAATTCCAGCATACTGCCACTCTTAGAAACTGAAGACAACCCTGGAGATGGTCCCAGCGGGACTTCACCAACTAATGATAAAGAAGAAGCTACAGGTTCCAGTCCTGACAGAGACTGGCGCACTTGCATACTTTGACTGAAATACTGAGTGATAGAATTTCCCTGTATTAGGTTGTATTGTACCATCTTGTAAAACGGTTATAAACCAAATGGACTGCTCTTGCCAGTGGAAGGCAAGGATTCTACAGTGGGGAGGATGCAACAGACTGCTATATTCTACTGTTTTGAGATATTGAACTTTGCCCTGTCATGTGAGGAGGAAGGGCTAGGATGGCAAGAAGAAGAGGACAGGGGAGAAGCCATGTTCTCTGAGTTTGCTTAAAGAAAGTGTTTCCATAACTGTTTCAATGGTCTATTACTGCTGGGCAGGGCCGGATTAACATAGGGGCTGATGGAGCTGCAGGCCCAGGCCCAGGCCCAGGGAATAGGCCCATTTAAATAAAAAAAAAAAAATATATATATATATATATATATATATATATTAGTTTTTTACACACTACTCTTAGGTTTGCCACCTGACTGGTATTTTAAGGCACAGCCTGTATTTGAGGCTGCCTGGCTGTGATGGTATTGCAGTAATACCGGCAATACAAATGCAAATATTTTTCGCAGTATAAACGGTGATTACTCTGCAATTCCAGTATCGGCCAGTAGGGGTCACTGTGTATGGAGAGATGCAGGGATAGGAAGTTACAACATATCCCTCCCTGCCTCTCTCTACTCACTGATACGCAGGGGAGCAGCTAAACAGCACAGAGAGTTCAGACAGCAGCTCCCAGCCTGCAGAGCCAGACTACAGCTCAGGGAACTGAGGGATGAGGGGAAAGGCATCAGGGGGACATGGGGACACTGAGATACTAGGGGACACATGGTGACACTGAGACATTAGGGGACACTGGGAGACGTGGGGACACTGAGACACATGGGGACACTGAGACACTCGGGGACACTGTGAGACATGGGGGCACTGAGACACATGGGGACGCTGTGAGACATAGGTAGACACATTGGGACACGGAGACACTAGGGACACAGTGTCTCCATGTCTACCAGTGTCCCCATGCCTCCCAGCCAGTGTCCCGAGTGTCTCAGTGTCCCCATGGGTCCCAGTGTCCCCATGCCTCCCAGTCAGTGTCCCAGTGTCCCCATGGCTCCCAGTGTCCCCAAATGTCTCTGTCCCCATGTCTCCCATTGTCCCCATATGTCTGTGTCCCCATGTCTCCCAGTTTCCCTATGTCTCCCAGCCAGTGTCCCTAGTGTCCCCATGTCTCCCAGTGTCCTCGTCCCCATGTCTGTGTCCCTAGTGTCTGTGACCCCATTTCTCCCAGTGTCCCCAAATGTCTGTGTCTCCATGTCTAGTATCCCCTAGTATCCTAGTGACATGGGACACACTGAGACATGGGGGCACTGGGAGAAATGAGGACACAGACACTGGGAGACTAGGGGACTGGGCGACATGGGGATACTGACACTGACGCCAGGCTGGCCTTCCAATTCTTTGGACAGACATACCCCCTTTTTGGGCATGTTCGCTCCTTTTGGCAGTTCTGGTCATGTGATTCACATCAGTGGCCTACTCTTTTACCCTGCCCATTGGCTTCCTGCTTCACTGACACTGCTGTTGGTATGGATTTACTTGAAAGATGAAAGCATAAATTGGATAATGAGATTAGCATAGAGTTTTCTTATAGATGAATCCTTTGAGTTTCCCTCCAACACCAACCCTATCAGATACATGACGCTTGAGAGGTATGACTGTTTTAGTGTTTTTGGTCGATAAGATTCTGTAATTAGGCCCCATCATAATTGTCAGCACCAGGCCCACTGGACTCTTAATCCGGCCCTGCTGCTGGGACAGTGAAATAATAACAGGGGAAGGCTAATGCACTGCAACCACAAGAAGTTGCAGACTGTCTACTGCTCTGCTAGGAGAATTAGAAGACTTGCTATTTTATGTTCAACTCCCTGCAAATTCTGGAACTTTCTGCAGGAGTATGAATGAGCTCTTGCATCCTGTCAGCAGAAGGAAGAGAAGGGATTGCCATTGCTGTTCTGCTGCTGTTCTACCTTCAGCTGGATCTCTCTGGAGATATTTGCAGTAACATAAGTCACTCAAAGGTACTGTCTCCAGAGATTGCTTCAGGATTCTCCATTATAACTAACCTAACTAACTAACCTGGGTAGCGCTACCTACACCTAAGGGCCCCAATGTTGTGGACAAACTTTACCTGCAGGTACCTAGAAGTTTAACTGTTCAGATGTAGTTATTAATGTTATTAAGAGAAGTTTGTTGTCTGCATTCCTGCTTCTAAACACTCTTGTGACTGTATCAGGGACTTTATCATCATTTAACATTAACCATGAACTGCATTGTTATTTCTGCTGTTAGATGTCTATCTCTTTAACCACAATACAGTGTGTATTTCCATGTCTGTATTTATTTCAAGTCTCTGAGTTATTTTTCCTCTCAAAAACCATTTAAGATATGTTTATGTAAAATATACAATACAGAAATATAGGTTTTAGACCACCCAGGTGCAGTATATAAAATAAATGTAATGATTACTTCCTTTTTGTTAGGTATAGGTATAGCAAAAGGATTCCTCTCAATCCTCAATACAACTTTAGAAAATACAGGATATACCTAAACCTATAAAACAAAAGAAAATGCGCTCATAGGGGATTAACGTCAAAACATAAATTGCCCCTTATTAATAAGTTTCACTCACAAAATTTAAGTGGTTTTCAGGCACATCAAATACGTGGATCTTCACGACTTTCTCACAGTTAGAATGATGAGTGTATCATGAAAAAGATAAAAAATTGGCATAGTATAGCACTGTATTAAAGTATGAATTAGCTTTTAATGTTTGCACTTACAATGTAAAAGGTATAAAAAGGCCCATCAGTACAAATCTGTTTGTCCCATCGCTGTGGAGTATGGTAACCCTCAAAGAAATATCCAGCAGGAAAAAACAGGTACACAATAAAATAAAATAAATAAAATACAGTGACAAATAAACAGCTCACTCTACGCGTTTCGTCTGTCCTCCAGACTTCCTCAGGAGTGATGAGAAAGCGGAATGTCTAGCCTCAGGTATCAGCTACCAGATAAAACCGGGCAGGTAGCTAGAAACTTGTTGCAAATAAAGTAACTTCAATGTGGCAATATAAATGTATGTAATGGCAACAGCCCAGATTACGTTAGTAGATACTGATTCAACAGAGTGTGAGAGTAGAGAGCTATCAAAAACAGATAGTGCTAGACACACTAGAGAAGTCAGAGCTGCCTGTAAATGAAGAACACTGCCTAAATTATTGGCAATGCTATAGAGTCTGTTTGTGCTGCTGAGTGTTCAAACGTAATGATAATATAACAAGAACATATTACTATAGTCAAAAAACAGGCTGTCAATAGGTTTAACCCCTTAAGGACCAAACTTCTGGAATAAAAGGGAATCATGACATGTCACACATGTCATGTGTCCTTAAGGGGTTAAATGTATATGTGATGATGAGGAGTTAAATTCCTCCTACAGCCATAACAGTGCCTGCACGGATGTCAGTCACAAAAGTGAAAGGTTATTAGCTAAATCTTAGGCTAGTATAATAAATTGAATAGCAAGAGGTATGCACCTAGAAATCAATAAAGCATTCTAATAATGGTTGCCTGCTAGCTTACCAAGCATATAAACTTCTTGGCATTTGGATATAAATTAATGTCCAGACTGTCAGTTGCTTAGGGTGCATATCCAATAGTAAAGGAATGGATTACTCACACAGTTATAAGGTAGTCTAATTTTTAGCTTGCTTGTCTTATTCAGAACGAAACTGAAAATGTAAATGTGTTTACAGAGTATCACTGTGCCACTGTGGGTCAATAGTGGTTCAGTGCTGAGAAAGACACATGAACTCAGAGCACTGTTTATGTTTAGTAGTCTAATTACTAGCTTGCTTGTCTTATTCAGAATGAAACTGAAACATATATGCAGTGTATCACTGTGCCTTCGAGGGCACCTGTCCTTTCAAATGAAGTGCTAAGCTAGCTTGTACACAGACTCAGAAGCCCCCTTGCATAGTTGCATATAGATGTTGTATTAAAAGGTAGTCTGAATGCGCTATATCAGCGCTTGTCAGAATCAGCAAGGCGGCAAGAAAAACCCCCAGCCAAAAACCACCCTTCATGGGAATATAATCAGAACCCAGAATATCGGATAAATCTAAAGGGAGGACGGGAGGTAAATGCTGGGGTATCAGATTATGGTCTCCAACCCCGACGCGCGTTTCGCCGATAAGGCAGCTTTTCAAAGGGGAACTGAATCCCTGTTAATCTGGATTTAAATATTGCGCCCTTGTTCCTGATTGGTCAATTGAAAAAATGACCTCACTAGTGTTTGCTGACGCAAGATGGTGGTCAGAATGGACCACAAAGCTTTTACATATTTTCAAACGTTAATAGGTAATAATAGGTATTAAAAAGTGATTGTCATATCACTAAATATTTACAGTGTTAATTGTCTATTTAATTATGATATCACTATAAATGACAAATACTTTTGTTGCATATATAGGTTGACAGGTAAATATGCAATATACATTAGCCAATATTCTAGACATTTAAAGTGTCAAATTATCTATTTAATTAATGTCATGATAAATTACAGAAATTCTCTTGTTGTATGGATATTTTTAATAAATACATATGCAGTATACGTTAGCTAGTACTCTGAATCTTTAAAGTGTTAGATTATCTTATTTTATTTGGATGTCACTACAGATGACAAAAATGCTTCTGTTGCATAGATGGATTAAAGGATAAATATACAGTGTACATTAGCTAATGTGCTAATATGTAATTCAAAGGATGTTGCCAGAATTCATAAAGTATTGTCATTGAAAATGAAAAGACATGACATGTAAATGAATATAGAGGCTTAAAAATAAATATAGGTAAAAAATTAGCATTTGAATCTCAATATTTGAACAAGGAAACGTAATTAATAATAATAGTTCGATAGTTGTGAATTTATTTTATGAGTTTGAAATGATATAAAATATATCACTCATAAGAGTAATTACTGAAGTCTGAGTGAATTAAAATTGGTGATGATAATAATAATAATAATGTAAATTAAACACTGTATGAATAGTAATAGGTGGTGTGTATATATACATATATACACATGTCTTTAACTTATTTATTATACGTGCCAAAAAAATGAAAATTGGTTAGTTAAGTGTTTGGAGGAAATATTAATGTATAAAAGGAGTGTAATTGAACTCCTCGTTAAGTCCCTGTGGAATCAAAGTTCTAAAGGAATAAATCCATTGGGATTCCTTTTGGAGCAAGTGTTGGTTGAAGTTGCCTTTCCTAGGGTTTGGTGCCAGTTTTTCAATGGCTTGAAATCTCAAATTATCCACATTGCCATAGTGAAAATTCACAATGTGTCTAGCTACAGATGTTGGTGTTGTAGTATTTTTGATGGAATTCACATGTTGAAGAATCCTGCGGCGAAATTGTTGAAAAGTTTTCCCAATGTATTGGATGCCGCATTTACATGTGATGAGATAAATTAATTGGGTGGTGCTACATTTTACACAATGCATTACTTTTTATGGTGATTTTTGACTGCGTTGATGTGGTGGACTGTGAGGGAGTAATGAAATTGCAAGCCTTGCAGTGGCCGCATCTGTATGTTCCCTTAGTGTTCGTAAGCCAATTGGATTTTGAGGGAGTAGGAGCCAGGTAACTATGTACTAATAGGTCTTTCAGGTTCTTGGACCTACGGGCTGTGATCGATGGATAACTGGGTAATGACTTTTTGAGTATGGGATTATGCAATAGTATGGGCCAGTATTTAGAAAAAAGTCTGTGTCATCGTGCTCCAGACACTATCAAAAGTGGCTATACATCTGGGAGTTAAGGAGTTTGGTATGACACAGGTGTGGATTTCAAACTTTCTAGTCTGTTTGTTTCACTGGCACATTTGTAGGCCCTTTTGAGGACCCTGTTTGGATACCCCAAGCCTTAAAACGCTTCCTAAGGACTTGGCATTCCTGGTAGTAAGTGGAGTCCTGAGAACAATTTATCCTTGCTCTCAGGTACTGACCATCTGGGATTGACGCTTTCAGCCTGTATGGGTGATGACTCTCCCAATGGAAGAAGCTGTTGGTTGAGGTCGATTTTCTAAATAATTCAGTTTCAATAGTGCCATCCTCCATTAGTAGAATCTTTAGATCTAGAAAAACTAGTTATTTTACGTCAATGACGTGAGTAAGTATAAGATTTAATTTGTTGTTGTTCAAGATTGTTACAAATTCTTCAAAGGTTTGTACCGAACCTGTCTATAATAGGAGCATATCATCAATATACCTGTACCACTTCAAAATATATCCGTGGTACAGGCTATATTGTGGATCTTTAAAAACTTTTTCCTCCCACCAGCCCAAAAAGAGATTTGCGTATGTTGGGGCACAAGTAGTACCCATGGCAGTTCCAGTCTCTTGCAAATAATATTTGCCGTTGAAAGTTAGGTAGTTGTGGGTCAAAATGAATTCCAAAAGGGTAAGGATAAACGTGATTTGTAGTTCTTCATATGTTGAAGACTCTAGGAAATGGCGGCAAGCCTCAATGCCTACCTTGTGGGGGATGTTAGAATACAAATATACCACATCAAGGCTCGCAAGTAAGGTGTAAGGGGGCACCTGCAGTCCTTCCAAAATTAGCAATGTGGATTTGGTGTCCTGTATATAGGATGGCAGGTTGGTTACATTTGGGTGTAAGATTTTATCGATGAATTTACTAGCTCTTTCCGTTAAACAGTTATTACCAGAGACAATTGGTCTCCCAGGAGGTGCCCTCATATTCTTATGCACCTTAGGCAAACAATATAGAGTAGCTATTGTTGGGTGTTTGTGTGGCAATAAATACTTGAATTCCTCAGACTTAATTGCCTTTTGTTCCCTTGCTTTGGTTAGTAAATCTTCGAAGTCTCTTATGTACCCATCAGTAGGATCAGAGGGGAGGACACTGTAACTAGACTGGTCGTTTAGATGTACCATACACATGTCTATGTATGTGTCACGGTTTAGTAAAACAATGTTCCCCCCCCTTGTCTGCTGGTTTTATTATGACATTATCCAACATTTTTAGTTTGTTTAAAGCTTTGCGTTCATTATGGGTAAGATTGTTAATTCATGGATATTCCATGTGGCTTTGCTCCAATTCTTTAGTAGTCATTTCAACAAAAAGGTCTACATGTGGAGTGTCCTTTAAATTAGGAGTAAACCAGCTTTGGGGTTTTAAATCAGTCAAAGGTTTGAAGGGATTTTGTTCCTCCAATAAGTCTGTTAATATTTTATAAAATCCTAAATCCTCCACAGATAAACCTAGTTCGTTTGCCATTTGAAGATCTCTTTTGGAATGCATTACATTGAGAGCTAATTTTCTACCAAAAATATTAATATCTTTTGACCATTCAAATTTGTTATGTCCAGGAGTTGGTACATATGATAGGCCTTTGTTCAGCAATGAAATATGGCGTGGTTATGTAGTTATTGATGTTATTAAGAGAAGTTTGTTGTCTGCATTCCTGCTGCTAAAGACTCTTGTGACTGTATCAGGGACTTTATCATCATTTAACATTAGCCATTAACATTAGCCAGGAACTGCATTGTTATTTCTGCTGTTATATGTCTATCTCTTTAGCCACAATACAGTGTGTATTTCCATGTCTGTATTTATTTCATGTCTCTGAGTTATTAAGTGAAGGGTACTCATCTACTCAGTAGGGTGGGTTCACTGAGTGGAGGCACTGCGTCAGAACAAGATGTCCCGATCTGCCAACTATAGCGGAGGCTCAGGATCCCTGTCAGCGACAGAAGGTGTAACTGCTGCTAGCTACGGCTTGTTGCCAGGAGCAGGGCAAAAAAGGGTTACATGTGTATCGTGGTTGAGACCGGTTTAACAAAGATGGTATCTTTTCTTAAAATTTTCAGCAAACGGTGTTGCCATAGCGGTTAGCAAACATTCCTGAGAATTATGTTATCCTTTTAATAACATTTAAGGAAAAACTTGTTTTACATAAACATATCTTAAATGGTTACTGCAATCCTTTACAGCTGACGTTTGTTTTAATCAGCGACCCCCTATTGAGCATTCCTGGCTTGCTCCTCCACTTCAGAATTAACCCTGATAAAAAGCAATAAAGATACTTGGACTCCAGTGCCGCACCATGTTTTTCATGTTAGTTTCCACTTCTCGTATGACATCACGGCGGCTATTTCATAGAGAAAAATTTGATTGTACTATTCAACCGTCTCAGAGCAAAGGAGCACAATCTGTGCTCTAAGGGGTGGGTGAGGCTGAACAGGATGGGGATTTATTTTTTAAAATTTTAACAAAAGGCTGATAAAGGGAATAGGGAGGTGGGGATGGTGCGGGGAGGGTATTAGACGTGGGAAGGAGAGACGGTGATGCACGCTTCACCTTGCAGGTGCTGCATGCAAGTATAAATAACTAAAATGTTTAAAAGAAGAAACAATTATTTCAGATTAAAACAGATTTAATTCAGAATGAGTTCAGTACTCAGAAAAGCAGCCCAAGTCCTGCATTTTGAAGATTCGCAACTTTACAGTTTGCCATAGCATGAGTGTTCTGGCTACAGAGTGACTGAGCACTTTAAGGAAGTGTTATGGGCATACGCAAATATTACAAGTTTTTAGAATGAAAATAAGAATGAAAATTATTTCTTAAAATGTGCACTTTGATTTTAAGAGAGTTTTCAAACTGACAAGTTGTTAGAAATGGAACTTATTGTTTTTCATTCATTGTTTCTTTAATTAATTACCTGTTACTCGTATTCAGTGAATATGGTGTTCAGACTTTAGGACGATATCTTGTCCCAGATTTATAGAATTTCCCATGTCATGTCTAACCTTAGGCTTTACTCCAAATATAGATAAGATGTTCCCATGTGAAATGACCAAGTTATGGCATTGTATCTTTGCCTTGTATCGTTTGTCAAGATAGGACCTAACATGACCTAATTGAAAATCTAAGGTATAAACAGTAGCGTACTAAGGAGGGGGAAGGGGGGCTGCCCCGGGCGCCACTCACTAGTGGGATGCCTGGGCAGACTGTGTCGGGTCCTCGGTCACTGACCAAGGACCCGACACTAGGAGGGGGACCGGCGGCTTGCTCGATATGCCGCTGGGTGAGATGCCCCCCCAGCGCCCATCGCAGAGACCGGTCTGCAGCTCTGCAGTGTGCAGAGTTGCAGACCATGTGTCTCGCGAGGTCTCATCAATCAGAGCATTGCTGAGGGTTACTCCCTCTCACATCACCCCCTCTCATCATCACCACCCCTCTCATCATCACCACCCCTCCCTCACACCATCACCACCTCTCCCTCTCACATCAACCCTCTCTCATCATCACCCCTCACACATTACCCTCCCTCCTTCTCACCCTCACCCCCCTCTCACATCAGCCCCCCTCAACATCAACCCCTCACACACTCACCCCCCACTCACATCACCCCCCTTTCATCATCACCCCCCTCCCTTACACATCTCCCCTCCCTCTCACCATCACCCCCTGCCTCTAGTCATCACCCCCCTCACAACACCCCCTGTCCCTCTCACATCACCCCCCTCTCATCATCAACCCCCTCCCTCACACCATAAACCCCCTCTCCTTCTCACATCACCCCCTCATCATCACCCCCCTCACATCAACTCCTTTCATCATCACCCCCTCTCATCATCACCCCCTCCCTCACACCATCACTCCCTCACCTTCTCACATCACCCCCCATCATCACCCCCTCATATCAACTCCTCTTATCATCACCCCCCTCCCACACACCATCAGCCCCCTCCTTCACACCATCACCCCCCTCCTTCACACCAACACCCCGCCTCCCACACACCATCACCCCCCTCCCACACACCATCACCCCCCTCCCTCACACCATCACCCCCCTCCCTCACACCATCTTCCCCCTCCCACACACCATCACCCCCCTCCCTCACACCATCACCCCCCTCCCTCACACCATCACCCCCCTCCCTCACACCCCCCTCCCTCACACCATCTTCCCACTCCCTCACACCATCACCCCCCTCCCTCACACCATCACCCCCCTCCCTCACACCATCACCCCCGTCCCTCACACCATCACCCCCCCTCCCTCACACCATCACCCCCTCCCTCACACCATCACCCCCTCCTTCACCCATCACCCCCTCCCTCACACATCACCCTCTCCATCACAGTATTACTCCCCCCTCCCTCTCACCTTCCCCCTCCCTCAAACCATCACCCCCTCCCTCTCACCATTATCCACTACACACACACACTGCATTTGTGGTGAAACCAACCTCGCCACTGTCCACTGGAGAAGCCTGGTTGCCCGCCTCCTACCTGCTGACTATGGCCCCATGTTGAAACACTTGATTTTCCCCTGCAAAGACACGAAAGTGGGGTCATTCGGTGCTTGTCCTGTTTGAGCGGTGATAACCCAGATAGCTATGCCATGGAGCCCATTTGTATAATGAAAGACTATGGGAAAGACTTTAGCTCCATGGCAATTGAACTGTATGTGTGTGGTCTGAGCGCCATTCAATAATGTGCGCTCAGACCTAAGCTATCTGGGGATATGTTGCATGTATATGTTTTATGTAGTAATTGTAACATTGTGTAATTTTATGTCTTTTTGCAGCCATGTGGCTAATGGAGTTTTGCCTCTGTCCTTGGAGATACCGGGTAATTGGATTACTTCCCAATTATCTCCAGGATAGAAGCCTCTGTGAAACTGGTCTGGGCCGGAAAGCCATGCTGGCAGTGGGTTTTAAAAATACTTTTGCTAACTTTTGAACCCACCGTGTCCCACCTGACTCTAAGAGCGCTCCGCGTGTCTCGGGCGCGCTCTTAAAGGGACAGTGGGAGCCGAAATATGAAACGGTCTCCCATTGGCCCCTGTCATGCCACATTCCCCATACACTGACGTTTTGGGGGCGTGGATATGACAGGGGCCAATCAAATTGAAATCTAGGGTATTTATACTCACCTTTTCCCTTAGTACCTTGCCCTATCGTGGTTTCTGTTTCAGTTCCCTTTAGCGCTTGTTGTGTTCAGTTGTGATTCTTCGTACTTGACCTTGGCTTTGTTTCTGACTCCGTTTATCTCTTAATCCCTGTATTGTCCTGTTTGCCGGCTTACTGATTTCTGTGTACCAGACCTTGGCTAATCCTTGTTTACGCTGTCTCTTTGTGCCCTTGACCTCGGATCGTTCCTGACTCTGTATTTCTCTCCTCTACGTCGAGTCCGGCCATTCTAAGGTCCGGTAGACCTTTTCTGCACACCATGATCGCCTCTCTAGTGTCATCCATGGGGCAGATCAACGAGAGACTGGAAAGACTAGAACCCCCTAGCAGTCCAGTCGTGACACCAGAGCCACTCGCTACCGATATCCCAGGCCCGTCCCAGGCCCAACCTGGTAATCATAATACGCCCACCATCTTAGGGTCACAAGTACCAGCGAGCCTTAAGAAAGATATCCTGGAAGGCAAGGATGTCAGTCTAGTCTCTCTTCTCATTGCCTCACAGGATATCACAGAGAACAGCTCGTATACATATGGTGATATCTCTGTGGTCCTTAAGGCCAGGGACCCTAGACTAAGCAAAAAATTTGCGATCCCAGATTTTGTAATCACCGTTGGCATTTACAGGGATGTACTGTGCTCGGTATACCGACAGAGAAGGGAAGAATTAGACCTGTATATGCACAAGCTGGTAGACCTGGGCAACAAATACGATGGTTCGTCGTTTTACGACTACCATCGTTCATTTTCAACAAAAGCGGCAACAGCTCTGGCCCAGTATAATGCCAGAATGGACTGGGGCCAAATGGACACAGAGCTGTTCCTCAGGCACTTTGCCAGCTAAGATCTTGTGCTATAGCTTGTGCTATATGTGCGGCTACCACGCACGCGGCAATTCTCTGTCCGGTATCCACGGATTTCACCCCAAACAATGCCCCACCAAGCACTTTGAGGGGGGGAAAAAAAGGCAGAGATAAACTGGGTCACCCAATAGTGTACTTGGGCAAGTCCCAGATATGCACTCTCGATCCACAAGCCACCGCAGACTTACACATGTGAAACGTGTTCCTGTCAAACTGGAATGGCAGGAGCATGTTCTTCCCCCAAGTCACAGTAGATTCCCCCACTATTTGGACCGACACAGCGGCATTCACAGGTTTTTTGGCCATGTTTGGGGATAATTGGCTATGGGGGAAATGGGCGGAAGAAGTAAGCCAAATGGAAGGTTTCTATAGGACCGCAGCACTCTTTGAAGTGTACCCCATTGTAGCCGCAGCAGTAACATGGGGCAGTCATGGGCAGGTAGACTGGTCCGATGTTTTTCTGACAACTTGGCTATTTGCCACATCATAAACAAGGGCCGGTCTGCTTCCCTAACCATCATGAAATTCATCAGACGCCTAACATGGTTGGTGGCCTGTCATCAATTTCATCTGGTATGTTACCACGTACCAGGTATATACAATACAGACGCTGACCAGTTGTCCCGTTTTCAATTTTAGGCGTTCAGGGAGTCTCTACCAACAGATTCACCGATAGCCACAATCACCCCCCAACTCCAGGATCTAATCATGGAATAGAGGACTTACTAAAGCACAGCAAGATACTGACAAGACTAGCTCTCACCAAAAACACGCACAGCGCATACGACAGAGCTTACTACTTATACAAAAAAATTCATGGCAGACCACCACCTCACCAATTGGTTTGATAATGAAACTTTGGTGGCTTTTGCCACTTTTTGCCACATTAAATAAAAAATGTCACAAAATACCACTAAACTATATCTCACAGGCATCCAACATCACATGCTCACAGAACAACCCAACAACCAAGAATTTCTCACCTCCTACCCTCTAAAAACCTTAGGGGTACACTCAAATCACAAGGACCTACTCCACAACATAGGTGGCCTATAGACATACATCTTTTTAAACGTATGTCAGGCCTACTGGATACAACACCGTTCAAACCCCTTACAAACACCATTCTCAAAACAGCCATATACTTGGCGTTATATGGTTTCCTACAACCCAGAGAATTTACCATCAAAGGGCAACACGATTCCAAGCATTGCCTACGGTATTCTAACCTGTACAAAATACAGGATCACTACGTATTAAGCTTACCTTCAACTAAGGCCAGCCAGATGGGTCACAAGGTCATTCAGTAGTATCCCACCAACAACGCATGGTGCCCGGTGGAAGTATTTGACACATATCTAAAGTCACCACCTGCACAAACCTCACTCCCTTTCCTTTCACTGCACGGTACTCACCACTGCTAAATTTATGATGTACATACGCTTACTGTTGACCCGACTCGGCTTAAACGCCACAAAATATTCTGGGCATTCATTCAGGATAGGGGCAGCCTCCACGGCCTCAAGCCTAGACATCCCAGTTCATGTCATTAAAACCTTGGGCCGCTGGAAGTCATCCGCTTACGCTGTCTACATACCTCAGCCGATACAGGAATTAAGGAATGCATTTGTGAAAATGTCATCGTAATATGCTAACTCCAGGTCTTTTCATAATAAATATCTTTGATAACACTATATAGGTATTTATTTTTGCCCACTTATTTACAGGCCTACTCACACGTCGGTTTCGGCACACCTCAACCGACTTATTTATTGTGATAAGTATATTCACTAGCTATTTCATACCATACTGAAATGGCCCCGAACACAAATTGGAAGGCGGGGCATGAAGTTGTGGGAGGAGCTATGTCCCTTTAAAAGGGACTCCCCCTCCTACCTAACTTACCTACTGGTCCAGACGTACTTTTGGCCCACCCTCCTCTCCCTCTATTCAATACTATTTAAGGTAGGCCCACTTATTTACAGGCCTACCACACACGTCGGTTTCAGCACTCCTCAACCAACTTTTATTTATTGTGATAAGTATACTCACTAGCTATTTCATACCATACTGAAATGGCTCCGAACACAAATAATAAGTGTGGGTGCAGTTAATAAGAGGTGAATTCTAGTTGAACAGACATACAGATGCAAGAAAAAGTATGTGAACCCTTTGGAATGATATGGATTTCTGCACAAATTGGTCATAAAATGTTATCTGATCATCATCTAAGTCACAACAATAGACAATCACAGTCTGCTTAAACTAATATCACACAAAGAATGAAATGTTGCTATGTATTTATTGAACACACAATGTAAACATTCACAGTGCAGGTGGAAAAAGTATGTAAAAAAAAAAGTGAAATGCATTTCATTTGGGGGTATATTTACTGAACAGTAATTTTTTTTTTTTATATTTTGGCAGTGTAGTGCCTCTTAAATAGTACTGTAATGACAATTTTTCTAGTAGCGAAGTAGTGTTCTAAAAAAAATGCTTGATATTTTAAATGTAACTTATTACATTTAAGAGTATAGGTTTAATTTGAAATTACTATAAAAAAAGTAAATCATTTGAGAACAATTCATAATAGTGAGGATCTTTATGCTTTATTGATTGATATAGAGCATGTTTTAAGTTTAAGGTCCTCTTTAGGTATTTCATTTGAAATAATATTTCAGAATAGTGTCAGTCTAGTTAATAACACAGCTTGTAGGCTTTCGCTGCTTTAGTAACATCACTTCCCTTTGAAGTTCCTCAATTCTTTTTCCGTATCCGATCATCTTTAAATTTTGAATTTCCTATAAATAAACAGATAGTCAGATACGACATATTTACAAATAGTGTTTCCAGTAACAGTTCTAAATTGTATACTATTGCATTTAATGATGATTACCGCAAACAAATCATCTTCAATTTCCTACAAATAAAAAAAAATAATTACCCAGAGATTAGACAACTACAAATCTTGCTTAAATCAAAATCTCTAAATGGCAAGCAAGAAAGTCCCAACAAAGATCTATAATAAATGGTGCTCATTGGTGTCCTGCGCACATTGGAACACAGAGGGGAGGACTGTAGGAAAACCACCTGAAAGAGCCCAAACAAGGGAAAAATGCTACCCATTGACATAGTTATTTCAGTCTTTCAGTTCTATAGTGACCCAGGTGCTAGATTCTATCCAAAGAAAATCAATTTCCTGTTGAATTCCAGAGGAAATAATATATAAAAATATCGATATTTCAATGTAGAACTTTTTTTTCAAGACACCATGGATCTTCATAGTTAAAAACCAAAGTAGATCCTGAAAAGTGAATACAATTTAACAAGAACCAGGAAATGGTGGAACTCCCCATTCCTGATTCCTTTTCCCATTCCTGATTCCTTTTCCCATTCCTGATTTCTTTACTCATTCCTGATTCCTTTACTAATTCCTGATTGTTTGCAATTTTTATATAGATTTAGTATGATTGCTGTTTCTAGCACAAGAAAAAAAGCAGAAGGGGGAGTTATAATGCAGCAGTACACCCTACTAAACTACCTCTGCATAATATGTGGAATAATGTATTTAATAAGGACTGAGCTACCATTAATCCAATAACACAAACACAAATACTTAAAAAGGACCTTATACTTGGATATAAAGCACAAAACTTAATTAGGAGATACTAATAATAAAAAAAAACATTATAAACAAATAGTGAAGCTTACTATCAACTTCAGTAAAATATATATAGTTTAAGAACACGGGTTCCATTTAAAACACAATTAGACTCGCTCTAAATCAAGACAATATACAGGTGATACTCAAAAAAATAGAATATCGTGCAAAAGTTCATTTATTTCAGTAATGCAACGTAAAAGGGGAAACTAATATATGAGATAGACGCATTACATGCAAAGCAAGATAGTTCAAGCCATGATTTGTCATAAGTGCGATGATTGTGGCTTACAGCTCATAAAACCCCCAACTCCACAATCTCAGTTAATTAGAATATTGTGAAAAGGTGCAATATTCTAGGCTCACAGTGTCCCACTCTAATTAGCTAAGTAAGCCATAACACCTGCAAAGGGTTTCTGAGCCTTTAAATGGTCTCTCAGTCTGGTTCAGTAGGAATCACAATCATGGGGAAGACTGCTGTCCTGACAGTTGTGCAGAAAACCATCATTGACACCCTCCATAAGGAGGGAAAGCCTCAAAAGGTAATTGCGAAGGAAGTTGGATGTTCCCAAAGTGCTGTATCAAAGCACATTAATAGAAATTCATGTGGAAGGGAAAAGTGTGGAAGAAAAAGGTGCACAAGCAGCAGGGATGACCACAGCCTGGAGAGGATTGTTAGGAAAAGGCAATTCAAATGTGTTGGGGACTTTCACAAGGAGTGGACTGAGGCTGGAGGCCACACACAGACGGATCCTGGACATAGGCTTCAGATGTCTTATTCCTCTTGTCAATCCGCTCCTGAACAACAAACAAGAAAAACAGACCTGGTCTGTTGCTCAGTGGTCCAAAGTCCTCTTTTCTGATGAGAGCATCTTTTGCATCTCATTTGGAAACCAAGCACCCGGAGTCTGGAGGAAGAATGGAGAGACACACACTGCAAGATGCTTGAAGTCCAGTGTGACGTTTCCACAGCCTGTGTTGATTTGGGGAGCGATGTCATCTGCTCGTGTTGGTCCACTGTGCTTCATTAAGTCCAGGGTCAACGAGCCCTCTACCAGGAGATTTTGGAGTACTTCATGCTTCCTTCCGCAGACGAGCTTTATGGGGAGGCTGACTTCATTTTCCAGCAGGACTTGGCACCTGCCCACACTGCCAAAAGCACCAAAGTCTGGTTCAATGACCGTGGGATTACTGTGCTTGATTGGCCAGCAAACTCACCTGACCTGAACCCCATAGAGAATCTATGGGACATTGCCAAGAGAAAGTTGAGAGACATGAGACCGAACAATGCAGAAGAGCTGAAGGCTTTTTGCACGATATTCAAATATTTTGAGTATCACCTGTATTCCAGTAAACCGGAAATCCTCAGTTAAATGGGCCCAAGACAAAAGTAATCCCATCCCCAGTTGGCACAATGTGGCCAAGAGTATACAGCCCCTGGAACTTTAAACTAGACTCTCAGGTTGTAATAATAATAATAATAATAATGTATAATACACTTTTAATAAATGAAAATATTTTTACTCAAACCTCATTTTTCATTGCTATCAGCCTATCATTTTCTTCCTTCATCTTTTTACGCTCTTCTTCCATTTTTTCCATCAGCTTTGCTATGTGCTGCTCATGACTTTTCCTCTGCTCTTCCAGACTTTCCACCAACTTCCTAGCGTTCTCTTCCACAATTTGTTTCTCCTTCTCAGCTGCCTCCTTCTCGGCTTGCTTTGCTGAAGTAAGAGGTTAGGCAACTATTACATCCAGAATATGTGAACAGCAACATAGAATCACTGGACTTGCTTAAATGAAAGAGGTACAATATATTCTTCTAGGCTGTCCCATTTTGTACAACAATTTGTGTGAATGATTGTTAAATATTCTATGCTGTAATTACTTCTTTTTTTGCATTTGACTATTTATTTTAGACAAATCTCCATGAGCAACACATGTGAATCATTAAAGAAACACTCCAAACACCAACACCACTACTAATAGTACCTTTAGCTGCCAAACCTGGAGCCAGAGAGTCCCTGCAGGGAGCTTCCATTAGCTTCACTGAACTATGCCAAGCCATCCCATTCATTGACTGAGCGTTTCAGCTGAGTGCTCTCAGCCAATGAGCGTAGCTCTGAATAGCCTGGATAAGCTCAGTGAAGAAGCTTTTAGCTGCAGTGGAGGCAGCTGCGGACACTCGGCAGACCTAAGGTAAGTTGTCAATCTGTTCTTAAATGTTGACTCATTGGTGGAACTACTGTTGGTGCAGTCAGTATGGCTGCATCGGAGCCTGCACACTTTGGGGGCCCATCGGGTAGCCTAGGCACTTAGGACCACCCAATTGGTGTTGGTGAACAGGGGCCTTGTTGGGCACTGCAGCCCTTTAAGAGCGCAACCAGATCACTGTGATACTGGATGCTGGGAAGAAGCGACACGGGAACACCACGGGGGAATGGTAGGTGGTGACAGCACAGACAGCATAGGACAGGTGTGAGCTACTGCAGGCCCCACACTCGCTCCCATTAGTCTCAGCCAAAAGCAGCAGGACCCCAAGCAAGACACCCTCCAGCACAGAAAAGGTATGCAAACAGGAGGGTGTCTGCAAATAAAAATATTATAAAATGTATGTGATGTGTCTGTGTGTCACATTGTGTGTGTGTGTACATATCAGTGCGTGTATGTGTCAGTGTGTGTATCTGTGTGTCTGTGTGCATCTGTGTCAGGGTGTGCATCTTTGTGTCAGTGTCTGTATGTGTCAGGGTGTGTGTCAAGGTGTGTGCATGTGTCAGTGTGTGTATCTTTGTCAATTTCTGTGCCGGGCCGGCCTTAGACCTCAAGGTGCCCTGTGCGAAAAACCTCCCTGGTCACATACAGTGTATACAGAGTATAGGGAGGTAGTTTTGCTATAGGGGCTTTATTAAATTAATAATTATTAAGAAAAAATCCATTCTTGCTTCCCTGTTATCTTGCAGGGGTGATGGCATCCTCATCTCCATGGTTGTCCAGTGTGCTGGGAATCTGGTCTGTGCCTCCACCTCTGTGTGTGATATTTGTTAAGGATGTATTGACTGTGTATGATGTATGTGTGTATTATCTGTGTTTGATATTTGTGGGTATTTAATTAAGATTAAAAAATGAAAATGCATGTAGGCTCATGTGTGAATGCAGATGTGTATTTTTGCAGTGTCACATGCACACAATCAGATGCCACATGCATACAGTCCCAGGCACATGCACACAGTTACAGGCAGACAGTCACACACACACAGTTACAATATGCATAAAGCAAAAAAAGAGGTTTAGGCCCTACAAAGTTCCAGCAGGCAATTTTATCCAAAACAAATGTCACACAGCAACGTCTGACATTGATAAAGCTCGATAAAGACCTCACAGGTCGAAACTGCTGTGTTTGAACAAAATTGCCTGAACTTTGGAGTGCCTAAACCTCGTTTTACTTTCTGCATATTGTACCTGAGACCTGGTGCTGGGTCCAGGTTTAGTTGCACCCTGGCTCATAGTGAAGGGATTGAGTCCAGTTCCCAATTAATCTCAGAAAAACAGACACAGTTACAGGCAGCCTCGTACAGTTACCGGCAGACAGTCACACATACACCGTTACAGACAGTCACATACACACAGTTACAGGCAGGGCCGGACTGGGAAGAAAATTAGGCCCGGGCATTTTTCAATCAGAGAGGCCCCCTAAAAAGGGGGCGGGCCAGAGAGGGTGTGTTTTGTCATCACTAATGACAAGCACGCCCCCTCTCAAAGTGAGCATGTTGGTTCAATGCACAGAGCCCCGCTGAAGAGCTCTGGCATTAGAAAAAGGCCCTGAATTTGTTCTGTGCAGCGCAAGCAAATTGAATAATATGCTTGCCCTGTGTTTGCTTTTAAATTGTCTCTGGTGTCTCCACAAGTGGGATACCAGAGGACAAAAGGGCCAGGAAAGTGTATGGTGCATGTGTTTGGAGCCTGCTTGAGGGATTGCGTGTGTGTAGAGTGTGGTGTGGTATTGTGTAAATAGGTCAATTTCATTTGTGTTTGTGGTGTAATATGTGTAGCTAGGGGCTGTAGAGAGTGTGTGTATAGGGGGCATAGTGTTATAGGGGATGTAGCGAGTGTGTGCATACGTGCTGTAGTGTGTGTATAGGTGATGTAGTGTGTGTAGGGGTTGTAGAGAGGGTGTGTTTAGAGAATGTTTCATGTGTTTGCTGACAAGGAATGTAGTGTGTGTGTAGGTGGTGCAGTGTGTGTGTGTCAGGGTACCTGAGGCCTCTACCTCTAAGGGAGGTAGAGACTTGGTGGTTTATCCGTCCAGGCGAGCTGTTTCCTCCGTTCCTCGCGGTTCATCCAGTCACTTAAACACCGGCCGCGAGGAATCCACGTCCTTTTCTAGCAGGACGCTCAATACGTGACGTCATGACGCTATCACGAGCGACCTGTCACTCAAGTGTCCGATATCCAATCGGTACTTGTCAGAGGCGTGATTACCATCCAGAGCCAGGGTATTTAAGCTTACTTCTCACTTCAGCTCATTGCCCTGTCGTGGTTCTAGCTTGTCTAGTCACTCAGTGCTCTGGTATTCTAGTTTGCTCTATTTGGTTTTGACTCGGCTTGTTGTACTTCCCTGCTTCTCTGTTCTCCCTTGACCCGGCTTGTCTCTCGCTTATCTGTCTTCTCGTTCCCTCGACCTCGGCTTGTCTCTGACTATTCTCTATTACTCTCGGTACGTTAGTCCGGCCATTCTAAGGCCCGGTATACGTACCTTTCCACTCTTTGTACTCTGCGTGTTGGATCCCTGTCCCGATCCTGACATTACGACAGGGCCAATGGATCCTGCAGGTACAAACAGTCAGCTTGGTTCTTCTGATCCCAGGTTTGACGCCATGGAGCATAGGATGGATCAGATGGCCCTAGCACTACAGGCACTTTTGTCTCGTGCTAGTAACCCACCTGAGGAGACACGTACTCCTTCTATTTCTCCTGCAGTCTCAGGTCTAGAGGTAGCCACTGTAGGTGCTTCTTCCCGTATTACCCCACCAGTACGTTATGGCGGGTCACCGGAGAAGTGTCGTGGCTTTCTAAACCAGATTAGCATCCATTTCGAATTACAACCCCGCTCTTATTCTACTGATAGAGCGAAGGTTGGATTTATTATCACTCTACTCATTGAAAAAGCTTTGAGATGGGCCAATCCTTTATAGGAGAATGATAACCCACTAGTCTATAATTATAATGCCTTTGTAGCTGCGTTTAGAAGAACTTTTGACCCCCCTGGTAGGAAGGTCAATGCAGCTAGATTACTGTTGCGCCTTAGACAAGACAATCGAACACTTGTGGATTATGCACTAGAGTTCAGGTCCTTGGCGGCAGAAGTTAAGTGGAACGAACAGGCTTATATAGATGTGTTTCTGAATGGGTTATCAGATGTAATTCTTGACGAGGTCGCTACTAGAGAACTCCCTGAAAATTTGGAGGATTTAATTTCTTTTATATCTCGTATTGATGAACGCTTAAGAGAGAGGCTGAACACTCGAGATAGGACCCGTAGACCCTCCTTTAAACTAGCGCCTACTTTTCAAACTTCTGAGTTCGAGGACTTACGTATTCCTGAACCTATGCAGATAGGCAGTACTCATCTCACAGAGAGTGAGAGACAGTACAGGAGAAGGGAGGGCTTATGTATGTATTGTGGAGTCAGGGGTCATTTACGCCTAAACTGTCCCAATCGTTCGGGAAACGCTCGCACCTAAGTTCCTCTAGGGGACAGGCCTTGGGTGTCTCTACTTTGTCCTCTATTCACAACTACAAAGAGTTCAGGCTTCTGTTACCCGTTTCTTTAAAGTGGGAGAAGGGAGTAGTTAAGACTATGGCACTAATCGATTCTGGAGCTGCTGAGAGCTTTATAGATCAGGGTTTTGCTGCCAAGCATGCTATTCCATCCCAGTTAAAAGAGATACCACTGGCCGTTGAGGCCATCGATGGTAGACCGTTACTTGAACCTGTTATCTTCCATGAGACCATACCGATTAACTTAACTGTTGGCATCCTACATAGAGAAGACATATCCTTACTGCTCATTTCTTCTCCGTCTATTCCCATAGTGCTGGGGTACTCCTGGTTGAGGAGACATAACCCTATTATTAATTGGGAGTCAGGGGAGATAGTTTCGTGGGGACAGAATTGTCAAGAGAAGTGCTTGCGGAAAGTCTCACCTCTCGGCTTAACCAATACAGCGGCTAACTCTGATAATTCTACAGAGACACAAATTCCGTCTCAGTATCTAGATTTAAAGGCTGTATTTGACAAAAAGAAAGCCGATACCTTACCCCCACACAGGTCCTTCGATTGCAAAATTAACCTACTCCCTGGTACCATGCCACCCAGAGGTCATGTATACCCATTATCTACGAAAGAGAACTCAGTTCTAGAGGAGTATATTCACGAAAATTTAGACAAGGGATTCATTAGAAGGTCCTCCTCCCCTGCTGGGGCTGGATTTTTTTTTGTTAAAAAGAAGGATGGTTCTTTGAGACCTTGTATTGATTATCGAGGCCTAAATAAGATAACCATTAAAAATGCCTATCCAATCCCCTTGATTACCGAACTCTTCGATCGTTTGAAGGGCTCTACAATTTTCACCAAGTTAGACCTCAGAGGGGCATATAACTTGGTGAGAATCCAGCAGGGACATGAGTGGATGACGGCATTCAATACTCGATATGGTCACTATGAATATACTGTTATGCCTTTTGGGTTATGCAATGCACCAGCTGTATTCCAGGATCTGATAAATGAGGTTCTTAGGGAATTTCAGCAAGATTGCGTCATTGTATACCTAGATGATATACTCATTCATTCTAGTGACATTGAGATTCATCACAAGCAAGTCAGGAGGGTTTTGCACAAGCTTCTCCAGCATGGCTTGTACTGCAAGTTGGAGAAATGTAGCTTTGATCAAACCCAGGTAACCTTTCTCGGCTATGTGATCTCTGGGGAGGGATTTAAGATGGATCCGGATAAGCTCCAATCCATTCTAGAATGGCCTTTACCCAAAGGTCTTAAAGCCGTACAGAGATTTATTGGTTTTTCTAATTATTATAGGCGCTTTATTAAGGGCTATTCTTCCATTATCGCACCTATCACTAACATGACCAAACAGGGGGCTGATACTAAGAATTGGACTACTGAAGCTCTCCTGGCGTTCAAAACTCTCAAGGAGCTTTTCGCTTCCGCTCCAATTTTAGTCCACCCCGACACTTCTCT